>NC_090823.1:129020352-129706764 GCF_000390325.3 Nicotiana tomentosiformis
CACTACCACCACTTCCTATATGGTCATTACTTCCACCAATACCAGTTCCCCCCACCCCCCAAACCTCCACCGCCACTGCCACCTCCACCGCCTGCACCGCCGAGCAACCGCCTTCCTAAATGGTCATTGTATGGGGTAAAATATGCCATATTAAATGATTGCATGAGAAAGTGACACGTGGAGTCGAACATAGAGGATCGCTGAAACCGAAGGCAACAATCTCGTCTGTTAATAGAGAGAATGATACTCATAAAGATGAAATAAATGTCTGCCACTCAGTTCATCTAATGAAAAATATTCAATAGCATTTAGTACACTGCCCTTTACAAAAGAATATAGCATTCATTCCTGCCGTTACATACTCTTCAATGGCAACATTAAAGAGGGACTTGATCCTAGGTCCTTGTTCCCTAGGTACAACTATAAATAGTGAGCTCTACTATCATTGTAAGGGACACGAATTTTCTGGCAAACTTACGGTACACTCTATTCAAAGTTTAATATAATCTTATCTTCTTGCTTTTTGATTTTATTGTTGTTGTACCCGTAAGCCCTGCTACCGGAACTATTATTTTTGCTATTTTGTCTCCATCTCAAGGCTAAGTATTGCATATTTATATAATTCATCTTTTATTTCAGTATTGCTATTAAATTCAACTGTACCGTTTTACAGGTAAACACTTTGGTGCCCACCGTGGGGCCTAGACAGTCGTGTAATTAAGTTGGTCCTTACCTCTTTTACTAACATGTTTCGATTATTTGTTCTTAGCAAAAAATCATACAAAATGGCAGATAATGTTGTTAACAATACACACAATCTTGAGGCCTAGGGAAACCAGCCTCATCACGAGGATTCAATCAGCGATACCCGCAGCGAGGGGAACGAGGCCACACCGGTCCATGGTAGGTGGTACTCGCGACATGTTCGGGAGACGACTCCTGATGATGCTGAAGAGAAGCATGTCGTTGAAGCGGTAAGGGTCCTGCAGGAGAAACAAGAGGCCATTTTCGGCCATCTCACACGGCAGGATAAGGTTATGACATAACTAAAGCAGGCGTCATCAGGTGCTTCCAATAACGCAAATGGACGAGGTCCAGTTCCTCCCGGTGCTCCCACAAATCAAATAACGCAGAGGGTCGACAACAACACCTCGAGGGGCGATGTCGGCTTCGATGGGGCAGGGGGAGCGGATTCGGTCACAACAACGAGAGTGATCCTTTCAAAAGCGAACTCATACGGTTTAAGAAGGAAGTGAACTCCCGCATGGACCAAATCCCGGGTGCACCACCGGTGTTGAAGAGACCGAACTCAAAGAAGTACACTCAATTGTCGTACAAACCGAGCGCGACACCAGAATTGATCCCGAAACGATTTAAAATGCCCGATGGGACGAAGTATGATGGGACTTCAAACCCTCAGTAGCATATTACCACCTATACGATGACGGTGAAGGGGAACGATTTAGCTTCCCACGAGATCAAATCAGTTTTACTAAAGAAATTCGAAGACACTCTCACGAGGGGAACCTTGACGTGGTATTTGATGTTGCCTGAGCATTCCATAGATTCTTTTGAGATGCTTGTAGATTCTTTCATTAAGGCTCATGCCGGGGTCAGAAAAGTGCAGGCCTGAAAGGCCGATATTTTCATAATTGCACAAGGAGAGTCCGAGTTACTGCGGGAATTCGTGACCCGGTTCCAGAAGGAAAGGATGTTGCTCCCGGCTTTTCCAGATGAATGTGCGGCTGAAGTATTCACCAAGGGTTTGAATCCGAGAAGTTCTAATACTTCCCGGAAGTTGAAGGAAAGCTTGCTCGATCTAAGCAACGACTTGGGCGGATGCTCACAGTCGGTACGAGTCAAAGATAAGAATTAAAGATGATCAGATCGGCTTTCCGGCGTTGGCTAAAGGTCGGGAGAAGATTAAAGAGAAATCAAAAGACTATTTCGACACAAATAGACGGTCTTCGAGGAGACGGTTTTTGCCTTATGAACGGTCCGATGGACGCGGTAGAGGTTTTTGGTGCAGATAGGTTCATTATCGATAGAAGAACTTATCACGGCCGGAATAATAGATCACTACAGGACAAGGAAATGTCAGGTTCTTGAGACTATCAGAATACAACTTCAACGTCAGTGTAGTATAGTTGGTATCGGCTATGAGGAACATTAAATAAGCACAGTTCCCGGCATCTGCGTGAAGATGTGGCAAAACTACTAAAAATAGCCATTTCATGGAATTCTTAAGCGACATGGCCAAAAACAATTACGGTCGCAACCGTGATAACAAGGAGCCCACAAAAGCAGGAGAAGATCTCTCGCGCTAGACGATCAACATACTCTGTTCCAAATTTCTTCTGGCGATAATACTAACAATGGCTCCTCATAATCAGTTTGGTTCTTCATAAATGCACTAGTATTTCTCCTAAACTCGTGATCCCTAGGCAAGAATCGATAGTGGCAGTCAAACCATGTGTTCTTTCCTCCATGTTTTAACGTGAATGCTTTTGTGTCTTCCATACAAGTTGGGCAAGCTAACTTGCCCGCAGTCTACCACCCGGATAACATTCCGTAAGCAGAAAAATTATTTATAGTCCACATCAAAGCAACACACAATTTGAAGTTTTGTTTAGTTGATATATCATATGTTTCTACACCTTCATGCCACAATAACTTTAACTCATCAATTAAAGGTTGCATGTATATATCAATCAAACTTTTCGGATTGCGTGGACCTCGAACAATGCAAGTTAGGAATAAATATGGACTTGTCATATACAACTCAGGAGGAAGATTATACGGTGTAACAAACACTGGCCAGCATGAATATAGTACAATAGAGACAGAAAAAGGAGTGAATCTGTCTGCACATAAACTCAACCTAATATTTTTTGGTTCATTAGCAAAATCCGGAAACACCCTATTAAAATGCTTTCATGCTTATCCATCTGACGGATGACATAGAATACCAGGTGGCCTTCTATTTTTATAGTGTCATCTCATATGAGGATCAGAGCTCATTGATGCATACAACCTCTTTAACCTAGGTATGAGGGGTAAGTAATGCATCGCCTTAACTGGAACCTTCTTCTTTTTTGAATTTATGACTTCCTTGTAACGATGTTGGTTATAAAATTTTACAATTTTCTAAAGCTGCATCATCCTTATAGCATAACATGCAACCTTTCTCACAACAGTCAATCCTCTATGATGAAAGTCCTAACTTAGAAACCAATTTCTTTGCTGTATAGAAATCTTTGGGTAGGTCAATTTTATTCGGATTAAGTTCATTCATAAGGCCAATTATAGAGTCCATGCCCGCTTGAGAAATACTCGAATACAATTTAATACTTAATAATCTAACCGCAGCAGACGACTTAAAATGTATTGAGCCTTCATATAATGGCTGACTTGCTTCTTGTAAATGTTCATAGAAGCGCTTAGCATCATTATTTGTTTCTGACTGAGCCCCGGGGTGCATCACAAAAGCATCCCTAACCATTTTATTGAATCGAGAATTTTCAGCATTATTCTGTACTAATGGACTACCCTCACGACCAAAGAAATTTTGAAAATCGATATCACCAACACTAGCAACATCCTCTATATGAATAGTCCACACGTAATAATTTTTCATAAACTCTTTTTTATAAAGATGAATTTTAACAACATCTGGTTGCAATAACTTTCCGCATTTGCATTTCACACAAGGGCACCTAATCACCCCTTCACTGAGAAATTCATGAAGTGTTTTCGCTTTAGCCATAAATTCAGTAATCCCTTTTATAAATTCCTCCCTCAACCCACTACGATTAGGATACGTTCGATTATACATCCATCTACGATGTGCAAGCTCCATCTACACAAAATAAATCCAAGATATTTAAAATAATATTACTTAGTATTATGCCAAAAAATATTTACTATAATAAACCTATAAAGTAAAACCTTTATATGAGTTCAACTCCAAGAATATCACTTCTTGAAAGACGGAAAGCTTTTCATTACTATACCGGAATACTTCTTTTAGAATAACTTGACACCTTTTTGTAAGTAACTATATTTTTCATTCCAACTTTCTTAAATATATTTAAAGTAATTTGGACAAAAATATTTAAACTATATCCATGAATACTATAACCAAAATAATTATCTGATAAAGTTTCTCAAAGATATTTTCCTAAATATGTGGATAGTGCATGTAGATACAACTAGCTTCTCCTCCAAAAAGTTTTAACTTAAAAAAGAAAATTCTTATGGCTTTTTGTATACTAACGACTCATGAACAATGTATGGGTATCAATGCTAAGACTGTTCTTCTTGATTGTTTTGAAACAGGTTTCAAGACTATGTCCAAAGGTGGGTTGGGTTGAATGGAAATTAGAATCCTTTAATTAGTCCAATATAATCAAAAATATACTAATAAATGAGCCCTAGCTCCTAAAAAACTATTAACAGCAACAACGAAAATAACAACAACAACAACTATGATTATAATAAAGCGTTATGGAAGACAGTCCAATGCAGCTTCAGACAATTTTTGTTTAACTGTAACGCCCAACAGTGGTAACACCACCTTTTCGAAAAAGCACGAGTTCATTTTTACTTAGACAAAGAGCCTAGTAAAACTTTAGTTAGCTAGCTTAAATAGTGAATTAAGATGTGCTCCAGGAAACTTCAATGAACATAACTCATGCCAAAAGAGTGGAAATCAAATTTCCAGCAGTAAAACAATTAAGTTCTAACACTATTGCTTAACCTTATTACACTAGTTGGCTATAACATGATTAAGTTTAGGGATTAGTTATGAGTATAGATAGATAAGTAAAAATATATGATTGAGCTTCAACACGAACTCCTTTAAATTAGTCATGATGTTGGACTACATATTTCTTTGAGGAACAATATGCAATAATCTCTTTGATGAATATGTAAGATAGTAGTTGAAAAGTTCAAGTTGTTTTTAAGGTCTCATCTTGACTATGTGAGAGCTTTAGTTAGATATTACACTTATGGGGGTTAGTTGCATTCTCTGTTAAGATGAACTTGACTTAATAGCAGTTAAATATGTTAGAATTGAATTGCTAAACTTCTGTCAAATATGTTAGGATTTATGGGGATACATTTTTGTTCAACGTTATCTGTCAACTATGAATGTGTATGCGTGCATATATAATCGAAGAGTTATTTTTCATCTAATTAAGAGTTACACGCCTAACTGTTAAAAGAAAAAAACTTATTAATTATAAGTGCGTCAATATTAGTTGTATGTGGCTAAGCATGTTACTATTCGAATTTTATTCATTTCTTATCATTGATAACTGTTTACCTTTACAAGAAAGTTAACTTAAGATATCATAAAAGTCTTGAATGGCTAAAGCTACTCATGCAAGATTCTATGTAGATGCAAAAGGGAGTGAAAATATCCCAGAAATCAGAAAATTAAACCTGAAAATTCTGCGACTTTCAAAGAAGAAAGAAACCAATAATTGACTTCAAAACTTTTTGTTATTTAGTTTAATTTCGAATAATGCAGCTTCAGTTGAATTTCCAATCCATCATAAATTATCTAAAATTTACAACAATAAAAGAGATGGTCATTTGATCTATCCAATTCTTCAAACACTAGCAAATATTTCTCATCTTTTCCAATTTCAAAATCTTCTTTTTTACTTCCCCCACCAAAATCCCAATAAAATACTTCTAAATCTGTAAATCCTCTAAAGAAATTTGAAACATTACCGATGACTAAACCCACAAAGTTTTTAGGTAATAAGAATGAGAGAAACTAACAGAGAAGAGGAAATTTCACAAATTTGCGCATTGATACCTAGCGACGTCGACCACTCTTTGCCACCGTCAATCGATAGGTGGAGTGGAAGAAACATTGGAGACGGAAAAGCTAGAGACAGAGAGAGAGAAAAAGAGAGAATCGATAGAATGAGTCTTTTTCTTGTTTTAAATTTGGAGAAATAAGTCTGTTTTCTTAATTTTAATTTGGGTTCCGACTAACACGATCGTAATCTACTTAAATATATATATTTTTGTTTAAATTTTATATTTTCGACTGACGCAGTCAGTGATTTGGTCAACATATATTTTGGACTTTTCACTTTCCGACTGAATCGGTCACAAATGTGAAGACGAAAAATTTCCGTGTTATTTTTTCACTGCTTTAGTCAGAATAACAGTTGATATTATATTAGAAAAATAAGAAATAAAATTACAATCATTTTCTGACTACTTCAGTCGCAAATTTTGTCGCATTAGCGACTGCATAATATTCAGTCGCAAATTTCGGTCAGTAAATAGCCATTTTCCAGTAGTGGAAAAAGGCTCCGGGAAGTTGCTGAAGACGACATCACTGTCACGGAGGAAGATGCAGATGGATTGTTGCTACCGCACAATGACACATGAGTAATTTCATTAAATGTATTAGATTTTAAAATCAGATGTGTTCTAGAGTTCGGCCAATATTATACAATCGAAGGTATTGGAACAAGCCAAACTTACCGGAAGCATCATTCCGGCCACGAAACTCCTCGCCAGGTTCAACCTCGCAAGCGTGACAATCCAGGGAGAGATCTTGCTGCCCATAAATACCGAGGGGGTGATGAAGAAGACCCTTTTTGAGGTTGTGGATGGTGATATGGTCTACAACATTATCATGGGAAGGCCGTGGTTGCACGAGATGAAAGTTTTACCATCGACGTATCATCAGTTCGTGAAGTTCCCAACTCCCAAGGGGATTAAATAGATAAAAGGCAATCAGCCGACGGCAAAGGAAATAAATGCGATTTCGGTCTCCAGTAGCAAAGGGAAGGACCATGCGGCATAGTAATTACAAGACTCGGTGCCTGCTCCAGAATAAAGTGAAAACAACTAGGGGGAAGAGGCGTAGGAATCTTATCAGGTGCCAAGATATTTCAAGGTACCAGAAGAAACGGACGAAATGAAGTTCACAGCGGAAGAGCTTGAGCAAGTCGCATTGTTCGAAAAGTTCTTGGAGAGAAAATTCCACTTGGGGACAGGACTGCACCCTGAGATCAGGTCTGGGTTTATTGAATTTCTTAAATTTAATGCCGATTGTTTTGTGTGGTCGCATGCGGATATGATAGGTATCCCGATGGAAGTGGTCGTACACATGCTAAGCTTGGATCCCAGCATCCCTCCGGTAAGACAAAAGAAAGGTCCTATTTCCAAGGCCAGAAATAAATTCGTCAAAGAAGAGGTAACTCGCCTACTCGACATCGGTTTGATCCGAGAGGTAAAATATTCGGACTGGCAAGCTAACATAGTAGTAGTTCCTAAGAAGAACAATAAACTTCGCATGTGCGTAAATTATAAAGACTTGAATAAGGCGTGCTCAGAGGACTCGTTCCCACTTCCAAACATCGATAAAATGATTGATGTAACGGCCGGGCACAAGTTAATGAGTTTCCTCTATGCTTACTCTGGGTACAACCAAATTAAGATGAACCAAGAGGATCATAAAAAACTTCGTTCATAACGAATTTTGGCACATATTGCTATAATGGGATGGCATTCGGGCTAAAGAACGCTGGAGCCACTTATCAGAGGCTCGTAAACAAGATGTTTGAAAAATAGATAGGAAAACCATGGAAGTTTATATAGATGATATGCTTGTTAAGTCTTTGAACGCAAGTGATCATCTTAAATACTTGCAAGAAACTTTTGACATCCTGAGGATGCATAACATGAAGCTTAACCCCGAGAAGTGCGCGTTCGGGGTCTGCTCTGGAAAGTACTTAGGATTTATGGTGTCTCAAAGGGGGATTGAGATTAACCCCGATAAAATCAAAGCCATCGAAGATATCCCAAACCAGATATTAAGTGTAAAAGAGGTTCAAAGGCTTACAGTGAGATTGGCCACTTTGAGCAGGTTCATTCCCCGGTCATCAGAGAAATTCCACCATTTCTTTGCACTACTCAAAAAGAAGAACGACTTCAAATGGACCCCGGAATGCCAGCATGCATTGAGGGATTTGAAAAGGTACTTATCAAGCCCTCTGTTACTATCAAAGTCGGAGGAAGGTAAAATATTATTAATATACTATCAGTCTCGAAGGTAGCAGTAAGCACAGTTTTAGTCTGTGAGGATGAAGGTACGCAATCTCTCATTTATTACATTAGTAGAATTTTAACCGGAGCAGAAACTAGCTATCCACATTTGGAGAAGTTGGCCTTCGCCCTCGTAGTCGTCGCTTGAAAGGTAAGGCCTTATTTCTAATATCACCCGATAACGGTAGTGACCACCTTTCCCCTGTGGAATATCCTTCATAAACCCGAACTTTCGGGTAGGCTGGTCAAGTGGGCCGTCAAAATGAGTGAATTTGACATATAACATAAACCTAGGACTGGGATTAAGTCATAAGTTTTAACCGAATTTGTTGACGATTTCAGTCTAGGATTATTACCTCTGGCTACCAAAGAAGCAGTGATGGTGTCAGAATCGACATCAGGAGTTTGGACCCCTGTATACAGACTGAGCTTCGAACGTAAAAAGGTCCGGGCTTGGCATAGTACTGACCACTCTTTTGGGAGAAACCCTAAGGCAGGCCATAAGAACGGATACTCTGACTAACAATGAAGCGGAGTATGAAGCTTTGATTGCAGGACTCGAATTGGATCGGGGACTAGATTCCGAGGTCATAAAAATCAAATGCAATTCCCAGCTAGTGGTGAATCAGGTCTATGAGAACTTCGAAGCCAAAGAGAAACGCATGCAACAATACGTAGCGAAGGTTCAGGAATTGCTTGCTCGGTTCCAGGAGTGGTCGATTACACATATTCCAAGGGAGGAAAATACAAAAGTAGGCGCATTAGATAACCTTGGCTCATCAACGAAAATGAAGGGATCGAACTCCAGTACGATCGTAAAGCTTATGCACTCGGTTCTGGACACAGATAACTATTACGAGGTAAACGCGACTAATTTGGTCTGGGACTGGAGGAATGGGATCATTGATTACATCGAGCACGGAAAGTTGCCTGAAGATCCTAAGGCATCCCGGGCGTTGCGCGCCAAAGCAGCATGGTATAGCTTCAAAGAAGGTCAATTGTACAGGAAATCTTTCCAAGGCCCGATGGCTCGATGCTTGAGAGCCTCCGAAGCGAACTATGTTATGCGAGAAGTCCACGAAGGAATCTTTGGAAATCATTCAGGCACAGATTCCTTGGTACTAAAGTTGGTAAGGGTGGTATATTTCTTGCCCCGAATGGAGCAATACGCCAAAGCTTTTAGTCCAAAATGCGATAAGTGCCAACGCTACGCACCATTGGTACATCAACCAGCAGAACTATTACACTCGGTTTTGTTACCATGTTCGTTCATGAAGTAGGGAATGGATATCGTAAGACCACTGCCATCGGCTCCTAGAAAGGTAAGGTTTCTTTTGATTTAAACTGACTATTTTTCTAAGTGGGTTGAAGCAGGTCCTTATCAGAAGATCGGTGAACGTGAAGTGGTAGATTTCTTGTGGGAGAACATAATTTGCAAATTTGGAATACCAAAAAAGATAGCTTGCGACAACATGCCATAATTTATAGGCGCAAAAGTCACGAAGTTCCTTGAAGACTTGAAAATCAGAAGGATCACATCTTTGCCCTATCATCCGAGCGCAAATGGCCAAGGGGAGTCAACAAACAAAGTTATTATACAAAATATCAAAAAGAGATTGGAAGCAGCTAAAGGCAGATGGCCCGAAGAACTTCCTGGAGTACTATGGGAGTACCTAACAATGGCCAAATCGATCACAAGAGAGACTCCTTTTTCCTTTGTGTACGGAGCAGAAGCCCTGATCCCGGTGGAGGTAGGGGAACCTACCCTGAGATACTTTCAGGCAAATAAAGAAGCAAACAACGAAGCAATGTTGATCAATTTGGAACTGCTCGATGAATGCAGGGACTTGGCACATATAAGGATGGCAGCTCAAAAGCAAAGAATAGAAAGATATTACAATGGAAGAGCCAACCTCCGTTATTTCAAAGTAGGAGACTTGGTTTTAAGGAAAGTAACTCAAAGCACCCGGGAACTAAAAGCAGGGAAGTTAGGTCCAACTTGGGAAGGCCCCTACCAGGTTTTAGCTATCACCGGGAAAGGATCGTACGAGTTGGAAAATCAAGATTGAGAAAAGATACCAAGCAACTAGAATGTGGCACACCTCAAGAGATATTATTGCTGATGAACATCACCTGTACAGAAAGTATGTGCTGCACTCTTTATCCATTCGCCCAGTTTTTGTGCCAATTGCGTTTTTTTGGCAAGGTTTGTAATGACGCAGCAACGGAAAGCATACTACGAAGAAAAGTTTCAATAGTAACAATAAGACCTAATAAGAAGGCACACAAGCAAAGAACCACTCCGGAGCAGTAAGATAATCTTTTGCTCGGTAGCAAGGTTTCCACCGTGAAGTTAAGTTTGCTATCGGGCAAAGGTTACCCGACCGTTTACAAGTGCAAGCCACTAGGGGATTGTTAGATAGCCTTTGGATTGAAAGCTTAAATTCCTATGGGGAAGTGAAGTTTGTTACCAGACTAAAGATTATCTAGCAATTCATTAGTGGAATCCTCGAAGGTGCAGAACTTTCAGTGTTCAAATTCGCATTTTTCGCATTCGAACACTCGGGGGGAATAATATGAGAATACGACAACAATGACTGCCACGTCGATAGGAATACAAAAATCGAAAACATAGTTGTATCATCAGGACCAGGGATTGCGCGGCCATCCCCGTAGAAACAAGTTGTACAAGTAGCCACAAGAAATGGCAATTTCTTTATTAACATAACGAATGCTTATGTACTTTTTGAAAATGGAATGAATAAAGTAAAGTCCTTTTATTACTATCTTGTTTCCTGTCTGAATGATGAATTGATTTTTTCATTTGAAAGTTAAACAAGTACTTCAAATGATAGTGTCGTAATGAACAAGAGATGTCCTCTTCAAGAGCACTGTAAACATAAGATGGCCCTCTCTTATGAAAATTCTCACGATAAAGGGTTGATTTCGGAAGAACTAGTACCCGAAATCCAAATGCTTTCAGGGGAAAATACACCCAAAGCCTTGCATAATCAGACGCAAATAGTAAACTTGCGCAAAACACTTAAGCAAGAAAGAACGCAAAGATTAAAACTTGCATAAATGTTCAAACAATAGAACGCAGAAAGACTCATGCAATACTTGAGCAAAAGATATTTTTATTTACTATAAATGTGCCAAAACGGGACAAGTACAAAATTTGGGAAAAGAAATGAAAAGTTAAGATGCTGCATCTCTGGATCCCAGAGTAAGAGAAGTATCTGCGCTCCTAGGGGAAATGGGTAGATCCGCCGCTGGCTCGATATCTTGACCTTCATCATTTTGGCCTTTAACATCTTCGCCTTCCGACTCCTCTTCAGTTCCCGGGGACTCAAAACAGGAACTAGAAGAATCGGGGGCATCAGGCATGACCGGAAGACCACTTTTAGCAGCTAACTCTAGCTCACGGGCTTTAGCGATTTCGGCATCAAGTCGATGACACTTGCTTTAGCCTCTTCCAAGATTTTTCTCCTTATGATGTACATAACATATGTTGTTTCAACAACGAGGGAAGTCATTCGACGCTTGAATTCTTCTTTAAGTTGGTCAACCTTGGCAGAAAGATTTTCCCGTGCGGATCTAACAAACTAGAGGCTAACATCGAGATCACGGACAGTAGAGCTGAAAATTTTGTTATGCTCAATGGTCCTCTTATGTTTCTCATCCAATTGGGCATATTTCACCCCGACAGCAGCAAGCTCTTAAGTTTTGGAGTTCAAGGCTGCCTCCAAATTATTTAATCTTTCAGTGGAGGCAGCCTCGCAATCGGATGCAGTAGACAGGGCATTATGGACTTCAGCCCATTTAGCCCAAGCCTCTTCAAATTGAACCCCATTGGGGCGATATCCTAGCTAATGGCCTCTTCTTCATTCTAGCGTTACTGCAAACGAACCTCCAATATAATGGCCTCAGAAGTTCTGGCTTCCAGTTCTGATAGGCGAGCAGAAGTTTGGTCCCGCTCGGCCAAAAGTTGATCCCACTCGGAGGTAAGTTCCTGCTTTTCTCGAATCAACCTTTGGAGGCCCTCGGAAGCAAGGAAATTGGCATGCGAAACAAGAAAGGCAAACTCAAATACTACTAAATCAAAGATAGAAGAAATGACAAAGGAAATAAAGAGTATAGCGTTGTGGCGTTGTGCATAGAATTGTTCAACAAGCACTCTCCTAAGAGAGCCTGTATCTTTTTCCAATCATTTTCTGAAGCCAAAGGCTTCAAATAGTTAGCAAGTTCCACTAGTCGGGACATCAGATTGCACCTGGTAGAGACCGAGAGAGTAACTCTCCTCCTCCTTTGCGGATTTTCTGAGGGGGCGGCATAATATTTCCCCAAATTCCCATGAACCGGGGACTGGGGGAGAAGAACATCCTCTTCTCGGATGGATGCAGCTGGTGGAGATGATGTAGAAGTTGCTGGTGGGAGAGTAGGTGAAGAAGGAGATGAAGCTGATGGCATTGAAGGATTAGAAGTGGTTGCGGCAAGCGTTGTGCTAGGTATTGGTTACTCGTCAACCGAAAATGGTAGGGACCCGGGGGCAGCCCCACAATACCGGGTGCAGTGAGTGGGACCTGGAAACGAGAGTTGGCATTTTCCACCATCTCAAATTCTCCCCAGAACATTGAGGCATCGTCCTCAATTGGTGAAACTAACTCAAAAGATTGAGCAGTCTGTTGAGCTGAGGAAGGTCGTCGTCTTTTGTGTAGAGAAGCCCCCTCCTCGCTGGATTCTCCATCATCGTCAATCATCACGGTATCTATGGTCGGTCCCGGCGGAGGGCTTGTCTCCACGACTTCCGGAGATGACTCGGGGGAGGCATTCTTCGCCCTCTTATTCTTTCCCCCAGCCGCGGAGGAACGCCATCTTTTTGGTTGCTTGTTCTCCGGCTGGGGACTTCGAGAAGAAGCACTCACACCAGAATTAGGCCTGGAGATGCCTGTTCGAGTAAACGCCTCCTGAAGCAGTCTCGCCGCATCAACATGATCAGCCAAAACGTCCTCCTCGGGGACGACAACCGAGCCCTAGGGTAGACCTGAATTCAGCAAAGAGAGAAAGGATTAAATAATTTCCTCACACAAAAAGCAAAGACGAGACGAGTCTAAGTTATCATGATTTTTGGCCTGCCACCCGCATTTAAGGGCCAGTTCTTTCCACGTGCGGGTTTCGAGCGTAGTGACGTCCAAGATTTTCTGGACCCACTGGTCCAAGCCTTAAACCCTAGGTGGTACCCATCGAGTTGCTGAAATAGGCGAAAGAAGGAGGATCAATAATGACATGAGATGATCTCTAATGAAAGAAAGATTAAACAAGGAACTTACGAGTGCGGTTCCATGATTCCGGAAAGGATGAAGTCGTTGCCGGAATGATATAATTTGTGGCAATTGCAACGAACCATTACATCCACCCACAGTCATTGTCATCATTCGTGGTAGATAGTAGAGCATGGTGAACACGTTTGTTGAGATTCACCATTCCCCCGCGGAAGATATTGGGGGGAATAAAGGTTCATCACATGATCTAGGGATAACTCATCTCCCATTTCTTGGCACAAGCGCCGAAGACAAGCAATCGTCTTCCACACGGAAGGACTTGTGCCAAACACACCTAGTAGCGGAGGCAGGACTCCATGATGACAGAGTCAAGCTCTCCACTTAGAGAAAGTGCCCCCAAAGTGAAGGGATAAGTATAGAAATACAGAAAACGCTTCTTGGGTAAGGTTACCCGCTCCGCCAGATCAGGAGGGATAATGTCTAAATGTTGGCAAAGGAAATCTTTCTTCACATCAGGAATACTGGAAGGACGGATAGAAGAAGGGTATCTGCCAACGGCCCATGTACGTGGGTCAGCGGAAGGAAATTTTTCTTCGCTGTCTTTAATTATGACGAGACTTCTGAGAATGCTGGTACTTACTGTAGGAGAAGTAGCCTCATCGGCTTTGCCTTTGTTCTCTGAGGAACTAAGGTTTTAGAAAAAGAAGTCATTCTATGTTAGAGAAGAAGGAAAAGATTTTCTCTTATGAAGAAATGAAGAACATAGTACGAGTTGAATGAAGAGAGTTTGAAGAATTATGAGGTGTGATTGTGAATGAAGGAGTTTGAAGCATATAAGTGAAGAAATATGCGACTAAAATTATGGCCATAATTACCTCGATAACTGGCAAAACTAATGTTAAATCATGGGATGATGCGTGTTCGGAGAATTAAATACAGTGAGACGTGTATCTAATCAACCGTCAGAAACTTTTCAGAGGGGGTCAGTAAATTTTTCACCAAAAAAAATGTCTCTACCAACTTGCCGGTGACACAAAGTTATGCCATCGGAAAGCAGGAGGACTATCTGTATGGGGTAAAATATGTTATATTAAATGATCGCATGAGAAAGTGACACGTGGAGTCGAAGATAGAGGATAGCAGAAACCGAAGGCAACGATCTCGTCTGTTACCGGAAAGAATGATACTCACAAAGATGAAAAAATATTTGTCACCCGGTAGCATTTAATTAATGAAGAATACTCTATAATATTTAGTCCACTGCCCGTTACAAAAGAATATGGCATTCATGCCTGCCGTTACACACTCTTCAATGACACTCATAATTGGCATTAAAAAGGGGCTTAATCCTAGGACCATGTTCCCTAGGTACAACTATAAATAGTGAGCTCTACTATCATTGTAAGGGATACGAATTTTCTGGCAAACTTACGCTACAGTACTCTATTCAAAGCTTAATATAATCTTATCTTCTTGCTTTTTTATTTCATTATTATTGTGCCCGGAAGCCCTGTTCCCGAAACTATTATTTCTGCTATTTCGTCTCCATCTCAAGGCTTTTCATGATCAAATTAATTCACTTGTCTAGAAACCACTTATAAATTTAACTGTACCATTTTACGGATAAACAGTTATTGCTTCCACCACCAGAGCCACCACCACTACCACTACCACCATGCAATCCTCCACCAGTTCCAGTACCAGCACTTCCTAAATACCAATTCCCTGCCAAATAAACCACAGCCACCGTCGCCTGAGCCACCTACACTGAGCAACCGACTACGCATAAACCATGATGCCATTGACAAGAAAGATTAAGAGAATTATTCCAAGAAAACGAGCTGAGATACCCATTATAATACTTTAATGTGCACCAGAAATATTTAAGAAAAAAAGAGTACTGGAAATTAAAGAATAAAGAACATTGACCAAATAAGCAAAATGTAGGGGTTAGCGTCGGTCGGTTCGGTCGGTTATTATAAAAGTACGGTTCGATTTATCGATTTTCGATTTTGTAATATTAATAACCAAATCAAACCAAAGTGTTTACGGTTCGGTGCAGTTTTTTAAAGGTTCGGTGCAGTTATTTCCGGTTTATCTGTTATTAACGGTTCAAGATTTTTATATCTTGGATTTACTTCCAGTGGTCATAAACTTCCAGTCCAGTGGTTATTCTTTCACTGTTTTGGTCATAAACTTTCAGTTCTTTCACTATTGTTCCGTGTAAACTTCCAGTTCTGGTGCCAGAACAACTACAAGTTCTCTTTTCAATTACAAGTGATAATAACTAGATAAGTACAAAAAGGGTCCGACTCATAAGATTGAGTTCTGCTATATATACAGTGAAAAAGGCTCCAACACAAAAACTAAGTGTTATTGTGGCTCATGAACTTTACCATCAAAGCAAATCTAAGATGTATACATAGTTCAAATGAGAAGTCTGCAGAGACTGTTAACAAACAATGTCCACCCTGGCCTTAGCAATCTCCAATTGTACATGTCAAAAAGCAGCTAGACCATCTACTGATCTAAAATGATGAAAATGAAGCAATCAAGAAATCTCCAGAAAATAAAAATAAAAATTGATACCTTTGTTTTCAATTATGGAATTCATGAATGCCTAAAACGTGAATATTGGATATGGAAATACGTAACTCAAAAGAAGGAGGTAACCACTAACCTGGGGAAGAAAAATGAGCGACGAGCTGAGGAAGAAGGCGTCACAGCAGTCAGCAGTCGGGCATCGGCAACAGCAGTCGCACAGAGGTGAGAGGACTAGAGGAGGAACTCTAATTTTTGATTTCTAAGGAAGGGAATAACTTAAGTCACTAAGTGAGTAAGTCTTAGGTTAGGCTTCAGATGGGTTTTGGTAAATTGGGCGGGCTTCAGATGGGTATTGGACTATTATGCTTCAGATGGTTAATAAGTTTTGGACTCTCAAAAGAAACCATATGTTCAAACCTATTTTTCTCAACTAATACCCAAAATTTCGGTTTTTCGGTTTAACCGAAAACCGAAACACCAAAACCGTAAACCGTACCGAAAAACCAAAATTTAATAATTTAAAAACCGTGCACCGACCGAATAACCGATTAAACCGAAACCGAAAAACTGAAATTCACTGTTCGTCCAGTTTTTTCGGTTCCGCCGATATTATGCCCACCCTAGCAAAATGCCCTTGAGGTGTGAGAATTAATGCACTTCTCCGGGCAAGTATACATAGTGTTAAGTAGGCCATTTCATTTTCAGTAGTCGACTAACATGAACATTTTAATATTGACCATGTGTTAGTAGGTGTCAAATAAATATACAATTATGTGTCTATTATTTTAATCTAGATTTCTTCAACACTAATATATGAATCCGTGTGCAGTTAGTTTATGATTTATAAATAGCAATCAAGAATCATCCAGATTCCAGGTATCATAATAAGAAATATACATAAAAAATATATGCTTGCATAGACATAGTGGCTTCCCACGAACTATGCAACTAACTATTTATATATTTGCCAGCAATTTGCATTTGTAAATAAGATGGTTTCGTGAAGATTATGATTAAATTCAACGATTCATCATTCTTAAGAGTTCAAAAAAAACAAATCGTAGTTAAGGGATAATTACACCTTGAATGTCCTTAAGGATGTAAATTTCGGGGGGAGGGGTACCTGAAAAATATCGAATTAGTATAAAACTCAATAAGTTTCATAGCCACGCAAATATAATGATACATTTAAGACCACAAATTTCAAAAATCTTCTTATCTTTCTTAAACTTTGTGTCAAGTCAAATTATGTCACCTTAATTAAAAAGAAGAAAGTATTATGATGATGTGGTCCATCAATGTGTACACCAAGTTAAAACTAATCGTCTCACCCTTAATTATTCTTCAATAATAATGTATTTGGATACTTACGAAGATAACTATGATCAACATATGCCTTTTAACACACAACATGGAAGATAAAGAAGTCATCTAAAATACCATTTTCCTCCTACTAATTATCGGCAAAACTTAATAGTCATTGATGGTAGGCTAGAAATCCGTGTTTCAGCAGTATTTTGTACTCTAATTGTTGTACTTTATTCGTGTTTGAGCTTAAATAATAATGATTTGCACTTATTACATGTTTTATGCCTTGCAGGATATGATTCCAAGTTAAGAAGATAATCTGAAGCTAAATCGAATAATTTGTAGCTTTAAAGTCTGTGTAAAAGCTCTAGGAATTTAACCGAGATCGCGTTCGGGGGTCGAATGAAGTAATGAACAAGTCTGGATAACTTATATAGCATACAAGTTTGAGTTTATGCCCTCTTCTCTCAAATTATGTTTCTTGTAGAGGTCTTTAGTTTAGTCATCTTCGGCACTTTATTTGTTCTCTTTTCTCTGCTTTACCAATAAAATATTTTATTTCTATTCATGCATTGCTTAATTCCATAAGATCTTTTGTAATGATCCCCTTAATTTCTTAATGATTCCTAAGCAATATAAAATTATCTGCCAACTATTAGGGAAGAAATCTCATTTTGTTGTATCAGTTTATAAAACTCAGAAGGGTGCGAATATTTCAAACTTCCTAAAACATGCTTAATTAAAATGTCACTGTGAGTTGAAAGTGAATAAAAAAGAGGCCATTTTAACACTATATATACTTGATTAGAGATGCATTTCTCATTCCATTTCTTTATTCTTCTTAAATATTCTTGGTGCAAATTAAAGTTATAATATAATGAGGTTCTCAGCTCGCTTTCTTGGAGTTGTTCTCTTAATTGTTCTTGTCAGTGGCATTATGGTTTCTGCTGACATGTTTACTAGCAGGCGCATGCTTGGTGCTGGTGGCTCAGGTGGCGGCGGCGGCGGTTTATTTGGCGGAGGAATGGGTGCTGGTGCAAGTAATGAACATTTAGGAAGTGGTGGTACTGGAATTGGTGGAGGATTGCTTGGTGGTGGTGGTCATGGCTCTGGTGGTGGAGACTAATTAATTAATTTACCTTAATTATCTTAATTAATTGCAAAAGAAGTTATGTGGATTATAAGTGAAGTTTGTATTTGGACAAATTAATTAATTTACCTTAATTATCTTAATTAATTGCAAAAGAAGTTATGTGGATTATAAGTGAAGTTTGTATTTGGACATGGTGTGTGGAACATTGTTTGTCGTGTCTCTATACTCGGCTACTTGTTTGGAACTAAGACCTAGTTACTATTATGTTTTATGGCAAATGAACTTCTTGTTATATTCGATCCTTTACCTATTGTATCATTCTTATGTATACGACTTTTTAACAAGATTGTTGCTTTTACAGTTTCTCCTCTTCTTTTTTTTGGTGTAAGTTTGTGTTTGGGGTGTTTCTTTTGGATTGATTACTCTTTCAGGACGCAATCTTTTTGGTGCTCTAATTCCAAAAGTTTCATTTTTAGTTTATTTAATTACACTTTCAATATCTAACTCAAATATAATTTTTTAATAATATTTGTGTGATTTTTACAAATAATTTACTCATTGAAATTAAAGTACACGTGCGTATCCTAAGACTAATACATATAATAAACTATACATGTAGCACCACCGAAACTTACACGTGGAGGCAGTGCACCACCGAAACTTCCACCTATAGCACCACCGAAACTTGCACATGGAGGCGGTGGAGCACTACCGAAACTTGCACGTGGAGGCAGTGCACCACCGAAACTTCCACCTATAGCACCACCGAAACTTGCACGTGGAGGCGGTGGAGCACTACCGAAACTTGCACGTGGAGGCAGTGCACCACCGAAACTTCCACCTATAGCACCACCGAAACTTGCACGTGGAGGCGGTGGAGCACTACCGAAACTTGCACGTGGAGGCAGTGCACCACCGAAACTTCCACCTATAGCACCACCGAAACTTGCACGTGGAGGCGGTGGAGCACTACCGAAACTTACACGTGCAGCACCACCTAAACTAACAGAAATCAATCTCCTACCAGTTCCAATACCACCGCTTCCGCCGCGGGTACCCGCGGGTAACAGAAGAACAAGTAAGACGACAACTCCAACAAAACGAGTTGAGATTATGAGAGAATGTAATTCTTTGAGCAAAAATATATATAGTGCTAAAATGGACTCTTCTTTTATTCAATTAATGACTAGCAATGGCTATTTTTAATTGACCATGTGCTAGGAAGAGTGAAACATTTGTAAAGACCATGAATTTATACGTGGATATAAAATTAACAAAATAGGAAAAAATGAGATATATATATAATTCCTTTAAGTTATATCAAGATTACATATTTGAGCTGGCATAATGATTATAATTATAAAACATGCTAAACACGGATAAGCAGTGTAGTTATAAAATAAAAAGGTTACTAGAACATCTATTCAATTTGTATATAAACTTTAACCTCTACACGGATAAGCAGTGTAGTTATAAAGTGAATCACCGTAGCAATTGACAAATAAGCGAACAATTGAATAGAGCAACAAGCTCTTTATTGATGAATCAAATAAAATCCAAGAAAGAAAGAACCGAGCCAAAAAGAAAAACACATCAAACAAAAATTCACACCATAATAATTTCACTTATTGCTGCATATGACGACGACGAGGTAAGGCAATGTATATCCTACCCTTCCCAGATCTCACTTATCCTACCCTCCACAGACCCCGCTTGTGGGATTACCCTGGGTGATTGTTGTTGTTGTATGATGACGAGATCACACTGGAATGATCTGGGATAAATAGTCACCCCTCCCCTATTCCTGTTTCCTGGAATTCCAAGAATTCTGACAACATCTCCAACCTTCAGATCAGAATGAAATTTAGTAAATTCGTATTGAGGCAAAATAGAGTTGCTCACATGTGCCTTTACTTGAACGGTGGCACCTTCATTCTCTAAATCATAGCAAAACAGCATTGCAGAAGACGAACGTTTGTTTATTATCGTTCCAACCAATACCTCCTCTTGATCCCAAACATATTGCGGTGTCCCTACAACTCCATATTTCTTCACATATTCAGGGACGGACAAAGTCACTTGGAAATTGTGTGGGTAAGGATTTTCATAGTATTGCGTCAGATCCATACCCTCATTATCGGCTGCAGAATGTTGCTCTAGTATCTCCATATTTTTTTTTTACTTCGATGCGAAAGAACCCTAATTGGCGATGCTAGAGTTTGTAAATTACGTTGAATTAAATAAGTTTGTGAAAGTTGTATATAAACTAATATTTTAAAAGGAGTGGGCGAGAGTAAAGACGCCTTTTAACTAATACAGGGTGAGGCGAAATCCCTGAGGTGCGGGGCATAAGCCCAATAGATTATTAATCTTAATACTTTATAAATTAATAAAATAAATCTAATATATATATATATATATATATATATATATATATATATATATATAGAAATATAAAATTAGTAGTAAAATGTAAATGTTTTGGGGAATCCAGATAAGGAGATCGATTGATAGTGTAACATAAATTGGTGATCTAGCAAATGAAAAAAATTAGGAAAATTGACGTTGTATAGCCGCTGTAAAAATAATAGCTGAAAATATATAAAAGTTATATATTTTTGTGTATATATATATATATATATATATATATATATATATATATTATATACAAAAATTATATAAATTTTATATAATTTTTCGGCTACATGATGTAAATAGTTTCTGGCGCGGGATAAAAGTGATAATACCCCATGAAAATAACCTTTAATGAATTGCAATATTAACCACAATTTCAATCGTCACCAAAATAAAAAATCATTTATAAGAGCTTCGCATACAAATGTCACCAAAGTTATTGAAAGATACAAATACATATAAATGATACAACACGTCTAAAACTGAAGCAGATCAAGAAGCTCTTATTTAATTAATTTGATAAAGTAAAAACCAACGACCCAAGCCAAAAGAAAAACGCCAACACAATCCACATTTCACACCTTGTCCAAATACAAACTTCACTTAATTCACATAAATTTCGAGGTTCGAACGCAAAAGTCCACTAATCGAGCTGAATTGGTTAGTGATGAAAGTAACTCCCACGAACTGAGAACAACTAAGTATAAGGTAAATTAGTGTCTGCCACCTCAGCCACTACCGCCACCTTCGACCATTCCTCCACTAAATCCACTACCACCACTTCTTATATGGTCATTACTTCCACCAATATCAGTTCCTCTCCCCCCCCCCCCAAACCTCCACCGCCGCCTGCACCACCGAGCAACCGCCTTCCTAAATGATCATTGTATGGGATAAAATATGTCATATTAAATGATTGCATCAGAAAATGACACGTGGAGTCAAAGATAGAGGATAGCTGAAACCGAAGGCAACGATCTCGTCTGTTACTAGAGAGAATGATACTCATAAAGATGAAATAAATGCCTGCCACCCGGTAGCATTTAATGAAGAATATTCTACAATATTTAGTATACTGCCCGTTACAAAAGAATATAGCATCCATGCCCGCCGTTACACACTCTTCAATGGCCCTCATAATTGTTATTAAATAGGGGCTTGATCCTAGTACCTTGTTCCCTAGGTATAACTATAAATAGTGAGCTCTACTATCTTTGTAAGGGACACGAATTTTCTTGCAAACTTACGCTATACTCTATTCAAAGCTTAATATAATCTTATCTTCTTACTTTTTGATTTTATTGTTGTTGTGCTCGGAAGTCCTGCTCCCGGAACTATTATTTCTGCTATTGCGTCTCCATCCCAAGGCTAAGTATTGCATATTTATATAATTGATCTATCATTTCAGGATCAAATTAATTCACTTGTCTAGAAACTACGTATAAATTCAATTGTACCATTTTACGGGTAAACCGTTTGACGCCCACCATGGGGCCTAGACAGTCATATAAATAAGTTGGTCCTTACCTCTTTTAGTAACGTATTTTGATTATTTGTTCTTAGCAAAATATTATAGAAAATGGCACATAATGGTGTTAACAACACACACAAACTTGAGGCCAAAGGAAACCAGCCTCATCACGAGGATTCAATCAGCGATACCCGCAACGAGGGGAACGAGGCCACACCGGTCCATGGTAGGCGGTACCCGCGACATGTTCAAGAGGCGACTCTTAATGATGCTGAAGAGGTTATGAAAGAACTAAAGCAAGTGTTATCATGTGCTTCCAATAACGCGAACGGACTAGGTCTAGTTCCTCCCGGTGCTCCCACAAATCAAAAAATGCAGAGGGTCGACAACAACACCCCGAGGGGCAAGGTCGGCTTCGATGGGGCCAGTGGGAGTAGATCCGTTCACAATAATGAGAGTGATCCTTTCAAAAGCGAACTCATACAGTTTAAGAAGGAAGTGAACGGAACCAAATCCCGGGTGCTCCACCGGTGTTGAAGGGACCGAACTCAAAGAAGTACACTCAATTGCCGTACAAACTAAGCGCGGCACCAGAATTGATCCTGAAGCGATTTAAAATGCACGACGTGCCGAAATATGATGGGACTTCAGACCTTCAGTAGAATATTATCACCTATACGACGGCGGTGAAGGGGAACAATTTAGCTCCCCACGAGATCGAATCAGTTTTGCTAAAGAAATTCGGAGAGACTCTCATGAAGGGAGCCTTGACGTGGTATTCGTTGTTGCCCGAGCATTCCATAGATTCCTTTGAGATGCTCGCAGAATCTTTCATTAAGGCTCATGCCGGGGTCAGAAAGGTACAGGCCCGAAAGGCCGATATTTTTAAAATTGCACAAGGAGAGTCCGAGTTGCTGCGAGAATTCGTGACCCGGTTCCAAAAGGAAAGTATGTTGCTCCCGGCTATTTCGGACGAATTGGCGGCTAAAGTATTCACCAAGGGTTTGAATCCGAGAAGTTCTGATGCTTCCCGAAAATTGAAGAAAAGCTTGCTCGAGTTCTAAGTGACGACTTGGGCGGATGTTCACAACCGGTACGAGTCATAGATAAGGATTGAGGATGATCAGCTCGGCTTCCCGGTGTTGGCTAATGGTCGGGAGAAGAATAAAGAGAAATCAAAAGAGGATTTCGACAAAGATAGACGGTCTTCGAGGAGCTAGTTTTTACCCTATGAACGGGCCGAATGATGCGGTAGAGGTTTCCGGTCAGCAGACAGGTTCGTTACCGATATAAGAACTGATCGCGGCCAAAACAACAGATCGGTACAGGACAAGTAAACGTCAGGTTTTCGAGATCCTTCCTACCCTAGACTATCAGAATACAACTTCAATGTCAGTGTAGTATAGTTGAAATCGGCTATGAAGAACATTAAAGAAGCACGATTCCCAAAGCCGATGAGGTTCGATCCCAGCCAGAGGGACCCTAATTTGTGTTGTGAATATCATGAGACGAACGGTTACTGGACTGGGGACTGCCGACATCTACGTGAAGAAGTGGCGACACTAGTAAAAAATAGCCATCTCATGGAATTCTTAAGCGACCAGGCCAAAAATAATTACGGTCACAATCGTGATAACACGGAGCCCACAAAAGCAGGAGAAGATCTCCCACGCCAGATGATCAACATGATTTTCGGGGGGGGACGACTTCTCGGCAGCAAAAAAGACGAAGGTAACTCCCAGAAAATGACATCCAAATTATGCCGAAAAAGATTATGTTTCCAATAAGGTAACTCCTAGAATATGCTCTACTTAGTCTAATTATGAGTAACACCATAACCAGGTATCTTAATAAACATTGGAGACTCTGTTGCCTTAGGTAGAACTCTAACTCTGTTCCAAATTTCTTTTGACGACAATACCGACGGTGGCTCCTCATAATCAGTTTGGTTCTTCATAAATGCACTAGTATTTCTCCTAAACTCGTGATCCCTAGGGAAGAATCGACGGTGGCACTCAAATCATGTTTTCTTTCCTCCAAGTTTCAACATGAATACTTTTGTGTCTTCCATACAAGTTGGGCAATCTAACTTTCCCACAGTCGACCACCCGGATTACATTCCATAAGCAGAAAAATCATTTATAATCCACATCAAAGCAGCACGCAATCTGAAGTTTTGTTTAGTTGATATATCATATATTCTACACCTTCATGCCACAATAACTTTAACTCATCAATTAAAGGTTGCATGTATATATCAATCAAACTTTTCGGATTGCATAGACCTGGAACAATGTAAGTTAGGAACAAATATGGACTTGTCATATACAACTCAAGAGGAAGATGATACGGCGTAACAAACACTGGCAAATATGAATATGGTGCAGCAGAGACAGAAAATGGAGTGAATTCGTTTGCACATAAACCCAACCTAATGTTTCTTGATTCATTAGCAAAATCCGGAAACACCCTATCAAAATGATTCCATGCGTCTCCATCTGACGGATGACACAGAATACCAGGTGGCCTTCTATTTTCATAGTGCCATCTCATATGAGGAGCAGAGCTCATTGATGCATACAACCTCTTTAACTTAGGTATAAGGGGTAAGTAATGCATCGCCTTAACTGGAACCTTCTTCTTTATTGAATTTATGACTTCCTTGTAACGAGGTTGGTTACAAAATTTATAATTTTCTAAAGTTGCATCATCCTTATAGAGTAACATACAACCTTTCTCACAACAATCAATCCTCTCTGATGAAAGTCCTAACTTAGAAACCAATTTCTTTGCAGTATAGAAATCATTGGTTAGGTCAATTTTATTCGGATTAAGTTCATTCATAAGGCCAATTATAGAGTCCATGCCCGCTTGAGAAATACTCAAATCCAACTTAATACTTAATAATCTAACCGCAATAGACAACTTAGAATGCATTGAGCCTTTATACAATGGTCGACTTGCTTCTTGTAATTGTTCATAGAAGCGCTTAGCATCATCATTTGGTTCAGACTGAGCCCCCGGATGCATCACAAAAGCATCCCTAACCATTTCATTGAATCGAGAATTTTCAGCATTATTCTCTACTAATGGACTACCCTTACTACCAAAAAGAATTGTGAAAATCAACATCACCAACACTAGCAACATCCTCTCCATGAATAGTCCACACGTAATAATTTTTCATAAACCCTTTTTTATAAAGATGAATTTTAACAATATCTGTTTGCAATAACTTTTCGCATTTACATTTCACACAAGGGCACCTAATCACCCCTTCACTGAGAAATTCATGAAGTGTTTTCGCTTTAGCCATAAATTCAGCAACTCATTCTATAAATTCCTCCCTCAACCCACTACGATTAGGATAAGTTCGATTATACATCCATTTACGATGGGCAAGCTCCATCTACACAAAATAAATCCAAGATATTTAAAACAATATTACTTAGTGTTATGCCAAAAATATTTACTATAATAAACCTATAAAGTAAAAGCTTTATATGAGTTCAACTCCAAGAATATCACTTCTTGAAAGACTGAAAGCTTTTCATTACTATGCTGGAATATCTCTTTTAGAATAACTTAACACCTTTTTGTAAGTAACTATACCATTTTTCATTCCAACTTTCTTAAATATATTTAAAGTAATTTGGACAAAAAGAGTTAAACTATATCCCTGAATACTATAACCAAAATAGATGTTTTCCTTAAATATGTGGATAGTGCATGTATATACAACTAGCTTCTCCTCCAAAAAGTTTTAACTTAAAAAAGAAAATTATTATGGCTATTTGTATACTAACGAATCATGAACAATGTATGGGTATCAATGCTAAGAGTGTTTTTCTTGATTGTTTGAAACATGTTTCTAAGACTATGTCCAATGATGGGTTGGGTTGAATGGAAATTAGAATCCTTCAATTAGTCCAATATAATCACAAAATACCCTAATAAATGAGCCCTAAATCATAAAAAAATATTAACAGCAACAACGACAATAACAACAACAACAATTATGATTATAATAAAGCGCTATAGAAGACATTTCAATGCAGCTTCAGACAATTTTCGTTCAATTGTAACGTCCCAACAGTGATAACACAACCTTTTTGACAAAGCACGAGTTCATTTTTACTTTGCCAAAAAGCCTAGTAAAATTTTAATTAGCTAGCTTAAATAGTGAATTAAGATGCGCTCCAGGAAACTTCAATGAACATAACTCATACCAAAAGAGTGGAAATCAAATTTCCAATAGTAAAACAATTAAGTTCTAACACTATTGCTCAACCTTATTACATTAGTTGGCTATAACATGATTCAGTTTGGGGATTAGTTATGAGTATATATAGCTAAGTAAAAATATATGATTGAGATTTAACATGAACTCCTTTAAATTAGTCATGATGTTGGACTATATATTTCTTTGAGGAACAATATGCAATAATCTCTTTGATGAATATGTAAGATAGTAGTTGAAAAGTTCAAGCAGTTTTTAATGTCTTTTATTGACTATGTGAGAGCTTTAGTTAGATATTACACTTATGGAGGTTAGTTGCATTCTCTATTAAGATGAACCCGACTTAATAGCAGTTAAATATGTTACAATTGAATTGCTAAACTTCTGTCAAATATGTTAGGATTTATGGGGATACATTTTTGTTCAACGTTATCTGTCAACTATGAATGTGTATGCGTGCATATATAATCGAAGAGTTATTTTTTATCTAATTAAAAGTTCCACGCCCAACTATTAAAAGTAATAAACTTATTAATTATTAGTGCTTCAATATTAGTTGTATGTGGCTAAGCATGTTACTATTCGAATTTTGTTCATTTCTAATTATTGATAACTACTTACTTTACAAGAAAGTTAACTTAAGACATCAGAAAAGGCTTGAATGGCTAAAGCTACTCATATAAGATTCTATGAAGATGCAAAAGGGAGTAAAAATATCCTAAAAATCAGAAAATTAAACCTAAAAATTCTGCGACTTTCAAAGAAGAAAGAAAACAATAATTGACTTCAAAACTTTTTGTTATTCAGTTTAATTTCGAATAATGCAACTTTAGTTTAATTTTCAATCCACCATAAATTATCTAAAATTTACAACAGTAAAAGAGTTGGTCATTTGTTCTATCTAATTCTTCAAACCCTAGCATATTTTCCTCTTCTCTCCCCATTCCAAAATCTTCTTTTTCACTTCCCCCACCAAAATCCCGATAATATACTTCTAAATCCGTAAATCCTCTAAAGAAATTCGAAACATTGCTGATGACTAAACCCACAAAGTTTCTAGGTAATAAGAATGAGAGAAACTAATCGAGAAGAGGGAATTTCACATATCTGTGCACTGATGCCTGGCGTCGTCGACCACTCTTTATTGTCGTCAGTCGATAGGTGGAGTGGAAGAAATATTAGAGAGGAAAACTCTAAAGACAGAGAGAGAAACAAAAAGAGAATCGATAGAATGAGTCTTTTTCTTATTTTTAATTTGAAGAAATAAGTCAGTTTTCTTAATTTTAATTTCGGTTCCGACTACCACGGCCGCAAACTACATAAATATATATATTTTTATTTAAATTTTATATTTTCAACTAACGCGGTCAGTGATTTGGTCAACATATTTTTTTGACTTTTCACTTTCCGACTGAATCGGTCACAAATGTGGAGGAAAATTCCCGTGTTGTTTTATCACTGCTTTAGTCAGAATAGCAGTCGTTATTATATTACAAAAATAAGAAATAAAATTACAATCATTTTCTGACTACTTCAGTCGCAAATTTTGTCGCATTAGCGACTGCATAATATTCAGTCGAAAATTTCGATCAGAAAATAGCCATTTTCTAGTAGTGGCAAGAGGCTCCGGGAAGACGACATCACTGTCACGGAGAAAGATACAGACGGATTGTTGCTGCCGCACAAAATTGCACTAGTAATTTATTTAAATGTATTAGATTTTAAAATCAAACGTGTTCTGGTGGATCCAGGGAGTTCGGCCAATATTATACAATGGAAGGTATTGGAACAAGCCATACTTACCGGAAGCATCATTCTGTCCACGAAACTCCTCGCCGGGTTCAACCACGCAAGCGTGACAACCCGAGGAGAGATCCCGCTGCCCACAAATGCCAAAGGGGGTGATGAAAATGACCCTTTTTGAGGTTATGGATGGTGATATGGGCTACAACATTATCCTAGGAAGACCGTGGTTGCACGAGATGAAAGTTGTTCCATCGACGTATCATCAGTTGCTGAAATTCCCAACTCCCAAGGGGATTAAATAGATAAAAGGCGATCAACTTGTGGCAAAGGAAATGAATGCGATTTTGGTCTCCAGTAGCAAAGGGAAGGAGCATACGGCATAGCAATTAAAGGAGCCGACGCCTGCTCCTGAATCAAGTGAAGTAAACCAGGGGAAGAGGCGTCGGAATCTTATCAGGTGCCAAGGTATTTCCAGGTACCAGAAAAAACGAACGCAACGAAGTCCACAGCGGAAGAGCTTGAGCAAGTCGCATTGTTCGAAAAGTTCTTTGAGACGAATTTCCACATGGGGACAGGACTGCACCCCTAGCTCAGGTCTGGGTTTATTGAATATCTTAAATTTAATGTCGATTTCTTTTGCGTGATCGCATGCAGATATGACAGGTATCCTGACGGAAGTGGACGTGCACAAGCTAAGCTTGGATCCCAGCATTCCTCCGGTAAGACAAAAAAAACATCCTATTGCCCAGGCCAGAAATAAATTTGTCAAAGAAGAGGTAACTCGCCTACTCGACATTGGTTCGATCCGAGAGGTAAAGTAACCGGACTGGCTAGATAACGTAGTAGTAGTTCCTGAGAAGAACAATAAATTTCACATGTGCGTAGATTATAAGGACTTGAATAAGGCATGCTCAAAGAACTCGTTCCCACTGCCAAACATCGATCAAATGATTGATGCAACGGCCGGTCACAAGTTAATGAGTTTCCTTAATGCTTACTCTAGGTACAACCAAATTAAGATGAACCTGGAGGATCATATAAAAAACTTCGTTTATAATAAATTTCGGCACATATTGCTATAATGTGATGCCTTTCGGGCTAAAGAACGTCGGCCCCACTTATCTGCGGCTCGTAAACAAGATGTTTGAAAAATAGATAGGGAAAATCATGAAAGTTTATATAGATGATATTCTTGTTAAGTATTTGAATGTAGGTGATCATCTTAAACACTTGCAAGAAACGTTTTACATCCTAAGGAAGCATAACATGAAGCTTAACCTCGAGAAGTGCGCGTTCGGGGTCTGCTCCAGCAAGTTCCTAGGATTTCTGGTGTCTCAAAGGGGAATTGAGGTTAAATCCGATAAAATCAAAGCCATCGAAGACATCCCAGACCATCTATTAAGTGTAATAGAGGTTCAAAGGCTTACAGGAAAATTGGCCGCTTTGAGCAGGTTTATTCCCCGGTCATCAGAGAAATTCCACCATTTCTTCATGCTACTCAAAAAGAAGAACGACTTGGAATGGACCTCGGAATGCCAGCAGGCTTTGAGGGATTTGAAAAGGTACTTATCAAGCCCTTCGTTACAATCAAATCTGGAGGAAGGCGAAAAATTGTTAATATACTTAGCAGTCTCGGAGGTAGCGGTAAGCACAGTTTTAGTCCGTGAAGATGAAGGTATGCAATCTCCCATTTATTACATTAGTGGAATTTTAATCGTAGCAAAAACTTGCTACCCACATTTAGAGAAGTTGGCCGTAGCCCTCGTAGTCGTCGCTCGAAAGCTAAGGCCTTATTTCCAATCTCACCCGATAGCGGTAGTGACCACCTTTCCCCTGCGGAATATCCTTCATAAACCAGAACTTTCGGGTAGGCTGGCCAAGTGGGCCGTCAAAATGAGTGAATTTGACATAGAATATAAACCTAGGATTGGGATTAAGTCACAGGTTTTGGCCGACTTTGTGGCCGATTTCAGTTTAGGATTGTTACCTCTGGCTACCAAAGAAGCAGTGATGGTGTCAGAATTGACTAACAATGATAACAATGAAGCGCAGTATGAATATTTGATTGCAGAACTCAAATTGGACCGGGGACTATATTCCGAGGCCATAAAAATCAAATGCGACTCCCAGCTGATAGTGAATCAGGTCTACGAGAACTTCAAATCCAAAGAGGAACGCATGCAACAATACGTAGCGAAGGTTCAGTATATGCTTGCTCGGTTTCGGGAGTGGTCGATTACACATATCCCAAGGGATTAAAATGTGGAAACAAGCACATTAGCTAACCTTGGCTCATCAACGGAAATGAAGGGATCGGACTCCAGTATGATCGTACAGCTTATGCACTAGGTTCTGGACGCAGATAACTATTACGAGGTAAACGCGACTAATTTGGTCTGGGACTGGAGGAATGAGATCATTAATTACATCGAGCATGGAAAGTTGCCTGAAGATCCTAAGGCATCCCGGGCACTGCTTCAAAGGAGGTCTATTGTACAGGAAATCTTTCCAAGGACCGCAGTCTCGATGCTTGGGAGCCTCCTAAGTGAACTATGTTATGCGAGAAGTCCACGAAAAAATTTGTGGAAATCATTCGGGCGCAGATTCCTTGGTACTAAAGTTGGTAAGGGCAGGATATTGTCGGCCCCGAATGGATCCCCGAACAAAGTGATTATACAAAATCTCAAAAAGCGATTGGAAGCAGTTAAAGGCAGATGGCCCGAAAAACTTCCCGGAGTACTATGGGCGTACAGAACAACGGCCAAATCGAGCACAAGAGAGACTCATTTTCCCTAGTGTACGGAGAAGAATCCCTGATCCCGGTGGAGGTAGGGGAACCTACCCTGAGATACTTTCAAGCGAATAAAGAAGCAAAAAATGAAGCAATGTTGGTCAATTTGAAACTGCTCGATGAACATAAGGACTTGGCGCATATAAGGATGGCAGCTCAAAAGCAAAGAATAGAAAGATATTACAATCGAAGAGTCAACCTCCATTATTTCAAAGTAGGAGACTTGGTTTTAAGGAAAGTAACTCAAAGCACCCGGGAACTCAATGCAGGGAAGTTAGGTCCAACTTGGGAAGGCCCCTACCGGGTTTCAGCTGTCACCGATAAAGGATCGTACGAGTTGGCAAGATGGAGAAAAGATACCAAGAAACTAGAATGTGGCACACCTCAAGAGATATTATTGCTGATGAACATCACCTGTACTAAAAGTATGTATTGCACTCTTTTTCCCTTCGCCCAGTTTTTGTCCCACTTGAGTTTTTATGGCAAGGTTTTTAATGAGGTAGCAATGGAAAGCATACTACGAAGAAACAGTTCAACGGCAACAATAAAACCTACTAATAACAAGGCACACAAGCGAAGAACCACTCCGGAGCGGTTAGATAATCTTTTGCTCGGTAGCAAAGTTCCCACTGGGAAGCTAAGTTTGCTATCGAGCAAAGGTTACCCGACCATTCACAAATGCAATCCACTAGGGGATTGTTAGATAGTCTTTGGATTGAAAGCACAAATTCCTATTTGGAACTGAAGTTTGTTACCGGACTAAAGATTATCTAGCAATTCATTAGTAGAATCCTCGAAGGTGCAGAACTTCTAGTGTTCAAATTCGCATTCTTTGCATTCGAACACTCGGGGGGAATGATATGAGGATACGACAACAATGACTGTCGGGTTGTCCGAAAAAAAAACCGAAAACATAGTTGTATCATCAGGACCAGGGACTGCACGGCTAGCCCCGTAGAAACAAGTTGTACAAGTAGCCACAAGAAATGGCAATTTTATTTTTAGCATAACAAATGATTATGTACTTTTTGAAAATGGAAGGAATAAAGTAAAGTCCTTTTATTTCTATCTTGTTTCCTGTCTGAATGATGAATTGATTTTTTCATTTGCAAGTTAAACAAGTACTTCAAATGATAGTATCGTAATGAATAGGAGATGTCCTCTTCAAGAGCACCGTAAACATAAGAGGGCCCTCTCTTATGAAAACCCTCACGACAAAGGGTTGATTTCGGAAGAACTGGTACCCAAAATCCAAATGCTTTCAGGGGAAAATCACCCAAAGCCTTGCATAATCAGACGCAAACAGTAAAATTTATGCAAAACACTTAAGCAAGAAAGAACACAAAGGTTAAAACTTGCATAAATGTTCAAACAAAAGAATGCAGAAAGACTCATGCAATACTTGAGCAAAAGATATTTCTATTTAAAATAAATGTGCCAAAATGGCACAAGTACAAAAGTTGGGAAAAGAAATGAAAAGCTAAGTTGTTGCATCTCCGGATCCTAGAGGAAGAGAAGTATTCGCGTTCCCAGGGGAAGTGGGTAGATCCGTCGCTGGCTCGATATCTTGACCTTCAGCATTTTGGCCTGCAACATCTTCTCCTTCCGGCACCTCTTCAGTTCCCGAGGACTCAAAATAGGAACCAGAAGAATCGTGAGCATCAGGTTGTCCCGCCCCGAACCCGGGGGGCGAGACCGGCACCCGGTGCCTCACCTATCCTTGCGTACCAACTTGCGACTAAGGGACTCTGAACATATAATGTCATACTTTGGCCATGGACCACATTGCAAGACAATTTTCGAATGCTAATAAAACATCAATATAAAGCTGGGCCGACAAGGCCGACATAACTACTACAGCTGGCAAACCAACAAAATATATATACAAGGCTTACAAGCCCAACATATTGCACTAACTGAAAGGATATGTCTATAAGCCTCTAGTGATAGATGTACTGTCATCGGAGCAGGGCCCCGACCTTTCCATAACATATATATACATATATACACAAGATGTACATAAAACTCTAGACCCGGCAACTTCGAAGGACGCGGAGCTTACCGATCAAGATGAACTCGGGCAATACCTACTGAGGAGGTCTACTCGTCTTTCTTCTTGAACCTGCACACATGAAATGCAATGTCCCCAAAAAAAGGGACGTCAGTATGAAATAATATACCGAGTATGTATGGCAACAGATTAACTGAAAGCTGAAACTGAACTGATAATATAATAACTAAAAGTAACTGGAAGTCAAAGATAATCTGAAGATATGCTTACCTGCTGATACTGGCTCAACTCTCTCAATATAGTAAGTAAAATAGTTGTCTGGTCCTATAAGGCTCGGTATATATATAACTGCTCTGCCGTAGTAGGCATAGGTGCTCGGACATACTAGGCTCTGTATCTCGGCCAACTGAGCTCGCTCATAGGCATTCGGCCACAATAGGCTCGGTATATAACTTACCATCTAATCAGAGGTTGCCCAATAGGGGCCTGCCCATCGATTATAGCTCGATGGTAATGAAAATACTATAATACTGTATATATAGGCTCTCTGCTCTCTTGACTAGAAGAAGACAATACTCAATTAAATATGAAGTCCCGATAAGGAGAATACTGTAATTTATGAGACTAGGATAATGTATATAAATTTGGGAGTATGAACTTCTCTTTATGCCTCGTTATCAAACACATATAATTACGAGATCATGCCAAAATGAAGGAAGGGCTTTGCCTTAACATACCTAAGCTGATTTTCTTGACAATCCTTCCAACACACATCAATAGCGACAACATGTAACTGTAGATCGAAGTAGGAGAAAATCCATATGATATTTTTGAGAAATATTGCACCGTACTTCCTTAGAATCGCAAAATCTCACGTTACAGCTCTGACCATTGTAAATCACGTATGCAATTTCTCTGAAACGTGATGTTGTCTCTTTTAATCTTAGGGGGGGTAAGAAAACATTATCTTACACTGCTAAGGTGAATATATTTGTGCAATTCACGTTCAGAAGGCTAAAGAAAATGTTAGCCTTGTTATGTACTCTAATAATGTGACAGCTTGCTACACCTTATATGAATCACTTAGTGGCTTTGTTAACCACTTCATGGGCTGCCATGTTGGTGGTAAGATCTATCAAGCTTATCCAATTCTAATTAATTGTTAATTTATTAATCTCCCACTAACCAATAATTAACCAATTACCCACATAGTTATGAATTATCTCAAATTACTTAAAATACTACTTACTTTTAACACACCTTATACACCTTACTATCATGGTCATGTGGTACCCTTTATGGCACTAGTCTATAAATATCGGGTATTATAGCTCGAACCGTATTTTACCCCAAATTGCCAAACTTCGACGAAACTTATTTTCTTCGATTGGCTTACCCTAATACTTATAATCTCAAACTAATTTCCTTCCCGAACTTACGTCGATTAGCCTACGACGATTAATGTTGCTTTCATCAATTTACTTATGGCGTATTTTCACGTACAAAAACATGGGGTGTAACATAATCTCCCCCCCCCCCCGGAACATTCGTCCTCGAATGTTGACTGATGCACTTATCATTATCATAACCTATAGCTATTGCAAATTCTTTAGTACTCTCCTTGCCATCTAGGCAACTATTCTGTGAATAAATCCAAAGGCCGGGGCATTCCCCCCCTTAGGCCTCTTTCTCACACCACAACTTGTGGTCGGAATTCTTCCAACCTCATAACTGTTGCTACCTTCTATCATGCAGCATGTACCACCTTTTCCTTGTATGTGCGCCTATTCCACTCTTCCCTCCATCTTTTTCCTCCAATTTTTAGCCAATCTTTAGGCCTCACTTTGTAAACATATACAGAGCTTGACAAGATATCCCTCTGGGCATCTGTAGGTATACTGAAGTCCTTCACTCGATACTTTATCGAACTTACAAATATTGTTATATCTTATTTCATAGGCCCGGTTATCTATCCGCATGACTTTACTGCATTTAAGTAGGTCATAATATACCATAACTCTTACCTCGATTTATCATTACTGAGGTCTGCTACCAAACTCCAGGTTACGTTCGTTGCTTATCCCATATGTATAAATCTATGTCCTTTAATGCTTTTATCTTAAGAATGACGGCCTAATCTCACTTCATATGCAGTGACTTTTGTCCATCCATTGTTGATTCACCCTAATGTTGATCTATCATCTACCACTGATAACTTGAGCTTTTATGTAATACTACCGCTAGGGATCACGTCTCATCGGGGAACATCTGAAATGATTAGACTGATCCACCTGGGGAGATACCATGCTTTTATAAATTTCAATTTGTGGCTCATATTATTAGTTATTACTTTTAGCCTTTCATAGGTGCTATGGAATATCCATGATACAATCCTTTAACAATTCAATCCTTTGTCTATGACCCGGGCTCAAATCTTCCTTTTAACTTATACTGGAACCTTCTACCGTTGTATGATTGTCAATATATATGTTGCATGGATAATACTCCGAACTCTTAAGTGCATTCATAACGTAACCAACTCTAGATCATTGATCGAATAATTCCTTCCGTTCCTTCACATCTTTCTTTAAATGTAAGCTATTACTTTTCCTGTTCTTTCTGCCCCCTTGTTGCATGCATACTTAGCTTATCTTAGTGTCCACATATATTGGAATTCCATACAAATCATATGATCTTGAATATCACTTCTGATTTTGCTCCCCGTTCATTAGCCACGGTAGGTTCCACCTTCTTGTGGAGTGCATACAATGTTGTTGTGAGACTGTTGTTACATGACCATTTCCTCTTTAGGTCACTCTGCTTAGGTTGAAGCCTTCTTCCTTATTTCCTCAGCTAGTCTTTCATTGTAGTACTTAGGGAGGACCCTCTGATTCTTGCAAGGTTGGGAGCTTATTACATCATTTATCCGGCGGAACTTTTGATGTTCTTTCTTACTTGTAATTAACCTTAGTTACTTACCTTCATGTCCTTGTGCTCGTAGGATTGCTTTTGAGCTGATATTTTGATTGTCTTCCCAGTGGTACTCTCTTTATCTCCGTAACACTCATACGGTACCTTTACTACCCCAACTCTTATCTTAATATTTCTCAAGGTTACGATGTCATATCTGCGAGACTGAATGCCTCATGTTGGGCTTCACTATGTTTATTTTGCACGATCTGTTGATTTGTCTGTATCCTCTTGTCTAGCCAAAACTAGGCTTTTCCTAAATCAACTACTGACTACTCGTTGGCCCATTCTCATATCAGTATTCCTCGTAATCATTCTTGGGTTATTTCTTTTGTCTTAACTTACCTCTCGCGCTGGCTCCTTATTTATCAAAAGCATACCGGACCGGAACCCTTACTTCCTCTCCTTGACGTCGTGCTTGCATAATGTTCTGGACTCGTAGCATATCCATAGAATTTGAATAAGTGCAATCTCACTCCTTCTTCTTTTTTTTTAATCGCATTCTTCCTTTACCATTCCATAGTTACTAGAATCAGTTAATTCTGACCTAATGTCACGTTACTCTATATTCCCCCTTTTTGAAGAGTAATAAGATTTAGTGCTATGATGATCTACGTATAGATGTTTTACCTCTTCATCTTTGGTGTCTTTTCATATCATCGATGACCCTTACTTGCCTTGCGGTAATCTTTCTATATCAAGGATAATAAAACTCCTTACTCGCGAGGGTGACACTTAGTGTAACTGGCACATATTTCGTTAAGCTTAACTTTGCTCACATTATTGGCTTTAGGAAAGCATCTCCCTGAATGACCATTCTCTTAATTTCTTATGAATGTTCTTCTGTTGTCCATTCTATTATCGCCGGAACGAAATCTGAAATTCTCACGATACCGACTATTATCAAATCACTCAGTCCCAAATTCATGTTTAGTTTATCTTGTTCATTAGTCCATACTGATTTCTATTATTCTGGGGTCTAACCTTTCCTTCTGGTAGTTGCGTTGGAGTCACCAACTTATTTCTCGAAATGAGTATATGACTTTATAGCCTATACTCTTTTGTTGTCTTAAGGCTTATCACCTCTCGTCTTTTCCTTCACTTGACCATAGACTCTGTAATATTGTCATCTTTTTGATCTACCGTTGTTATCCATGTATCATGTATTACTCATAATGCTTTATTGACTCTCTTCTTATTTCCCGCTAACATTTATGTCTATCACTTTATTCTGAAAACTTCAACAGGACATTCTTTTGCTTTTAGCTCCCCTTTGCTCCATCCAGTGGCTCTTCGGGTTGCTCAACGTTCTCGCTCTACTATGGATGGGAGCCACACTAAGGTAATATTTATCCTTTCCAATCTTTCAGTGCCTATCTTCTGAATTCTTGATCATGCTAGTATTCACATCTAATTGTAATATTCCAGAGTGCACCATCTGGGTGTCTCACAAGGAGATGTATTAGCACGTTTGCAATATCCTTCAAAAATGTCAACTAACGCAAACACTCCATCCACCATTTTGGGTCACTCTAACCCCAGCCGAATCCTAATATCCCGTTCTTTTCTTAACTACACATGTTAGCCCTCATAGGGCATAATTGAGATGGGTGTGGCCAATTAAACATACCTCTGTTACTGTTGAAGGTAACTCACAATGCCTATATTTTTTTGCTTGAGTTGAAAATACCGATAATCTTCATTAACTGGTACCCCGTACCCTTCTTATCTTGCTCCTTTTACTTGTTGAAGCTTATCTTTACCTTCTGAATCTCTCATTGCCTGTCACCATAGGGGTGGATAGATAGTCTTGCCTTAAGGTTCCTTATCGAGAGGCTTATATATCTTAGCACACACATGATCTACTGGAGACCTTTCATTAACTCATCATACGCATCATGCAAAATCGAGTTCCTCTGACTCAACTCTCCCACAGCCACATGCAATCTCTTACCAACTGTCTTTTGGTTGTAGGTATCGTCTTATTACGAGTAACATGGAGTGTAGGAGTTTGAATTCTTACAACTGAGCTCTACCACACGATCTAGAGTAAGAAGAAAGAGTGACATTCCTAAATGCCCTGTAGCCTCTTGCTTATAAGTGTGGTGCACGACACACCCATAAACAAGACTCTACTAGACACGGCTTGTAGACTCCATAGGACAAAACTACTCTGATACCACTTTTGTCATGCCCCGAACCTGGGGGCGAGACCGGCACCCGGTGCCTCACCTATCCTTGCGTACCAACTTGTGACTAAGGGACTCTGAACATATAATGTCATACTTTGGCCATGGGCCACATTTCAAGACAATTTGTGAACATTGACAAAACATCAATATAAAGCTGGGCCGACAAGGCCGACATAACTACTACGGCTGGCAAACCAACAAAATATATATACAAGGCTTACAAGCCCAACATACTGCACTAACTGACAGGATATGTCTACAAGCCTCTAGTGATGCATGTATTGTGATCGGAGCAGGGCCCTGACCTATTCATAACATATATATACATATATACATAAGATGTACATAAAACTCTAGACCCGACAACTCCGAAGGACGCGGAGCTTACCGATCAAGCTGAACTCGGGCAACACCTACTGAGGAGGTCTACTCGTCTTTCTGTTTGAACCTGCACGTATGAAATGCAGTGTCCCCGGCAAAAGGGATGTCCGTACAAAATAATGTACCAAGTATGTAAGGCAACAGATTAACTGAAAGCTGAAACTGGACTGATAATATAATAACTGAAAGTAATTGGGAGTCAAAGATAATCTGAAGATATGCTTACCTGCTAATACTGACTCAACTCTCTCAATATAGTAAGTAAAATAACAGTCCGGCCCTATAAGGCTCGGTATATATATAACTGCTCCGCAGTAGTAGGCATAGGTGCTCGTCCATACTAGGCTCTGTATCTCGGCCAATTGAGCTCTCTCATAGCCGCTCGGCCACAGTAGGCTCGGTATATAACTTACCATCTTATCAGAGGTTTCCCAACAGGGGTCTGCCCATCGATTATAGCTCGATGGTAATGAAAATACTGTAATACTATATATATATATATATATATATATATATATATATATATGTATATATAGGATCTCTGCTCTCTTGACTGGAAGAAGACAATACTCAATTAAATATGAAGTCCCGATAAGGAGAATACTGCAATTTATGAGACTAGGATAATGTATATAAATTCGGGAGTATGAACTTCTCGTTATACCTCGTTATCAAACACATGTAATTATGAGATCATGCCAAAATGAAGGAATGGCTTAGCCTTAACATACCTGAGCCTATTTTCTTGACAATCCTTCCAACATACGTCAATAGCGACAACATGTAATGGCGGATCGAAGTAGGGGAAAATTCATATGATATTCTTGAGAAAGATTGCACCGTACTTCCTTAGAATCGCAAAATCCCACGTTACAGCTCCGACCATTGTAAATCGCGTATGCAATTTCTCTGAAATGTGATGTTGTCTCTTCTAATCTTAAGGGAGAGTAAGAAATCATTAGCTTGCATTGCTAAAGTGAATATATTTGTGCAATTCACGTTCAGAAGGATAAAGAAAATGTTAACCTTGTTATGTACTCTAATTATGTGATACCTTGCTACACCTTATATGAGTCACTTAGTGGCTTTGTTAACTACTCCATGGGCTGCCATGTTGGTGGTAAGATCCATCAAGCTTATCCAATTCTAATTAATTATTAATTTATTAATCTTTCACTAACCAATAATTAATCAATTACCCATATAATTAAGAATTATCTCAAATTACTTAAAATACTACTTACTTTTAACACACTTTATACACCTTACTATCATGGTCATGTGGTACCTTGTATGGCACTAGTCCATAAATGTCGGGTATTATAGCTCGGACCGTATTTTATCCCAAATTGCCAAATTTTGATAAAACGTATTTTCTTCGATTCGCTTACCCTCTCACCTTCACGAATTTACTTATCACTTGTTTGAAATAGCATAATACTTATAATCTCAAAATAATTTAACTTACGTCGATTAGCCTACGACGAAACTAACGTACAAAAATACGGAATGTAACATCTCATTTCCGAGCTTTCATCAATTTACATATGGCGTACTTTCATGTACAAAAACATGGGGTGTAACATAGGCATGGATGAAAGACCCCTTTTTGCAGCTGACTCCAGCTCACGGGCTTTAGCGATTTCGGTATCAAGTCGATGACATTTGCTTAGGCCTCTTCAAAGATTTTTCTCCCTATGCTATACATAACATATGTTTTTTCAATAACGAGGGAAGCCGCTCGACGCTTGAGTTCTTCTTTAAGTTGGTCAACATCGGCATAAAGATTTTCCCGTGCGGATCTAACAGACCGGAGGCTAACATCGAGATCATAGACAGTAGAACTGAAAAGTCCATTTAACTCAAAGGTCCTCTTATGCTTCTCATCCAATTGGGAATATTTCACCCCGAAAGCAGCAAGCTCTTCAGGTTTGGAGTTCAAGGCTGCCTCCAAATTATTTAATCTTTCAGCGGAGGAAGCCTCGCGATCGGATGCAGTAGAAAGGGAACTATGGACTTCAGCCCATTTAGCCCTAGCCTCTTCAAATTGAACCCTTATTGGGGCGATATATTGGCTAAGGGTCTCTACTTCTTGCTCGCTTTGCTGCAAATGAGCCTCCAACACAATGGCCTCGGCAGTTTTGGCTTCCAGTTCTGAGAGGCGAGCAACAGTTTGGTCCCGCTCAGAGGTAAGTTCCTCCTTTTCTCGAATCAACCTTTGGAGGCCCTCAGAAGAAAGGAAATTCGCCTACAAAACAAGAAATGCAAACTCAAATACTACTAAATCAAAGATAAAAGAAATGACAAAGGAAATGAAGAGTATACCGATGTGGCGTTGTGCATATAATTATTCAACAAGCACTCTCCCGAGAGAGCCTGTATCTTTTCCCAATCTTTTTCTGAAGCCAAAGGCTTCAAATAATTAGCAAGTTCCACCGTCTGGGACAGCAGATTTCACCCGGTAGAGACCGAGAGAGTAACACTCCTCCTCCTTTGCGGATCTTCTGAGAGGGCGGTGTAAATTTTCCCCAAATTCCCATGAAGCGGGGACTGGGGGAGAGGAACATCCTTTTCTCGGACAAATGCGGCTGGTGGAGATGATGTAGCAGTTGCTAGTGGGAGAGTTGGTGAAGAAAGAGATGAAGTTGATGGCGTTGAAGGATGAGAAGTGGTTGTGCCAAGCGCAGTGCTAGGTGTTGGTTGCTCGTCAACCGAAGATGGCAGGGATACCGGGCGCAGCGACTGGGATCTGGAAACGGGAGTTGGCATTTTTCACCATCTCAAATTCCCCCCAGAGCGTCGAGGCATCGTCCTCGGTAGGGGTGTCAATTGTTCGGTTTGGCCGGTTATTTTATAAAATTTGTACCATACCAAATTTCCGGTTATTCTATTATGTATAACCAAAATTAGACTTCCAAGACCGTCGCAATCATGTCGGTTTCTCTTCGGTATCGGTACGGTTCGGTTAATTTTCGGTATTTTTTTAAATAACATGAAAAATTTAACAGTAGAAGTAGAATGCAATAACATATGTTCTTTTATAGGACTTAGCAAAAGTCTTTAGACATTTACTGTTTAAAGGGTGATGAATTAAAAAAAATAAAAGATGGCTAGAGTATAGATCCATCAACTATTCTACAACAATATAAAAGAAACCAAGCAAAGGCAAAAAAATTATAAATCACACGAGTGAAAAGATATTAACCACGTTGGGATTCAAGAATAAAGTCTATAGAAGATTAAATATTCAAAAAGATAAATTTAAATTATATGAAAGGAAACATATTCAATACATTGTAGTTTGCTACTCATAATCGCTAGAATACTTTGTGTCTTGCTAATGAAGATACTTGAAATAACTTAGTTTAAGGAAAAGTAGCATAATAGGTTTTAGGAATTAGTATTTTGAGTTTAATTACTTGTTGGCCTGTAACATTTTTCAGAATTCCAAGGCGCAAAGAAAAATTTAATGCATTATTATTTTTAAACTTACTCTATAAATATATTTTTCACATGTAAAATTTATCCGGTACGGTTCGGTTTTTTTTCATAAAATAAAAAACCTAACCTAATTATTGGTATGGTTATAGATTTATATAAAAACCTATGGTTTCTTTAAAAGAAACCTTAAAATCGATTCGGTGCGGTACAGTTCGATCGGTTTAGTCGATTTTTGAATATCCACTGACACCCCTAATCCTCGGTTGGTGTAACTAACTCAACAGATTGAGTAGTCTGTTGAGCTGAGCAAGGTCGTCATATTCTGTTTAGAGAATCCCCCTCCTCGTTGGCTTCTCGATCATCGTCAATCATCACGGTATCTATGGCCGGCCCCGGCGGAGGGCTCGTCACCACGACTTCTAGAGATGACTCGGGGGCGGCATTCTTCGCCCTCTTATTCTTTTCCCTGGCTGCGGAGGAATGCCTTCTTTTTGGTTGCTTGTTCTCCGGCGGGGGACTTCGAGAAGAAGCACTCGCACCAGAAGCAGGCCCGGAGACGCCTGTTCGAGTAAACGCCTCCTGAAGCAACCTCGCCACATCAGCAGGATCAACCAAAACGTCCTCCTCGAGGACAACAACCAAGCCTTGGGGTTGACCTGAATTCAGCAAATAGAGAAAGGATTAATTAATTTCCTCACACAAAAAGCAAAGACGACACGAGTCTAAGCAACCATGATTTTTGGCCTTCCACCCGTATTTAAGGGCCAGTTCTTTCCACGTGTGGGTTTCGAGCGTACTGATGTCCCAGATTTTCTGGACCCACTGGTCCAAGCCTTCAACCCTAGGTGGTACCTATCGAGTTGCTGAAATAGGAGAAAGAAGGAGGATCAATAATGATATGAGATGATCTCTAATGAAAGAAAGATTAAACAAGGAACTTACGAGTGCGATTCCATGTTTTCGGAAAGGATGAAGTTGTTTCCGGAATGATATCATTGGTGGTAATTGCAACGAACCATTCCATCTACCCATGCTCATTGTCATCATTCATGCTAGATAGTAGAGCATGGTGACCACGTTTTCTGAAATTCAGCATTCCCCTGCGGAAGATATTGGGGGTATAGAGGTACATCACATGAGCTAAGGATAGCTCCTCTCCCGTTTCTTGGCACAGGCACCGAAGACATGCAATCGTCCTCCATACGAAAGGACTTACTTATGCCAAACACACTTAGTAGCGGAGACAGGACGCCACGATGATGGAGTCGAGCTCTCCACTCAGAGAAAGTGCCCCCAAAGTAAAGGGATACATATAGAAATACGTAAAACCCTTCTTGGGTAAGGTTACCTGCTCCGCCAGATCAGGGGCGATAATGTCTAAATCCTGGCAAAGGCAGTCTTCCTTCACAACAGGAATACTAGAAGGATGGATGGAAGAAAGGTATCTACCAACGGCCCATGTACGAGGGTTAGCGGAAGAAAATTTTTCGTCGAAGTCTTTAGTTATGACGAGACTTCTGGGGATGTTGGTACTCACTGTAGGAGGAGCAGCCTCATCGGCTTTACCTTTGTTCTTTAAGGAACTAAGGTTTTTAGAAGAAGAAACCATTCTATGTTAGAGAAGAAGGAAAAACTTTTCTCTTATGAAGAACGGAGTACGAGTTGAATGAAGAGAGTGTGAAGAATTATGAGGTGTGAATGAAGGAGTTTTATACGTATATGTGAAGAAATAGTAGGCTAACATCGTGGCCATAATTATCTCAATAACTAGCAAAACTGATGCTAAATCATGGGATGACGCGTGTTTGGGGCATTAAATACGGAGAGACGTGCGTCTAATCAACCATCAACAACTTTTCATAGGGGGTCAGTAAATTTCCCACCAAAAAGAATGTCTCTACCAACTTCCCGGTGACACAAAGTTATGCCATTGGAAAGTAGGGGGACTATTTGTATGGGGTAAAATATGTCATATTAAATGATCGCATGAGAAAGTGACATGTGGAGTCGAAGATAGAGGATAGCTGAAACGAAAGGCGGCGATCTTGTCAGTTACCGGAGAGAATGATACTCATAAAGATGAAATAAATACCTGCCACCCGGTAGAATTTAATTAATGAAAAATACTCCACAGCATTTTGTACACTGCCCGTTACAAAAGAATATGGCATTCATGCCCGCCGTTACACACTCTTTAATGGCCCTCATAATTGACATTAAAAAGGGCTTGATCTTAGGACATTTTTCCCTATGTACATCTATAAATAGTGAGCTCTACTATCATTATAAGGGACACGAATTTTCTGGCAAACTTACGCTACAGTACTCTATTCAAAACTTAATATAATCTTATCTTCTTGCTTTTTTATTTCATTAATGTTGTGCCCGGAAACCCTGCTCCCGGAACTACTATTTCTGTTATTTCGTCTCCATCTCAAGGCTAAGTATTGCATATTTATCTAATTCATCTATTATTTCAGGATCAAATTAATTCACTTGTCTAGAAACTACGTATAAATTTAACTGTACCATTTTACAGGTAAACAGTCATTGCTTCCACCACCAGAGCCACTACCACTACCACTACCACCATGCAATTCTCCACCAGTTCCAGTACCATCACTTCCTAAATAGGGACTACTTCCAACGGCACAAATTCCCCTGCCAAATAAACCACTGCCACTGCCGTCTGAGCCACCTGCACTAAGCAACCGCCTACCAAACATGTCAGCAAAAACCATGACGCCATTGACAAGAAAGATTAAGATAATTATTCCAAGAAAACGAGCTGAGATACACATTATAATACTTTAATGTGCACCAAAAATATTTAAGAAAAAGGGAGTACTGGAAATTAAGGAATTGTATATGGTCAAAATTGGGCTTGCCTGATTTTGTGTGGTTAATCGAGACCAAGGTGGCGGACCAAGGTTCAATCCCAAGTTATATTAAATCGTTACATGAATGAATATTACCTAGCTCGTGATTCAGGGATCGATTAAGATCGAGACCAGCTAAGGTCGAGACCTAGAAGGATAGAGATCTAGCGAGATCGAAGGAAGCCTGCTAAGTCGAATAACAGAAAGCCGAGGAAACCGAGCAAGGATTGTGGCGGAGATCTTAACATGTATCAAGTCAAGACCGGTTGATTAGCCAATCAGGAGATTTCCTTATGTATTTAGAATTGTACCATATGTAGAACTCATCTACTATATAAAAGGGGTTCCAATCATTTTGTGAGGACAGATTCACGCATAACAAAGCAATATATTACGTTTTCTCACTTAAGCTCTTTTATTAAGTAGTTCAGTTCTTACTTTTCAATAATACACTTAGTTGGTGCGAGGTCAACCTGGATCAAGGGCTAAAGTTGTATGATATATTGGTTTACTTTATTTTATAGTTAATTTATAACTACAATTTTCATATTTCTCAGTTTGTGCCAAGTGAAATCACATATACATAAAATCACTTACAAATTTAATTATTATCCGATTTTAAGGGTAAATAGTTTGGCACCCACCGTGGGGCTAAGGATAATAGAGATTGCCTGGTGCTAATTTTCATAACACATACACTGCTTTACACTTATTCTTGTAAGCATTTTTGATTCCAGGATCAGCATGTTAAACTCTCGAGCAATACCCACACACATCGACAATGGCCTTGGTTTTCATGGCGAAAACGACAATGTAGCCGCCCCAGGAAACGAAGTGCTTTCAGTTGACCTCAAGGGAGTACCAGTTGAAGTCCCCATCGATGTCAGTTCCCATGTTTCCCTGAATGCAAATCTGGGCGTCGACCCCGAAAATAGCGTCCGCAGAGACGTTCGATCAGCCGAACAGAATGCACAGGGCGGCCAAGAAGGAGGAATCAGCCTTCAAATAATATTCAAAATATTGCAGGCTCAACAAGATGCAATAACACAACTTCAAAGTCAAAACCACGCACCGAGTAGGGTCGAACCCGAGACATCACAAGAAGTTGTTCGCAGGGCCGAACCAGTGCCGGGGAGGGCAAATATGAATGAGTCAGGGACCGACCCCGCTATCTTGAAAATGTTCGAGGAGCTGACAAAGTGAATTGAATCGAGGGAGAAGAAGATTGAAGCGAATGACAAAAAAGTGGAAACATATAACTCCCGAGTTGATCAAATTCTGGGGGCACCGCTAATTTTGAAGGGTTTGGATTCAAATAAGTTCGTACAAAAGCCCTTCCCCCGAGCGCGGCTCCTAAGCCTATTACAAAGAAATTCCGCAAGCCAGAAATTCCCATGTATAATGGAACTACCGACCCTAACAAGCATGTCACTTCTGACATATGCGCAATAAAGGGGAACGATCTAGAGGACGATGAGATTGAGTTCGTACTGCTGAAGAAATTCAGAGAAACTTTATCAAAGGGGGTGATGATATGGTACCATAATTTGCCACCTAACTCTATTGATTCTTTTGCCATGCTCGCAGATTCCTTCGTCAAAGCACACACCGGAGCGATAAAGGTCGAGACTAGAAAGTCGAACCTCTTCAAAGTAAAACAGAAAGACAACGAGATACTCAGAGAGTTCGTATCTCGGTTCCAAATGGAGCGTATGGATTTGTCCCTGGTCGCGGATGATTGGGCCGTTCAGACTTTCACTCAAGGCCTAAACATACGAAGTTTTGTAGCCTTACAACAGTTAAAGCATAACTTGATCGAATATCCAGCTATAACCTGGGTCGATGTGCATAATCGGTACCAGTCAAAGATTAGGGTCGAGAATGACCAGTTGGGGGCTCCTTCTGGATTCGTTTATCCAAACAGGACCATCGACGGAGTTAAAAGGGATATTGGCCGGGAACCACGGTCAAACAGAGATCGATATCACCCATACGGTGGAGATCGGAGAAACAACGGGCCTGGATGCAACCCCGTTCGAATTGATAGAAGAAATAATCGAGGACAGAGCTCTCGAGGGCTCATGAGTAAGAGTGGTTTCGACAGATATGTCGAACCCAAAGAAGCACCACGACTATTGGAATACAACTTCAACATTGATGCATCAACTATTTTATCGGCCATTGGGCGAAACAAAGACTCCAGGTGGCCTCGACCTCTACAGATTGATTCGGCCAAGAGAAATCCTAGTCAAATGTGCAAATATCATGGAACCCATGGTCATAGAACAGAAGATTGCAGACAGCTGAGGGAGGAGGTAGCCCATTTGTTCAACGAAAGGCATCTTCGAGAATTCTTAAGCGATCGGGCTAAAACCCACTTCAAGAACAAAGATTCAAATAGACAGAATGAGCAAGAATAGCCGCAGCACGTGATCCACATGATTCTTGGAGGGATCGATATTCCTCAGGGGCCCATATTCAAACGCACCAAGGTGTCGATCATGAGGGAAAAGCGGAACATGGCAAGCGAAACCACCAAAGGTGAAATTACTTTGCTAGTGAACGTGGTCGGGAACATCCAAGAAACAAAGTTCCATGTGATCGAGGATGACATGAGATACAACGCCCTACTCGGAAGGCCTTGGATCCATAACATGAGGGCAGTACCCCCGACCCTTCACCAAGTTCTGAAGTTCCCGACATCGAAGGGAGTCAAAACAGTGTACGGGGAGAAACCCGCCGCCAAAGAGATGTTTGCAGTCGATGAAGTGATACCGGTATCGACACTCTCATCAACGAAGGGATCGAATTCGAAGGGAAAGCAGGAGGCCAAATAGCAACCACAGACACCGGCCTCAACCCAATTGCAGAAGCAAGGGATCGACGAGGATGATGACTACTAGATCCCTCGATCCTTCATAATTCCCGATGAATCTGACAACACCAAATCAACGGTCGAAGAGCTGGAACAAGTCACACTGGCCAAGCATCAGCCCGAACGAAAGGTATACATGGGCACGGGGCTAACCCCCGAGCTCGGGAAAAAACTTATTTATTTCGTTAAAGCTAACATGAATTGCTTTGCTTGGTACCACCTCGATATGACAGGGATCCCACCAGAAATTACCACTTACAAACTGAGCCTGGACCCTAAATTCTGCTCGGTGAAGCAAAAAAGAAGGCCCCAATCCGGGGTCAAACATGCCTTCATCAAGGACGAGGTAACCAAACTTCTCAAAATAGGATCCATTCGGGAAGTAAAGTATCTCGAATGGTTAGCAAACGTAGTGGTAGTCCATAAGAAGGGAAACAAACTTAGAATGTGTGTAGATTATAAAGACCTAAATAAAGCATGCTCCAAAGATATTTTTCCTTTGCCTAATATCGATCGTATGATTGATTCCACGGCCGGTCACGAGACTCTCAGTTTTCTCGATGCCTACTCCGGGTACAACCAGATACAGATGAACCCGGAGGATCAGGAAAAGACCTCGTTTATCACTAAGTACGGTACCTACTATTATAATGTAATGACATTCAGTCTAAAAAATGCTGGTGCAACTTAACAACGCCTAGTAAACCGAATGTTCAAAGAACAAATAAGAAAATAAATAGAAGTTTATATTAATGATATGTTAATTAAATCCCTACGAGCAGAGGACCATTTAAAGCATTTGCAGGAAACTTTCGATATACTGAGGAAGTACAATATGAAGCTCAACCCTAAAAAAGTGTGCATTCGGGGTTGGCTCGGCCAAGTTTCTTGGTTTCATGGTGTCCAATTGGGGAATCGAGATCAACTCCGATAAATTCAAAGTTATCGAGGATATCATGGTAGTGGATAATGTAAAGGTCGTGCAGAGGTTGACGGGGCGGATAGCTGCCCTAGGACGATTCATTTCAAGATCCTCAGATAGGAGCCACCGATTCTTCTCGCTGCTTAAGAAGAAGAGCAATTTTGCATGGACTCCAGAATGCCAGCAGGCCTTGGAGGAACTAAAGCTGTATTTATCGAGCCCGCCGCTGCTTCACACCCTGAAAGTGGACGAACAACTTTACTTGTACTTGGCAGTCTCGGAGATAGGGGTAAGTGGAGTCCTGGTCCGAAAAGAACAAGGTATGCAATTCCCTGTCTATTATGTTAGTCGGACCTTAGGTGAGGCCGAAACTAGATATCCACACTTCGAAAAATTAGCGCTTGCTTTAATAAGCGCCTCTAGGAAAATATATTTCCAATGTCATCTAATATGTGTTGTAACAACTTATCCTCTTCGAAATATTTTGCACAAACCCGAGCTTTCGGGTCGATTGGCCAAATGGGCCATAGAAATTAGTGGGTACGATATTGAGTATCGACCCCGAACTGCCATCAAGTCTCAAATCTTGGCGGACTTCGTGGCTGATTTTATGTCGGCCCTCGTACCCGAGGTTGAAAAAGAACTACTGATAAAATCGGGTACATCTTCGGGAGTCTGGACCCTCTTTACAGACGGTGCTTCGAACGCGAAAGGGTCCGGATTAGGCATCGGACAAAATCACCCACAGGTAATGTAGTTAGAGAGTCTATCAGAACTACAAAATTGACTAACAATGAGGCCAAATATGAGGCCATGATTGCAGAGGCCATGATTGCAGGTCTCGAACTAGCTAGAAGCTTGGGAGCGAAGGTCATAGACGCTAAGTGTGATTCCCTCCTCGTGGTAAACCAAGTTAACAGGAATTTTGAAGTCCGAGAAGACCGAATGCAGAGGTACTTGGATAAACTACAGGTGACTCTACATTGATTTAGGGAATGGACCTTGCAACATGTACCTCGAGAACAGAACAACGAGGCCGACACTCTTGCAGACTTAGGTTCATCGGTCGAAGACGACGAACTCAACTCGGGGACTGTCGTACAACTCATGAGATCGGTAATCGAAGAAGGTTACACCGAGATAAACTCCATAAGTTTAACTTGGGATTGGAGAAATAAGTACATAAAGTACTTAAAGAACGGGAAGCTTCCATTAGATCCAAAGGAGTCGAGAGCTCTGCACACAAAGGCATCATGGTTCACTTTATCCAAAGACGGAACGTTGTTTAGAAGGACGTTTGATAGACCGCTGGCAATATGTTTGGGACCGCAAGATACCGACTACATCCTACGGGAAGTTCACAAAGTCATTTGTGAAAATCATTCCGGTGTCGAATCACTGGTCCACAATGTAATCAGAGCAGGGTACTATTGGACCAATATGGGGAAGGATGCAAGGGAGTTCGTTCGAAAATGCGACAAATACCAAAGGCATGCGCCCATGATTCATCAACCCGAGGAACTACTCCACTCGGTCTTTTCCCCATGGCCCTTCATGAAATGGGGAATGGACATCATTGGCCCTCTCCTGTCGGCCCCAGGTAAAGTTCAGTTAATTTTGTTTATGACTGATTATTTCTCTAAATAGGTTGAAGCACAGGCTTTCGAGAAAGTCAGAGAAAAGGAAGTCATAGACTTCATTTGGGACCACATCATATGTCGATTCGGGATGCCCTCCGAGATTGTATATGATAATGGAAAATAATTCATCGGCAGCAAAGTAACTAAATTTCTCGAGGATCACAAGATCAAAAGGATCCTATCAACACCTTATCATCCCAGCGGGAACGGACAAGCCGAATCGACCAAATAAACCATCATCCAAAATCTTAAGAAGAGATTGACCGACGCCAAAGGAAAATGGAGAGAAATACTACCCGAGGTTCTATAGGCATACCGCACAACATCGAAATCTAGTACCGGAGCAACACCGTTCTTGTTAGTTTATGGCGCCGAAGCTCTAATCCAGATCGAGGTAGGAGAACCTAGCATCAGGTTTTGATATGCAACAGAGGAGTCAAATACCGAGACCATGAATATGAGCCTAGAATTATTGGACAAAAGACACAAAGCCGCTCTCGTCCGATTGACTGCCCAAAAACTATAATCGAAGAGCCAATCTTTGACATTTTAACATCGGAGACTTGGTGCTAAGAAAAGTCACCCTCAACACCCGAAATTCGAATGAAGGGAAACTGGGTCCGAACTGGGAAGGACCGTACTAGGTTCTCGAAATCATCGGAAAAGGATCTTACAAGCTCGGCACGATGAATGGCGAACAATTGCTGAGCAATTGGAACGTATCATACCTAAAATGATATACTGCTAAGGTAGGACCCCTTCCATTTTCATTTATATTTTAAACTAACCCTTGCAGATGTTTGACCAGAAACAGCGATGGATTCTTCGACATGAAGCCTTTAGGTTTGAAAGCACGCATTGAACTCTTTTTCCCTTAGACCGGTTTTGTACCAAATGGGTTTTCCGATGAGGTTTTTAATGAGGCAACCATTGATAGTGCTAACTTAGAACAATTCAACAGTATCCGAGGTTTCTTTACAATCAACCTCGAATACTAGGGGCATTGCCCTCGAATGTCAACTTTGATGCGAAGAAATTACTTCATGGTAGCAGGGTCTCGATAGGAAAAATTTGTAAGGGCCAAACGGTCAAACGAACCGTGCCCGTGTAGTTTTCTCGAGCCCTGGAATAGAACATGTACGCATGTATAATCATTGATAAATAGAAGTATTTTTCTTTACCGATATCTCATGCCTTAGAAAACTTTTTCTACTTTACAATTTCATACTCTCGATCTAATATGTAAACAGGCTTAAGGGCCGACCATAACCAGAGTTCGGATAATTACCCCTCCCCCTTACCCCCACGCTCGGGGACTGCCATCCGAAAAATAAACGAGATTGAATTATTAAAACTCTGAGATCATAAGACCTTTTAGGCAACCCTCGATTGTTATACGCCACGGCCACGACCACTCTACTCGGGGACTGACACTTCGGGCAAGCTCGTAGTATAACGGGAAAATAATCCCAAGGGGAAAATCCCGAACTAAAAAGGCTACGGCTGAATTAACACAGTTCGGAGACGTCCGAAATCCGTAACAAAGCAAGCCTTCGAATTCCCTCATAAACCGGTTAAAAGGGATACCCCCGGCAAAATTATAAAAGGCTTCGATAATATCAAGCCTCGAAAATTCTAATGAGTACAAAATTGTTCGAACTCTCGAACAGTTCCTTATTGCATGCTAAGGCATTACAAGTTTTGCAAATACAAATGATAAAAAAAGATTTCAAGCCAAAAAGGGGAGAAAGCCATAAACAATTTTTTTACAAAAGATATATCGGCCTAATACAAAAGCCTAAGGGACGTTTTTGCTTTGAGTTCGAGAGATCATCCTCGCTCAAATAAAAAACCTAAGGATTACCTTACTTCGAGTTCGAGCAAGCACTCACTCGATCGTAAAGCCTAAGTGTTATACTAGTTCGGTTTCAATCAAATTGTCTAAACCTTAGACCTTAGAATACAACTTCATAATTTTATAAGGTAGAAAGGAAGAAAGTTTATATATATATATATATATATATATATATATATATATATATATATATATATATATATATATATATATATGTGTCAAAAATCATTTACAAGGGCAACATGGCCCGATCAAATTTCTCTACAAAAGACCGAAACGGTCTTAAAAGAAACACAAAAAATACTAATCCTAAAGGACTTAGTCTTTCCAGGGAGCAGCATCTTCGCTCTCGAGGCCTTCTCCGCTTTCAGATCCACTCATACTCCCAGAATCATCATCATCAGGAAAGGCCAACACTCTGGCTTCAGCTTCGAGCTCCTTAGCATTCTCGATCTCGGTTGTAAGATCGAAGCCACGAGCATAGATCTCCTCGAGAGTCTCCCTTCGAGACTGGCATTTAGCATGCCCGGTAGCCCAGTTTACTCGAGCCTGAGCAGCTTCGGAAACCTCATTTGCTCGAACCTGAGCAGCTTCAGTGTCAGACCAGTAGACGGCCACCATTGCATCAACATTAGCCTTGGCCGTTTCGACCTCCGATTTGGCCGCTGCAAGTTCTGTGTCCAGCCTCTCTCAATCGAAAGTTGTTGAACCCAACCGAGACTGGAACTCCTAAATTTTCTTAGCTTGCACCAAGGCTTTCTCTTTCAAGCTTCGGAGTTGGGTCTCGGCCGAGGCCAGTTGAGCTCGGGCAGCTTCCTTTTCTGAGGCAAGGCAGTCCATGTTCTTCTTCCACCTCGGCCTCCGCTTTCACTACAACCACTTCCTCACGAAGTTGTCCGATCACATCGAGCTTTTGCTGGACCTGTGGGACCAAACTATTAGCAACCACGCCCGAGTCAGTGTCATTAACTTCAAAGATTCTTTTTACCTGCTCGACCATATCAGCTTGTTCTTTCTGAGCTGCTTCTAGCCCAGTCTGAAGTCCTTTTGGTTCCCCTTCTCTCTACTCACTGAGAAGCTTGAAGGTATCTCTCTCTTCAGTAAGCCCTCGATTTTCGGCTTTGTACTGGCTCAGCTCCCCTCGGGATCGAAAGAAAGCCTCGTGATGAAGCACAAAAGCCTACAAAAATAGAAAGAAGGAATTATGCAAGGGGAGAAAAGTACAAGTATGAAAATTGACAAAGAAAATATGAACTTACCCGGTTAAGGGCCTGTTGAGCTTCATTGAAAAGACAAGGCGCTCCCACCTCGTCCATCTAGGCTTGTTCTTCTTCCGTGACCAAACGTCGGAGGTAGCTAGCCACCCTTACGGGGGCAGCAAGAACCTGGTCATCCTCCGGGACCATGATAACGATTGTTCGCTTGCACCTGGGATTGACACTAGGGGCCGAAAACTGATTGGTCAGTTTAAAACTCGAACTCTTCTTCGGAACCTCCAAGTCACTCAGATCGGTGACACCATCTACCCTAACAAAATAACCACGGAAATAATCTTCCTCTTTATGGGCTCCTTCCCCGTAACAAGTCTCCATGGCCTGATCGTCGTGTATCATCGACTCGAAAAATAAAGGAAACAAGGGGGAATCCCCGATCACTATTGCCCCAAATAGGTCTTTTGGGGCGTCGCCTCCGTCTTGGGGAGCCTCGAGCCCGGTTTCTGCACCAGCATCCACCACCTCTTCAACCGTCTCTTTGCCCCGAGATAAAGCAACTTCGGTTTCTCTCGGCTTGGGGACTTGGGCCAAAGTCTCCTCCTCGACCTCATCGAGCCTAGACGGAGTAGTATCAACTCCCACAGGTTCGAGAGTTCTTTGAATCTCGGTGCTAGCTCGCGCACGGGCCACCAGCCCAGAATCATCTTCTTTCTCTTCTTCTTCTTCTTCTTCTTCTTCTCCTTCTTCCCTTAGCCTTTGGACGGACTCCATAGTCATTGGGATTGTGTTCCCCTTGGGTTTACGGGCTATTCTCTTCTTGGTTTTTTGACCCTCGGAGTTCGAGGCCCTTTTCCTCTTATTCTCCTTCGCCGATTTCGAGATAGGTGATGAAACTTCTTCATCACCATATGGGGGTCTCATAGTCGCATCCTTTTCGAGACCTACATTAAACTCATGTTTGAAAAGATGTTTGAACGATAGACAAATCGGTAAGTCAGGAAAAAGGCTTACCATGAGTACGAGCCTCCCACCGATCCTTTGACAAATTGCGCCATGTGCGCTCGGTGTGTGTTGACATCGAAACCAGGCTCCTAACCCAGTTCTCAAGGTGGGGAACCGCACCTAGCATCCGAGCAACGGCTGCATCGAGAAAAACACTTATAAGAAAGGATGGAGTAAAAACAACGAACATAAATTAAAGACGGAATCATACTTACGTTTCATATTCCATTTCTCAGGAAATGGCATGCTCTCAGCCGGGATTAGGTTCGTGGTCTTCACCCGAATGAACCGTCCCATCCAGCCCCGATCTTTGTCTTCATCTATACTTGAGATAAGAGCCTTGGTATCCCGGCGTTGAAGCTTTATCAACCCACCTCGATAGAGTCGAGGGTTATATAATCTTATGAGGTGGTCAAGGGTGAAGGGAAGCCATTCGATTTTGCTCACAAAGAAACGGAGCAGTATCACGATCCTCCAGAAAGAGGGATGAATTTGGCCGAGGGTCACCTGGTATTTCTTGCAGAAGTCTACGATGATCGAATCGAGGGGACCCAACATGAAAGGATAATTGTAAACACTCAGGAACCCTTCCACGTGGTTGGTGATCGCTTCTTCTGGTGCCGGTATCACAACCTCTTTGTTTGCAATCTTTCTTCACCTGGTCGAGGAGGCTTTTGGGTATCGAGCATATATATCTCGATATTGGCTCGCATCGACCAGGAACCGATGAGGGTTTCTCGACCTTAAAGTCGGAATCTATGACATACCCCCAGGGAATAAGTTCTTCAGGGCGTGGCTCCACCACTGGTTTCTCGTCAGCCGACCTAGATGAGGAAGCAGCCTCTTTTTGCGGAACAGTTTTAGATGTTTTGGCCATTTAGTTTTTGTGGGCAAAGAAGAATGGAGACTAAAATATTTGGTGTTTTAGGAAGAACAAGCAAAGAAACTCAAAGATCTAAAGATAGGAAGCTTTGAAGAAGGCAAAGAACTATGGAGATTGGAATGAAAAGGATTTGAAAGTAAAGTTTAAAATAATGAAGAAGGGGGCTATTTATCGGTTTCACAATGACGGTTTAAAACTAGTAGTGGCCGATCGTCGACTGACGCACATTAAATACGTGAGAAACTGTACCGACGAGACGTTTTGGTCGCTTCTACTGCTTATGTCATGACGATTACATCATGATCGAAGGCTCAAATCGTTTCTTGTCATTACTCTCCAAAAAACTAGGGGACTATCTGTATACGGTCAAAATCGGGATCGAGACCAGGGTGGCAGACCGAGGTTCAATCCCAAGTTATATTGGATCGTTACATGAATAAATATTGCTTAGCTCGTGATTCAGGGATCGATCGAGATCGAGACCAACTAAGATCGAGATCGAGAAGGATAGAGATCTAGCGAGATCGAAGGAAGCCTGCTAAGTCGAATAACAGAAAGTCGAGGAATCCGTGACCGGGTGAGGATTGTGGAAGAGATCTCGGCATGTATCAAGTCAAGACCGGTTGATTAGCCAATCAGGTGATTTTCTTCTGTATTTAGAACTGTACCATATGTAGAACTCCTCTACTATATAAGGGGGTTCCAATCATTTTGTAAGGACAGATTCACGCATAACAAAGCAATATATTACGTTTTCTCTCTTAAGCTCTCTTATTCAGTAGTTCAGTTCTTACTCTTCAATAATACACTTAGTTGGTGCGAGGGCAACCTAGCTCAAGGGCCAAAGTTGTATGATATATCGGTTTGCTTTATTTTACAGTTAATTTCTGACTATAATTTTCATATTTTTCAGTTTGTGCCAAGTAAAATTACATATCATTAAAATCACTTACAAATTTAATTGTTATCCGATTTTAAGGGTAAACAAGAATAAAGAACCATGACCAAATAAGCAAAATGCCCTTGAGGTGTGAGAATTAATGCACTTCTCTGGGCAAGTATATATAGTGTTAAGTAGGCCATTTCATTTTCAGTAGTCGACTAACATGAACATTTTAATATTGACCATGTGTTAGTAGGTGTCAAATAATTATACAATTATGTGTCTATTATTTTAATATAGATTTCTTTAACACTAATATATGAATCCGCGTGCAGTTAGTTTATGATTTATAAATATCAATCAAGAATCATCCAGATTCCAGGTATCATAATAAGAAATATACATAAAAAAATATATGCTTGCATAGACATAGTGGCTTCCCACGAACTATGCAACTAACTATTTATTTATTTGCCAGCAATTTGCATTTGTAAATAAGATTGTTCTTGTGAAGAATATGATTAAATTCAACGGATTCATCATTCTTAAGAGTTCAAAAATAAAAACGTGGTTAAGGGAAAATTACACCTGGAATGTCCTTAAGGATGTAAATTTGGGGGCACACAAAATTACACCTGCTATGAAACTTATTGAATTTTATATACTAACTCGTATTTGTGTGGCTATGAAACTTATTGAATTTCATAGCCACACAAATACGATAATACATTTAAGATCACAAGTTTTAAAAGTTTTCTTATCTTTCTTAAACTTTGTGTCAAATCAAATTATGTCACCTTAATCAGAACGGAGAAAGTATTATGATGATGTGGTCCATCAACGTGTACACCAAGTTAGAACTAATCGTCTCACCCTTAATTATTCTTCAATAATAATGTATTTGGATACTTACCAAGATAACTATGATAACATATGCCTTTTAACACACAACATGGAAGATAAAGAAGTCATCTAAAATACCATTTTCCTCCTACTAATTACCGGCAAAACTTAATAGTCATTGATGGTAGGCTAGAAATCCGTGTTTCAGCAGTATTTTGCACTCTAATTGTTGTACTTTATTCGTGTTTGAGCTTAAATAATAATGATTTGCACTTATTACATGTTTTATGCCTTGCAGGATATGATTCCAAGTTAAGAAGATAATCTGAAGCTAAATCGAATAATTTGTAGCTTTAAAGTCTGTGTAAAAGCTCTAGGAATTTAACCGAGATCGCGTTCGGGGGTCGAATGAAGTAATGAACAAGTCTGGATAACTTATATAGCATACAAGTTTGAGTTTATGCCCTCTTCTCTCAAATTATGTTTCTTGTAGAGGTCTTTAGTTTAGTCATCTTCGGCACTTTATTTGTTCTCTTTTCTCTGCTTTACCAATAAAATATTTTATTTCTATTCATGCATTGCTTAATTCCATAAGATCTTTTGTAATGATCCCCTTAATTTCTTAATGATTCCTAAGCAATATAAAATTATCTGCCAACTATTAGGGAAGAAATCTCATTTTGTTGTATCAGTTTATAAAACTCAGAAGGGTGCGAATATTTCAAACTTCCTAAAACATGCTTAATTAAAATGTCACTGTGAGTTGAAAGTGAATAAAAAAGAGGCCATTTTAACACTATATATACTTGATTAGAGATGCATTTCTCATTCCATTTCTTTATTCTTCTTAAATATTCTTGGTGCAAATTAAAGTTACAATATAATGAGGTTCTCAGCTCGCTTTCTTGGAGTTGTTCTCTTAATTGTTCTTGTCAGTGGCATTATGGTTTCTGCTGACATGTTTACTAGCAGGCGCATGCTTGGTGCTGGTGGCTCAGGTGGCGGCGGCGGCGGTTTATTTGGCGGAGGAATGGGTGCTGGTGCAAGTAATGAACATTTAGGAAGTGGTGGTACTGGAATTGGTGGAGGATTGCTTGGTGGTGGTGGTCATGGCTCTGGTGGTGGAGACTAATTAATTAATTTACCTTAATTATCTTAATTAATTGCAAAAGAAGTTATGTGGATTATTGTTTTTGCTGTTATAAGTGAAGTTTGTATTTGGACATGGTGTGCGGAACATTATTTGCCGTGTCTCTATACTCGGCTACTTGTTTGGATTTATGGTGTAATTATTTTTATGGTTTCTCGCAAAAGAACTTCATGTTATATTCGTTCCTTTACATACTGTATCATTTTTATGTATACGATTTTTAAACAAGATTGTTGCTTTTGCAGTTTCTAACTCTTTTGTTTTTTTGTTTTTTGGGGTAAGTTTGTGTTTGGGGTGTTTTTTTGGATTGACTCTTTGTTTCTTGGATTTTGATTCATTAAATTAAAGAACAACTTCTTGATTTATTAAATCTTTCACATATTGTATCATTTATATGTATTTTTGTGATTCTTTCTTTTCAACCAGCTTTCAGTATCAGTTGTATTTACCTATTTTAAATGTTACTCAATTGATGATGTGCAAATCTGGAGAGGTTCAATGTCAAACAACTTAGATAACAGCCTTATCCAACTTTATAATTATGAAAGTGAAATAACAGGATAAAAACAACAGAAAGAGTAGAAAAGCAAAAGAAGAGAGAATCTAACACACTTGAAAAGCTACATTTTTATTATTATGGTTGGATAATACAATAGCCCACAAGCTTTACATGCAAGATGTAAAGAAACTTTAAGGAACAAAACCACTTTAATGTATCGGATACAAATACAAACTCTTGTTTAAGTAGTACTCCCATTTTTAACAAGTTTCACAAAAGAATAACTACAGAAGTACATAATATCTTGATCACTTTCTTAGCTTATATATGCAAGAAGATGGTACTGATCGATGATCAATGCTTACCACCACCAATGCCTCCTCCACCACCAAAGCCACCACCACCTCCACCTCCTAAACCGCCACCTCCGCCAACGCCTCCACCAGCTCCAAACCCTCCTCCAGCACCACCACCACCACCAATGCCACCACCTCCACCACCACCAAAGCCTCCGCCTCCACCTCCACCTAAACCACCTCCAGCACCTCCACCTGCGCCAAAACCACCACCTGCACCTCCACCTATGCCTCCTCCTCCACCAGCTCCACCACCACCACCAAATCCACCACCTCCACCAAGTCCTCCTCCAGCTCCACCGCCAACACCACCACCAGCTCCGCCACCTACTCCACCACCCCCACCAAGTCCGCCTCCTCCACCTAGTCCACCACCACCTCCAAGACCACCTCCTCCACCTAAACCCCCACCTGCACCGCCACCAAGACCTCCACCTGCACCACCACCTAGACCTCCACCATGTCCTAGCCCACCACCACCTCCTAATCCACCTCCACCTCCGAGACCACCACCAGCACCTCCACCTAAACCTCCCCCATGTCCAAAACCTTTACGTCCAAAACGTTTCCCATACTTTGGACGTTTATGCCCAAAGAGGAACTTCTCATCTTCAACTCCATTACCATCAGCAAACACCACACAATCAACAAACAGAACAACTAAAAGAAAACACCCAAGAAAACGAGCTGATAATCCCATTTTTATCTCAACTCTAAAACCCTAGATATGCAAGAAGGAAAGCTATTTGAGCCAATTATATAGCAAAAGTTACATACCTTACGCACAATATCAGTATATCACATGGTAGGTCCAGTTAAAACTCAACCCTCATCTTCTAATACGTAAATGCATGTTGCTTTCCGATTAGGCAAAAGTTTTAATTCTTCCAACTGCCACCCTCTAATACACGGACTCAGACTATAAAGTCACAAAGACAGCTCCATTGTCATTACTGCTTTGGTTCTGGGAGATTTGACTTTTAACGGATAATTTTGGTTTTTCTTTTTCCCACGACTTTTAAGGGATAACTTATTTTCTGAAAGTTATTTTTCTCAAATGCTTCTGTTTGATTGAAAACTGAAAATGTTGTGCGAACAGAATATTTGCTACATATTGATAATAAAATTAGCAGATCTAGGGTGTGTTTGGTACGATAGAAAATATTTTTCGTGACTTGGAAAACAAGTAGTAATCTTATTTATTTTTCGGTGTTTGGTACGCGTAAAATTCCAAACACATAAACCTTCGAACTCATAACTTTGGAACTTGTAAAATTTCGAACGTGTAAACCAAAAGATTAAAAAACTAAAACTGAAAATATATAAAAAAATATTATTTTTTTCGGGGGAGAGAGGGAGGGGCGGAGTGCAGAAAAACAAAAAAATAGAAATTTGAAATTACAAAAAAAAAAAAGTAAAAAAAAAACTTTTTTTTTGCGGGGAGGGGTTTTTTGGGTGGGGGTGGGGGTGCAGAAAAACGAAAAAACAGAAATTTAAAATTAAAAAATAAAAAGTAAAAAAAAAATACGGGGGAGTTAGTAGGGTGGGTGGTGACGAAAAAAAAAGCTGATATTTGAAAAAACAAAAACCTTTTCTTTTCTGAGAGAGGGTGTGGGGTGGGTAGGCATGGGTGGGGTTAGGTGGGTGGGTGTGGGGGTGTGGGGTGGGTTGGTGAGGGTGGAAAGGAGTTTTGGAAAATATTTTTCCTTCTCTTGATAAGGAAAATGAGTTCATAAGGAAAATATTTTTCAAAATATTTAACACAACTAAACGTGTAAAAATTGGAAAATATTTGGGAGAGTACACCCCAAAATTGTGGACCAAATCCCTGTGACATACTGTCTAACCATGAAAATTACCTATCCATTAATGGTGATTTGATGCAATTTTTTAGTATCAAAGATTGACAATAATGTATGTGTTCGTGTGATGATACTATAAAGTTAAGAGTTCGAGGGAATTTGAAGAAAAATTGCTTCCGCGCAAAGGTGAGGAAATTCATTTTTCCCCTCTTGAAGAAAATGTTTCAACTAAAAATATTTGTTTGACAGCCAAATATATAAAAATGATTTATTCTCGATATTTCGAAAGATATTTGAGATCATATATCAAGCACACTAAGGTGTCCCATTTATCTCAATTTTATCCACAATGGTGTTTAGTTGATTCCCCGCCAGTTCGAAAGAGCAGTTTGATTAGCTATCCTCTTAACAGTTAATACATGAGGCGGAGCTAGAGTCTAGTTACTAATTTGGTAGAATTCAATAGCTTCGATAAAAATATTATATTTATATTAAAAATATTATTAAATACGTATAAATAATTTATGATTAGAATTCACCAAACACCTTTTTAGAATTTAGAATCCATAAACCTAAAATTCCGAATATGTATGTGCTTCATACTCGAGGGATTATAACTTCCTTGTCCTATGGTCCATGAACTTGATTCCTTTTTTCCGTGTAGGTCATTCATTATTAATGGTGTGTCTTTGTATTCAAAGGGCTCTATTTATTGGGTCTTCTGAATGTAATTAATAGAACAACCAAACATTTCTGCCAACAGTTTATACTCTCTCTTTCTCTATCAGAATATAGAAAGCTACTGGTTACAAAAAAATTCCTTGGTGCAAAATAAGTATAGCCATTAATGTAATTATTGTTCTTTCTTTTTCTCAGTTTGTTTTTCAATTTTTGCTTCTTTTCTTACTTCTCTCCTACTGTATACTCCATCTGATTCAATTTAGATGACACACTTTCCTTATTAGTCTGTTCCAAAAGAATAACACATTTTTATAATTGAAAATAATTCAACTTTAAACTCTTTATTTTACTCATTCTATCTTTAATGAAAAACTTTTATAACCACACAAATATCATGACCCCACAAAGTTTTTACCCTTTAAACTTTTAAGACCACAAGCTTCAAAAAAAAAAAATTCTTAAACTCCGTACCGAGTCAAACTGTCTCAAATAAATTGAAACGGATGGAGTAGTACTTTTTAGAAGGAATTCAATGTAACTTAAATACTAATGATTTAAAGAATTTTTACATTATTATATACTTTAACTAGCTATAATAGCAAGTTATAATCTAAATTGGATTGACTACGTCAGTTATCTATAATTGCATGTCATCATAATACGATGATGGTATAAAAAAGTACGCTATCAGTAAATAAAAGTTGTATTATTTAAATTTTCTTATTATTACATAGATGAACAATAAAAGTTGAGGCGACATAAATTATGTGTTAGAATCTCTTAGTGTCTCTAGTCTATGCTATAAGTCATGGTTCTCTCCTGCTACTTTGTATGCTTTTTCTTTCTTTTCCTTTTTCTGTTTTTCTTGTGGAAGGTGGAGGACTAGCTACTAGGTTAGTTAGTTTAGTAGTACAGATTAAAATATGGAAAATAGAAGAATGGGTTTTGATGTGAGAGAATATTTATTTGTTACTTATCTTGCGAAGCCTGAATAGTTTTGGAGTAAATTGCACCCTCATTTAATTTGATTCGTTCCCTTTCATGACACATATTTTACCATGCAAGTTCATGCAATAGCGGATCCAGGATTTAAATATTATAGGTTCAGGATGTGTTTGATATAACGGAAAATATTTTTCGTGGAAAATACTTTTCAAGAAAATATTTTCTTGAAAAATAAATAATAATCTTATTCATTTTCCGATATTTGATATGCGTAAACTTCCAAACACATAAACTTTTTTTTATGAGGAGGGAGGGGGAGGGGGTATGGGGTGAGGCTAGGGGTGCAGAAAAACGAAAAACAGAAATTTATAATTACAAAACAAAAAGTAAAAAAAAAATGTGCGGGGGTAAGGGGTGGGGCAGCGGGGGTGGAGGCAGTGGAGTGGGTGGTGCAGAAAAATGAAAAAACAGAAATTTAAAATTACAAAATAAAAAGTAAAAAAATAATAAATTTGCGTGGGGGTGGGGGTGGGGGTGAGGGTGTAGAAAAACGACGGGAGGGTGGGTGCAGAAAAACGAAAAAACAGAAATTTGAAATTACAAAAAAAAAAAGTAAAAAAATAAATTTGCGGGGTGGGGGGTGCAGAAAAAACAGAAATTTAAAAATTACAAAAAAAAAAGTAAAAAAAATATATTTTTTTTGTGCGTGGTGAGGGCAGTGGTGCAGAAAAACGAAAAAACAGATGCGTGGGTGTGGGGGTGTGGGGTGGGTTGGTGAGGGTGGGGAAGGTTGAGAAGGAGTTTTGAAAAATATTTTCCCTTCTCTTGATAAGGAAAATATTTTCCTCCAATTGGAGGAAAATGAGTTCATAAGGAAAATATTTTTCAAAATATTTAAACCAACCAAACATGAAAAAATTAGAAAATATTTTTCGGAAAATATTTTCCTTCATACCAAACACACCCTCAGTCTTTAAGGTTTTTAGCATTAAAATATATTTTGAAACTGTGGGTTCAAAGTTGCAGATATAGGTTCAGCCTTTAAGATTCTTAGCATTGAAATATATTTTTAAAATTGTGGGTTCAAAGCTACAACTATAAGTTCAACCTTTAAGGTTTTCAGCATTGAAATGTATTTTTAAAATTATAGGTTGAGAGTTACAACTATAGGTTCACCCTTTATGGTTCTTACTTCTTAGCATTGAAATATATTTTTAATATTCTAGGTTCAGAGGTATAGCCATAGATTTAGCATTTAAGGTTCCTAGCATTGAAGTATATTTTTAAAATTGTAGGTCCAGAGCTACTATTTATTATAATTTTAGTTGATTTTTAGGCATAAATTTATGCTCCGCGAATGTCCATATGAATTCAGTACTGCAATGCTACATCCGCCTTTGAGTCTATGTGGTAGAAATATTAATTACTTCTTATGTGATGGGAACTAATATAAGAGTAAAAAAAACTCGAAGATCAGGCAAGAGGAAGGGTAAACCTTCAACAGAGAAGAAAAAAATGTTGGAGCCCAAACCCGAAGTTGAGAAGCTGCAAATGCGGCAAAATGTGAATCAGTCCAACTTAAACACAAGGATCCACGTGAAAATAGCACGGGCTAGCTAATTTTCGAACTGATAATTAAAAAATAATCAGCGTTTGCAAAGTCATTTTAAAATAGCCACTATTTTACTGCAATACAGAAAGTTCCAGCATAATATATTGGAGATTGGTGCACATGTTGATCACGCCCAACTCTAGTCCTATAAAGGATAAGCGGTCGCTGCAAATATAATCCGGTCTAAAAGTCCGGAGTCGAATCCCACAGAGAACTAAAGTATAGCTACATCTATTCTCTATTATCAAGAACACAAGTTGGAACAATTCCTAATTAGTTATAAATATAAAGATTCTTATGTCTAACCAATTAACTAACAAATTAAAGGAGTGAATTAACAACTAAAGATACTAAGGGTTGGAGACAAGATTAAGGAGGTCTAGAGTTCTGATTTTTCCAATTGTCGGAATCCTTCCCGCTACGTCTCCTATAATTTCGCTTAATTATTCTCTACTGATCATGAGCACTTCAGGTGTCGTAATTCTCTCCCGAGCAACTACAATAATTTACTAGACATATTCTCCTGAACTATACTAGTTGGCACAATCTTACCGCTCACTATGACCACGTCAAGACTTTGTTATTCTTAAACCCACCTTTAAACATGCCGTATTGATTCCTCATATACGTTAGGAGTGACGTTATTCAATAACTACCTAAATATGTACCCTTTCCCAAGCAATACATAATAAATAGGTACATTCAATCAACAGAAATAAGTACGTAGTTGAACAAGTAAAGAAATTCAAAGGCTAAATTATATTTAAACATAACAAGAATTCATCCTCCAAAAGGTTCTATCCAAACCCTAAATACTAAATTAGCTACTCATAGTAGTATGTGAAAATACAATACTAAAATTCATAGCCAACAATAGAAAATAGAAAGAAGAAAGGAAAAACTCATGGTTGAGTCTTCCTCCTTGCTCCTAGTGTATTCTTGCCTCCAAAGGTGTTGTATAACCCTAAAATAGTGTCTCCTCCTCCAAAGTTCTGTAAAAATCATATTTAGCGTGTATTTATATGAACTAGGTATGGTGGAGGGCCGTCCAATACAATACAATATCGGATAGGAGAGCTGGAATTTGCGTCTGCCTTCGCGCGTCGCGCGCCCATGGACGCAGACTCAGCTTTTGCAATTTTCCAGTTCGCGAAGATTCGTGCCTTCGCTTCACTTCGCTGTTTTGTGCCTTCAGTTTTCTCCTTTTTTGCGTCCGTTTTCGTGCCATTGGACGAGCTTCCAATTCTTTCCATCTCTTTCTTTTTGTGTTAATTGTCATCTTTTGATCATTTATCATCCAAACTCGTTCCTACACATAAGAAATACATAATGGGCATATTTCACTTGAAAAATCACATAATCTCCCGCGACTCACACAAGAATTAATATGCATTTTGTACCATTTATCACCTGTGTATGAACTTCCAGCATATTATGCTGGAACTCCAACACTCGGAAAAATTCCAGCATAATATACGGGAGATTGGAGCACCTGTGCATGAACTTCTAGCATATTATGTTGGACTAGTATATTATGCTGGAAGTTCAGTATATTATGTTGGAACTCCAGTATATTATGTTGGAACTCCAGTATATTATGCTAGAATATTTTTCGGATTTTGAACAGTGTTTTCGTTCAGATTTGTCTTTACATGAAAAGTGGCTAAATTTCGATTACTTTTGAAACTGTGGCTATTTTTTAATTATCACTTATAAATCTGGCTATTTTTGAATTTCACCCACCTTAAACACATCCGGAGGAGTCCAATATAATTTAAATTTATTTGCATATGTAGCCCTTTTATTGCACCGTAGTCCTTGTCTATATGCAAGCCTATATTTGGTGGAAATAACACCAGGTAGCCACGTTTAAGCATGTTTTTTACAATATATTTAAATATTAGTCAATTCTCTCAAACTTCACGACATCGTATCCTAAAGTTCGAATATTCTGTCGAAAAATTAGAATTTTGTGTCCTGAATTTTAAATTAGTAGTTCAGAAATTCAAAACACTTAATCCTGAATTTCAAATTAGTAGTTCAGAAATTTAGGAGTAAGAATCCTGAATTTCAAATTAACATCTCAAAAATTTAGGACACTAATAAGTCTTGAATTCCAAATCAGTAGCTCAAAAATTCAGGATACTTAGTCTTGTAGTTTGAGCTTATAAATTGTGGATATATTTTAAGTAATAGGCTTAAAAGTATATTAGTGCACTTTGCCCATCCATCTTCTCCAGTTGTTAAGTTAAAAAAAGGGACTGTAAGTCTGCAGCTCCCCCCCCCCCCTCCCCCCCTCCCTCCCTTTTTTTTTTCTAGGGGTGGGGGGGAACATAACTAGGCAACATTTAAATAAAATTTACGAAAACATAGAAACATAACTTAATTATCATTTATGGCAACAAAATATTTATATATCATAGCAGCTTCCAACAACGAAACTCTCTCTTGGGCGAGATTCATGCTTATTTGATACCTAATTGTATGCACTTTCGGTCTTCATTACTTTGTTATATATATTCTTTTATAAATTAATATCTTGCCTTTTATTATAGTACTCATAGCATTACCAGGACATTAGTTAAGTAGTGGAAGATAGAGATTTTAAGGCCACGTATAAGATATGTATAACTAAATGAAAAAGATATTTGATAGGTATAATAATGGTTTATTTGTAGTATTTTTTCAACTTAAACTATCAGTATTTTTCAAGAATTTAAATATATACCATATATATATTTTATGTATGTACTTTGAATATGTAAACTTGTTTACCCTCAAAATCGGATAACAATTGAATTTGTTAGTGGTATAAAGGATATGCGAATTAACTTGATACAAAGCGATAAATTAGATTGTAATTGAAATAAATAATGATAAATTAACTGCAAACCACATGAATTGGATGACTTCAGAGTAAGGAAACAAGTCATCATTGAGTTGAATGCACTTTTATAGACACAAAGATACCAAAAAGTAAGAACTTAAATAATGTATTGCTTATCAGTATACGTTACAATGCCCTTAATGAATTGTCAAATCTCCTATATATATTAGGGGAGATCTACCTTTTAAGGTATTATTTTATTGTTCTATAAAAGGCAAAAGTCCTTGATTTGCTAACCGTTAGTTCCCTTTTTAGAGTCGTTCCGTGATTTCTGCCATAATGATTGGTTAATGGCGAGAATTACGGACCCCTCTCAGATGAGTTGGCAAAGCTTTCTTCGAGACCGTTAAAAACAGGATCGGTTACGCCTTCGGTAAATTCGAGGGAAAATCGGATGGTTTCGATGGCTAATTTTGACAATGCTTTGGGTTCGATCTCAATCACCATGTTTCGATTTTGACTGAATGTATTGGATGTTAGATCGATCTTCGAGCTCGACTTTACCCGATCACAGATATTTCGACCCTGGCCTAATCAGGGAGTTTTGAAAGCTCGATCGAATATCGAGCTTGGTTTTACTCGTATACAGATAGTCCCCTCATTTTTCGGAGAATAGATGACGAGAAACGATATGAGCCTCTGATTCTCACTTCGATATATCATGACGTAAGTGACAAAATCATGACGTAACATCTTCTTGTTTTTCGGAGAGTAAATGATGAGAAACAGTACGAGCTTCCGATTCTCACTTTGATAAATCATGACGACGAAATCATGACGTAAGTGATACGTATAATTGAAAATGCCCCGTCGGTCCAGTTTTCAGGGCATTAAATGCATGTCAGTTAACGATCGGCCACTTCGGGAAGTGAACCGCCGTTTGAGAAAACTATAAATACCATTTCATCCATTCATTAGAACTTTTACATTCAAACTCTTGCTCTTGTGCGTTAAGAAAACTTCATCACCCTCATCTTCTGGTTTTCTGGCTTAGGTTTAAAACTACTTTCCTTTTGGTTTTCTGAAAGCTTACATAAGTTACCTGCTAATTACACCTCCTCTTTTACCAGCACCTTCTTTTGTCCTCTATTTAGAAGCAATGGCAAAGACTTCAAAATCCGTTCCTCGTGATCGATTGTTAAGAATAATATTTCGTCTGCTGCTTCCGAGGAACCGACACCGGAACCTCCTCTGCAAATGCTTGTTCCTATGGGGTGCCCAACCGGAGTTGATTTCAAGGTTGAGAAAACTTCTTCGGTACAGGGTCGGTGTGAGCCGGTCTCGAGATATATATGCTCGATCACCGACAGTGTCATTGCCAAGGTCAAGGAAGACTGTAACTAGGCTGATAAGCACGTGGTGATCCCTACGCCCGAGGAAGATATCACTACCCACATGGAGGGTTTTTTAAGTGTTTACACTTACCTCTTCACGCTGGACCCCTTAGATCCGGTCATCATCGCCTTCTGTAAGAGGTACGAGGTGACCCTCGGTCAGATTCATCCTTCGTTCTGGAGGATAGTAATTCTTTTCTGCTTCTTCGTGAGCAAGATCGAGGGGTGTCCGTTCACCATCGATCATCTCATGCGTTTGTATAGCCCCCGAATTTATTGAGGTGGACTGATTAAGCTGGCCCGTCGGGCCAGTAAGGCATTTTCCAGCATCGATGAAGATCGAGACCGGGGTCATTTTGTCCGAGTGAAGACCTCGGATTTGATCCCAGTCGAGCATATGCCATTACCATAGAAGTGGAATATGAAATGTAAGTACAATCTCGCTTTTAAGATTTCGTTCATTGCTCTTTTCTTTTTCTCCCCTCTCATTTATATTTTGTGGTGGTGCAGCTGTTTCTCGGATGCCGGATACGGTTCCTCGACTCAAGGAATGGGTCGAGGGCATCGTAAATCAAAGACTTTATTCCGAGCGTTCGTGGTGCGAGATCTCGAAGGGCCGATGGGAGGCCCGTTCCCATAGTAAGAGTTTTCTCAAGTGACTTTTATTTCCCTTTCGCGTTATCGATTTCTAACTTGTTTTTACTCATTTTTTGCAGGTTTATCAAAAGATGTTGAGATGAGGCCTTCGTCCCGTGATGACGATATCTTCACAGATCCCCCTGCCTCGGGGAAGGATAAAGAGAAGAAAAGGAAAAAGGCTCCGAGTTCTCCGGGCCCTAAGAAGAAAAGCCAAAGAAAAGATTGGCTCGTAAACCCAAGGGAAGCACCAGTGGTCGAGCACTGTCCCCGGGCTCACTCTATCGACTGAGGGACGAGTTCGAGGGGGAAGGAGAATCCTTTGATCTCGTGTCCAGTACGCCATCGCAGCTCGAAGGGCAAGGGGCCTCTGAACCAGGGGGAGGCGAGGCCGAATTTCATCATGTCGGGGAGGCCGAGGTAGAGGAAGGAATTATATTAGAAAGATATTTATTTGAAGGAATTATATTATAAAGATATTTACTTGAGAGAAGTATATTTGAAAGATATTTATTCGAAAGAATTATATTAGAAAGATATTTATTTGAAAGAATTACATTATAAAGATATTTACTTGAGAGAAGTATATTTGAAATATATTTATTCGAAAGAATTATATTAGAAAGATATTTATTTGAAAGAATTATATTATAAAGATATTTACTTGAGATAAGTATATTTGAAAGATATTTATTCGAAAGAATTATATTAGAAAGATATTTATTTGAAATAATTATATTATATATTTACTTGAAAGAAGTATATTTGAAAGATATTTACTTGAAAGAATTATATTCGAAAGGTATTTACTTGAAAGAATTATATTTGAAAGATATTTACTTGAAAGAATTTACATTCGAAAGATATTTACTTGAAATAATTATATTCGAAAGATATTTACTTGAAAGATTTATTCGGAAATATATTTATTGAAAAGGATTATATTCCAGAGATTTTTATTGAATAACTTAGATAAAAGATGTATATTCTGAAGGACCTGATTAATTGGTTGTACCTGTGTTTATTACTCGTTTGAGCAATATTTATGGTGTTCCTATTACCTTGCTGTTTAAATCACAAGTTGATTGATGTTGCTATTACTGCTATTTATTTTCTATTATTTTTGCATGCTATATTGCATAGGTTATTAGACTAGTGAGTGTCTTGACTATACCTCGTCTCTACTCCATTGAAGTTAGTCTTGATACTTACTGGGTACCGACCGTGGTGTACTCATACTACACTTCTGTACATTTTTGTGCAGAACTAGGTATTGGAGATATCGGACTTGAGCAGAGTTAAAGCGAGATCGTAAGGATTCAAGGTAGAGCTGCTTGGTCGTCGCAGTCCCTTGGAGTCTTTTCATTTCATTGTACTGTTAATTTTTAATCAAACAGTATTGTATATTCGGTCCTCGTGATCATTCCATATTTTCAGTTAGAGTTCGTGGCTCAGTACTGCCAGTCTTGGGAGGTTGTACATTCATATTTGTTCCGCTGTTAGTTTTGGTTATTTATTTCATTAAAAAAATAGCTTCAAAATGTGATAGAAATCGGCTTACCTAGTCTTAGAGACTAGGTTCCATCACGACGCCTGTGGTGGGATTTTGGGTCGTGACAGAGGTATAGTCCACCTACTTTCAGTGGAACAGCTATAGAGGATGCCCAAGGATTTCTAGAAAATTGTCACCGTATTCTCCGCACTAAGGGTATTGTGGAAGTGAGCGGAGTTACCTTTACTATATTTCAACTGTCAGGCGCAACGTATCGGTGGTGGCAAATCTATGAAGAAGGTAGACCAGCCGATGCAGCACCACCAACTTGGGCTCAATTTCCGAAAATGTTCTTGAAAGAGTTTGTTCCCCAGACTCTCCGAAATGCGTGGCGCGCAGATTTTGAATGGTTACATCAGTGAATTATGGCAGTGTAAGAATATGCTATCAGGTTCAGTGAGTTATCCCGTCATGCATCGATCTTGGTTCCTACAATCAGAGAGCGGGTCCGCAGATTCATTGAGGGGCTCGATTATGATATTAAAATATGCATGGCTCGAGAATTGCAAATTGATGCTCCATTTCAACAAGTAGTGGAGATTGCAAGGAAGATAAAGGGTGTTTTAAGCGAGGAAATGGAGTTTAAGGAGGCCAAAAGTTCTCGAAGATCTGGAGGGTTCAGTGGATTTTACTCTTCAGCTAGAACCCATTATAGCGGAGGCTCGAACAGTCGGTCAGCTCAGTCCGCATATCAGATTACTCGGGGTGCTCCAGTTTATAGTGCACCACCGACACGAGATTCTTATAGTGGTTATTCCAGTTATCCGGCACAGCCTCAGTATAAGCAGCCGCGACCTCAGAGGGATTGTTATGAGTGTGGTGATACTAGGCATATCATGAGAGATTGTCCCAGACTTGGGAGGGGTGGATTTCATCAGAACACTCCAACTACAAGCTTTATTCCAGTTGATACTCCACGTGCACAGTTAGCTAGAGGTGGAAGACAAGCGGTTAGTGGGCGCCTAAGAGGTGGAGGCCCGACCCGTTGATATAATCTCTATGATTTGGCTGAGGCCAATACACCAGATGGTGTCGTTACAGGTACGATCCTGATTTTGTTATAAAAGGATATTTTCCCTTAATTTGATTCGGTTCTGAATGTTGAGGTGAGTCCTCCTATTATGCTCCGCTTATGGGTGAGCTTCGTAATTTCGTGACCCACTTATATGTTTATCCCTGTTGGGAGATTTGAAGATGTGAGCCCGTATCTGTCATTTTTATTTTTGGGCACCATTGAGGACTATAAGTCCAAAAGTAACTTTTATTATTCATTACAGTGGGTTCGATGTATTTTGGAATAATTGATTCCAATTTTATGAATTATATGCCCTACCAGTATGAGGGTTCATTATGTGTTGTGAAAACTATTTTAATGGTAGCCCCCGAAATATTAAATGCCCGGCTACTTATTTCAGTTCTGCTCTTTTATCAGTTAAAACAACAACAAAACAGAATAATAGAGATGAAGGAGGAAAGGAAATGAGCAATGGCCGGTGGTTGCTAGAATCGCCGAATTCTTTTTTGTTTCTTCCCTTTTTTTCTCAACTTGGATTTTTTCTTCTCCAGTTACCTAAAAGAAGGAATTTTCAACCCAAAAAAGAAAGAAAAAAAATTGACATAAATTTCTCCCTTCCCCAGATCTGAAAATCCAAAAACGGTACCTGTATTTTTTCCTTTTGGCAGATGAAAACGGTAGTCTTCTGGTGGTTGAAGAGCCAAGGAGATTGGGGAAGGCGGAGGTGGGTTTCTATGGAAGGGGCTGGTGGGATTCCATGGAATGAAAAAAAGAAAGGGGGTGGTTGGGAAGAAGGTGACGGTGGGAGGGGGTATTTAAAATAAATCTTTTTTGTTTTCAAAACTTCTTTTTGACTATTTGGACCCAAATGCCACGTGTCTCCCTCTTATTTGTCATTTTGCTAAGTCATTCATGTGTGAATTATACGCACCTTATTATTTTTACTGGTTATGAGTAAAGTGTTCAATAGATCACTTTATATAATATTAAAGTGTTCAATAGGTAATGGGCTTAGTTAATGTGTCAAAATGGAAACTGGAGCCAAGTTTAAGGGGCCATACACCTATTTGCCCTTTAAACTTCAATCCGGGGGGCTTAAATCCAATGTCTATGTTAGTTGCAGATGTATCCTTGAATGTTCCAGCTGATATGACTCTCTCAGATGATATACCAGGCTGTAAAATACAATGAATTAGTAAAAAACAGAATAATTCCAGCCCACAAAACTGCATTATAATAAACTATACACTCTTACATTCAGGATAGTAGTTCCAGTCATAGTGTCAGTGAAAATCCCAAAACCAGTATGCCTTGGCCTTTTATGTCTAATGGTTACTGCATTAGCCGAGCCTCCTCCTAGTTTAGTTCCTCTTCCTTTTCCCCTACCAAGTCCATGGCCTCTTCCTCTTCCTCTACCAAGCCCAGTTGATTGGTTGTTTCTTTGTCTTTTGACAACACTTGTATCCTCACATATAGAGGATGGATTGCTTTATTTAGATGGTATTTCTTGAGATGATCTTGGTGGAGGTGGTGGCATGTTTTGACTTTGTTGAGTAGTACTTCTTGGAATATGCTCACAAAAGTAAAAGAAAAGAATATCAGAATTGCAAAAAAAGAATGTAAAAGACAGAATTACAAATATCAGAACTTACCCCTTCCCTGCATCCAGATTTGTTGTGTCCTGTTTGTTGGCAGTTTGAACAAGACATCTTTACCCCTTTCTTTGATAGTTTACCATATTTTTTTCTTGGTTCATCCTTCGCTTTTCTCCTACATCTCTTTGGTCCACCTGGCATAGGTTTAGGTTCCGGAGGCTCTATAGATGGATTTGTTGAATCCGACCACATCTTCATGTTGGGAATTGGTTGAATGAAATGCTGGTAAGCTTTAAGGAAAGTTTCCTTCCTATACCAGTGGGCAACATAATCATCTGGGTCCATTTCTCTATCATAGAATTCACATACTGCATGTTGACATGGAATGCCCCTCAACATCCATGATCTACAAGTACATGTCATGGTCCTAAAATCAACAATGAATCTATATACACCTTCATCAACTTCAAACCCATGTTCTGCATTCCACATAACCTTACACCTCCTAGAAAGGGCTTTGTTCTCTTCCAGTATCATCCTAGCCATTGGTGCAATGTCAGTAACCCAAGTCTCAGCAAACTTCCTCATTTCAATGGTCATATTCATGATTTTATGTCTAATTTCTTCCAACATAGTTATAACAAACTTGTGCCTAGGACCTACTATCCAGGAATTGAATGTTTCACACATGTAATTCTCAATGACATCACACTTTGAATCTTCTCTAAAGTATACCCTACATCAAAACTCTTTATCATACTTCAACAAGTCTTCACATATCTTATAACCAAGATTATTCATTGCTTCCAGTTCTTCCTTGAATTTTACTTCATAAGATGCTTTGGCATATCTCCAGAATTGTTTCCTCCTTTCTTCACCTCTCCAGTTCTTGGACCAGTTAGACCAAATGTGTCTAGCACACATTCTGTGTTCTACCATTGGTAGTAATTCCCTTATAGTTGGTACTAGTCCCTACAAAAAATAGTAATAATTGTTAGTGAACAGTATATATAAAGCAGGAAAAAGAAAAATTAAAAGTTGATTGTAACTTTACCTTTTGCATATCTGACATAACAATTAAGCCAACATCATATCCCAATTGTAAATCTGCAATCAAACACGTGATGAACCAGCTCCAGGAGTGTTTTGTCTCTTGATCAACTACAGCCCATGCAATAGAAAATATTTGATTGTTCCCATTTCTACCAACTGCAACAAGTAACTCACCCTTGCAGATTCCCTTTAGAAAACAACCATCAAATCCTATAATCCTTCTGCACCCTTCTAACCATCCTTTTTTCAAAGCATCTAAACATAGATAGAAATAGACAAACAGATCCTTGCCAGGAATGGTCTCACTATCTCTTCTGATCCAGCATGAACTCCCAGGATTTGTTTGCTTAATAATATCAGCATAATCAGCAAGTCTGTTAAGTTCCATCCTCTAGTCACCCATGAATTGACTTATCACCCTACACTTAGCCCTGTAACAAACAGTCCTTCCAACATACAAACCTAACTTATCCCTCACCAAATCCTGAGTCTCCCACAACTTAATATTTGGCTGGAAAATAGTCCTATCTTTATACTTATTGGCAATGTACTTAGAAGTACATAATTTGTTCTTATTTTTGGTGTTGCACTTATGAGCTGGATGGTACTTGTTCACAGTAAAGTCACATGAATCTCCATAATTGCTTGCATACAATTCCCAGATACACTGGGCTCCTTTACACTTAACTCTAACCTTATCCTTTTCATTAGGCCTAATTGTTAGTTGCACTTTGTTCTCCACAGCATATGAGGCTACTGCTTTTCTAAAATCTACAGCATTTTCAAATACCATACCAAGCTCAAAAAAGCAAGGTAACAGTCAAGGTCAAACCTTACCTTTTTACTTCTCCTTCTAAGAGGTAAGCCAATACCCCTTTCAGCTAAAACATCTAACTCATCTGTGCTATCATCACTTCCAATATCAAAACTGGTGTAGTAGTCTTCATCCCCTCCTAATTTTCCAGCAAACCTGTCCTTCTTAGATGGTCTGCCAATATCCTCAAAGCCTTTATCTATTCCAGTTTCTCCCAAAATAATCTCTTTAGTTGGAGTAGGTTTCTTTCTTTGTTTCTTCTATTTTTTTCTTCTTCTTTCTTCTTTCATGCCTTAATGAAGTGAGCTCTTCATTCACATCACTATCATCTTTATCAGGAATGTTATCTAATTCAGACTCACTACTTGACAGATCTGATGCCAAATTAGCATCTATGTTTGTTGTTTCTTCAACCCCTTGTAAATTCTCACCTGCAACCCCAACATCAGCTAGATTTTCTTCAGGCATAGATGTGTTATATGTAGCACTTTCTTGGACATCTATATCCTCTGGAACAGTAGATGTTGCCCTAGCCTCTTTATTTAATGTATTTTCACTTGGTTCAACAACTTCTGGCCCACATAAAAGGCCATATGGGACAGTCTCATCAAGCAACACAGGCTCATTAACTACATGCTTAATATACAAATATAAATGATCAAGATGATTAAGGTGACAAACTATATTATATAGTTGTTCATCATTTTCAATCAAAACAAAGTCATTAGATTTAGGATTAATTAAATAAAAACCCTCTACCTCAGCATAACCCATATCCTTTGTGTAGGACAGAAGCTCAAAAAGAGAAAAGTGGTCCTTGTCTATCATGTGACCATCCTCACCCCTTTCTCCTACATATCTCGGGACAGGATCCTTGATAATATGTCCACCATGGTAAAAATCGACAAGAATATATTCGTCTGCAGACATGTCTAGACCCTCGAAACTTCAGTCACGACCAACTCCACTCACCACCATGGTCAAAATAAGCAAACAATTACCTGTATTAGTAAAGAAAGGGGATTTTGGGTGGAAGATCGATTAAGTGAGGCGAGGTATGTAGGTAAGGCAAAAACGAGGTTTTTTATCCGACCTGGATAAATAAACACATGTCAAACTATTATTGGTATGTTATTCCACGTGGGAAGCATTTAAAAATACACGCTTAAGTTTTTACAGTTCGGTCATGCATTGTGTGTAAATGGTATAGTCCAAAGTACAGCTAAAGTGTTCAATAGGAAAAGAGCTAAGTTAAGGTGTCAAAATAAAAACTGGAGCCAAGTTTAAGGGGCCGTACACCTATTTGGCCAAGTAAAAATCATCAATTTGGTAACCTCAGAATAATTCTTAGTACGTTCGAGGATGAACGTTTGTTTAAGAGGTGAAGAATGTAACGACTTGACTTGTCGTTTCAAGAATTTAAGTCTCGTTCGGCGGCATAAGGACTTGAGCAGCTTCGTATTACGTGTATTGACTTGCGTGCATGGTTGAATTCAGTTACCGGATGATTCAGAGTGATTTGGGACACTCGGTCCCTAAAACGGAAGCTTAAGTCTTAGGATTTTAACTGTAGTCCAAACTGTGTAAAGACGACTCCGGAATGGAGTTCCGTCGGTTCTGTTAGCTCCATTGGGTGATTTTAGACTTAGGAGCGTGTCCGGACTGTGAATCTGAGGTCTGTAGCTGATTTAGGCTTGAAATGGTGAAAGTCAAATTTTTAGAGATTTGGACCGGAAGTGGACTTTTTGATATCAGGGCCGGAATCCGATTCTGAAAGTTGGAGTAGGTCCGTAATGTCAATTATGACTTGTGTGCAAAATTTGAGGACAATCGGACGTGATTTGTACGTTTCGGCATCGATTGTAGAAGTTAAAGTTTCGAAGTTCATTAAGTTTGAATTGGGGTGCGATTCATGATTTCGATGTTGTTTGATATGACTTGAGGTCTCGAACAAGTTTGTGTTATGTTATGAGACTGGTTTGTATAATTGGACGGGTCCCGGGGGCCTCGAGTGTGTTTCGGATGGGCTACGGGCCATTTTCTTCTATTTTTGAACTGCTGAATATGTCATCTGGTTTCTTTCATTGCGATCGCGTCATCTCCTTCGTGTTCGCGAAGTGTTATTGTGTAGGAGGAATTATTTGTTCTATGCATTTGCGAGCCTCCATCCGCGATCGCGAAGGTCTGCCTTTCCCTTCTTCGTGTTCGCAGCTCCACATTCGCATTCGCGTAGTAGAAACTGTGAGCTGGGGACTGGTGATCATTTCCTCTACGCGTTCGCATTCTTCTGTTCGTGAACGCGTACGTATGCCTTTCCCTCTTTCGCGTTCGCCTGCTTCTTTACGCGTTCGCGTAGCTCAATTCGTGGGCACCAGATTTTCCTTCTTCGCGATCGCACAACTCTGTCCGCGATCGCATAACACCTTTTGGGTAGTAGCCACTTTCCTTCTATGCGATCGTATTCGTTCTTCCTCGATCGCGATGCTTTGACGCCTGGGCAGAATTAAAAGTCCCAAAAATGGGGGTTTGAGCTCATAACACAAAATCAAATTGGGAGCTCGGTGGAAGGCGATTTTTGGAGAGATTCTTGCGTGGGTGTTTGGGGTAAGTGTTTCTTATCCATTTTTGATTAATTTCCATGATTATGCCTTTGAATCCATCATTTAATTCGGATTTGATGGAGGAAAATCAAGATTTTTGTAAAATCTTCCAAAAACAAAAATTTAAGATTTGAAGGTCGAGTTATTATTGGAATTCGATAAAATTGCTATCATTGAACTCGTATCGGAATGGGTGTTCGGATTTCATGAAAATTATGTCGGGTTCCGAGGGGCGGGTCCCGCGTTGACTTTTATTGACTTTTTGGAATAAATTTTTAAGTCGACGTATTATTATCCGGAATTGTTTCCGATGAATTTTAATGAGGTTGTGCAATTAATTTGGATAGATTTGAGCTGTCCGGAGGTCAATTCAAGAAAGAAGACTATTTTGGAATATCGGCCTAACTTCAAAAAGGTAAGTGTCTTGCTTAACCTCGAGTGGGGGAATTACCCCTTAGGCATCGAGTCTTATGTGCCATTTGTGAAATGTGAAAAGCCGTGTACGCGAGGTGAAGAGTACGTACTCGGGCTTATATGTGTAAATTTTTATTGAATTAAAGTCTTAGGTATTATTGTGTAGTAAATTGGGTAATCGTGGATAAGTATTAAATCATCTGTTTGCCACGCCTAGATCCTTGTTGTTGTTGAATCTGTTGTTATATGACAATTTGATGTGATTGTTACTTGATTATTTATGTAATTCGTGAATTTGTTGGTTTGATAATTATTGTAATTTAATTACATTATGGATTTTTCCTCTGTAAATAATTAATTAAACGAGCTTAAGATGAGGTATTTATATAATTATTGAAAATTTAAATTTAATGAAGACTTTGCTTTATGTTGAGTAATTTCTATCTCTATTGGTTATTTTTGGGTGTTGTACACATTGTGTGGAGCTTTTGGCTATTTGTTGTGAAATTAATTGATTTTGTTATATCCTTGGAATTTGTTGTGGCCATTGGGCAAACTATAATGTGAATTGATTTTATTATGTTACCGTGTAAATTATTGTGTTGTGTGAATTATTATTTTAAGGAGATAAGGGTGGCATTTCACCGTTGATATTATGTGGGTATAAGGGTGGCATTTCACTATTGTTGTGTTGTTAGAATATTGTCTGGGCGGAGCGATAAGGGTGGCTATAGGAGCGATAAGGATGGCAATAGGAGCGATAAGGGTGGCTATTGATATTGTCTGGACGATATGTGATGATGTGGGAGTTGTGGCGTTGATGATTTTCATGTGATGTTATGATTTTCTTGTGTTTATTTTTATACCTTGTGCAATTTGTCTTGTTGTTGGTAAATTGATAACAATATGATTTATGTTGAAATTGAGAGCCTGTGGCTATTGCCAGGCGGATTATAAAATAAAATGTGGGCACGAGGTGCCGTGAGTAAATAATGAGGATATTTGGCACGTGAATTGTCCGTGCAGTTGTAATATGAAATGTTGGCACGAGGTGCTGTGATGAAATGATAATGATATTTGGCACGTGAATTGTCCATGCAGTTGTGATATGAAATGAGGGCACGAGGTGCCGGAAAAATATGATGATTTAATTATGGGCACGAGGTGCCGTGGAAATATGAAAAATGGGTTGAGACCCGTATTTATGAAAAATATGAAAATGGACTGAGACCCGTATTTTTATGATTTTGAAATGAGGTGTCACATGGTGACTCTTTAATCGAAAAAATTATATTCAAAATATTTATTTGAAAGGACTTTTATTCAAGAAGAATTATATGAAAGAATTATATTTGAAAAATATTAATTCGACGAAAATATATTTGAAAAAGAGTTTTATTCGTTAGAATTATATGTGAAAGATATTTAATTGAAGAACTTGATTTAACCGTGTGTAATTATATTTATTAATTATTGAGCGATATTAAATGGTGATTTTATTGTCTTATTGTGCATATCATGGGTTGTTTTATTGTCTTACTCATACTACACTTCTGTACATTTTTGTGCAGAGCCAGGTATTGGAGATATCGGACTTGAGTAGAGTTAAAGCGGGATCATAAGGATTCAAGGTAGAGTTGCTTGGTCGTCGTAGTCCCTTGGAGTCTTTTCATTTCATTGTACTGTTAATTTTGATTCAAACAATATTGTATATTCGGTCTTCGTGATTATCCTATATATTCAGTTAGAGTTCGTGGCTCAGTACTACCAGTTTTGAGAGGTTGTATTTTTTATATTTGTTCCGCTGTTAGTTTTGATTACTTATTTAATTAAAAAAAAATGGCTTTAAAAAAATATAACTGAAATCGGCTTACCTAGCCTTAGAGATTAAGTGCCATCACGACTCATGTGGTGAAATTTTTGGGTCCTGCTAATATGTTACTACAATTTTAGAGTGTTGCCCTCGAGGCAAGCGAAGAACAACACTTGTTAAACATGTTGTTCTGCCTAGAAGACGAACGAGGTCAAAAAATCAAGAGCGGCACCAAAATGTCTTATTTGTGCAAACCACCCATTTTAAAATGCAGTCACTAGAATTTAAGACATGTTTCTGTTGTATTCTCCATTTTTCTTTTGTGCATATATAAGATTTTCTTAAGGTGTTTCAACTCATAACTTCATGATCACTAGTAATAACTATTGGCATGTACTATAATTTTGTAATTAATAAAGTTGTTATACAAGATATATGTCAAATATGTATGTGAGATCTTTAATTGTTAATTTTCAATAAAATTATTAGCATAATTTTGCAGCTTGGACTCATGATGATTTGGTTTAACACTACTTATGGAATTGTATCAATTCAAACTTTTTGTCCTTCTGATAACCTGTTTCTTTGTATCTGGCCCACCTCTTTGACAAGACAAATGCAAAAATCCATATTGAAGTAGTATTATTTTGAAGAGAAAAGGACTAAAAGTTAAACACATGAGTCTTGCAAAGAGATCTGATATCACTCTATTTAGGTGTGGCTTTTTCTTTTCCTCTCTGAATCACTGCCTTCGGTTGATTCATCAAATTTTCAGATCAGAAGACATGAAATTCATTTAACATCCCTTGTGTTCCATAATAATAAGATTATATATTAAAAACACATACACATGCACGTTAAATTCATAACATATCTGACAATTAAAAAGAAAAAGAAATTAAAGGGTGTGTGGGGGCGAGGCGGACCTAGAATTTTAACGTGGGCACCACTATTTTGTTCAATTAGTGCCCCAAAAGTTTTTTTGTGTTTAAGGTGCCAAATTATTTATATAATCATTTTCAAGGTATACACACCTACAAGGGCGAAGCTACATTCTTGTAAGGGTGACCAATTGACCACCCTTCGTCGGAAAATTACACTGTATATATAGATAAAATATTAGTCTTTAGAGGTATATAACATATATTGAACACCCTTTGATGGAGAATTTCTTATTACTTCTTTCAAATTTGAACCCGCTTGAAAAAATTCATTAGTTGATTGTTTGGGATGAACTTGAAGGATTCTTACATTTCGAGCAGCTGAGATGATCATAGGAGAATTCATGAGTAGCAACAAGAAGATGAGGTTGTAATTTTATGCAGTTTCTGGTTGTTTTTGCCATGATATATAAAAACTGAAGAATACAACACAACAACAACAACACGTGAGATTTGAGAAGTACAACGTGTATTGTGTAAGTAGCTTTACCCCTACCTTGTACATACAGAGAAATTAATATTGATAGACTCTCGGCTCAAAGCAAGCAAATTGAAGAATAACCAAGAAAAATTAAACCAACCAACACGAGGGAGAACAATATCCATGAACCAAGTGGAACTCCAAGTTGGAAAATATAATGGAGGAATATTTAAGAAATCAAGAAGCAGTTCAAAATTATTTAATTACCGTATATGATTACTATGGATATTAAAGAGTTGTAAAGCTTTCTCACTTAGGAGCTATATATATATATAGTATTCTTTTTCAGGTTCCTCTGTTGCCCCTCTAGTATTTTATATTTGCAAAGTTAACCCTTTTTTTTGAATCGACTAATAGACATTCTTATAAGGCCATGTTAATACATGCGATTTTTTTGGAAAGTCATTTTCAATCTCATCTATGTGGGGTAATTGAGGGATTGATTGACAACTGACAAGATAAGTTCCAAATTCAGATATCAAGAAAATTATGTCAAACTCCATAATGTAAATAACTAGGTAAATTAATGGTTATATGTTACTACCTCTTTTATATATATAAACAGCTATATCGTATACTAAGGGATCGTCTGGTTCGTGGACAAAGTTATCCTAATTAATATTATATATAATCCTAGGACTAATAATCTCATGATTCACTTGTCTAATATGGTAATCCTAATACTTTTAAAGTAAAGATAAAGTAGGTAACGATGAGACGAAAAAAAAACGATGACTGGTTTTTTTAGATTGTCCTCTTGCATAAGAAATCTCTCAAATTTGATTTCCAAAAATGCTACTTAGAAAATTACAGCTAATGTAGAGACTGTCTATCCTTTACCATTTAAATATTTTTATATATAATCAAGGGTAGCTAAGAAACAAAAGCAAAATCCCAGTTGCTTTCTGCTAGTGAAAATTTTCCAGCATCCGTCACCTTGATTTGATGTACACTAACTTGCCATTAATAAACAACCAAACAGAAACACATGCAATAACTTGTACGTGAAGAGAAATTTTGTACTTCTATATTCAGATGTGACTTTGTGACTATTATATATAATTTGATGGCTCAAGAAGATAAAATAAAAAAAACAAACTAAGTATGATAATTGCATATGAGCATGTGTAGGTGCGTGAATATTACTTGTCAATTTTTTAATGTAGTTTGTCAAAAAAAGAAGAAGAAGAAGACACACATGTCGATGAACAGTACTGATAAGCTTAACTTCAGACCTATATGTATGAAGTTCGAACTGCACGAGTAATATACCTAACTTCAGATCTCATATACCTAAAGCCGTGAGTCTGAAGTTAATTTTGAAGCGATTAAACTTTAAACAATTATAAACTTTAACTATTCATTAAATAAGGGCCCTCAAAGCAGTTATCTATACACTTGCCCCCATAACGTTTTTTTGGATCGAGTATCTTGGCCCTCTATCTTCAGTAAAAATTGGGTGGGATAGTTATTTTTTGGACGACTTATTAATACTAGCCATTATTTAAAATGTAATGAGAAATAGCCACTTGTTAATGGGAAAATAAAATTTGAACAAAAATGCCTCATACTTATTGCTCCATCAATTTCCGTATGTGTGAACCTATTTCATTTCTAGTCTATTTAAAATAGAATAACCACTTTCTAAATTTAAAAATAATTTGACTTAAATTTTTCAATTTTATCCTTAATGAAAAGCTCTTATAGTCGTACAAATACTATGACATATATGTTTAAAATCATAACTTTTAAAAGTTTTTATTGATGTCTTAAATTTTGTGTTCAATCAAATAAGTTCACACATATTAAAACAGCAGGAGTAATAGTTTTTCGTGTTTTTTTAAAAAGTTCCCCATAATTATGTTAATTATATAAGTTTGATTTCAACCATTGATAATTTGTATTATAGACCCATTTAACAATTACGGGGTGGTGGCGCAGTTGGCTAGCGCGTAGGTCTCATAGCTTCTGAGAAATCCTGAGGTCGAGAGTTCGAGCCTCTCTCACCCCATCAACCCTTTTTGTTACAACACTTTCTTAAATTCATTTTTGGTTCCTCCTATTTTGCAAGAATTAAATTGGGTGTCCTACTGTTCATTCTCGTTTTTGGCGAAATTTTCAAATATTTTGCGCCTATTTTTTGGCGAAAAACTCCCAAACAAACTGGCCCCAAAATCGCAAAACCAAAAAGCAAATCGGCGAAGAATATGAAAAACCAACCTTCAATACGACCATTAGGGCAGCGTTCAATTGCTTCAACTTTCCTCTTTCGTTCTTCAAATCAGTAAGAAAAGAATTTAACTTTTGGGTTTTCATTTTGCTGATTAATTTTAAGTTCTAAGAAGAAATTTCATTTTCTTGTTAAATCTCTCTTTTTAGCTTTCTGAGTGTACTTCTGAATCTGGGGTTTATCTTTTTTTTTTTTTTTTTTTTTTGTGATTTACTTAAGGTCTACTGGTTGCGAGAAGAAAGTGGAAAGCAAAGCTACCAATCAAAAGGGTTCAAGCATTTCTTTATCTGACTTCCTCAGCAAAAAATTGCACAAAAGTCCTGTTTTGCCCGGAGTAGTTCCAGTAAGAAAGCTAAATTATTTTAGTTTCGGTGTTCATGAAATGCTAGAAAAAAAGAAGAAGGAATTTAGGCTTTTGAAATGCATTTTTGTTAACTACTTGTAGTCTTTTTATTAGTAGCCAATCTTTGGGACTCAAGAAAAATGTCAAAACATTTGAAGACAGAAACTTGTGTTTCCTGTTTTTTGCCTTTACTTCAAGATTTCACATTGTAACTGATTTGTAGAACTTGTAGGCCAGTACAACATATAAGCGGTGGGTGCACATGCATCCATCGTTTCAGGCTCGGACTATATGTGTGCGCTTGCGCGTGTAGAAAGTTAAAAGCAAAGATTTTAAAAATGTATGTAGCAGCCCCAGTTATACACTTCCTTTGTTTATGAACCCTTCTTGATTCTGAACTTCGTTTGCGGAGGTGCACTTGATGCCTTTAAATGATGGACTAAATTTGGTTGGTTGATCTGAGCTAAATTTCTCTTTTGGAACACCTGAAGACTTGAGAATATAATAGGAAGGGGTGATGAATGCTACTGGCTTCTACTAATGGAAAATATTGAAAATGATCTATTTAACTTTTGTTTGGTTTTAACTTCTGTCATTTATATCAGCTTTGTTCTATATAACTACAATAAGAAGAGTTCTATCGTTTGCATTAGTAATTGGAACATGCAACTGTATTCCTGAGCAGCCTGTAGAAGTCATTATAGGTTCTCTATATCAGGGTGTGTAATTTCTCTACTTGTAGAATAACTTATCTTATTAGATATAAGTGTAAACGGGAACTAAACTTTTGCAGGGAAATAAGAAAATCTCAGTGCCAGCAAGTAGCAAAGTCACAAGTAAGTCCATTAATGGACAAATCAACCGCGGGAAAGATGGAGAAACAGGAATTCCGTGTGCTCTTGATGCTATTTTTGAACAATACAAGAACACCATGAAAGGGAACCAAGATGTTTCTGCTCCTAATGATTGTGGTGAGGTTTCAGTTTGTAGCACAGATGATGTCAGAACATCAAGAAAAAGAGGTCTTATTGAAGGTTAGTCATTCTTTCAGAAATGAATCAGTTCAGCTGTTCACAAGTTTGTTGTGCTAATCATATATTCTTGATGAATTAGGATTTCATGAGATTGCCTTGATATATATATATTTATTTGGTTAGCTTAATTACTGAGTATCTAATCTTTATTTCTGTAACTAACATACATGCGCGGTAAAACAAGAACTAATCAGCTGGCTTCTTGTGTCACTTGACCTTGCTTCTCATGCTATAAAGCTTCAGGTTCTGAATCACAATGCAATCGTCTGTTAGTTGATATTGCTTCTCTATGTATAAAGATGCTACTCCCTCCATTTCAATTTATGTGAACCTATTTCCTCTTTAGTCCGTGCCAAAAAGAATGACCTCTTTCCCTATTTGGAAACAATTTAGCTTTACGCAATGATTTATAGCCACACAAAATATGTGACTCATTTTACGTCACAAGTTTAAAAGTTTTCTCTTTTTTCTTAAACTCCGTGCCCAGTCAAATGGGTTCACATAAATTGAAACGGAGGGAGTATTACTTATTCGATATTTAGTATGGAATAAGATTTCCAATACACAGTTGTACTTGGAGAAGTGTTGAGCTCTAGAAGGGCCTAACGGATTATTCCTCTTGAGTTCTGTTGACAGCGTTGCTTGAAATTGAGAGTTTGAGCTTAATCTCGGCTACATGGAGAAAAATGCCTATTGTTTTTCTTCTGGCATTTTCCTGAAAGATGATACATTGATACCTTGAATAAGATCATTGTCCATTTCTTGAGCCCCTTAAAAACAGTGGTAGTCCAGCACTTCCCAAAAGCAGATGAAAGTCCAGTAGATTCTAAAAATTTGAGGACCCTTTTAGTGTTGTTACTCACTGAGTGGATAAGGATTGGGAATGAAGGTATTCAGAATCAACTACCTGGTTTTTACTCCTTCAAGCCAGGTTGCTTACTGGAATTGACACAAAACTTTTATCTGGTTACTAGCGCGTGGTGTATTGGCTTTCTTGAGAAATAAATACCATCTAATTTAGTTCCTATGCTCAGTAGAACTATTATCTGGTTAATCCAGTTTCATTTGCATTTGAGTTCTGCCATAGTAATATTTTACATGTTCTTGGATTTCATGGAACATATAGAATGTGGGATATAATGCAGACAATTATCTCGCATTCTCTGGAAATCATCAACGAGTTCTTGTGGTTTAGCCCTGACAGTTTTTATGGTTTACTAGGTAGCAGCGGAAACCAATCTGCTCGAAAAGTTTTGGCAGTTCTTGGAGAAGGTTCAGCAGAAAAGCGTAGACGAAAAGTGAGAATGATCAATAACATTGAGAAACCTAGTACCCTCTTCAATCATTGTAAGTCCACTCAAATCTAAATAATATTTCATCAAAGTGTTTCTTCAGCTAGAACATATTATTGCACTTTTCAAGTGCAAGTTCTCATCATAAAAAGGAAAATTATGTTTTATTTTTTCGTGTTTTCAGATGCCAATGGAGGTGGCTGGTGGGATTGCAACATGGAAGGTGTTGATAATGAAGAAGTGGGGTGTAATGAAGTATGGGAAGGAATGGGTTCTACAACTTTAGGGGGATTGGAATGGCACTGATTTAGATTACTATTATTGCTTAGAGAAGAATTATTATTGCAAATATCTATGTAATACATTGGCAGTTGACACCAAAAATGGCATGTTGTTTGATGTAATGATGCAATACAAAAATAATCTCTTGTCACATTCTTTTGCCTATATAGTTAAGGATGTGAACTTCAAATTGCATGCTTGAAGTAGAGCAGTGTATGCTTTTGTGAATATACTTTATTACGTAAAAAGATGTCTTTAATAATTTTAACAAATTTCTTTATAGATATGTGAAAAAACTAGCAAGTATTAGTTCCACTTCAGAAAAGAATAGGGATGATAGGTTGCCCGTAAAGTAAAGGGATGTAAATGGCTTTTTCCGGCAAGTTTAGGGGGCAATTTATGTTTTTCCCTTAATAAAGCATATATCCACCAATTTAAATCAACTGATTCCTTCAGTTTGTCCTTGTTTTATGGCTTTTCTTGTTTACATTTGAAGAAATAAAAAGTGAGTATATTTTCACAAGTTAGTGCAAAAGTAAAATAGTACTAGTTTATTCCAAATGAAAATTTATTACTTCACATTACCTTTTTTATTTTACTTTTGCTTTATGTATATAGCTTTGAGATTTCTAGTTTTTCATATATTTTCCAGTTGCCTTGAGTGATACAATGATGAATGCTAATAGCTAATGTCATCAAGGTTCGTACATTATCTTCTACGTTCTTTTGTTCATTCATTTATTTACTTTTGACTTCTCCTAATATACTGTCAATCAAACAATACCAACAAGAAGCAATGTATTTTAAGAGTATGTACATTACAGTAGAGTTAATTAGGATAAGCACCACAAAGAATCATAAATATCTTTTTTAATTAAAGTAGGTAATTATGAAAGTTAATGTTGCTATTTTGATCTATTATTTCCTAACATGAGAATTGCAAAAAGTTCATGTTATATCAAAATTTGCTATTTTTAGCTAGCAAATGAAAATCCTAGAAATATTAATATTCTTGTATGACAATTGACTTAAAACTAAAGCAATCTAAAATTTTATGAATTAAGCCAAAATCAAAAGTAGTTTGGTGCACAAAGCATTCTGAGTTTACGCAGCGTCAAGATCATAAAAACCATGGCTTTCTCTAATTTCGAGCTCTGAATTCATAAAAACCCATCTCCGTTCATGTTGACAAAGAATACAACCACCATAGGGTTATTTTAAACTTCATATGCAATCTCAAGGACTTTCCACTATATTCCTTAATTTACGACCCAATTACTGAGGCATCTGAAATGGATTATCCCATGAAAAATTCCCTTACTAGGTGGTGTGATACTGCCGATGGATTGATTTGCCTAGCCAATAAGGAAAACTCGAACAAACCAATGAAGATTACAAATAAATTGCCTAGTTCAGGAGTTAATTTATATATATGGAACCCATCAATTAGGAAGTCGAAGAATTGCCCGACTCAGGAGTTAGATCGAAGTGGTTTTGCTCTACATATTTTAGATATGGTTTTGGATATGATGAGTTACACGACGATTATAAACTAGTGGTGATTTTCAATATCTTTGATGATTATCGAGATGATTATGCTTCATTTAAGACCAAGATCAAGGTTTACAGTTTGAAGACTGATTCTTGGAGATCGGTCAAGGATTTTCAGGGAAGCTCTTTGATAGATTGTTCAGCTAAGTTTGTCAAGGGGAAGCTTTATTGGACTAAATCTGCTACTGCTCGTGCCTACAATAGCGAATATGGCTGCACCATAATTCATTTTTATGAGTACGATGACGGAAATCGTTGCAACATCATTTCTTTTGATTTAGCATATGAGACATGGGGTGAGGTGGAGCAACCCAATTATGGAAAAGGTAAATTTGATTTAATGCTGGGAATTTTGGGAGGTGATCTTGTTGTGCTTTGTAACTATGAGGGAAGTCATTCTGATGTGTGGCTTATGAAATATTACGGAGTTAAACCATCTTGGACAACGATGTTCGCCATTAACTGTCCTGATGATCCTGGGAAGTATGACTATTATCCACGCTGTTCCTTGTCATTTTCCCCGCTGTTTTGCCAGCTAGATAAGGGTGAAATTTTACTTTTATATCGGTCAGTTTTCATGATATACAATCCAAAGGATGATTCAATCAGAGTTATCAGACAACCAGAGATTACTAAACCTAAGAGCTGTTTTCAGGCAGAAATCTTTATCGAAAGCCTCGTTAATCCCTTGTCGACAGCTGATCAGGGACTTGTTAACCAAGAAGACTGACAATCATGTAATCGTTAACTTGTAAGAGTTCTTGCCTTACCCATTTCCCCCAAGTATATTTTATTAGTTGGTGTTCTCTTTTTGCATTTCTTTTTTGTCATATATAGAACAAAAACACTGAATATATATGAATCTATACATCATATTTTTCTTATATCGCGTGGAGTTCTTGTTCCTTTTTATTATATTAAGTATATACTTGAGCAAAAGTGATTAGCTTGTAGTATATTGGTTTTCAAAGTTCAAGCTTGAGGACATAGATGCTTGTTGTCTTAAACGAAGTTATAAAAGGCAGGGCAGGACAACAGCTAGGTTAGTTTCTGGCATGGTTAAGTCTTATTGTTTTTTTTAAAAAAAGAAGTAAGATGTTTCATTGATAGGCATCAAGAGGATTAAAAAGGTACAAAAGAGAGATTGCTAGCTCCAATACATCAAAAGAAACTATACTAGATTCAGGGAGCTAAGAAAGTCCAAAAGAGTATCAATGCTGTTTATAGAGGTTAGGTTGCTGCAGCTAAATAAATTAAGTCTCCGTCTAGCTTTTAAAGAGTGGTTCAGAGTTGAGATTTCATCAAAACATCTGTGGTTCCATCACTCTTCATAAGCAACCTTCATAGGCTTTTCTAACTCTACGTGGCATCAGTGTTATCAAAGGCAAAAAGCGTAAAAAAGTTCTAAGGTCTATTGGGGCTCACAAAGCGCAAATAAAGCGTAAGCTTTAATGAAGAAAGGCGCAAATGGATAAAAACTATAAATATGTATGTGTCGTCCAAGACTAATATCTATAAGCATGAATACCAAATATATGGACAATGAAATTGAAGAAAATTTACGATAAAGTGAAATATCAATTGTTTAGTGTCACCTCTTCAGGATTACGCTCATTGGCAATGAAAAGTATGCCTTAGAGCCTTAATGACAACAATGAAGCGTCCGCTAAGCGAGGCGAAGTGCTCAACATGTTTTGAGTCTCGTTTCAGGGCTTAAACGCGCCTTTGATAACACTGCGTGGCATGACCCAATTTGAGTCCAAAATAGAGTAGAACATATTCTATAGGGTTATTTAATAACATTTCCAATACCCTATTGTACCTGGAGAAGTGTTGAGATCTATAAGGGGTTTATAACTCTCGAGGTCTTGTTGACAGGTTTACTTGAAATTGCGAGCTTGGGTTTAATGTACTACAGAAAAAAGGCCCGTTCCTTTCTTATCGCCTTTTCCTGAAAGATGATATCTGGAATAAAATCATTGTCCAGAATCTTAAGCTCCTTAGCATCAGCATAAATTCAGTACTTCCACTGTTTTGACTCCTTCGGGCCAGATTGCTGGCAGGAATTGTGTTGTGAACTCAGTGAGTGACTCGATGGAGGACATATCTGGAAATTTGAAAAACTATGTGTGGGACCCATTTTGAGAGTAGGCAGGTTCACAGTGTGTGAAAGTTCAGCGCCAGAAAATTATAAATACAGTAGAAGACGTAGTACATTTTATGCTGAAGTTGTAAGTGTTAGCTCTTTTGTGTCATCTATGCTCTCTTCTATACTTCTCTCATCCCTAATTCTATATCAGTCTATTTCTTACCTCCTTTATTCTTAGATTTTCAGTAACACTGTCCTTACTATCATTAGCTTTTGCTTTGTAATTCCAATTATTATTGAGTTAATATAATAAGTTGTTTGGTGTATCTTCTGGGTTGTTATATTGGTGCTTTCATCCATCGGACTCCAACGGTGGCGATGTGTCTACCTAGATTCAGAGGCGACGGCAACCCGGAGCACTGGATTTTTCGGGCCGAGTTGTACTTCACATACCTTGGCTTCTACAAGAAGGACTGGCTGCCTCTTCCTTCCTTCTACCTAGACGGCGATGCCCTCGCTTGGTTTGATTGGCTGTTTCGCAACAAACAATTCTGTGATTAGAGCCATTTTAAGGAGAAGTTTCTTCTGCATTTTCCAAAACGACAATTGCTGATCTGCAATATATTTTGACTTTCTATGGGCTTGAATCTGCTTTCGGACCAGCCAACAAGACGAAACAAGCATTCGATGCACTGTCTACTGGAGTTTTCCCTATTGTAATCGTTGAAGGTTCTTCGGTTCCAACAACAAACTCCAACATTCATCCTCCTTGCTCCTTAGGTTCATTCACAAACCTTCAAGTACCTGATATACATGATCCCAACTCTAGTTTAACTGGTGGAGAGAAGTGCGCACCAGTCGAAGACAAGGTGTTCGACGAAATTTCCCAGAGTGACGAACCTGATCTGCATTGCCATTTTACATGCGATGAAGCACTCCTCGTTCCTCTTGTTGAACGAGATCAGTTTGTGCCCTGTGAGATTGCTCCATTTCCTTTTACTGTGATTTTATGTGTTGAATCTAAGAAGCTTTTGGCTGCACCAGCCCTTCCGTTTGAGTTGCAACCTAATTTAGAGGATAGAGAATCTGAGGAGGTCCAGGTGATCGATGAAATGTTAAATAGCTGCTGCCCAACATTATTTCCGAAGGCTCAATCAGCTGCCTCAATTGAAATGATCGCGGAAGAAGCTACATGTCCTGAAAGAAGCGAAGCCCAACTGTTTGCTAAAAGTCCCAAAAGAGATATGCCAGTGAGGTACGTTACTGCACCTTCTCTTGATCACGGCCAACAGAAAATTGAATTTGAGACTTTTGAAGACATGTATCTTGCTGAATTTCTCGTGGAGCCTGCGACTATTGAGGACCTATGTCTTGATAAATTGTTTATGGAGAATGAGGACGGCATCCCAAGAAGTGACATGTTTTCAAATGAAATGCTGTCTGATGATGAGCATGGGGAATCTACGGGGGGATTCAATGATCACCATATTTTGAATCGATTTCCATTTGATCCTGGTGTTAATTTCTTATGTGTCACCATAACCTTAAATGCAGCGATTCTTTGTGTATGGGATCCAGAACTTAGTTTCGAGTTCATGGCTCTAACGGGTTCTACTGAGAAATAGGAGGCACATACATTGTTTGAAGATCTTAGAAAAAGAAGGAGCTGTTTATTTGCAAAGTTGTATGATTGGGAGCCTGTGGGTGGAGTTGAAACGGGTTTTAAATGCAGTTGTAATTTTCGAAATTCTTGTACATCATATAAGCTACTGGGTGAGTCTATAGCACATTCATTTCTGTATTGCTTTGATGGTGCTCTGACTCACCTTGAGGAGCAGTACATGATTACTCAGTTGAGGTATTTTAGGAGTGGTATGATGTGGTGTCACTGTGAGAATGCGTATCTAGTTGTTGTGATGCATTGGCTACTATTGGAGCTCATTCATTATGAAGAAGACATCACTCGCTTCAACCTCGTATACAAGATTTTAATGATGCTTTCCTGCTGGGTTGGAGTTCCTAATTCTACAGTTCTAAAGTTGCATCAACCTAGTAAGGTCATGGCTGTGTTGGCTGATAAAGAAGGATGGAAGAGCAAAGTGCAAGCAAATTTCTTAAAGCTTGATAAAGGACTGCATTATTTCAACTTAATGGAAGAGTCTAAGCTCGAACATGACAATGCACTATATGTCATCATTGTAGATATGCTTGGTCGATCAAGTCAATTAGTTCATGGTGAAAACTATATATATGAAGCTGTAGAATTCATGGATAGGGACTTACTGGATGTTGAGCTTGCCAAGCTGGGGTTCCAAACCGTCGTATATTTTTTGCAACGTTATTCATCTTTCATAGCAGATTTGGTTGTTTATCTCAAGTTTGCTAGTCTTCCCTTTGATCCTGGTATACATGATATCGCTATAACCCATGCTATCAACCTGAATATGTTTGCAAATAGTGTTGTTTTTTCTACTTATGATCCAATAGCTACACTATGGGGTTTATAGTGAGGGGAAGTCAGCATCATGTGTTGTTTTTATTCTTGCAATGTGTAAGGACGCAGGACTATTTGGGCAGGTTATTACGAGCCAACACTTCGACCTTTTTGATCCAGGAATTCAGGTTCTGCTACCTAGGAATTCAGGTTCTGCTACCTAACACCCACGGTCTTGTATGTAGGAAGGGCGTTGTTGCCAATGTTCTGCATGGTGATAGTTGTACATACTATTCTGTTAAGTTGCTACCTCAACCCAAATTACTAAGTGCAGCTGCTGCAGATATTGTTGAGGCCCCTGAAGATGCGGGTTGGATGACATCAGATCATCGTTACATGGACAAAAGGGTGCAGCATTCCTTCAATCAGTCTATCCCCAGTGTCAGATGGCGAGATCTATTTTCCATGGCTATAATCTCAGTGAGGAAGCTAAAATTCCGTGAAATGCCTTACCCAATGTTAACACTAGGGATAGGAAAAGGAGCTGTTCACATTGAGATTAGACTAATTTGTGTTGCCCTTTCCTGTGCATTTATTTGCACTGATGCAGGAGTGATAAGCCAGTACGTTAAGCTTGTTGCTGATGCTCTTTTGGGTACCTTAAGGTATGACATAAGGTATAAGGTTGAAGATTCCTTTGATTGGATGCAGTTGATTTCACTTCAAGACAACAACCTTGGTACTAATTCACCTATATCTAGATTGCTTTCCTTGATGGCGGATGGTGATTCCCATTACTACATTATTATGTATCATACCAGAAGCGAAGATGTTGCTTTGAATTGCTTGTTTGCTGTTGACAGTGTCAAGCGGATATTGCTGCAATTTCTGCTTTACTCGAACCTTGCGGACAAGGTTATTTTTGAGGTGGGAGGTATTGTTGTGAACTCAGTGAGTGACTCGGTGGAGGATATCTCTGGAAATTTGGAAAACTATGTGTGGGACCATTTTGAGCGTAGGCAGGTTCACAGTGTGTGAAAGTTCAGCGTGAGAATTATAAATACAGTAGAAGACGTAGTGCATTTTATGCTGGAGTTAAGTGTTAGCTCTTTTGTCTCATCTATGCTCTCTTCTATACTTCTCTCATCCCTAATTCTATATCAGTCTATTTCTCACCTCCTTTATTCTTAGATTTTCAGTAACACTGTCCTTAGTCCTTACTATCATTAGCTTTTGCTTTGTAATTCCAATAATTATTGAGTTAATATAATCAGTTGATACGTATTTGGTTACTAGTGCTTGGTATATTCACTTTCTTCAGAAATAAATACCATCTAATCGTGTTCCTATGCTTAGTGGAACGTGTTTGTGGTTACTCCAATTACATTTGCACTGGAGTTTTCCTATGAAAAAATATTACTAGCAAATATCCCAACATGTTGCATGTTCTTGGATTTCGTGGAACAATGGATGTGGTATACAATGCAGATGATCATCTCCCATTCTTTGTTGTTATATATATACATATACATACAAAAAATATGTATTTTTTTGACTTATTTTAAGAGCGGTCATTTTCCCTTTTATTAACTTCGTTAGCTTCCTCGTTTTTGCCTGTCACAATGTAAAAGGACTAACAAACTTGTACTTTTTCGACCCAACAAGGTTTAGCTTAGTTTGGGGTCACGTTTAATTTCCATTCATAGTTCGATCTTAAAATCTCAATTTGAATAGCAACACAAATCCAGCAGTATATAACTTCAACCTTCTCATTTCAAACACACTAACGAGCAGCTAAAACATACCACTTGCATACAATTTGAATACAAAATTATTGGTACATACAACTTGCATACAATTATATTATTGTATGTATATTGTATGTCGTTTATATGTAATTCGTATGTCGTGTGTATCTCACTGTATATTTAATGATACATTGAGCATACAAATAACATACACCGGACATACACAATACATACAACTTATTTGTATATCATTGTTCTTTTTTCTCTTGAGATTCAATATAAAATTCAACCAAAATCAACTTGAATCTTCACCAAACCCCCCAAATATTGAGATATAAACTCCTAACAATACCAAATCCAAACAAATAAAAAAAACGATTTTGCAAAATCTAATTTCGAGTTTAAAGCTTCAAAGCCTTTTAATGGATATCAATAAAGCTTTTAATGGAGTTTAAAGTTTTATAATAATTTCTTACCGTTCTTTTTTTTTTTAAAAGGGGGAAATTGTTATTACTTATTAATTTTACTGAAGTTAAGTTCGAATATGTCAAGTTTGTTATTACAGAAGATAAAGACATAGCTTTGATTCATACAAAAGAGATTCGATTAGGAATATAAGTTCAACGGAAATTAGTTTAAATAGAAATATATTGCTACTAAGTTTAATAGGTAATGAGAGAGAGGCATAATACATTACTTTGTATACAATTGGTAATTAAGAGGGAATCTCTATAAAAATGGTAAATATGTTTAATATGAAGCATATCTATTTAAAAATTCCATTAAATATATATATATATATATATATATATATATATATATATATATATATATATATATATATATATATATATATATATATCGAGTCCAATCCATTCAAATTTAGAAGGATGAACGAATTGTGTTTTCATTGGTTAAATTTGACAACTCTAGATACGTATACAATCTAAATTTGTTCGCATAGGACATGACGCCAAATTCTGCTATCAAAATAAAGTTATCAAGTTTTAGAAAGTTTTCTCAAATACCAAATCTACAAAATCTTCTGCTTATGCGTGTTTTATATTTTTTATGTATGGATTTTGGTCGATAGATAAATAAGGTCAATGAAAATTGGCGAAGCAACTCAAATAAGACTACCCTAAGTAGAAAAAAAAAACAGAGAAGATAAATGTTAGACAAACTTAGGTCGTATAAGATTATAAAAAGAAGGAAAAGAAATTAGCAGTTTGGTTCTCAAATTGTCTAATACTATTAGTGCTAGTCTTTCAAGGTAGAGCAGAATAGGCAACTTCTACTTGCGGCTTTTCATTTTGATAGGAGGTGGGTGTTTGCAGCTCGCTCGCTGTCAACTAAATGAGTCTTCACTGTCCGTCCGATTTTTATAAGTAAAGTGAAGTCAAATCGATAACGTGAACATCCCAACTTTTTTGCTAGGAAGCTTCGACTTGTTTTGTTTTCTCTAGTCTTAAAAACAAAAATAGATTTGCCATTATTGATTTTCTATTTCCTTTCCTTGCGCGTATCATTTTGCGCAAATCATTTTAAGTTGCATTTCTCTAAAATACGGCAAAAGAGAAAAAAAGGTGGAAAAATACATAGAATAATATAAGATGACCTAAATTGGTGGCCATGAGAAACAAAATATACAACTAAAATTTTTAATCGAACAATTCGCATAGATCTTTTGAACTCTCTGTTAATTTCACCCAACATATATACGATTAGTAAGAAACAAAATGTTGTTATAAAAAATGAATGAATCTTCGATAAAATATCTGAATGCAATTTTCATGAAAAATGACATTTTTATTTTATTTTCGGAAGAAAGAAAGGGACATGGTTAATGCATTTTAGCAACTTAGGATTAATATATATCCAAATTCAGGAATTAATTATTGAACTATAGTATATCATATTTTTTTTTCATTTGTCAAGTCACATATGAGCTAACTTTTAACACATGTCATGCATTTATTGTTTAGTGTAATTATTGATTGCGGCTAACATAAAGTTACATTCATTTTGTTCTATTTTCTTGGTCCTATATTAATTTTTCCAAATCTAATTTCTTATGTTACAAATGCATAAAAAAATGTGGTTCCACATTTTGTCACGACCTAATTTTTCCTCCGTTGGGTATTGTGATGGCACCTAGTTTTAGGGACTAGGTAAGTCAAACAATAATTAAAATAATAATATTATTTAATTAGAATCTCTTAAAATCCCCAAAATCGATAGTACAAGTCATAAGCTCTACAGAGTGTTTGCTAGAAAATTTCTAAATACAACTGTCCAGAAATAAGTATAAACAGTGCAAAACAAAAACTGGAAGGTGACTCCGAAGCCTGTGAATGTAGCGACAGGTTTACCTTGAGTCTCCACAGCAACAGTCCACACAGCTAGCTAACGAACAAGTACCTGGATCTGCACAAAAATATGCAGAAGAGTAGCATGAACACACCACAACGGTGCCCAGTAAGTATCAAGACTAACCTCGGTAGAGTAGTGACGAGGAACAGTCAAGACACCCACTGGTCTAATAAACCGAACAGATATAAGTATATGAATAACAAAAGTATGATGTCTACATAAAGACTATGCAATATGGCTCATAATACAGTGATGGCATTAAAGTAAGAAACAACAAATATCAGCGGAATATCATGAAAATGATGCAGACAAAGTGAATGGAACACAACCTAAATCCGGAATCACGAATACAACAAGGACAATAATAACTCAGTAATTACAACCGCTTTTACATCAGGTTTTAGTCAACAACTCCACGAGGTATTGAACCTCGGATAATTTACAATCTCACGGCTCTCAATACCTGAACCCTAACACTTGGCAATCTATGCCCTCATAACACCTCATAACCACACTGACGACTCACGTGCCAATAGAACCATTCTCACATAAAAGGCAAGTAAACAAGGGTGAGCATCTATGCTCAACAATATCAAGAACACCTCTTATCCGATAAGAGTGCTTAACTACGTGTATGCTTGTGCAAGTGTCCTAACATAGTCCATGCCAGCAAATAAGCATAAGGAAGAAGAAGAACGGACAACAAGTAGTTTATTTTTTCACAGCTTTCACAAGATCAAGCTCACACAGGTACGTATACCACTACACAAATATCAACAACAAGAATGCCCCAGGCCATAAATTATCACAAATCAATCCCTAACACAGTCCACCTTGTCTCACCACGTGTGCAATAGTAACATAATTGCCTGCCTTGTCTCGCCACACGTGCATAATAATGTTCCCACCTTGTCTCGCCACATGCGCAACCCCACACACACATACACACACACACACACACACACACATATATATATATATATATATATATATATATATATATATATATATATATATATCCCACCTTGTCACGCCGCATGTGCAAAATCAATAGTAACAATAGCACGACAGAAACCTCGTGCAATCCCATAACAACAACCGCACGACAGACACCTCGTGCATCATAATAATAACAGCCACACGGCAGAAACCTCGTGCATCACCACAACAAATACGACAACAACAATGGCAATAATACAAAGTACGACAAGTAAATCAACTCAAGAACTTTTAAAATCACAGAAAAATGTGGGACCAAATCACAAAGAATAACCACAGTAAATAATGCTAGGCGTAAAGAGAACAATTCAACAAAGGAAAACTAATGTGTATCAACGATCCCACAATATATATTTCAACAACAGGAAAACTAACACGAGTCAAATAATTCCAAATAAAATAAGTCGACTAAGATATAGGATATCTAAAACTTCTTTTAAGGTTGATAAATTACTAAGAATTTTCAACAATTTAATTAAGGATAAGCAGTGAAAAGATAATCATAACCTCAATTAAGACTAAATAAATTATAAGATGACATAATAATAATTTTAAATAAAAATAAGCAGTTATGAAAAGGTAGCATGACAATAGAGGAGGTAAAAAAAATCTTCAGTTAAGTCAAATAAGAGTCCAATAGGCAATAAGAGTGAATCCTGAAAGCAATTAATTCTAATTAAATCATGTAGAGGTGAAACTAGTAAATAGGAACTTAATCATATCAAGAACAACTTCATACTCAGTGAATATAAGGACCTAAGAATCCTAAAAGGCTAAATTTTTATAAATAAGTCCGAGCACGCACTCGTCACCTCGCATGCATGGACTACAAATCAACATAGAAGACTTAAATCCTAAGGGGAAAATTCCCAACACAAGGTTAGGCCAGATACTTACCTCGAACCAAGCTCAAGCAGTCCGTAAGAATGTCCTTTCCTCAATTATCCGACTCCGAATGACCCATATCTAGCCAAACACAATTGCATAACATGAATACAACAATAATAAACTTATCTAATCAATGAAATCAATATTTAATAAAAATTTTGAAATTCACCCTAAAAAGTCGACCCGGGCCCACGTCTCGAAATCGGGTAAAAGTCATAAAATACGAACACCCATTCACTCGCAAGTTCACTCGTACCAAAATTATCCAAATCCGGTGTCTAAATCCCAATCAAAACTCAAAACTCTTAGTTGAAGAACTTCTTCCCATTTTTTCCTAAATTTTCAATCCAAACCCGAAACTAAATGGAGAAAATAACTATGGATTAATGAAAAACAACCAAAAATGAGTTAGGAATCATTACCCCAAAGTTTTCTCTGAAAAACCCTCGAAAAATCGCCAAATTCCGAGCTCTCAAGTTCAAAAATGAAGAATGAAACCAAACCCTCGGATTTCTCTTTTCTGCCCAGGCGTGATCGCACCTGCGCATAAATAGCCGCATCTGCGTGATCGCAGGTGCGCATGTCCAACCGCACCTGCGCTTCCTCTCGCTTCTGCGCGCCAAAAATTCGCTTCTGCGGAGCCGCTGATGCGCACAATTTCTCCGCACCAGCGGAGACTGTCAAGTCCAGCTCTTCTCGCACCTGCGCCTCAATCTTCGCATCTGCGGGCATCACAGATGCGGAATTTTCCTCGCACCTGTGACCCCTGGCACTCCTCCATTTTCAGCTTCTGCGCTTGCCTCTCCGCACGTGCGCTCTCGCACCTGCGGTCTCTTCTTCGCAGGTGCGAAAATACCAGAAGCCTGAAGACTTAGCAGTAACACAAATCAAACTTTTAATCCGTTAAGCACCCGAAACTCACCCGAGGCCTCTGGGACCTCAACCAAACATATCAACCAATCCTAATACACCATACGAACTTAGTCGAGCCTTAAAGTCACATCAAACAACGTCGAAACCACGAATCGCACCATGAATCGAACTTTTAAATTTCAAATCTTTCAACTTCTAAAACTCATGCCGAAACCTATCAAATCAACCCGAAATGACGTCAAATTATGCAGGCAAGTCCCAAATAATATAACGGAGTTGTTCCAACTCTCGGAATCACATTCCGACCCCGATATCAAAAAGTCCACTTCCGGTCCAAATCTCCAAAAATTTGACTTTCGCTATTTCAAGCCTAAATCAGCTACAGACCTCAGATTTACAGTCCGGACATGCTCCTAAGTCCAAAATCACCCAACGGAGCTAATGGAACTGACGGAACTCCATTCCGGAGTCGTCTTCACATAGTTCCAATTACGGTCAAAATCCTAAGACTTAAGCTTCCGTTTTAGGGACTAAGTGTCCCAAATTACTCTGAATCATCCGGTAACTGAATTCAACCACGCACGCAAGTCAATATACATAATATGAAACTGCTTAGGGCCTTATGCCGCCGGACATGACTTAAATTCTCAAAACGACCGACCGAGTCGTTACCCATTTAAAAAGGTCCAAATATATTTCTATTTTGCTTCCCCCATTAAATCTGACCAATTTTTTCACAGTGAAAATCTGTTAGTACTGGAGGGGACATGTTTGAGATGAAAAATAAAAGTGAGAACTCGAGGCATATATAAGACAAATCGCAAATATTAGTGGCATATTTTGGCCTTTTCACCTCTACGTATATAAGTGGAAATAGCATGGGCTAACCAATTTTCGGATTGATAATTGAAAAATAGCCAGCGTTTGCAAAATTATTAAAAAATAATCACTATTTTAACTGAAACACGAAAAGTTCTACCATAATATGCTTGATTATGGAGCTCATGCGTATAAACTTCCAGCATATTATGTTAAAACTCCAGCACATTATAAAATTCCAGCACATTATGTTGGAATCTCATATGTATAAAATTGGAATTCCACCGTATTATGCTTGAATTTTTTTGAATTTTTAAGAGTGTTTTCGTTTAAATTTTATCTTTACATAAAAAAGTGGCTAAATTTCGATTACTTTTCAAACCGCGAATAATTTTCAATTACGCTATTTTTTCCCCATATATAGCCCGCCTCTTAGACTTTACACCTTAACAGCAACTCTAAAGTTGCCTCCCATTCTTTTGTTCTAAGAAATATCAAGAACAATTATCGGCCATTTCTCGAAGCTCGAAAAACTCAGAAAAAATTTAAAAACTACGTATAAGAAAAGACAAATTACAGAGAGTTTCTTGTATATTGATAGAGTGGTAGGTTCAAAATGGAGCCAACAAATTCAAGTAATTTTCGACCTAGTAGTTTGAGAGCAAGTAGTATGAGGGGAAGTTTAAGGTTAAACAACAATTCTATATGGAGAAATAATAGTGTTTTTAATCGTTCAACAAGAGATGAAGATGATGAAGAAGCTCTTAAATGGGCAGCACTTGAAAAACTCCCAACATTTGATCGTTTAAAAAAAGGTCTCTTATTTGGATCACAAGGTGCAGCTGCTGAAATTGATATAAATGATCTTGGATTTCAAGAAAGAAAGAACTTGCTTGAAAGGCTTGTGGAAGTTGCATATGAAAGATTGTTAGGATAGGAAATCCGGATAGTACGGAATTTAGCCAAAAAACGATATAATGACAATAACAAAGATAATGAGAGTTGATAACAACGGCAATTAAAGTATATAAAGAAGATACAAATTTAACGTGGTTCGGTCAAAGTGACCTACGTCCACAAGCGGAGAGGAGCAATTTCACTATACGAATAAGAGTACAAAAGAGAGTACAAAATTAGAGTAAATATTCTAATTAATCCCAAATACCCTAAGAGAATAACCTCACAAGATCACTTCAAAGAAAGGGTTCATATAAGTGCTTCCCAACACTAGGGGCGGTCCCATATATATCAAAAAAATATCAAATGAACCCGGTTCGTTGGAAAAATATACTGTGTATACATGTAATTATGATCTGAAACAGAATGAATACAAATATTATTTTATTAATGAACCCACTTGACATAACAAACCTTTGCGGTGTAATGGTCAAGTGGCTTCAAAAGCTCCTGGTGGTTCACAGTTTGAGTCTACGTTACAGCACTCTATCTCTTATTTCTGACAATTATTGGTTATATTTGTATGTTTGTATTTTTGGAATGATCAATAGCTTTTAAGTTTAAGTTGATTGTTTCAATATGAAATTATTTATTTGCTCTAGTATTAAATTTTTCTGGTACTTATAGCTCTCTTTAATTATTTGTATTAATTTAGTTTAGTTAATACTCTTTCTTTTGATTATTTTTTATTTGTAAATAACATCATTGTTTCTATAAACGAGAAAAATATTTAAATTTGTTTATATATATTTTAAAGTTTAATATACTTTTTAATATGTTAAAGATTTTTTTTTAAAAATAAGTAGATAATTTATTCTAAAATTAAATTTAAATAGAATTTGTAATACTTTTATTTTAAAAAACTTGCTCAACTAATAAAGCAAAAAACAAAACTTAAATTTGATGACTTCATTTTGCTGTAGTGAATAAAAAAGAATAAAAATATAATTGAGCAAATCTCGCTTATTATAATTGATATTGTTTCTATTATTGATGTTGTATTTAATGAACCCGCTTGTATAAAATCCTGGATCCGCCACTGCCCAACACATAACTCTCATACAAAATACTCTTAATAAAGGAGGAAAGGAAGAAACAAGAAATGAAGACTCAAGTCTTGTTGGTGTGTCTAAAATGAACTAATGACCTTCCCTTTTATAGGAAAAAAAGTCTTGGTCTCTTAGGTGTAAAAGAAGAGATACAACTTGTGCAAATGATGTCCACCACACAATGCAATATTTTTGGGTCCCAAAGAATATTGCCAACAAACTCTACACTTTGCAAAGATGCTTATGTGATATGGACTCCATTAGCCAAAATATTGGCCATATTACAAATCTCCACATTAGCCTAATTTTTGATGATGTAGTAAATTTGCTCCACCTTCTCCGCAAAAGCCCCAATGGGCATATGTCAAAATTTTAAGGCTATCAAAATCAGACATGTTGTCTGATACCGAAACTGTAGTAGGGCCTATAACAGTGGAGCCCAATAAAGTATACAACGAACCAGATCTGTGTGCTTTCCTGACCACAAGAGCACCTTGAAATATTTTTAGAACTCCACCTTCACCAGTGAATTTGCACCCAAAGGATTCTAAAGTGCCCAAAGAGATGGGATTTTTCTTCAACTCAGGAACATATCTAACATCAGTGAGAGTTCTCACCACACCATCGTGCATTCTGATTCGAATTGTACCTTTGCCAATAACGTTACAAGTAACATTGTTACCCAGTTGGACAACTCCACTTGCAACTGAATCATATGTAGAAAACAAGTCTCTGCTAGGATACATATGATATGAACAACCGGAATCTAAATCCACTCATTGTCTGATCTGAAACTAGTTTCAGTTGCTAAAAATATAGTTCCCTCAATCTCATTAGTTGCTACACTAGCTTCGGCGGTGTCAGTATTTTTGTGCCTCATTTTTTTTTCTTTATGCTTTTCTTTATTTTTCAGTTTATAGCATTCAAAGATAATGTGACATTTCTTATGACAATAGCGACACTCTAAATTATTGTATCTGGATATGGAGTCGGATTTGCCCTTAACAAACAAGCCAACTTCCGCTTGAGTTCCACTAGCTTCCCCAGTAATATCACTATCTATCTGTTCTTTTGATTTTAAGATAGATTTAATATCCTTATAAGAGATATTATCCTTTGCATAAAGTATAGTATCTCTTATATGCTTAAAAGATGGGGGTAGAGAACAAAGCAGTAACTCGACTTGATCCTCATCTTTAATTTCAGCATCTATATTACTCAAATCCATAAGAATGGAATCAAAGGTGTCAAGATGAGAGAGAATAGAGGTACCTTCACCCATACGAATTGTATAAAGCTTCTACTTCAGGTAAAGTCTATTTTTCACCGTCCTCTTCATATATAAGGTTTTTAATTTTTTCACATGCCTTTGGCTGTGGTTTCTACAGAAACTTCACGTAAAACCTCATTTGAGAGATTTAAAATGATACATGATTTTACCTTTTTATCTATGATGGCAAACTCCTCTCCCGTCATTTTATCCGCTTTCTTCTCCTTTCCTTGCAACGCCAAGTCTAAGCCATCATGAATTAGGATAGCTTCCATCTTTAATTGCCACATTCCGAAGTTTGCACTTCGGTCAAATTTCTCAACATAGGTCTTTGTTAGAGTTATTTTGGCTATTGAAACTAACCCGGTAAGATCCGGTTCTGATACCAATTTGTTAGGATCAGAAACCCGGGTAGTGCAGAATTTAGCCAAACAATGGTATAATGACAATAACAAAGACAATAAAAGTTGATAACAACGACAATTAAAGCATATAAAGAAGCCATAAATTTAATATGGTTCGCTCAAAGTGACCTACGTCTACAAGCGGAGAGGAACAATTTCACTATACGAATAAGAGTACAAAAGAGAGTACAAAATTAGAGTAAATACTCTAATTAATCCCAAATACCCTAAGGGAATAACCTCACAAGATCACTCCAAAGAAAGGGTTCACACAAGTGCTTCCCAACACTTACCTCTCATACAAAATACTCTTAATAAAGGAGAAAAGGAAGAAACAAGAAATGAAGACTCAAGTCTTGTTGGTGTATCTAAAATGAACTAATGGTCTTCCCTTTTATAGGCAAAAAAGTCTTGGTCTCTTAGGTGTAAAATAAGAAATACAACTTGTGCAAATGATGTCCACCACACAATGCAATATTTTGGGTCCCAAAGAATATTGCCAACAAAGTCTACACTTTGTAAAGATGCTTATACTTATGTGATATGGACCCCATTAGCCAAAATATTAGCCATATTACAAAGATAATGAGAAGTTCTTATTAAAACTCAAGGAAAGAACTGACTGGTAAATAAAAGGTTCCTTTTGTATCTTCGTGTGTCGGGATGAGCTTTGAGTTCAGTTAAACCTATTGCTTTTGACTCGAACTATATATCATATATAAAAGACGTTTTTGTCGTTTACACATAATAAGATCATACTCAAACTGTGCTCAAACTTTACATGTTTTTTTTGGTTGTATGTTGTTTAAGTATCTTGGACAATCCTCCCGAGCTAACTTTTGTGGTTCAGTTAGGTTAAAGGTCATTTTAAACATAGTATCAACGTTAGGCCCTTGAAGAGGAGCCTTGACGTAACTAGTAAAGTTGCTGCCATGCGACCAGGAGGTTACAAGTTCGAGCTGTGGAAACAGACTCTTATAGTAAGGCTGCGTGCACTAGACCCTTATGGTCCGGCCCTTTCTCGGACCCCGCGCATAGTTAGAGCTTAGTGCACCAAGCTTCCCTTTCTGTCAATGTTAGGCCCATGGATCACTATTATTGTATCCGTGTTATGTTATCCACACTCCGATTGTTCAGCCTTGGGCATGTGGGGGAGTGTTATTAAGTCTCACATTGGTTGAGGGAATGAGTTGTGGTCTCCTTATGTTGTCTTGAGCAATCCTCCTCTCATAAGCTCGATTTTGGGGTTGAGTTAGGCTCAACGTCCGTAACATTTATTCACAATCCATGAGTAGTATTTAATTATTTATACTTTTAACAGTTTAAGGGTTTGGCTTTTTTTTTTCCTTCTTACAGAGTTGGGATTGATTTGCCATCAATAGAAGTAAGATATGAGCATCTAAATATTGTAGCAGATGCATATGTAGGAAGTAGAACTTTTCCTACATTTACTAACTTCATCACTAATTTTATTGAGGTAAAAATCCAAAGAATATCTTGATTTTTTCAATTTTGAATCTCCTTTTAATTAAAAGGGTATTTGTAACTTCTTCTTCTTCTTTCTATTTTTTTTCCATAGGCAATGTGGAACTCTCTTCATATCCTACCAAATCTAAAGAGGAACTCACTATTCTAAATGATGTGAGTGGTATCATTAAGCCTTGTAGATTGACTTTGCTTTTAGGACCTCAGGTTCTAGTAAAACTACACTTTTATTAGCTTTGGCCGGAAAGCTTGACCCTTCCCTTAAGGTAAGACTATTAGTTGTACATATCAAATAGATTTAAGTTATATATACAATCTCTATTTTAAAAGGCGTTTCTGGGGCGAACTCCGGGGCGTGGCGTACCAAAAATACCCCGGGGCGATGGTGTGGGGCGAAAGTCTCAAGAGACGTACACCCCGCAATTTGGGGCGTACGCCCCGGCGTTCGGGGCGTACATCCGGGCGTTCGGGGCGCGTTTTTTTAGTAAGGAGTAAGCTCCAGACACTTTTTCAAATTAAAATAAAATTTGTTGAATTAGTCCTTCATATAATACCCAAATTCTCAAAAGTCAGTTTGGTAATTACTCAAAAGGTTTAAAAAGGAACTCAAAAGTATTAAATTTAAAAGTAAAGACCTTTTTTATTGATTTAAGCCCTAATTCATGATTTTTCCAATTTTTTATCTTGTCCGCTAGTCTGCTAATATCTCCCAAAAGCAACGAATATTTAATTTTTTTTTTACAAATACAAAGATAACTACATTTTTCTTCATAGCAGCAAATTCAAAGTTCAAAGTGCAGGTTAATCATCCTTTTTGTTCCTCCATATAGAAAACTTTATTCTTTTAGACTCAAATTACTTGTGCTTGTAAGTAACATATAATAGATTATTTTGATTAGTTTTTTGTGGGGATGGAGCACACATATATATAGTTTTCTTCAATTTTTATGCAATTTTATCTCTTTTATAAATATTAACTGTCATTATATTATTTTATAAAATATTAAAAATTAAATACCTATGGGGCTTACGCCTCGGGACTTACGCCCCGCTGAGGCATATGTAAAACGTCCCTACTTACGCCCACGCCTTTTAAAACACTGGTGACAATGTAAAGATTTGTTACTTATTCTTCGATTTTCAGTATTATCTGTTGTTCCTAGGGATGTTCATGGTTTGGTTTGGATCGGTTTTTTCCTAAAAAGAAACTAAATCAAGTAAGTCGGTTATTCAAATATTGGAACCAAACCAAACCAGTTAATTTGGTATCAATAGTGATGAATAATTTAAGTACTCAATTAAAAATTAATTATTTTTAACATGAAATAAATTCTTGTACTTAGCTAAAAAATACTACCAATCAAACTAGAATGTAAAGACAAATAATTAGAATATTATAATAGCAAAGAACTAGACTAAACATACAAACGACTAATATATATATATATATATATATATATAGGTGTAATAATAAATTTTATAGCTATTTCTATAGTAGGTTTGGTTTCATTTTTTTCGGTTACTTTTTGATTAAAATCAAACCCAAACCAAATTTAATTGGTTTTTAAAATTCAAAACCAAAACCAAACCAAACCTAAAAAGTATCGATTTTTTTGGTCGGTTTAATTCAATTTTTCGAGTTTTTATGAACACCCCTAGTTGATCCCCTTGCTTTGGTTATGTTACCGCTTTATTATTCTTTTGTTAATATTATTGTCTTTAGTATTTTCAACATGATCTCTTCATTATTGTTCTCTTGTTGAAACCTGTTGAAAATATTTTTCTTGAACTGAGGGTCTTTCGGAAATAACCTCTCTACCTCCACAAGGTAGGAATAAGGTCTGCATATACTTTACCCTCCCTAGACCTCATACTATGGTATCACAATGGGTATGTTTTTGTTGTAATGATTTGTTACACTACCTATGTAGTTCAATTTGTGATAGTAGATTAGTTACCGGTTTTATTAAGTTCTCATTTAATGCTTATTAAAGAGATTTATGTGTAACTACCTTATAAATAACATAATTGTTTAAGTAATTTTTTAACCGTCAATATATAGAACTTAAACTCCAAAACAAACATATGTAAATTAAATAATGAAATGGTTCTAAAAGTTAGAAGCAGCTAAAGTTTTCTGTTCTTTTTATTTTTATTTTTATTTTTATTTTGTGTGGAAATCAGGTTACTGGGAAGGTAACCTACAATGGACATGAAATGAATGAATTTGTGCCACAAAGAACTGCTGCTTATATTAGTCAGTTTGATTTGCACATTGGAGAAATGACTTTGAGAGAAACCTTAGAATTCTCTGCCAGATGCCAGGGAGTTGGCTCTCGTTATGGTTAGCATTTGTTCAGATTTTTTCTTCAATAAAAAAATCATTTTATGTTGAAATTAACTAACATAGATTTATTGGTTCTTGAATTCTTTTTGTAGAGATGTTGGCTGAACTGGCAAGAAGAGAGAAAGCAGCTAATATCAACCCAGATCCTGATATTGATATCTTCGTGAAGGTAAGAGTAGTAGGGAACCATATGCATGTTTACAGCGCGGGGTCCGTGGAAGGGCTGCATTTCTGCAAGAGGCTATTTTCACGGCTCGAACCCGTAACATCCTGGTCACATGACAGCAACTTTACTAGTTACGCCAAGATTCCCCTTCATGTTTACATGTTAATATATAAGCTATTTCCCAATAACAACAAGTAAATTGAACCAAGTAAGAAAATTTGCTTTGCTCAAGGGAATTGTTTTATGACCTTCATTGTTTGGTGATAATGTAGGCGGCAGCAACAAAGGGACAAGAAGCCAATTTTGTTACAGATTATGTTCTTAAGGTAACTGTTTATTCGAAAAATCAGATAACGTTAAATTTAGATGCGGTTCTAAGGGTATGCAAATTCCTTTGATACAAAATGACAATACATGTATTTTTGCTATAAAGTGGGAATAATGAACAGGAAGACTGAATGAGTTAAAGAAAACAAGCACAATAAAATCTCCATGTCTCTTTCCGCCCTATCTATTGCAGTCTATCTCCCTTTTTATAGTAGAGGGTCACTGCTTTATCTATAACAACATAATAAAATAATACATATAGTGGATGACCCATGATGGTTTGTCTCTGCCTTGATTCCCACCAAGATTCTCTCCCTCGGTGCGGTTGTAACGGCTCTTGTCTGCGAGCTTAGCACTGGCTCGAGCTCGGTGTTAGATCGAACCCCCAGTCTTGGTTCGAGCTCGATTCTGCCTTGGGGCATTGATATTCGGGGCCTGTGTCGATCGGTGTTGCCCCGTAGTCCGATTCGGACACGGGCTCGATAACGATATCGAGTTTTGCCGTCGATTTGTCTTATAGTTCGAAGCTCGACGCCCTTACTTCGGAATTCGTCCGAGCTTGTCGTGTGGATACCCTTCGATTGAAACGTCATTGTCTCGACCAGTCTTTATGACTGAGAACCGGTTTTGACCGTACACAGATAGTCCCCTCGTTTCTCGGAAAGGATGTGGCGAGGAACGATATGATTTCCCTGCGACTCGATCAAGTTTATGCTGACGTTTCTATCAACCCCGACCATGACATATGTAATACTCGATCATCTTATGCGTCTTTATAGTCCCCGACTTTAGCGAGGATACCCGAGTTTTTTCTTCCCTTGTGGGAATTGCCAGTTACCTTTGGTCCTTGGTGACCGGAGAAGATCAATCAGTGATGAATGTGGAGGGGCTTCCTGTCTTTTCAACGAGGCCCAACATGCTTTGAATCGGGTAACTTCTGATGGCGTTTTCGCCACTTCTTTTACACAGAGTTGTAGGTAATTCTAATGTTTCTCCTTTTGTTTGCAGGCTTCGATGTTGCATCAAGAGGCTTTTCTCCGAATCAGGGAGGAGCATGATGCCGAGGTTCGGAGCCTCACTGAGAAAAGTGACTCGTAATGGTCGAGTGAGTGATTGTTCGAACTCGAAATAAAGATAGCCCGTAGGCTTGGCAATCGAGCGAATGATTCGAACTCGATGCAATATTGCCCGTAGGCATAATGGTCGAGTGAGTGATTGCTCGAACTTGAAATAAAGGTAGCCCGCAGGCTTGGCAGTCGAGCGAATGATTCGAACTCGATGCAATGTAGCCCATAGGCTTAATGGTCGAGTGAGTGATTGCTCGAATTCGAAATAAAGGTAGCCCGTAGGCTTGGCAATCGAACGAATGATTCAAACTCGATGCAATGTAGCCCGTAGGCGTAATGGTCAATTGAGTGATTGCTCGAACTCGAAATAAAGGTAGCCCGTAGGATTGGCAATCGAGCGAATGATTCGAACTCGATGCAATGTAGCCCGTAGGCTTAATGGTCGAGTGAGTGATTGCTCGAACTCGAAATAAAGGTAGCCCGTAGGCTTGGCAGTCGAGTGAATGATTCAAACTCGATGCAATGTAGCCCGTAGGCGTAATAGTCGAGGTAGCCCATAGGCTTAATGGTCGAGTGAGTGATTACCCAAACTCGAAATAAAGGTAGCCCGTAGGCTTGGCAATCGAGCGAATGATTCAAACTCGATACAATGTAGCCCGTAGGTGTAATGGTCGAGTGAGTGATTGCACGAACTCGAAATAAAGGTAGCCCGTAGGCTTGGCAGTCGAGCGAATGATTCAAACTCGATGCAATGTAGCCGGTAGGCATAATAGTCGAAGTAGCCCGTGGGCTTAATGCTCGAGTGGGTGATTGCTCGAACTCGAAATAAAGGTAGCCCGTAGGCTTGGCAATCGAGCGAATGATTCGAACTCGATCCTGTTTGCATAATAAATCTTGAACATAGAATATCGGTAAAGAAGAGAGCTTTCTTTGCAGGTCTTTATACATGGGTTCATGTTTTGCATCAGGGCTCGGGCCAACTATATAAGCATGGTTCGTTTTGACCGTTTGGCCCTTACAACGTTTCCCGTTGAGACATTGTATGTCATGAAATAACGAAGTAACTTCCTTTTCACCGAACTTGATAATCGTTACAGATGCGTTCAATGATAAAGCCCCCCTGTGTACGAGATTGATTTTAACGAGGCCTCGGATACTCAGCAGTAGTATCGTTTCCACTATATGGCTGGTATCGATCTCTGGTCGACTTTTGCTTTTTCGTAATGGACCTAGAAGTCAACTGGTCATCTTCGACTCTTATTTTGGATTGATATCGATTGTGCACATCGGTCCAAGCAATAGCTGGGTACTCGATCAGATTTTGCTTCAGCCGCCGTGAAGCCCTCGAGCTCCGCTCATTTAGACCTTGAGTGAAAGCTTGAACAACCCAATCATCTGTGACTGGTGGCAGATCCATTCGTTCCATTTGAAAACGAGCTACGAACTCCCTTAGCATCTCGTTATCCTTTTGTATTATCTTGAACAGGTCTGACTTTCTGGTTTCGACCTTTATGGCTCCGGCATGAGTTTTTATGAAGCAATCTGCAAGCATAGCAAAAGAATCAATGGAGTTAGATGATAAATTATGATACCATATCATTGCCTCATTTGACAGGGTTTCACCGAATGTTTTTAATAATACAGATTCGATCTCATCATCTTCCAAATCATTGCCCTTGATGGCACACGTGTAAGAAGTGACGTGCTCGTTAGGGTCGGTCGTTCCGTTATATTTGGGTATTTCGGGCATACGGAATTTTTTGGGGATTGGTTTTGGGGCTGCACTCGAGGAAAAAGGCTTTTGAATGAATTTTTTCGAATCTAGCCCTTTTATCATTGGTGGAGCCCCCGGGATCTGGTTGACCCTGGAATTATATGTTTCTACTTTTTTATCGTTGGCTTTGACTCGTTTTGTGAGTTCCTCGAGCAATTTAGTAATTTCGGGAGTAGTCCCCGATTCTTACTCATTTGGCTTCTCTATGGCTGGTTCCGTTCTGTGGGTGACTTCTCGTAGCGGATTGGGATCCGGCCTGCTTTGCACCTGAGTTTGGCTCTGCAACTGAGCTATCGCTATTTGTTGGGCTTGTAACATCTTGAAAATCATCCGTAAGCTGACTCCGATCTCCTCCTCGTTATGGGTGTCTCGAGCTACGGATCGAGTACCGCCCTGAATGCTTCTTTCCGGTTCGGAATGCTGATTCGCCTCTAGAGCTATTTGTGAATTGACATCCAATGATACTTCGGCTCGAATTTCGGGTGCTTCGATTCGAGCCTCAGCGCCTTCATCGAGTGGCCTTCCGGCCCCGGACGCCAAGTTGTTGGTTTCATCGTGAAGGCCGGCTTCGTGGTCGATAGGTGAAGCCATTGCTGATTTGAAGTTGCAAACTGGCGTGTACTTTAGGTTTATATCAAACGATCACTGTTACCCTTAGCCCCACGGTGGGCGCCAAACTGTTTATCCAAAAAATCGGATAACGTTAAATTTAGATGCGGTTCTAAGGGTATGCAAATTCCTTTGATACAAAATGACAATACAGGTATTTTTGCTATAAAGTGGGAATAATGAACAGGAAGACTGAATGAGTTAAAGAAAACAAGCACAATGAAATCTCCATGTCTCTTTCCGCTCTGTCTATTACAGTCTATCTCCCTTTTTATAGTAGAGAGTCACTGCTTTATCTATAACAAAATAATAAAATAATACATATAGTGGATGACCCATGATGGTTTGTCTCTGCCTTGATTCCCGCCAAGATTCTCTCCCTCGGTGCGGTTGTAACGGCTCTTGTCTACGAGCTTAGCACTGGCTCGAGCTCGGTGTTAGATCGAATCCCCAGTCTTGGTTCGAGCTCGATTCTGCCTTGGGGCATCGATATTAGGGGCTTGTGTCGATCGGTGTTGCCCCGTAGTCCGATTCGGACACGGGCTCGATAACGATATTGAGTTTTGCCGTCGATTTGTCTTATAGTTCGAAGCTCGACACCCCTACTTCGGAATTCGTCCGAGCTTGTCGTGTGAATACCCTTCGATTGAAACGTCATTGTCTCGACCAGTCTTTATGACTGAGAACCGGTTTTGACCGTACACAGTAACATTACATATGTCAAAAAAATTCTACAAATTTTCGAGAATGAAAAGCCAGCGGAATTTTATAACTAAGTGTTTTGTGTATTTTGTCACCAGCTATTGGTGCTGGATATTTGTGCAGATAGTATGGTAGGAGATGAAATGATAAGGGGTATCTCAGGAGGACAAAAGAAGCGTGTGACGACAGGTGAAATGTTTGTTGGACCGTCAAAGGCACTTTTCATGGATGAAATCTCTACTGGATTGGATAGTTCCACGACTTATTCCATTGTGAATTCTCTAAGACAATCTGTGGAAATCTTGAATGGAACTGCTTTGATATCTTTCATGCATCCAGCACCCGAGACCTACAACTTGTCCTACAACTTGTTTGATGATATTATTCTGTTATCAGATGGGCAAATTGTTTATCAGGGTCCTCGAGAAGACGTCCTTGGCTTCTTTGAGTCTATGGGTTTCAAATTCCATGATAGAAAAGGCGTGGCCGACTTCTTGCAAGAAGTATATATTTCTTATAATAAGTTCCAACTGTTAAAGTTGACAAGCATTGATGTACTTCTATTTTGTAATGGCTTTGAATTTCTTGCAGGTGACATCGAAGAAGGATCAACAACAATATTGGGTGAGACGGATGAGCCTTACAGGTTTATCACTTCAAAAGAATTTGCTGAGGCATATCGCGCATTCCATGTTGGAAGGAAATTAGAAGATGAGCTTTCAGTGGTCGTTTGGTAGGGTGTATAAGAATAGTGCGGAATAAGGTGTATTAATAACTGTCACGACCCAAAATCTCACATGTCGTGATGACGCCTATCTCAGTACTAGGCAAGCCAAAAATCTCAATAAACTACCATTTCTTTTGAATTTGAAAACAAAATAATTAAGTTTAGCGGAAGAAATCTCAAAAAAAATTCCAAATATATCACTCCCAAAATTCGGTGTCACTGAGTACATGAGCATCTAAATGAATACAAAGTCTGACTGATAAACATCACTGTCTGAAGTATAGAACAATACAATAACAGGAAGGGAATCAAGTGTACGGTCGTCAAGCAGCTACCTTGATACTCTCCAACAGAAATAACTCTGAATTCTAGCAGTCGTCGTATTCGGGAGCACCTGAATCCGCACACGAGGTGCAGAGTGTAGTATGAGTAACTCAATAAGTAACAAGACTAACCTCTAGGCTGAAAGAAATAATGAGCTCCGTAGATACAGTCCAGTAAAAATAATGGTACAAAAATGTAGGCATGCTTTCAAGTTCAACAGTTAAACTGAGTACAAGTGAAATAGATCAATACTGCATGATATGAGGCATATGACATCTCAATAGAAAGACCTCATGTAAATACTGGTCACAAATTATCCGGTCACTCGGTACTGTTTATGGCCAATCCAGCCCAGGGGTGTTCCAACCCGTATATAAGTACACATCGACTGACAGTTAGTCACTCAGTACCGTATAAGGCCAATCCAGCCCTAAGATAATTTATCCCTAAATATAAATAATACGGACAAGATCCATGTCCAGATAACTCATTACAATACAAATAAGTAAGGCAAGTCCATGCCCTGGGAAAAATTCATCCCAAATATATATATAAGCAGTAAGTAAGGCAAGTCCATGCCCTGGGAAGACCATCCCGAATATCGATGATCATCTACGCTCACTAGGGGTGTGTACAGACTCTGGAGGAGCTCCTTCAGCCCAAGCGCAATATAAAGCCAATATGGCCTACTGCAGGCGGGCAGTCCCGATCCGTATAATAATAAAGCCTATAAGGTCTGCTGCAGGCGGGCAGTCCCGATCCATAAAATAGTAAAGCCAATAAGGCATGTTGCAGGCGGGCAGCCCCGATCCATAAAATAGTAATGTATAAAGCCATTCTGGCCTGCTGCATTGTGCAACTCAATCCCATAAATATTCTCACAATGGACAATCATTACTGAGTATGAAATGTATATTTAAAACAATTAATTCAACAGTATCACGACCCCATGTGTCCAACAATATCGGCACATAGCCTAAACATGATCTTTATTACTAGCTTCAGCTTAATTCCTTTAACACGTGCCACATGTTTAGATGATAAAATGATTCTTTAATTTTTACTACTTCACAGGATTTATTCAAGACACACTTTCTGTGGTGCACGTCTACATGTTCGTCACCTATCGTGTGTGTCACCTATAAACAATTCATATCATACCAAATTCGAGGATTCATACCCTTAGAACCAAGTTTAGAAGTGTTACTTACCTCAAACCATGTAATTCTTTACTCCGTTATGCCTTTGCCTCGTGAATTGGCCTCCAAACGCCTCGAATCTAGCCACAAATAATTTATTTTTGTTAATAAAATTTATTGGAATTAATTCCATGAGAAAATACTAATTTTCCATAAAAATCCTTAATTTAGCTAAAAAATCGCCTGTGGGGCCCACGTCTCAGAAACCGACAAAAATTACAAAATCCGACAACCCATTCAATTACGAGTTCAATTATACTAATTTCACTCAAATTCGACTCTGAATCGGTGTTCAAATCTCGAAAATTTATTTTATGAAATTTCTACAATCTTCCCCAAATTTTCACCTCAAAGTACTAATCACATGATGAAATCATTGATATATTCATGTATATTAACCAAATCCGAGTTAGAATCACTTACCCCGATAAATTTCTTGAAAAACTCACGAAAAATCGTCTCTAACTGAGCTCCCAAAGTCCAAAAATGAAATAATAACCTAAACCTCGGATATATAGTGCACCTCTCGGATTCTCAATATGCTGACCGCGCATTTCCACCGCCCCCGCGAATGCCTCACCGCGGTCCGCGGAATTCCCACCGCAACCCCGAACGTTTGGTGGCTGTACTGCCAAACTTTAGTATTTTGGCCATAACTTTCTCTACAGATGTCCAAATGATGACTTCTTTACCTTTCTGGAAACTAGACACGAAGGGCTACAACTTTCGTTTTTGAATCATCTCCCAACTTCTTTGTTTTGTGCCGAAACATATCAAATCAATCCGGAATGAATTCAAATTTTGCACACAAGTCATAAATGACTTAATGGAGCTATTCCCATTTCCGGAATCGAAATCCGGCCTCGTTATCAAAAATTCACCCTTTGGTCAGACTTTTTCAAAATCTAATATTTTTTAACTTTCGCCAAAATGTGTCGAATTGCCCTACGGACTTCCATATCCAAATCTGAACATACGCCTAAGTCCGAAATCATCATACGAAGCTATTGCAATCATCAGAATTAAATTCTGAGGTCGTTAACACATAAGTTAATATCCGGTCAACTATTTCAAATTAAACTTCCAACCTGAAAATTCATTCTTCCAAGCTAACTCCGAAATACCTTAAAACCAAACCAACAATTCACACAAGTCATAATACCTCGTAGGAAATTATTTAATACTTCAAATAGTTGAAATGAGCGTAAATGTTCAAAACGAGCGGTCGGGTCGTTACAGTAATGCATTGATTAGTAATGCATGGGTTAATAATGCAAGTATTAGTTAAGCAGATATTATTTCTTATCTATTGTTTGATGTGGTGTATTAAAATTATAATGCATTGCATAATTTTTAAGAAAAATAGTTGTTTATAAAAATGCCCTCCATATTCTCAAGTTTTAAGGGACTTTAAGGATAATTTTGTCTTTAACCAACTTAATGCATGCATTAGTAGCCTAGGCATTACTAATGACATAATTTTCTATGCATTACTTATACATAGGATAATACCAAGTATGAGTATTAGTTATACACAAGTCAAAAGAACGTAACATGTAAAGTATTAATAATGCATAGAGCTAATTGTCACGGGCCCATTTTCTTACATTGGGTAGCGGCACCTGCTCGCCCGTGCGGCACCCGCAGTTCCCTTCGCTGTGGGCCAGCCTTCCTATCCGTCCCAGGATTTCCCAAGCACGATCCTGTGCCTGTGGGTTGGGGGTTCGCCCCAACCTGTGCCGCCCGTAAGATGCCTAGGCCCTTGGCCATAGGCATGTCGTGGCGCTCGATCTTAGGATCACAATCCATGCGCGCCCTGGGGACTGGCTTAGGACATGCCTTGTCCTTAGCCCAAGACTGAGCATCGCTCCCACGTGCACAGCCCAATCCTCAAGCTTACACTCGTCTAGTGCATCCGCGACTAGATCGTGCCTCGCCCGAGTAAGGCAACCTTTAGTCCTTGGCCATTGTCATGCGCCTCTTTCGTGCCATGCCCATACATAGCCCTCTTTCAGCACGCTTCCCTTCCGAAGTAGTGCAGTGTCGCCCACACCTGCACCTTTAGGCTAACGGACCCTTGCTTGCATGGCTGAACCAAAGCCATGCTCACAAGTCGACACATGATGCCCCTATGACAGGTGCGTCAAGTATTCAATCGGCGTGGAGGTCTCTTTCCAACACTCGGCAGCCCGCGGGGCTGGCCGTTCCACAATAGCAGCCTCCACTGCCCTCTTGATGCCCAACGCAGGCCCTAAGGCGTTGCGCAGCCCATACGAGTTCCCAAACTCGCATGGATACCTTTGACACTCCCTTGAGTCATCTAGGCAGGCCCTTGGGGTTCGCCCCCAAGGCAGCTCGTTCTATACGGCTCGGTGGCAGCACGTATGGGGGAGGCAGGTCGGAGCTTTCATCACCTATACCCCCTTATATATGCTTAAAATTAAAAAGCCCAAGTTGCCCGAGTAGACTGCTCTACGTCAGACCATCAGAAGGCTCCTTTCTCACCAGTTCTTGGCCGAAATTACAACCCCAAATTCTGGGTTGTAACATCCTCCCACACTCATAATGTCATCGCCCCGATGACACATCATGGCTTAAGACATCCCGGAGTCTGCCCCCTCAGGTATGCCCATTCAAGCTCCCTTTGTCCTGTGGGTTGGACTTCCTCGAAGTCCTTTCTCAAAAGGAGTCGTGCCCCATGCACTGCTCCTCCCAAGTATCTTCCAAGCGTGCCTCTGCACTTCACCTCCATTCGGTGTTCACTTGGAAAGTGCCTCCGCACTTGCACCCTCTGGTGTCTAACTTTGTGATTGACCCACACTAGTCAAATCACACCATGACCCTCACGGCCTTCATGTCCGTCTGAAGCTTTCCTTCACAGGTTAGCACATCAATGTGCTATTTTGACGTCGCTCCCGTAGCTGTCCGCTTCCGTAGCCTCAAGATGCCCTCTTTGGCATAGCTCCCGCAGCCTTTCGCTCGCGTAGCCCTTAGATGCCTTTGGCATGGCTCCCGTAGCCTTTCGCTCCCGTAGCATTAAGACGCCATCTTTGACGCGGCCGTAGTAGCTCCTTCGCTCACTTGACCTTCAAACGCCTCTAGCATAGCTCACGTAGCATTCTGCTCCCGCAGCTCTCTTTGCCCCCTACCTTGAAGTTGTGTTCGCTTCCAGACCCACGACTTCGCCCTTATGCCTCTTGCATAGGCGGGATCCTCCCACACTCAATGTGGAGGATACATTTTAGCACTGTCGTCTCACTTGGCATTTGGCCAGCTCTTGAGACGACCCTCGGTGAGTACTACATTCCCAAAGTCATAGCGTCGCTGCCTTTCCGGACAAAGTTCTTTGTTTTCCGTCCGTCACTTCCTCAGCAAATAGCCAATGCTCCCGGTAGTACTTCAATACTCGCCCTATAGACAGGTACTCTCCTGGTCCTGCTAGCACGGCTTCCCGGTTCGGTGTGCCATGCACTTGGACACTCTCGGTCCCCGATCATTCGACATACCCCTTTCCAGAATGATGACACCGTCTAAACTTGGGAACTCGTCCCATTCCGCTTGCTTCGCTATACCTTCAAATTCTTTTCCTCACCTTGGCAATGCCCTCAGGCAACCCAAAGTCTTTTCCCGAAGGAAAGACACTCAGCTTGATGCGTTGCATGCATCCTTGGCAAGATCTCCGCTATGATCATGCCGAAGTTTATAGTCCATGGCCTACTCTTTCGTAATATGGTTGCACGACCTGGCAAACATGGCATTCTCTTGGCCATCCGACTCATCGGCATATCACCTCATTCAGTAGCACCTTAGACTGACGAAAGACAATGGAATCACCCATTTCCTTCGTCGACCATTAGTATCTGGTTCTCGATCTTTGTTGGCATATGAACATCAATCTCTGCTTTGACGTGATCTCGGCACTGACATCCAAAATGCACTCGCCATATCCACCCTTTGCCTTGACGTTGTGCCATGGCACAGTATGGCCTTAATCAGCTCTGATACCAAGTGTCACGGGCCCATTTTCTTACATTGGGTAGCGGCACCTGCTCGCCCGTGCGGCGCCCGCAGTTCCCCTCGCTGCGGGCCAGCCTTCCTATCCGTCCCAGGATTTCCCAAGCACGATCCTGTGCCTGTGGGTTGGGGGTTCGCCCCAACCTGTGCCACCCGTAAGATGCCTAGGCCCTTGGCCATAGGCATGTCGTGGCGCTCGATCTTAGGATCACAATCCATGCGCGCCCTGGGGACTGGCTTAGGACATGCCTTGTCCTTAGCCCAAGACTGAGCATCGCTCCCGCGTGCACAGCCCAATCCTCAAGCTTACACTCGTCTAGTGCATCCGCGACTAGCTCGTGCCTCGCCCGAGTAAGGCAACCTTTAGTCCTTGGCCATTGTCATGCGCCTCTTTCGTGCCATGCCCATACATAGCCCTCTTGCAGCACGCTTCCATTCCGAAGTAGTGCAGTGTCGCCCACACCTGCACCTTTAGGCCAACGGACCCTTGCTTGCATGGCTGAACCAAAGCCATGCTCACAAGTCGACACATGATGCCCCTATGACAGGTGCGTCAAGTATCCAATCGGCGTGGAGGTCTCTTTCCAACACTCGGCAGCCCGCGGGGCTGGCCGTTCCACAATAGCAGCCTCCACTGCCCTCTTGATGTCCAACGCAGGCCCTAAGGCGTTGCGCAGCCCATACGAGTTCCCAAACTCGCATGGATACCTTTGACACTCCCTTGAGTCATCTAGGCAGGCCCTTGGGGTTTGCCCCCAAGGCAGCTCGTTCTATACGGCTCGGTGGCAGCACGTATGGGGGAGGCAGGTCGGAGCTTTCATCACCTATACCCCCCTTATATATGCTTAAAATTAAAAAGCCCAAGTTGCCCGAGTAGACTGCTCTACATCAGACCATCAGAAGACTCCTTTCTCACCAGTTCTTGGCCGAAATTACAACACCAAATTCTGGGTTGTAACATAATGCTTGTATTATGTTTTCTAATTCCTCCTGCCAAATCACCCCTCAGCCTCATGTGACAAGAGCAAAAGCCATCCTGCTGCTTTGACAACTCAAAAGTACGGTATAGGGAAGAAACAACTCTTAAAGGTCTGTACTGAAAGAGAACTCTTGTTAATGAAGAGGAACTCATTTGTTTACGTCTTCAGGTTCACACAGGTGACTAATGAGTCTTTTAAAAAATTTAAATTTTCGAGTCTCTGTCACATCAGAAATAGAGCCTTGGCGTAACTGATAAAGTTACTGACATGTGACCAGGGGTCACGGGTTCGAGGTGTGGAAACAACCTCTCGCAAGGCAAGACTGCATACAATAGATTTTTGTGGTCTGGCCCTTTCCGGCCCGCACATAGTGGGAGTTTAGTACACTGAGGTGTTCTTTTCTTCTCTGTCACATCATATTTGCTTATAAGTACTAATGCCCTTTCGTTTGATATGTTTTCAGCTTTTATTAATTGCACTCACGACGATGAGACTATTTTTCCGAACTGAGATGCCCCGGGATGACTCTATTGTCGTTATAATTTTATTTAATGGAATGTTGGAGATCGCGTTGACAATTCTAAAACTTCCTGTCTTCTACAAGCAAAGGGACCTTATCTTTTTCCCTTCATTGGCTTATGCAATTCCCTCTTGGATACTCAAAATCCCTATAACATTTATTGAAGTTAGTCTTTGGGTGTTCCTCACTTACTATGTCATTGGATTTGATCCGAACCCGGGAAGGTATGGCAAGAAAGAGATGATGCAGAATGATGGTCTGGTTACCTTCAGCAATTTCCTTTTTCCCATGATAATTTATCAGGATTCTGATTTTACAGATTGTTCAAACATTTCTTGCTACTCGTAATAGTAAACCAGATGGCATCAGGATTGTTCCGCTTCATTGGGGCAGCAGGAAGGACCATGGGAGTTGCTAATACATTTGGAACATTTGCTCTGATTATACTATTTACATTGGGTGGATTTGTCCTTTCACGAGGTATATTTGGTCATTTATATGTTTTGCAGAAGCTCGTCTTGCTTAAACCGACGAGTGTTAATTGTCTACTTCTAATGTTGTAGATGACGTGAAGAAATGGTGGATATGGGGTTACTGGTCTTCACCAATGATGTATTCTCTGAATGCAATTTTTGTGAATGAATTTGATGGGAAACAGTGGAAACATGTAAGTTTCTTTATCTAATGCAACCTGCAAATAATTACTAATTCTTCTTGAGCGAATGCTCGAGCTCACTCTAATTTAAACAGATTGCACCAAATGGAACTGAGTCACTTGGAGCTGCAGTTGTAAGATCTCGAGGCTACTTCCCAGATGCATCGTGGTACTGGATAGGTATTAGGGCGCTTACTGGATTCACAATCATATTTAACATGTGCTACAGTATTGCACTCGCTTTTCTCAACCGTGAGTATCTCCATTTATTTTTCCCTAAAGGAAAAAAAAATTTAAATGTTTAGTATGAATATCTACAGCATTTGGTAAGCCACAAGCTATGATACCAGAAGACAATGAAGATGCCAATGAGAAAGAGGATTCCAGTAGTGAGGGTCAGAAAAAGAAAAAGGGAATGGGTCTTCCATTTGAACCGCATTCCATCACCTTTGATGAAGTTATATACTCTGTGGACATGCCTCAGGTAACTAGCCAAGAATTATTATTAATCAGCAACCGGTGATGCTAATCCCCGATCTCAACGAATATGTTACCGAACTTCCAATGATACGCACAGGAAATGAAAGATCAGGGTGCCACTGAAGATAGATTGGTACTTCTGAAGGGTGTAAGTGGAGCTTTTAGGCCCGGTGTTTTGGCAGCTTTTATTCCTAATGAAGCGAGGAGGACGAGATATATGTTGGTCCGTTGGGTCGCCATTCTTGCCATTTGATCAAATACTTTGAGATAAGTTGTCTAAGTGAACAAGTGCTTTCCGTTTTTGAGCTTTATATAATCAAATACTACACTAAGTTTTCTTGTATTCAGTCAATGCCTGGGGTAAGTAAAATAAAAGATGGCTATAATCCAGCAACTTGGATGTTAGAAGTCACAGCCTTGGCTCAGGAATGATATTAGGGGTTGAATTTGCTGATTTATACAAGAAATCGGACCTTTACAGAAGGAACAAAGCGTTGATAAACGAACTAAGTATCCCTCGCCCTGGTTCCAAAGACTTGCATTTTGATAGCCAATACTCACAGCCATTCTGGACCCAATGTATGGCCTGCCTTTGGAAGCAACACTGGTCCTACTGGCGTAATCCTGCTTATACTGCAGTCAGATTTCTTTTTACAACCTTCATTGCTCTGATCTTCGGGTCAATGTTCTGGGATCTTGGTACTAAAGTGTAAGTCCAAACATATGCCATAAAACAGGTATATAAAAAAGGGCAGCCCGGTGCACTAAGCTCCTGCTATGTGCGGGGTCCGAGAAAGAGCCGGACCACAAGGGTGTATTGTACGTAGCCTTACCTTGCATTTCTGCAAGAGGCTGTTTCCACGACTTGAACCCGTGACCTCCTGGTCACATGGCAGCAACTTTACCAGTTACGCCAAGGCTCCCCTTTCCATAAAACAAGTATATAATCTGGAAATTACTTTTAGTTCTTAACGCTAGAAGTCTACTCATATTTTCTGGTTACAGGGGTAAGAGGCCTATTGTAGCAGTTGAGCGTACAGTATTTTACAGGGAAAGAGCTACTGGGATGTATTCTGCCATACCCTATGCCTTTGGACAGGTCAGCGTACGGTTCAACTTCTTATAAACCAATTTCATGTTAAAAGAAGTCTACATTACCTATAAAAGTTTTTCTATCTTGTAGGTTTTCATTGAAATCCCTTATGTCTTTGCACAAACTGTTTCCTATAGTGTCATTGTGTATGCTATGGTTGGATTTGAATGGACAGCGGCCAAGTTCTTTTGGTACTTGTTCGTCATGTATTTCACCCTATTGTACTACACCTTCTATGGTATGATGACCATTGCTGTTACCCCAAATCAAAATATTGGTCAAATCGCCGCCTTTTTATTCCATGTCATATGGAATCTTTTCTCAGGATTCATCATTCCAAGACATGTAAGTTCTTGAAAAACCTTCATTTTTGCTCTCAAGAACACTGAAAATTTTGATTTAGAGCTTTGAAAATGAAATGCTTCCGTTGTTTTTCTTCATTAAAAAACAGCGTATGCCCATATGGTGGAGATGGTACTATTGGGCTAATCCTGTTGCGTGGACTTTGTATGGTTTGGTTGTATCACAATTCGGGGACCTCCAAAATAAACTTAGTGATGATCAAACAGTGGAACAATTCTTGAGAAGTTACTTCGGGTTCAAGCATGATTTTCTTGGAGTAGTTGCAGGTATGACTGTTGCATATGCTGTTGTTTTTGCCTTCACATTTGCTTTTGGTATTAAGGCATTCAATTTCCAGAAAAGATAGAAGAGTTTACCTGCTGAAGATTTAAGAGTAAGATTGGAGAAGAGTTGATTATGAAACTACTAGCTAGTATATATAGGCCATAACATGAAGAAGTATATGTTCTGTTGTTTATTTTTTCTTGAATCCCAAGTTTTTGTGTAAGAGCTAATAAGTTATAAGTGTTGAATGAAAATATAGTGGCAAATTTGTTCCATATATAGTTGGCTTGACCCTTTACCTTGCCATCTTCTTACTATATCTTATTTATTTACTGAAATTTGAGCACTTTGCCCCTTTTCCACACTAAATTCATCACAATTTGGAGATCTACTGGTGTGGCTAGCAGATATCTTGTGGAATTAGTTGAGGTGCGCACAAACTGGCCCAGACACCACGATTATATAAAAAAAAGTGGCTAGGTTTGAAACGTTGTCACCACCGCTCGTGAAATGGAGAAGAAACGGTCAGTATAAGGAATTTTTTTCGAGCTCAAGTACTGGCGAGAGATTGGTTGTAAAAGTCTTGTATATAGGTTGTAGCTTGAACAACTGTTTACTTTCTCCATTCAAATAATATTTGGTGTTTCATTTTGTTAACTTTTAGTAAAACATTGAATAAAAATAGTAATTTGCATCATAGCAAGGTTGAATACAACAATTAGAAAAAAACATGGTATTATATAGTTTATCTCCATAGTATAGACCATGTAATATTTTCTGACTTAGGCCATTAGCTTCACTAACTCTATTTACACCCTTGCCCTCTATTCCTTTCTTAGGCTTAGGGACTGAGTTAGGTGTCCACAAGGGAGTTCAATTGAATCCTTTTCGCCGAGAATTATAATGCATAATATAGAAAAAATAATTTTTTTTATTAGCTCAGTGGTAGAGCGCGCTCCTGATAATTGTGTCGTTTTGCCTGGGCTGTGAGAGCTCTCAGCCACATGGAGAGTTCAATGTGCTCATCGACGCCTGACCCTGAGAAGTGGATCATCCAAGGCACATTAGCATGGCGTACTCCTCCTGTTCGAACCGGGGTTTGAAACCAAACTCCTCCTCAGGAGAATAGATGGGGCGATTCGAGTGAGATCCAATAGATAAAATAGTTGAATTCCTTTGAAATAAGGAAGATTGTAGTGTAGTGGCAAATGTTGATTGAGGTCACAGTCTCAAATCATAGATGTGACATTCTCATATTTTTTAATAATAAAAAAATCTCCTATTAAGTATTACGGGCTCTGCTTAGGCTTTTTTTTTTTTTTTTTAGTGGTACAGTCATATTGTGAAAATCTTAAATCCGTCTCTGACTTAGGCTAAACTATAGGTTGTATCATAAGAAAAAAAGAAAGCAATTAATCAACTCATTTAATTCCACTCATATATTCCTTTTCTTTTATTCCCCCCCCCCCCCCCCCCTTTTTTTTGTACGGGGCAAATATAAAAAGAAAGGATGCAGAGAAACCCCAATACTTATCAATCTTCCTGACATTTCATGTTTCACTTCACTAAAAAGGAATGACAAAAAATTCAAACTCAAACATAGTAAAGTCCAATGTTTAGGCATTTCCTAGGCATCACCTAATCTTTTAGTGTTTTTGGAATGGAGTATTCCATTGGACATACTTTCCTCCACATGAGTTGTTTTTTTTTTTTTTTTTTTTTTTTTTTGGATATTATCACTTTTAGTCCGTGTCAGAAACTATTTATATTTGATAGTCAAAAAAGTATATAAAACTTGTATAATTTTTGTATATAACATACATAATGTATATATATACAAAAAAATATACAAATTTTATACATTTTTTCAGCTATTACTTTTACGGCGATTATACCGTGTCATTTTCCATTGTTTTTCTGGTATATCCAAGCCCATCCTTACAACTTGCATGTACATATGCGCACACACACATAGTTGTAAGGTTTTCTCTTAATTTATTCAAATTTCTGGAGAAAGATTTATAAGTATATGAGAGTGAAAAAAAAAATTGTTTGTGTTAATTAAGACTTGGATACATTTTTTAAATGAAATCTATGTATTACGATAAATCATACTTTCTCCTATTCAATTTATTTAACGCATTTACTTTTTAAGTTGTTTAAAAAACAATACATTTTTTAAATTCGAACGCAATTTAACTTACAGAAGTAACCATTAATGACAAGCTTTCACATTGTACTCAACATTCACTTATTGCATTCAAAGACCATACAAATGGCAGGAGCCAAAACTCTAGCCACACAAATATTATGACATAATATCACAAATTTCAAAAGTTTTATGGTTATATAAATATTATGGTATATCTAAGATCATTTAGTTTTAAAAATCTTTCTTTCTTTTAACTTCGTATCTAGTTAATAGTATCACATAAAATAAAACGATGAAGTATCATTTTATGGCCCTAGTACGAAAACAATTGCTTCACTTCTCAAATAATAAAATAACTACGTAAATTGAAATAAAATAAGTATATTTTTTTTGCCTGGTATATTAATAAGTTTGGATAACTGGCAATTATATCATCTATGAAAGTATATATGAATTTCCTCTATCTCTTACTCTTTTATTTATTACTCCCTTTGTCCTTCTAATGCAACTATTTAGTTTGTCGATAGAAGAATAATATGTTTTTATATTTAAAAATAATTTATAATTATATAAATATTATAATATTTTTAATAACCTTATTCTCCGTCAAATATTGCCACGTAAATTTTGACGGAGGGGATAATTTTTTTTTTTTTTTGGTCTTTCGAGAAATATATTGATAGGGTATTGTCACTTTTAGCCCGCTCCAAAAATTATTTATATTTGGTAATCGAAAAAGTATATAATATTTATTTTTTATATATATAACATACCGAACGTGTATATATATAAAATATATAAATTTTATATATTTTTTGATTATTATTTTTACGACGGCTATACAGTATCATTTTGTATTTTGTGTGTCGAATAAAGTAGTATATTGTAACATACTACCAAATACTTAACCGCTAAGACAAAGAAAACAAATGTAGTAGTAGTTTTCGTTTACAGTTCTGCTTTGCTATATAGAGAGTTCTCAAGTTGAGAAACTTTATACAATTTTTCTATGGATTATTTTGGGTTGTTACCAGAAGGTTGTGTATCTGATATTATCTCATTCACTTCGCCAAAAGATGCAGCTATTTCTTCTGCTATTTCAAGAGGATTTAAGTCTGCTTCTGAATCAGACACAATTTGGGAAAAGTTTTTGCCGTCTGATTATCAACATATTATCTCTAAATCTGACTCTCAACTGGTTTTCTCCTCTAAAAAGGAACTTTATTTCAGTCTCTGTGATTCCCCTGTTCTTGTTGATGGAGGCAAACTGGTATGTTCTGTTTTCTTTACCCTTTTTAAATTTTTCATTTTAGCTGTAAACGAGAAAAGAAGGTTTTTTTTTTTTTAACTTATAGTTACCACTTGTGAGATTATTATTGTTATTGTTTCTGTTTGTGGAGCAAAATTGTCCTTTTGTATGGATTAAGGGCTAGTGAGTCCGGAGTTTGAACAAAACAATTTGGGACCCCAAACGAATTATGGCAACTAGTCAAATTGAAATATACAAAATTAAATAGTCAATATTTTTTTGAATAGACGAAAAAGTAGAGAGTGCCAATATAAAATGGGATATTACTTTTATGAAATACTTAGAATTTTCAACTAATTGTCAATGTAGAAAGGCGTTATGGGTGATTGGCTAGCCGTAGTTATGAGCTACTATAAAATACAAAATTGGTCGGTCGTAGTTATGAGCTACTATAAAATACAAAATTGGTCGGTCAGTTTAAACTAATTATATTCGCTAATCAAAAAATATATATTTTTTGTATATTATACACATCTATACATGAAATATATATATATTGTCATTATTATTTTTGGGATCAGCTGAAAATATATATTTCTCTTTTTGTTTTCTCCCCTCTGATGTGCTCTGTATTTGTGGTTTGATCTTTTTTTTCTTTCAAAACAGAGCTTTTCACTTGATAAAAAAACAGGGAAAAAATGTTTTATGTTGGCAGCAAGGGAACTTGCTATTTCTTGGGGAGTTGATACACCATGGTATTGGGAATGGATATCTCACTCTGAATCCAGGTTTTAATATTTTTCTCTGTTCATTTTCATGAATTTATTGGTCTATTTTAGAAGAATTTGCTAATTACATACAGAATATTAAGACAAGTACATTTTACTTTGTAGATTTTCAGAAGTGGCTCATCTCAAGGGTGTAAGTTGGTTAGATATCCGAGGCAAGATTGAAACTCAAATACTGTCAAAAAGAACAAAATATGTTGCTTATTTAGTGTTCAAATTGGTAGAAGGACATGAGGGACTAGAAATTGCTAATGCATATGTTAGATTTGTGAATCGCGATAGCAAGAAGGAAGCTGAGGAACGAGCTAGCGTTGTGAGTCTAGTTGAACAAAAAGTTAAGAGAGGTATTAAACGTAATGTGAAACGTCCACGAAAAAGAGTTGATGGATGGATGGAAATAGAAATGGGAATTTTTTTCAATGAAACTGGAGAGGAGGGAGATGTTGAAGCGCGATTAATGGAGATTACGCGACTTCATGGGAAAGGTGGCCTCATTGTTCAAGGAATGGAGTTTCGACCAGAATGAAGAAGAGAAGAAACATATACTCAGTTATGTATTCTTGATATATAAATAGTGAGATATTTTATGGCTATATATGGGCTAACTTTACTTCAAGATGGAAGAAATGATTCAACAAGTTTTTTCCTTGGTCTGTACAGTGAATAAAATGGCTTACGTTTACCTCTAAATGTAGGAAAAATGAAGATTCGGCAATGGAAACTCATGTTAGATATAAACTACATTATCTAAACATAGCACATAGTTTATATCTAAAAGATAAAACGAATGAGATGGTTTGGTTATGTTTTACGTTAAACTTTCAGATGCATTGGTTTATAGGTGTGAAGATTATGGTGAGTGACGGTGTTAAGGAAAATAAGGTAGACATAAAATAATATGAAAGAAAGTTATCTCGAAAAATTTACAATAATCTCTTGGAATTGAGATAGCTTAAACTAGGGCACAACAGAAAAAATAAGTTACCAACAAGGGTTGGAGTGGTAAGTACTCCTTCATCCTTAACCAGAGATCTCAAATTCGAGTCCTTGGGTATAGAATCGCCTTTGAACTATCCAACTACGCATTGAACACACATGCTTAAAATCTAAGCAAATATTGAAACACATATACGTGTCTATATATATAAATGTTGGAACAAAAAAAAACCTTTGGTTCTATTCTTTACGGGCTTCAAAGTTTTGTGACTTGAACTTTTCAAAGTTTATTGCTCCAATGAATTATTTTCAAAGATTGCCAGAAGGCTGCATATTGAAAATTCTTTCACATACAACTCCAGTAGATGCAGTAAGATCATGCATTCTATCAAGAGGATTCAAGTCTGCTTTAGAATCAGAAGTTATTTGAGAAAGATTTTTGCCCTCTGATTATCAAGAAATAATTGAAAGATCAGAGTTTCCTCCTGTTTGCACCACCAAAAAAGAGCTTTATTTTAATATGTGTGAATGTCCCATTCTTCTTGATAGAGGCAAACTGGTAAAAACCTATTTTGAAGTGGTTATCTTTTATGTTTGCATTGCTTTGTTTGTTTATTTATTTTTGTTTTTTTTTTTCTTTTCCTGAGTCGAGAGTCTATCGAAAATAAGGTATGCGTATACCCAACCCTTCCCAGACCCCACTTGTGGGATCACACTGAGCATGTTCTGGTTGTTGTAATAATGGTGGTGTCGGGTCCACTTCTGTGACTTGACTATTTTACCATATCTACTATCTCCTACCAGCATAAATCGTGCAACTCTTATGCTACCAAGATTTAGGCAAATGAAAAAAAATCAAAGCGTTTTTTTCTCTGGCGAGAATTTGAACCCTAATCTCTCACGATTTTCACCTAAATTCCATAGGTTCACACCTTTTGGTGCCCATTTTTTTGGTGCTTCTGTATATTTTTTTGGAGAGGGGTCATACTGAATAACATTCACAGAGTAGAGTTACTAGCTAAGCGTTAGTTTACTCAACCAAAAAATTACTATCATTGTTCCTTCTTTTTATAGGTAATAATGCAACTTAAGACGTACTCCCTCTGTTCCACAAAACGAGATTGTTCTTTGATCATATTTTTAACTTATTATAATTTATAGTACTTTTTATGTAGTTTTCAAATATGTATTTAAAAAACTTGAAGAATCTATATCTAATTTGACAGTTCAAAATTAAGGACTTTGACCTTGTACTCAAGTGGAACGGAGGGAGTACTATATATATATATATATATATATATATATTAAATTTGAGATGGAAGGAGTAATATTCTTCTTTTTGTCCTTTTTTTTTCTCTAGTTAAGTGCCAAACCCTGATTCTTGTGTAAATGCATCTCTAATTCAAACTCTTTTTCAGAGTTTTTCACTTGATAAGCATAGTGGGAAGAAGTGTTTCATGGTAGCACCAAGAGAGCTTATAATTTGGTGGGGCGATAACTTAAACTATTGGCAATGGAAGCCTCATTCGGACTCTAGGTTTGTTCTTTTTTTATTTTCATCGCTTGCTCGTCTATAGTTTTGTTCCACCCTTCCACCTTCCAACTCCTGCTAAGATTATTTAGTTATTTTTCTATCGAAAAAGGGTAAAAAATACTCCCCGATTATAAGAAATAGTTTAATTTTACCCTTCGTTATATTTTGATATCACTATGTATGCCCTTGTCCTTGACCATAAACGAGCTCAACCTGCCCTGAAATGTAATATAGGGTAATTTTGAACCACAGTCAAAAGGTGAATATGAACATTTGAACTTTTTTCCTGGATTATTTTGGCACGTGGAATAGACACAGTCCACATTGGAGTTCCATTAAAAGCAAGGGGTATATATGAGATAATTCGTCAAAAAAGAGTATGAATGATCTCAAAATATAATAAGATATTTCGTACACTAAACAAATGAATTTGGACCTTTCCCTTTTTTATGTATAAGAAGATAACAAATGATTAATAACAACAATAACAAACTCAGTGGAATCTCACAAGTGGGGTCTAAGGAGAGTAGTGTGTACGTAGACCTTACCCCGACCTTAAAAAGATAAAGAAGCAATAGAATGGAAGCAATAAACAATTGCAACCATTGTACCATGAATTGAATTGAAGCAATAGAATGGAAGCAATAAACAATAGCAACCACAATTTTAAGTGTGGGGTGCGGAGATTGTCTAGGTGACTTTCTATGCTATTTTAATTATGTTAGTTTAATTGAATTTTTTTTTTTTAGAGAGCAAAAATAGAAAAGATTGGACTTTTCCCGACGATGGATCTATTAGACAATTTTCTTGAGGGATTTAAGTCGAAAGAAAAAATACAAAAAGATTTTCTTTTGTTAGGTAGTGTAGCAATTCCCCCTTGGTTTTTCTTTGTACCGCGGTTCTTTTCTAAGGGTTTTGTTTGAACCGGGTATAGTTAGTTTTATTTTGTTTAGGAATAGAAACCATTGTACCATGAATTGAATTGAAGCAATATCTCTTAGCTTTGTTATGCCTTGAGAATAGTTAGTACTATGGTTGTGACACTTAGGCTCGATTTTTGACTCTTGCATAAGTACCTTAAATCATAGATTCCTAATTTTGCTTAACTGCTTTGACTGGAGTATCGCGATGAAACCAATCCTGAGTGAGTTATGTGCCATGTATGTGTGAGTTTTGTATGTATTATGTGCATTGCATTTGATGTCTAGAACTTGTCCCGTGTGTTTGCAAAGCGAAATAGTAGTATTGTTCAGTCTAGGAAGTGATATAGGCGTTTCTTTGTTAAGCCAGATATATAAAGTTTACCCACCTAAATGTTATGTACCGTAGTTAACCCCGTTGGGCCTATAATCTTATTTCTTTGGTAACCACATTACAAGTCGTACCCCTTTGTTTTAATAGACCATATATTTGAACCTTTTCACCTCTAATGAGTACTTGAATGGTTATGAACTTTGTAAAAGTTAAAGTGTGGGGTGGTTGGTTCGGCTTTCGCATGGAACTAATGAAATAAGGAGAAAGGTGCATTGTTTTGAAAAAGTAAGAGCCACTTGAATTATCAACTAACATGGATGAAATTATAGACAAGACTAAGGAGGTCGAGAGTTATGATTTACCCAATTGTCGGAATCCTTTTCGCTACGTTTCCTATAAATTTGCCTAAGTTTTCTCTGCCGATCATGAGCACTCTAAATGTCGTAACTCTCTCTCGAGTAATTACCACAATTTACTAGACATATTCTCCCGAATTACGCTAGCTGGCATTAAGTACAACTCACTCAGATCGCACCAAGATTTCGTTATCCCTAATCCCACCTTTAAACCTCCGTATTGATCCCTCATATACGTTTAGGAGTGATGTTGTTCAACAACTACCTAAATATGCACTCTCTCCCGAGTAATACATACTAAATAGGCACAGATAATTGAGGGTCCTTCAATCAACCACAAGAATAATATAGTTGAACAAATAGAGAAAATACTACAGCAAATCTATATTAACGTAACAAGAAAATCATCCTCCAATATGTTCTATCAAAACCCTAAATAACAAATTAGCTATTCATAATCATAGTAACAATATCCTAAATATTTTGCATAATTAAAATACAGAGTAAAGATAAAAAGATGTAGAAATTGATGATTCTCACTCCCAAGGGGTGATTCCACTAGCTCTTTTTGCCTCTAGCTGCCCAAGTCCCTTCTTGGCTGCTGAAAAAGCGTTCTCTCCAAGTGGTGTTTTAGGTCTATTTATATGTGTAGAAGAAACTCTAAATGTGTGGGCCGAGTTCTAGTCAAATCCGGAACGAATTAAGTCTTCAAAACTCGGATTGGACCTGGCCTCAGGCCTGGCATCGCCAGCCTAACGCCTGGAATTTGGCTGGCCTCGCCAGGCTAAAGCCTGGTCCAGCCTGGCCTCGCCAGGTCTCTCCTTTTCACTGTTCTCGAGCACACTTTCAACGTTTAAGTATCTATTTTGCTCTACTTTCATCTCCAATTCACCTACACATAAAATAGACTCCATTATGCACAAATAAAGTGTAATTTATCATTAAAGCATGTAAAATGCAAGGCACATAATGTACGAAACTATGAAATTATAGCCACACATCAATACCCCACACTTAAACATTGCTCGTCCTCGAGCAATCAAACTACACTTATAGATACGACCTTTTAAAGCAATTCTCCTAACTCATTGTACCAAGAATTTTTAAAATAGTTTAAGCACACAAGTGTGACATCCTCGCCTTAAGATTCGACTCACAAATACCATGCCTTATTCACAATTCACTTACTTACTCTGACATGGATGTCAACAACATTACCTTTTCTTTATGAATCACGTGCCCTCAGACAACAAAATAGATTAGTTCCACACACAATAAATTTTAAGACCGTAGGAACTCAAGATAGGAAGAATTCACTCGCTCTCAGAAATAACATTCACATGCTACAAAAGATGCAACATAGGCTTGTCCGTAGTGTAATACGCTACTAATTGAGTTCATTCAGTCTAAGATCAAGTAGGTCTTTCATTGGTTGTAATGTAGGCTGTGGGTAGGGTAGGATACATTTGGATATGAGTGACTACACCTCCCTTAAGCACTTTAATATGTATACTTTAACACACATCCCATACTTATGTCAAACCATTACTCCACCTTCACCTCAATATATATTAACTCCATATTTTTTTAAGCACAATTACATCAAGAGTCACCACTATCAAGGGATATTTTTCACAGCAATACAACTAATTTTTCTTTTCTTTCTTTTTCAATTCCGATGTCGTTTAGGAGATTTTTTTGTCTTCTGATTATCAACCTATTATCAATAGATCAGAATCTTTCTTGGTATATTCTTCTAAGAAAGAACTGTACTTTAGTCTCGCAACTCACCAATTCTCTTTGATGGAGGCAAACTGGTATTCTTTTCTTTATAGTCTTTGATTTATTACTTTGTTCTTTGAAAACAAGTTGATAGGACCCCTTTTTTACATCCCCGTGTTCCCGTGTGGAGACATGGGGAGAAAAAAGTAAAGAGAGGGTGGGGTTTCTCTCGCTGCATAGCAGGGCGACGGGTTATTAGCTCAGCAATAGAGCGGCTTACCCCTTATAATTTTGTGGTTGTGCTTGGGCTGCGAGGGCTCCCAGCCACATAGATAATTCAATATGCTTATCGGTGCCTGACCCTGAGAAAAAGATAAATTTTTGTTTTGATTGTTTATTTTTAGTTAGTGAAGATATAAATGATTTTTAACTTAATTGTGTAATTAAATGGACCACCACTTTATTACCATAATATCTAAGGACCAAAAGTGCAATTTATGCTTTTTAATTCTCTTCATTTTAATCATGAATGTGGTGGGGCTCATATTAAAGAAAAACAAAAAAAAATGAAGAAAAATGGGATGAGAGGTGCCTAACTTTGTTAACAACTTTGTTGAAGAAAAAATGGGATAGGTGCCTAACTTTGTTGATATCTTTGTTGAAGAAAATGGGAGGTGCCTAACTTTGTTTACAACTTTGTTGAAGAAAATGAGAGGTGCCTAACTTTGTTTACAACTTTGTAGAACTAAATCAACAACAAGTCATCTTCTTTGTAGTAGTTGGATGGCATCTCTTACTATAAATAGAGGCTTACATTCTTTATTTTAATCACACCAAAATAAGAGAGAAGCAATAGAAGTTAGAGAGAGTAATCCACAGATTGTAGACTGTGAGTGTGAGTAATATTGTAGTGAAGTATTTTAAATAAAGAGTATTATTTCTTTCAAGATTGTAGTAGTTTCTTGACACTACTAAGTTGTAATATTATAATGATTGTATTGCTTCGCTCGGGTATTGTATTAAAAGAGTTGGTGTCGTTGTTACTCTCTTATATTATTATTATTTGTTGTGGATATTATTCCAGGGCGGGATTATTATTTTTCCCAACAACGTGGTATCAGAGCCATGGCAAATAATGGTACGCTGTCTTTTCAGTACCCCTGTCTCACAAAAGATAATTATGAGAAATGGTGTCTACGTATGAAAGCCATTCTTGGTTCTCAGGATGTGTGGGAAATCGTAGATAGAGGGTATGCAAAACCCGATAATGAGGAAGCTCTGCCTAAAAATAAAAAAAGATGTCTTGGCAAAGACAAGGAAGAAGGATCAACAAGCCCTCACGCTCATCCATCAATGTGTGGATGATGCCATGTTCGAGAAGGTGGCAGATGTTACCACCTCAAAGGAAGCTTGGGAGAGTTTACAAAATTCTCTTCAAGGATTTGACAAGGTGAGGAAGGTAAAACTTCAAACTCTAAAGGCTGATTTTGAAGTTTTAAAAATGAAAGAATCCGAATGCATTTCGGATTATTGTTCAAAAGTAAAGGCTGTTGTAAATCAATTAAGAAGATATGGAGAGGACATAAAAGATGTCAGTGTGGTAGAAAAGATCTTTCGCATTTTAACACCTAAATTTGATTTTGTGGTGTGTGCTATTGAGGAGTCTAAAGATTTAGACTCTATGATGGTAGAGCAATTGGAGGGTTCTTTACAGGCTCATGAAGAAAAGATCAAGAGGAGACAAGAAGTTCCATTAGAGCAACTTCTTAAAACTCAGGCATCCTTCAAAGATTATGGAGATGAAAAGAGCTATTGAGGGAATGAACGGGGACGAGGTCGTGGCAGACATGGAAAAGGAAGAAGCAACGCTAACAACTTTAACAATGAAGTTAAAATCCACCAGACATTCAGAGGTCGTGGTCGTGGACATAGAGGAGGAAGAGGACGTGGCTACTACCAACAAAATAATGGTCAAAGGTATGATAAATCCAAAATTGAGTGTTATAATTGTCATAAATTTGGCCATTACTCTTGGGAATGTCATAGCAATGTTGAAGAAAAAACTAACCTTGTTGACGATAAGAAATAAGAAGTTGAGTCAACGTTGTTGATGACACTCAAGGAAGAAGACATGGATGATTGCAGCTCGTGATATTTGGACAATGGAGCAAGCAATCATAAGTGTGAATACAAAGAGAAGTTTGTGGAGATCAATAAAACGGTGAGAGGTAATGTATCCTTTGGAGATACCTCAAAGATTCAAATTGAAGGGATATGTACGATTCTGATCTCCTGTAAAGATGGTAGTCACAAGTTAATTCAAGATGTTTATTATGTCCCAAAATTAAAAAGTAATATTTTGAGTTTGGGCCAACTTCTTGAAAAGGAATATGACATCCACATGAAAAATATGCATCTTTATCTTAGAGATTCAAGTGGAATTCTAATTGCTAAAGTACATATAACTAAAAATAGATTATTCTCTCTGAATCTTAAGACAATTGATGCAAAGTGTTTGAAGGCTAATGTGCAAGATAAATCATGGTGTTGTCACATGCGATTTGGGTACTTAAATTTTGAAGCACTCAAATCAATGGGAGAAAAGAACATGGTGCATGGGATACCATCAATAAGTCATCCCAATCAATTGTGTGAAGCTTGTCTTCTTGGAAAACATGCATGGAGGAGTTTTCTAAAGGAGGCCATGTCAAAATCAACTAAGCCGCTTCAGCTTGTTCACACTGATATGTGTGGACCAATCAATCTACCTTCCTTTGGTAAAAGTAAATACTTTCTACTTTTCATTGATGAGAGTTTGTGAGTTCGAGTCACCCCAAATGCAAGGTGGGGAGTTCTTAGAGGGAGAGAGCCGAGGGTCTATCGAAAACAGCCTCTCTACCCAGGGGTAGGGGTAAGGTCTGCGTACAAACTACCCTCCCTAGACCCCACTAGCGGGATTATACTGGGTTGTTATTGTTGTTGTTGTACTTTAGTATAAACACTTGGGTTTATTTCTTGAACCAAAAATCTGAAGCTTTTGCTACTTTTAAAATTTTCAAAGTATTTGTAGAAAAATAAAGTGGCTAGAAATAAAAGTTTTAAGATCCGATAGAGGAGGCGAATTCACTTCAAAAGAATTTTATGACTTTTGTAAATCTCATAGAATTCGTCGGCCTCTAACGGTACCTTATTCACCCCCAACAAAATGGAGTTGCAGAGAGAAAGAATTGAACGATTCTTAATATGGCTAGATGTATGTTAAAAGCTAAAAATATGCCCAAGGAATTTTGGGCAAAAGTTGTATCTTGTGCGGTTTATTTGAACAACATGTCTCCAACAAAGAATGTTAGAGATCAAACCCCTCAAGAAGCATGGAGTGGAAGAAAGCCAAGTGTCAAGCACTTGATAATCTTTGGGAGCATAGCCTATGCTCATGTGCCACATCAAGGGAGAGCGAAGCTTGACGATCGACGTGTCAAGTATGTGTTTGTTGGCTATGATACGAGTTCAAAAGGCTACAAGCTATACAACCCAAGTAGCGGCAAGATGGTGGTAAGTCGCGATGTTGAATTTGATGAAGAATTGGCATGAAACTGGGAAGCTCAGGAAGAAACTTCATATGATTTTCTTCCATACTTTGATGATGAAGAAGAACCAGAGATCGTAGAACCTGTGCAGGATATAACTCCACCTCCTTCTCCAACAAATGTTACATCTCCCTCTTTTCAAGAATGTTCAAATGAACAACCACAAAGGACAAGGAGTATTCAAGAGCTCTATGAGGACACAGAGGAAGTTAATAATTTAGATTTTTTATATTGTCTCTTTGCTGATAATGAACCAATGAACTTTGATGAAGTTGTTGAAGACAAAAGGTGGAGACAAGCGATGCAGGAGGAGATCGAGTCAATAGAGAAGAACAAAACTTGGGAGTTAATAACACTTCCCAAGAGTCATCGAGCAATTGGAATTAAATGGGTATACAAGGCAAAGAAGAATATTGATGAAGATGTGGAGAGATACAAGGCACGACTTGTGGCTAAAGGCTACAAGCAAAGACAAGGCATTGACTATGAAGAAGTCTATGCACATGTTGCCCGCATGGAGACGATTCGTTTGCTTATCTATGCACTTGATAAGCCGCTTCATGGAAGCTCCTACCTCCACTCACTTGAAGGTCACTAGAATAATTCTTCATTACCTAAAAGGCACTCGCCAAGAATCCGGTGTATCATGATCGAAGCAAGCATATAGATACAAGATATCACTTCATCAGAGAGTGCATTGCCAAGAAGGAAGTCAAGCTCAAATATGTGAAGTCTCATGATCAGGCTGCAGATATCTTTACAAAGCCTGTTAAGTTTGAGGATTTTCAGAGATTGAGATCAAGTCTTGGAATGAAAAAGAAAAATCAAAATTAAGGGAGAGATTTGTGGGGTACATATTAAAGAAAAACAAAAAAAGAAATAAAGAAAAATGGGATGAGAGGTGCCTAACTTTGTTGACAACTTTGTTGAAGAAAAAATGGGATAGGTGCCTAACTTTGTTGATAACTTTATTGAAGAAAATGGGAGGTGCCTAACTTTGTTGACAATTTTGTTGAAGAAAATGGGAGGTGCCTAACTTTGTTGAAAAATTATAGAACTAAATCAACAACAAGTCATCTTCTTTGTAGTAGTTGGATGGCATCTCTTACTATAAATAGAGACTTCCATTTTTCATTTCAATCATACCAAAATAAGAGAGAAGCAATAGAAGTTAGAGAGAGTAATCTACAGATTGTAGTCTGTAAGATAAATAACGAGTGTGAGTAATATTGTAGTGAAGTATTTTAAATAAAGAGTGTTATTTCTTTCAAGATTGTAGTAGTCTCTTGACACTACTAAGTTGTAATATTATAGTGATTATATTGCTCCGCTCGAGTATTGTATTTTACCCATTAAAAGAGTTGGTATCGTTGTTACTCTCTTGTATTATTAGTATTTATCGTGGATATTATTCCTGGGCGGGATTATTATTTTTCCCATCAAATGTTACTCCATCTGTCCTATTTTATATGACGGTTTTTGACAAATTTCAATAATTAATTTGACTTATGTATTGTATTGGTGATAGTGGAAAAATTATTGAAGGAATATCAAAATGTTGAGTTCTAGAATTCATCCCATTAAAGTTTAATATTTGAATAATCAAATTATTTGAATTCTTGAAAGTTATGAAAATTGTACTGAAAATAGAATGGCGTGAAAAACATGTTTTTTTTTTCACTGATGTATTTTGTATATGTGATTTCATCTTTTGAATAGAGCTTTACACTTGATAAGAAGACCGGGAAGAAATGTATTATGGTGGCACCAAAGGAAATTTCTTTTTCATGGGAGTATACACCACAATATTGGGGACTCTCATATTACCCAGAATCCAGGTTTTCTATTTTCTCTGTTGACGAATTTACTTTTTGATGTCCCGAGTTCAATTCTCGGAATGCCCCCTAATTCTTTGGTGTATCGGAAACAATCTCTCTACTTCACACAAGATAGGGGTAAGGTCTGCGTATACCTCAACGAGGGACGAAGCTACATGTCTTAAAATTAACCACCTTCGTCGAAAAATTACAGGTTTTAGAGATATATAACATATACAGACCACCCTTTTGTGAGGAAGTTTTTCATTTCTTTCAAATTTGAACACCCTTGGGTAAATTTTTTGCTTCGCCACTTACCCCCACCCTCCCTGGACCCTACTTGTGGAATCACACTAGGTATGTTATTGTTATTGTTTGTTATGAATTTATTTTTTAGAAGGAATAGTTAATTAGATAGACAAGAAAGGACACTTTAAGACAGAATAGCACCACTTGCTTCTCAAGAAAATGGATTTGCAACCATGAACAGAAATAAAATTCTGTAACACTCCATGTTAAGCATTGCATATGTAGAAATAAAATGCTATTATTTTATATAGGTAAATCCAAGATTTAACCATCGCGGGTTTAATCTTTAACGTTCTTAGTAGTAAACTCATTGTACTTTTGAAATTATGAGTTCAAACTTTAATATTTGCTAAATTTTAATAGCTTTTTACGTATATGTTCTGTGTCGAAAATATTGAGTTCAACTGAACGTATTGCTCAAAAGCTCCAGTTGCCTATATCTATCAGTATCGGTTGCGAAAGCAGAATGACCATAAGAATATCTTTGCAGAAGATCAGAAAATTCATGGAAATTTTGCAGATTCTCATTAACAATCCACATATGAATTTTCTTAACTTGCAAATGAACCACATATGAATATACAAATATTGAGAAAAGTAAATTTTTGCTGATTCTCATTAACAATCTGTCAATCCATACATTCTTAACTTGCAAATGAACCACATATGAATATACAAATATTGAGAAAACTTGCAAATGAACCACATCAATGAGTGATGACAGCATTATTATCTGAATTATACCAGTTCCGGATATTATCTGAATTGCAGATTCTCAGAAATGGCTTATTTCCGGGGCTTTCGTTGGCTTGATATCCGTGGCAAGATTGCAAGTCAAATGTTGTCAAAGAGAACAACATATGTCGTGTATCTGGTGTTCAACTTAGCTCCAGATGCATTTGACGGTCTTGAAATTGGTAAGTCAGTTGTTAGATTTGTCAATTGTGAGAGTGACAATGAGGCTGGGGAACGACGAACAGTCAGGAGAATTGGTTTAGTTAAAGCTCAGAGAAGAGTTGATGAATGGATGGAAATAGAAATGGGGAAATTCTATGACAGCATTATCTGAAATTATACCAGTTAAACATAATTCGCACTTTCTGAGAAGAAAATCAAGTTGCAGACAGGATGACTAAGCATGAAAGTGAAAACCAAGGGGAAATTCTGCTTTATGTATCACCCCCTACTTTTGTAATGCATATTTTAGATAATGATTCCTTAAAGCTAAGTTCTTGAGGATATCACTATGTAACAAAACTAACATATATGTCCTGTTATCCAAATAATAAAAAATGGATGTTCTCCTTTTTACCTCTTTTTTTTGGGGGGGGTAGTTTTTAAGAAAGACTTTGGTTTACTTAGCTGTCCCGTTAATACATTCTGAGAAAGACTTTGGTTTTGTCATCAGGTATCCCCTTAATATATTCGAATCTATAACAATTATTAACCACAAACTAACAAACAAAACAGCTCTGAAAGAAGTTTTCGTAGTTTAAAATCTTGCATTTGTTCTCAATATAAGCAGTCCAAATTAATTCAGCAACACTAATCAAGTGAAATTTCCCATGGAGTATTTTCTGTCACTTCCAGAAGGTGGCATATCACAAATTTTCTCCTTAACATCACATCTTCAGCTGTATCGCGAGGATTCAAGTTTATTGTTGAATCAGACGTTGTTTGGGAGAATCTTTTGCCTTCTGATTATCAACATATTATTTGTAGATCAAGCTCTTTGTTGGATCATTCTTCGAAGAAAGAACTTTACTTTAGTCTTTGTAACTCTCCAATTCTCCTTGACGGAGGCAAACTGGTATGATCCATCCTCTCTTCTTGATAACCTCGGGTCGTAGGACTTATCTTTGGAGCAACGGTAAAGTTGTCTTCGCGTGACCTATAGGTCATGAGTTCGAGCTGTAGAAGTAGCCACAAACCCTTGCATTATGGTAGGTTGTCTACATCACACTCCTTAGACTGCGGCACTTCCTCGGACCCTGTGTGAACGCAGGATGCATTGTGCACCGGACTGCCATTTTTTGTTTTTACTCATAAACATGTGTTTTCCTCGCTAACGTGATTTCTGTTCATAATTTCATCTCCTAAGTAGAACTTTTTACTGGATAAGAAGACCGGAAAGAAATGTTTTATGGTGGCAGCAAGAGAACTTGAATTTTTCAATGGGGAACGTCTAAACACCGTGGTATTGGGGGCCCTCAGATTTCCAGAATCCAGGTATTCTGTTTTTTCTGTTGATGAATTTATATTAAGAGGAATTAGTTAATTAAATTAACAAGAAATGACACTCTAACATCAAAAAAATCTCTTTGCAGAAGATTAAAAGTAAATTTGGACACCATATACAGACAGATATTGATCAAAATAAATTTTTGCAGGTTCTCAGAAGTGAGTCATTTCCCATTTTTCCGAAGGCTTAATATCCGTGGCAAGATTGCAAGTAAAATTCTGTCAAAGAGAACAACATATGTTGTTTATCTGGTGTACAAAGTGCAAGATGCATTTGACGGATTTGGAAGTGTCAATTCAGTTGTTAGATTTGTCAATTGCGAGAGCGACAATGAGGCTGAGGAACAACAAAAAGTCGGGAGAATTAGTGGATTTAATGCTCAAAGAAGAGTTGACGGATGGACAGAAATAAAAATGGGTAACTTTTTCAATGATAGCGGAGAGGATAGAGATGTTGAAGTATGTCTTTTCATGTTAAAGATCTATCTGGTGTCTAGTATTGCATGGTTTCACTCTGACATCCTAACTATTAGATTCAATATTTCTTTAAAAAGATAATGGGTTCAATACTAAAAACCTTAAAAGTTGAACCCATAGAGTTTAAATCTTGGATCCGCGCCCTCCTTCTCACCAAAAGATTTGCTATATGAACAACTCCTTGTCTTAGCTCCTGTTGCCATATAACTGTTCGATATAATATTAAGTTTTCTTATCTAGCATTAGCAAGAAACAGAGGAGATCAAATTCCCTGTAATTTATTTATATTAGGTGGCTGTTGGTTCAATTTGTACAAGTACATCATTTGGCTAGAGGAAGCTTCTAATTCATCTGCTTTGGTTTCCCTATAATCCAAAGTGTCATATATTTCGAGTCTCGATTTGCCCTTGAGGTTGATTATTAACTCAAAATGCAGCATTTGAGCTTTGAGCACTAACTTTTCCAGGTTTTTTTAGGCCAACATGCTGCTATTGACTCTACGAATAATAGTTTTGTCATGTAAAGTAGAATAGAAAGATTAGTATTATCTACGGTGCATTGTTTATATTTTGCTTTTGGTTAAAATAATCTGATGAGTTGTAAATCTTTTATTGCACTAGGAATTGTTCTACTTCGGTATGTACTTAAATGCAGATTTATGGTTAACATTTTGCTGTTTGTAGATATTAGTCAGACTCATTAATTCCGGTAACAACTTTATTAGTGTCTGTCGCTTTTGGTGAGTGAAGAAACAAAATAGACAATTTTGGTAAGAGTAAAACTAGGATCCAAGATTTAATTTTATTTCCTAAATTGTTACTATTATAGATTACCAATATCTAGAAATGTGATATTTCTTGATTCAGTTATACGTAACAAACAACAAAGCAAATACATAGTTCAAATGCAGCAGCTTTAATCAATTCATTTTTGCCATGGACTATTTTCGTTTATTGCCAGAAGGTTGCATATCAGAAATTCTCTCCTTCACTTTCGCCAAAGATGCTGCTGGTATGTCTGCTATATCGCGAGGATTCAAATCTGCTGCTGAATCTGACATTACAACAACAATGACAACAACAACAACGACGACCCAGTAAAATCCCACAAGTGGGGTCTAGGGAGGGTAGTGTGTATCCAGACCTTATCAAGATATTATCTCTAAATCAGACTCTTTCTTGGTTTCTCCTTCCAAGAAAGACCTTTACTTTAGCCTCTGTGACTCCCCAATTCTCATTGATAGAGGCAAACTGGTACTATATCTTCTATCCTATTTAACCTTAAGGGTCAAAAGATTCTGTTTTTAATTCATAAGGGGTGTTGAGTGGTCTACGTCCAGCCGCAGAGGCAGATCTAGTATAGAGAAGAGGGGTCACCCGACCCTTTTAATCTCGCAAAAATTCTATATATATATATATATATATATTGAAAACAGTCAAATATTTTGCCTGAAATCCTTAAGATCAGAAGTCCGATGGGGCACTCGTTGAGCAGTTAGCTCATGTGCCCCGCCGCCTTCAAATCCTGGGTCTGTCTCTGCATCCAGGTTTCCTTTTCATGTAGTTGTAGAAATGGTCGAGGACCTCCTTTTTATTCTCTTATTCTTTTGTTTGTTTTTAATTTCTGATTTGTTGTGTATCTGTGATTTGATTTGTCAAATAGAGTTTTTCACTGGATAAGAAAACAGGGAAGAAATGTTATATGGTGGCAGCAAGGGAACTTGCTATTTCATGGGGTGATGAACCGCAGTATTGACTGTTAAGAAAACTATAAGCGCAACAGAATACTTAAAAGCAGGTTAGTTAAAATTTCTATTTGTTGAAACTTACTATTGGGAGATCAATTCATACTTTACCCTTTCATATCTGAACTTTTCTCCATCTCCTTTTTGGTTGTTATGTCAGGAAATATCTCAAAGAGTAAGAAAATTGGAATTTATGGTAATGATGCAAAAGATACAAACATTCCTGTACAAGTGTGAAGATACTACCTGCTAACAAACAAGCCAGAGTGAGTCTTTGATGATGTTTTTTATTGGTTGATCCAAATCACACAGTGCCCCTTTATACATTTGTCGAAGATAATGAATTCTTATTGTTGGTGTCAGACACTTTATTTACATGAGCAGATTTACAAAGTTAAACATTGGGCTGCTGCTAAGCAAAGGGCAGCTCGGTGCACTAAACTCTCGCTATGCGCGGGATACGGGGAAGGATCGAACTACAAGGGTTTATCGTACGCAACATTACCTTACATTTCGAACCTATGACCAATCGGTTAACATCGCACTATTTGTATACATCCATTAATTTGCAAGGGATTCAATACCGATTTTGATGGAGACCAAATGGTTATTCATGTTCCTGAAGTAGAGATCCTTTTACTTATGTTTTCTTGAATCTTTTGTCTCATATAATATCTTGATAATCAGACGGAAAAAATTTCTCCCAAACTATGTTGGATTCTGTAGCAGACATAAATGTTTGCGAGATAGCTGAAGATATAGCAGCATCTTTCGGCGACGTTAAGGAGATAATTTCCGATATACAACCTTCTGGCAGAGACTGAAAAAACTCCATGGGAAAATATATTGCTGTGATCATATTAGTTTAAGTTGTACATTAAATTGAAACGGAGGGAGTATTATATTATTTTATGTGATATACTGTACGGAACTTCTCCTTACACTTTTGCAAAGCTGTGCAGAACTAAGCCGATGCCATGCATGATAGGTAGATAGACTTGAGAAAAGCAATTGAAGAAGATAAATACATGTATACTCTTAGGACCCGTTTGTCCATAAAAAAAATTTCTTTTTCGATTTTATTTTTCAAAAATGTGTTTGTCCATAAAATTTTTAAAACTTTTTCAAAAGTGAGATTTACAAAAATCAAAAGGTGATTTTGACGTAAAATTTTCATTTTTTTTTCCCCACTCACAAAACTACAAACATTTTTTCAAGTGAAATACATGTCCAAACATAATTTCAAATTGCAAATACCATTTTCCAACTTAACAGTCTACTCGTTCTTCACAAATGGTCTACTCGTTGTTCAAAACTGTCTTCCTCTACCTCCTTCCTCCTCCTCCTCCTCCTCCTCTTCTTCTTCTTCTTCCTCCTCCTCCGGACGAAACTCCATTCCTTGAACAATGAGGCCAGCTTTTCCATCGAGATGTATAATCTCCATTAATCGCGCTTCAACATCTCCATCTTCTCCTATATCATTGAAAAAGGTTCCCATTTCTATTTCCATCCATCCATCAATTCTTCTCTTTGGTCGCTTCTTACCAGGTCCTTCTCGTCTTGAAAGGCTCGTAATACTAGCTCGTTCCTCAGCTTCATGTTTACTCTCACAACCAACAAGTCTAACATATGCATTAACAGTTTCAAGGCCATAAAATCTGTTTGCCAATTTGAATACTAGATAAACAACATATTTGGTTCTTTTCGACAATATTCGAGTTTCAACTTTGCCTAGGATATCAAGCCAACAAACCCACTTGAGTTTAGCAACTTCTGAGAATCTACAAAAAAAAAAAAAAAAAATTACCTTGCTCAATATTTATATCTAAGAAAGTAATTTCTTTCTAAATTTTAGTCATGTAATTAACCAAGAAAATATAAAACCTGGAGTCCGGGTGAGGTAACCATTCCCAATACTGTGGTGTATCACCCCATGTAATACCAAGTTCTCTTGCTGCCACCATAAAACATTTTTTCCCAGTCTTCTTATCCAGTGAAAAACTCTATTTGACATATCAAATCACAGATACACGAAACATCTGGAATTAAAAACAAACCAAAAAGAACTGCTAGACCACTTCACAATATCACATAGAAATCACCAAGTTCATTGATTAACAATCCGGCAAAATGTAAGACCAGTTATACATTTTAATCGATTGCATAGTACTGGTTATACTAAATTGGAGTCTTTTCCGATAACTGAGTAATTTTCGAGGGTCAACTAATCCACACGTTTCAAAACTAGGGAAAATGACATTGTATAACTGCTCTCAAAATAAAAGCCGAAAAATATATATTTTTGGTATTTTTTTATACAAATTTATTCAAATTTATACACTTTTTTGACTACCGAAAATATAAATAATTTCTGGGGCGGGATAGTAGTGAAAAAAAACCTTGAAACTAGGTAGATTAATGGGCTCGCTCTTCTACTTTCCCCGTAAAAATAGCACGGGCTAACCAGTTTTCGGACTGGTAATTCAAAAATAGCCAGCGTTTGCAAAGTCATTGAAAAATAACCACTATTTTGCTGCAACACTGACCGGTCCAGCATAATATACTGGAGATTGGTGCACCTGTATATGAACTTCCAGTATATTATGGTGGAACTCCAACACGCGAAAAGTTCCAGCATAATATACTGGAGATTGGAGCACATGTGTATGAACTTCCAGCATATTATGCTGGACCGGTATATTATACTGGAACTCGAGTATATTATGCTGGAATATTTCCGAATTTTGAACAATGTTTTCGTTTAGATTTATCTTTACAAGAATTACTTTTGAAACTGTGACTATTTTTTAATTACCACTTGTAAATCTGGCTATTTTTAAATTTCTTCCACTTTCCCCACTTATATTCCAAGTTTTTGTGCAGAAATGACACCATGTATCCACTTTAAAGGGCGGCTATTTAGGAATTAGCCACAATTTCAGTTTTTTCTCACTAAACCCAAAGCCTTAGGCTAAATCAGATTTCAATTACTCAGCGATAACAAGCAAAACACAAAAAGAAGGAAGGAAAAAAAGATAAGAAAAGAAAAGAACCAAAGGTTAGATAGAAACGAAAAAATCATACCAGTTTGCCGCCATCAGTGAGAATTGGGGAGTCGCAGAGACTAAAATAAAGCTCTTTTTTGGAAGAAGAAACCAAGAGTGAGTCTGATTTAGAGATAATATGTTGATAATCAGAGGGCAAAAATTTCTCCCAAACGACGTCAGATTCAGCAGCAGACTTGAATCCTCGTGAGATAGCTGAGGAACTAACAGCATCTTTTGGAGAAGTAAAAGAGAGAATTTCCGATATGCAACCTTCTGGCAATAAACGAAAATAATCCATGGCAAAAATTAATTGATTAAAGTTGCTAAAATATGAACTATCCATTTATAGAAAAGAAAAAAAAGACCGTAAGCTTGGAATTGGGAAAGAAGCTTCTTTGATGGGATAGCTAAGTCAACCAAACTCTTACTCAGAAATTTCTAATAATAAAAGTTAATGGGAGAGCTAATAAATCAAACAAAAGTCAAACTTCTCCTTACAACTTGTTTGAAATCAGCCTATTATACGAAATACTTTTTTTAAAAGTACTTTCGGCCAGAATTAATTTGTGTTTGGCTAATTAATTTGAAAGACACTTCTGAGCAACAATTAGTGTTTGACCAATCTTTTAAACACTGCTTATAAGTGTATTTTTCATAAAAGTGCTTTTAAAAAAAGTATTTTTGGAGAGAAATTATTTTTCTGTTTCTCCAAAACTGTTTTTGTTTCTGCTCAAAAGCATTTTTTTTCTTCTAAAAACTTGGTCAAACACTACAACTTTGGAAAAAATGTGCTTTTGGATTTGAAGAAGATTGGCCAAACATGTTATTAGCATCTTGAAAAATATTTAAATATTTATTCGAATATTTAAATAAATAAAAATAAAAACTCTATAATAGTCATACTCCCTCCGTCCCATTTATGCCTGGATTGAAATTTAAGAAAGAAAGAATTTTAAAATTTTTGATTTAAAATAAATCATAAATATGTAAGACTATAAATTACCTTATTAAGAATAACTATAAAATTTAGGGGAAGAAAACAATTTCTTTACTAGTTAAATTTGGAGCTCCACAATTGTAATTCTGTCCTGCTCCACTTTGTTTTCAGCACCAGTTAATTAAACTTGTTCATGTAAATAGCACAATGTCAACATTTTCACCATCTACAGTAACATTGAGCTGAAGAACACCATGCGTACGCTAAGCTCTGTGCTCAGTCAAACTACACCATATAAATTAAAAAGGGGCGTGTGTACTTATATATATGTCAGTACACTCATTTCGAGTAGCAACCTATGGAAAAAAGCAAATATCTTTGGATACTAGGTCACTACAATGACTACATTTAGTCAGGGGGCGTGTGCACTTTATACCATCGGTCGAAATTTTTCACTAGATATTTATAAGAAAAATAAAAATACTGAGTGATACATATATAAAAAGACATCGCTTGTCATAATAATTTTTTATTCATTTTACTATTTTTCTTCAAATTATGACACTGCTTATATAAAATCCTACGTACGCCACAACACCTAGTATCCAAAGATATTTGATCCATGGACAAATTGGCCCTATGATAATTTCTCTGCAGAACCTTCAAAGAAGACATTTGTGGTTAAAGAAGAGAAGGAGAAGCAGACGGGTTTGAGACACAATAAATAGGGTACAGACATCTCTATGGTGTCTCTCTTATTTGGGCCCTTTTGATTTTACACATGGATATATCTTGACCATCCAAGTCAATTTAAATCTCAACCGTTTGATTAACAATTCTGGACAGTTGGAACAAGAGAATATAAAGGAAGCTTCTCTCACGTGAGAAGCACATGTTAATACATTGCAAGAAAATATTATTGTTTTTTCTGTTATAGGACTAGCAATAGAATTTGTACAAGTGTACAGATAATTAGATTTTTCTCTTTCTTGTTAGATTAGCTTTTTGTATAAATATTGATACACAGTGATGAAATAATACAGAGAAAATTTCACAAATCTGCTTTACATTTCTTCATGGTATTAGAGCAGTAGCTCGATCCATTCAATCTCTCTCTCAAATTTTCTTTTTCAATTCAATCACTGAATCATGACTGGAAGAGAGACTCATGTTGCTGTTATTGCCTCTGGTTCATCCAACAATGGACCAAATCATGACACAAATCATTCTTATTTTCTACACTCTTCAGATGCACCTGGTATGATCATTGTCAACTTACCATTTGATGGAAGAGGCTTCCAAGAATGTAGAAGGTCAGTGCTTATAACACTCTCAGCCAGAAACAAATTAGGCGTCATAGATGGGAGTTGTGTTGCACCACCCCTGACTTCCAAAGACTATGCACTTTGGAGCAGGTGCAATGACACGGTGACTTCATGGCTGCTCAATTCATTATCCAAATATATTGGAGACAGTGTCCTCTACTCAAAAAGTGCAAAGGAACTCTAGGGTAGTCTTGGGCATAGATTTGGCCAGTCAAACGGGGCCAAACTATATCACCTACAGAAGAAAATAGCAAGATCAGTACAAGAAAACAACAATATAGCAGGATACTTTACCACATTGAAAAGGTTGTGGGATGAGCTGGGTTCTCTAAACTCACATTTAAGATGCACCTGTGACTGTGTGTGTGAAGGAAAGAAGCAAGCCAAGTTTATGGAAGATCAAAGGATCATCCAATTCCTTACGGGACTTAATGATGCATATGGTCAGGCAAGAGGGAACATCCTGATGATGAACCCTCTTCCAACTATGGATGTGACTTATTCTTTGCTATTACAGGATGAAGGTCAAAAGGAAGGATACATCAACCCACAGTATCCCAGTGATGCTTTATCTTTTATGGTAGGTGCACAAACAAGGAGTCCACAGAAGTACAACAATCAAACTCAAAAGACTTGGAATGCATCACAAAAATCTGGAAACACTCAACAAAAGTTCAAGGCTAGGAAGACTAAATATAATCCTAATGTGAGCTACAGCCATTGTATGAGAACAGGACATGTCAGGACATACTGTTACAGGTTGATAGAGTTTCCAAAAGACTTCCAATTCACCAAATCAAACATGTATCAGCTAAGGCTAATACAGTACTTGGAGCTAAGGAAGATGACTGCACCAATAATCCTCCTGGCGAAGGATCAGTGGACAATCACAATCAGCACATCAGCAAAGAACAACTCTCAGAGCTGGTTAACCTAATCAAACAGGTGCACATTGGACACACAAAAAATGGAGGGACAGAGATTAATGCTAATGATGTGGCTGGTACAGTACTCAAATACTCTGGAATCTGTCTAGTAGTGTTTAACACTAAAACTTGGATTATTGATTCAGGATCCTCTGAACACATGTGTTTTGACTCCAATTCTTTCCTCGAGCTAACTCGCTTACCTATGCCTTTACAACACTTCACTATAAAAGCCAAACTTTTTCAGAACCAATTTTTATGTTATGTTAAAATATATGTTCTCTATAACAACACTTCGCTATAACATCCAAAAATATTCGGAACAAACTAAGCTATTATAGAGATATTTGACTAATATACATTCTTCAAGTCACCTATAGCTAACTGATGCAAGCACATTTTAACTTGTATATAGTGTCAACCTTTCCTTCAAAGCATCTGTTATTTCTTTTCCTCCAAATTACCTAAACTTCCGAGTAGAATGGTGAACCAGATCTTCTTCTTCTCAAATGCATGCTCTAGCATTTTTTTTTCCTATTTTCCCTCAGCAAATTAACCTTCTCAATCGAATTATGCATGTAACTCTAAATCCCAACCAATATTTCACTTGTGGTTAACCTAGATTGCAGCTGCTCGAAATAAAAAATCTCTCACATAAAGGAAAATGCATTTTCATACTTAATAACAGGACAATTTTCTAAAAGCATAATGGAAAGAAAAAGAGATAACAAAATTAACAATTGCATATGATCATACTGGTTTATAATTTGTAAAAGAATCTAAATTCAACAAGGGAAGTTTCACATTCCCAATTAACTAGCTAAAATTACAACAACAATATTATTCCCAAAAAATAAAAAAACATTTTAAATATCAACTTAAGTAAGAGAAAAAAGAAAACTGCATACTTGTCACAAATTTGTTGAGGACTTCAAATTTCTCCAAAGCTATTTATTAACTTCAGTTGGTGTCTGCACTCTGTGTTAGCTGCCATAGATCTAAGGATTGAGCTTGAGGAAGAAAACATGCAAATGAAGGAATAAAATTCTGTTATTTTGAAGAAGAAGAAGAAGAAGAAGAAGAATTGATATTGTCTATCGTTTATACAATGAGTACAGTGTATTTATATTGTACTATACTATACTAACTTCTAATATTATACTAACTAACTAACCTTCAACTACAGTTACATAGTTAACTATAGTTAATTTATAGCTTGTTCACTAACTTTAGTCAACACTCCCCCTCAAGCTGATGGTTGATACAGATTCTTCACTCCTAACTAGTTTAGTAACTGATCATGTTGAAACTTTCCCAAGCTCTTTGTCAGTAAATTTGCTAGCTGGTCTTTAGTATGTACGTACTCTGTCTTCAGTAGCCCTTCACATATTTTCTCCTTAACAAAATGGCAATCGATGTCAATATGTTTAGTTTTTTCATGGAAGATAGGTTTGACTGTTATTTGTATAGCAGCCTTGCTGTCACATATCAGACTTATAGACTGTTGAATCTTGACTCCAAGTTCCTTGAACAACCCTACCATCCAAGTGACTTCTGCTGCACATGAAGTCATACTTCTGAACTCAGCCTTAGCTGAGCTTCTAGATACAGCCATTTATTTCTTTAACTTTCAAGACACCAGTGCATTTCCAAATTTAACCAAGTGCCCAGTTACTAATCTCCTTGACTCTATACATGATCCCCAATCATAATCACAGTAAGCAATCAGCTTGTCTGTACTTTCTGCAGGCATAAGTAACCCCAAGCCTGGTGCTTGTTTGATGTATCTGACTACTCTAAGAGCAGCTTCCATGTGAGACACCTTGGGACAATGCATATACTGACTCAAAACCTGCACTGCAAAGGCAATATCTGGTCTGGTCATGGTGAGATAAAACAGCCTCCCAACAAGTCTCTGATAACAGCTAGGACTTTTGAGCTCCTGATCACTTTCTTGTTTTCAGTTCTGAATGCACTTGTCATACTCTACAGATGTGAGTTTTTGATTCAACTCCAATGGTGTACCAGAAGGCTTTGCTCCACCTAAACCTGCTTCAGATATTAACTCAAGTGCATACTTTCTTTGACACATAAGGATCCCTTCCTTTGATCTGGAAAATTCAATTCCCAGGAAGCATTTCAATTCCCCTAAGTCCTTCATCTTGAACTTCTTCTGCAACTCTACTCTGGTGTCACACAATAACTTATCATGGTTCCCTGTGATCAGCAGGTTATCCACATACACAATGATGATAACTGTATCACCATTAACTCCTCTAATGAACAATAAATAGTCATAGTGACTCTGTTTAAACCCCATCTGCAGAAGTACCTCTGTTAACTTCACATTCCACTGTCTTGGTGCTTGTTTAAGACCATATAAGGACTTGTGAAGTTTGAAAACCTTCTTAGTCTCCCCCTGGTTTGCAAATCCCTATGGAATATGCATGTACACCTCTTCAACCAATTCACCATTTAGGAATGCATTATGAACATTCATCTGGTATATCATCCAGTGTTGAGATGCAGCAAGAGCTACAATGGACCTAACGGTTACCATTTTAGCAACAGGAGAGAAGGTTTCACTGTAGTCCAGCCCTTCCTTTTGACTATAGCCTTTGGCAACTAGTCTGGCCTTGTATATTTTAACCTCTCCTGAGACCTTGTACTTAATTTTGAATATCCACCTGCAACCTATAAGAGTTTTTTCAGGAGGTAGATCAACTATGCTCCAGGTTTTATTTTCCTCTAGGGCTGCAATCTCCAACTTTATAGCCTCTACCCATTGAGGATCAGTGACTGCCTCACTAAAAAACTGAGGTTCAGAACATGTTGAATGAGTTGCCAATACCTTACTGTATGAAGGAGTAATGTGAGAGTAATCTACATAAGCTGAAATGGGATAAGAACACTTAGCATCTTTGGACTGCACCACATAATCTTGCATCCATATGGGAGGTTTGCTGGGACTGGAAGATTTTCGGACCTGAGCAGGTACAACACCAGGTGTGTTATCCACTGCACTAGGTGATGCATCATCAAACTGAGTCTCAGCAGAAGTGTCACCAGGTGCTGCATTATCTGTGAAGTTACCTTCAGAATTTGTAGTATAGTGAGGAGTAGCCACAGGAGAGTCAGCAGGAGAATGAGAAGACTCCCACCCCAGATGTAGCACTAGTCTCATGTAAAGGAATATCAACTCCAGGAGATGAATCTGAAGCAGAGATCTTGGGATCTGCACTAGTTGATGAGAGTAGATCCAGTATAAGAAAAATAATGCTACCAGAACATAACACATGCTTGAAAGGAAAAATGTCTTCCGGAAAAACAACATTTATGTTAACAAATAAAGACTTAGAATTCAAGTCATACAGAACATAACCTTTTTGAGATGAAGAATAGCCCAGGAAGACAGCAGGAATAGCTCTTGGTGAGAACTTGTTAACAATCCTGGGGCATGCTGCATAACACAGACAACCAAAGACCTTTAAGTGTTGCAGTGAATGAGGATGCAAGTAAAGCAACTCAAATGGGGATTTGTGCCCAAGTGTTCTAGAGGGTAGCCTGTTGATGAGTTAGACTGTAGTGGTAACACATTCACCCAAAAACCTTAGAGGAACAGTAGCCTGAAACCTGAGAGACTTGGCCATGTCTAAGATTATTCTGTGTTTTATCTCAACAATTCCATTTTGTTGAGGGGTGTAGACACATGAACTCTGATGAAATATACCAAGACTGGAGAGCAGCTGTTTAAACTCATTACTAAAGAATTCACTACCATTATCAGTCCTTAAGACTTTTATGGAAGCTGAAAGCATGTTCTTTATTTGAGTTAGAAAATCTCTTAGTACAACTATAACTTCTGACTTGAAATTGATCAAAAATATCTAAGTGTATCTGGTATAGTCATCAACTACTGTAACAAAATACCTCTTACCACTATGAGAAGGAACTCTATATGGCCGTCAGATATCACAATGCATTAAGCCAAATGCAGATTGAGATACTGAAGTACTTAGAGGAAAAGGTAGTTTAGTTTGTTTAGCAACTGGACATACAAGACAGTATTGGGTTCCTATCTTTAGGGTACTAAGAGCATCTAACTTCCTTATTACATCAATAGGAACATGGCCTATCTTCTATGCCATACTACTGCAGAATCAGGTAAGCTGGTTGTATGAGCACACTTATTGTCTGGTGTTGCTGTAGAATCCTGGGATGATCCTCCTTGAAGTATGTACAAACCATACTCCTCCTTACCAATCCCCTTCACCTGACCACTGTAGAGATCCTGAAAAATGCAGAAGTCAGGGAAGAAGGCAACCATGCATTGAAGTTCTTTGGTGAATTGAGACACTGAGAGCATGTTATATTTAAAGTCTGGAATATACATTACATTAGAAATATTGTTATTTCTAAGTACTGAGGATGTCTCTTTATGTGATACAGATACTACATTCCCAATAGGTAATTGAACTTTGCACTTCTCTGAACTGGGAATGGACTGACAGGAGGTAAGGGCATCAAGTTGAGAAGTCATATGATTTGAGGCTCCTGTGTCTATGATTCAGTTATGCTTAAGATGATTGGACATCAGAGTAATTAGAGTACCTGCAATAGCTAACTTGGTGGATGATTCTGGACCCTCTTCATTCCCTTTGGCCAGCATCTGAAGAATTTGTTGATACTGCTCTTTGGTGAAGAAGGGAGCAGCAGGACTATTGTTAGGAGTGGTCTGGGCAAACTGAGGCATATAAGAATGTAGAACTTATTGTATCCCTGATTGAGTTCCATAAGAACCTTGTTGATAGCCCGATTCTGCAGCATTTGGAAACATTAGACTACTCACACTGTTTGCATACACTCTAGAGTTCTACCCTTTTTTCTTTCCTTTGAAATCTGATGGATAGCCATGCAATTTGTAGCAATTCTCCTTTGTGTGCCCCTTGTAGTGATAGTATTCACACTGAACCTGATTCTTTCTATACTTGAAATTTTCACCTGCATTTGTTGGATTCTTATTATTATATAATACATCTCCTTCTATGCCTTCAGTAGTTTGGGTAGTTTGAGTAAAATTAGTTGGATTCCTTTGACTCTTTTGATCAATCAGTAGAGAATAGGCTTTGTTAATGCTAGGAATTGGAGACATCACTATAATTTGGCTCCTTGACTGTGAGTATGACTCATTTAATCCCATCAGAAACTGTAGTAGCCTATGATACTCAAAGTGCTGAGCATACTTCTTTGATTCTGGACAAGGACAGCCAGGACAAGGCATTAACGCATCAAATTCATCCCAAAGGTCTCTCAATTTGGAAAAGTAGTAAACAACAGACATGGTACGTTGAGTAAGAGTATGAATCTCCCTATGTAAATACAGAACCCTAGATCCATTCACCTTGTCGAACCTCTCCTTTAAGTCCTCCCATACCTTGTGAGCATTAGAGGCATATACTACACTACTAAGTAAACCTGGCCTTACTGCATTCATTATCCATGAGAGAACTACATCATTCACTTTCTCCCATTGGTCATGAAGTTCAGGTTCAAACTTGGACTTAGGAAATCGACTATCTACAAAACCTAACTTGCTCTTCCCTAACAATCCAATCCCCATAGACCTACTCCATAATGCGTAGTTATCTGAACCAGTAAGCCGAAGAGAGATCAGAGTACTACCTGCAGTCTCTGTTGGTTGAAGGAATAGTGAGTGATTGCGATCAATTGAGGGAAATGCAGTTACGTCGGTGCCGGAATTGACATTACCAGAGGTTGTAGTTGTTGGATATGAAGTATCACCTACCGTTTCTTCTCCAATCACCATTTTCAGCTGCTTCTTAAGAGTAAACCCTAGACTTTCTACTACACGCTATAATTGGATAATTTTTCAGAAGAATTGCAAAATTGAAGTAACAAGTGTAGAGACTGACTTGAGAACTTCCTTCGATATACTCTGGTAGCTCTGATACCATGTTAGCTACCGTGGATATAAGGATTGAACTTGAGGAAGAAGACATGCAAATAAAGGAAGCACTCAAGAGAAACATAAATTTGTTATTCTGAAGAAGAAGAAATGATACTGTGTATCGTTTATACAATGAGTACAATCTACAATGTATTTATATTGTACTATACTATACTAACTTCTAATATTATACTAACTAACTAACCTTCAACTACAGTTACATAGTTAACTATAGCTAATTTATCAGCTTGTTCACTAACTCTAGTCAACACTTCAGCCCTAAAAGAATGACAATTTAGAAATTGGATTAAAAATTACATCTAATGTCAAGTTCTAAAAAATTAAATACTAGAATAAGGAGCTACATATATAATAGTGAGCATACCTCCAATTGGCTTTGAATTGGGAGGTTTCGAGCGGCCTTGAAATTGCTGACAGCATAAAAAGATCGCCCATTTTTTACAGTTTCAATAATGTTTAGAGAAAGGTTTTGCTAATTGAAACGACGCAGTTTTAGAGGAAAGAGATGACAAAAGGCTTTAGTGACGTTAAATTATACCATCTCTGTCCCAAGTCTATACGAAGGAAATGATATATTTTTTATTTTAGAAATAATTTAACTTTAAAATTACTCATCAGTCACAAAAAAATATTAAATAAAATAGTATATTAGGAGGGAAAATTATCGATTTTAATTTTTATTATTGATATATATGTTAAATAATTACTATAAAAAAAATCCAAGTAACTAAGATAATCACAATATTATAAATCACAAGAAAATTAAATGTTATGATGCTAAATTTGGAGTTTGGAATGTTATATCAACTTCTTCAATGTAAATTCATAGTGCGAAATATCGAATGTTTCTTATTACAATTTTTTTTGTAGCAAAAGTATTTATCGGTCCTCCATAGAAATATGCTGATCTAACATAAATAATTCTAGGATTTCAATTGATTATTTATGGAGAACTAGGTGATTTTCCTGGACATACCTTTTATTTGATACATAATGTTAATGAAGCTACCGCAAAGATTATAAACTTAAAAATGAAAAACAATTTTTTCAGAGGGATTATAAACTTAAAAATGAAGAACAATATGAATCCCTATCATGTTCCATCAATATTGAAAAGGGGATTATATGATATGTAAAAGATATATGATCTGTATACTTTTATGTTGAAAAAAAAGAAACTTATAATTTACTATTTTCAAATTTTTATGTTAACCGCCAATAGTTACAATCTTTCTCATTTGACTAAGCTGTTCCGCTAATATATATCCAAATACACGCCATGATAGTAAAAATTATTTACACAATTGTATAGTATTAAATTTTATTGTATCTTTTTGATGTATACAATTGGATATATTATATTATTTGTCATCGTTTCATGATTTCATGCACCGATTATATGAAAAATAAATTTATAATATTATAAAAAAAATATGATATAAGATAAAATTATTATAAAAATAGGTAGAGTAAATAATAAAATAAAATTATTTAATAATAAGGAATGACAAGATAATAGGAAAATAAAAGATAATGACGCAATCATGTTAAATCGAACATTTCATATGGTAGCGTTAAATCTATTGTTACGTATACTTTATAATAAAATTTAAATAATAATTAAAACAAACATTTAGCTATTACTTATCCAATACACTTGTTGACGCCTTGAGACGAACAAAACAACGTGGAGAGTAAGTTTCCAAAGCTTGTACTTCGTTTTCTATAAATACCGTCCAAAAATTCAGCAACTTTAATCAATTGATTTTTGCCAATGGATTATTTTCGTTTATTACCAGAAGGTTGCATATCTGAAATTCTCTCCTTCACTTCTCCTAAAGATGCTGCTAGTTCCTCAGCAATCTCACTCGGATTCAAGTCTGCTGCTGAATCCGACGTCGTTTGGGAGAAATTTTTGCCCTCTGATTATCAACATATTATTTCTAGCTCAAACTCTTTCTTAGTTTCTCCTTCCAAAAAAGAGCTTTATTTTAGTCTCTGTGATTCCCCGATTCTCACTGATGGCGGCAAAGTGGTAACTCTCTAACCTTTGTTTTGCTTTGTTTGGTGTTTTAAGAAAAGATTGTGTTTTTAATCCCTGAATTACTGAGTAATTACTCTCTTCATTTCAATTTACCTGAACATATTTGAGTGAACAGGAATTTAAAAAAGAAATGAAAGATTTTGGAGGTTGTGGTCTTAAATATGCCATGAAATTTATCTTGTTATAAGAGTATTGAAACTTGTAGTTTTAATCATATTATAACGTTGTGGCTATAAAAATAGGTAAAATAGAAAGTTTAAGTTAAATTATTTTTAAATTTAGAAAGAAGTGATAATTAAAATAAATGGAGGAATAAGGATTTAAGTTATATATATACTTATAAATTTTGGTGCTAGTATAATCTAACATGTTATAGAATGTTACTTACCATTTATTTTAGGTTACTGCTTAATGCTATTAAATAAAGTTACTTGTAATTACCTTTCGAGTGACCTGATTGTATAAAATATTTTTTATACAGTTAGTGCATACAACTTAAACTCTTCAAATAATTTTTGGCTTTTATAAAATCTGATCAAGTAATATATGTAATAGATTGATATGTACTACTATTATTTTGGTCTCAGATTGCCGGATTGTTAAGCGATGAGCTTTGTGATTAGTGTGTAATATACCACTTATGTGTTTGTATTAGTACTTCTACTGATGGTTTTCCGAGATTGATACAGTTTTACAAGGATCACAACATGAAAAATATTTTCTAGAGTAATTCTCGCTTGACATATGACATGGTATTCACAATCAAAGTTAGATTTCTTGGAAATGGACTTGAAGTATAAATTTGGATTACATTGGGGTTTTTATTTTGTTGTTGTTGCGCTTGAAGTGTAAATTTATTTAACTAAAGGGTAAGTGGTGTTTAATTAGATAACACAAGGACCACAATCATCATTCAATAATAACTAAGGGATCAAAAGTATATCGATTTATTTCCTTTTAAGTTTTTATTAAGGTGTAAATGTGATTATATTCACGAATACAAGAAAAATTCAGCTAATTGTCAATGAAAAAGGGTCCTATTATATGGATGCGTACAGTGTATGGGTGGAAATGGGCAGGCGCTTGTAGCTAGTCATGTCAAGTTGGGCAGGGTCAACCTGTGACCGTCCCAGCCCGATCTGACCCGTCCATAACGGGTGTTTAATGGTCTTGTCCCGGACTCCCTTTCATGTAGTTAGATAAAGTCTAGACCCTTTATTATTTTTAAATGTTTTATTTTTTATTCCTGATGTTTTGTGTATCATGGTTTTATTTGTTAAATAGAGTTTTTCATTGGATTATCGTGTAAATGTGATTATATTCACAAATACAAGAAAAATTCAGCTAATTGTCAATGAAAAAGGACCCTAATATATGGATGCGTACAGTGTATGGGTGGAAATGGGCAGGCGCTTGTAGCTAGTCATGTCAAGTTGGGCAGGGTAAGCCTGTGGCCGTCCCAGCCTGACCTGACCCGTCCATAACGGGTGTTTAATGGTCTTGTCCCGGATTCCCTTTCATGTAGTTAGATAAAGTCTAGACCCTTTATTATTTTTAAATGTTTTGTTTTTTTATTCCTGATGTTTTGTGTATCATGGTTTTATTTGTTAAATAGAGTTTTTCATTGGATTATCGTGTAAATGTGACTATATTCACGAATACAAGAAAAATTCAGCTAATTGTCAATGAAAAAGGGCCCTAATATATAGATGCGTACAGTGTATGGGTGGAAATGGGCAGGCGCTTGTAGCTAGTCGTGTCAAGTTGGGCAGGGTCAGCCTGTGACCGTCCCAGCCCGACCTGACCCGTCCATAACGGGTTTTTAATGGTCTTGTCCCGGACTCCCTTTCATGTAGTTAGATAAAGTCTAGACCCTTTATTATTTTTAAATGTTTTACTTTTTTATTCCTGATGTTTTGTGTATCATGGTTTTATTTGTTAAATAGAGTTTTTCATTGGATAAGAAGACCGGGAAGAAATGTTTTATGGTTGCAGCAAGGGAGCTTGTTATTTCATGGGGTGATACACCACATTATTGGGGATGGTCATCTCACCCAGACTCCAGGTTTTGTATTTTCTCTGTTCCTTTCCTGTGTAATTTAGAAAGAAATTACTTAACTTAAACATAAACATTAATCACTATAAATTTTTGCAGATTCTCGGAAGTGGCTAATCTTCGGTTTGTTTGTTGGCTTGATATGCGAGGCAAGATTGAAACTGGAATACTGTCAAAAAGAACCAAATACGCTGTTTATTTGGTGTTCAAATTGGCAAACGGATTTTATGGCCTTGAAACTGCTAATGCATTTGTTAGATTTGTTGGTCGTGAGAGTAACAATGAAGCTGAGGAACGAGCAAGTGTTGTTAGTCTTTCCAGACGAGAAGGGCCTAGTGAGAAGCGATCCAAGAGAAGAGTTGATGGATGGATGGAAATAGAAATGGGAAATTTTTTCAATGATGCTGGAGAAGATGGAGATGTTGAAGCGAGATTGATGGAGATTAGGCGTCTCTTTGCTAAAGGTGGCCTTATTGTTCAAGGAATGGAGTTTCGACCAGAATGAAGAAGAGAAGAATCCTCTTACCATGCCTTGCTAAGAGTCGCTCTTTTCTGGATTGATATAATGTTCTTCTAAATATGGCCCTTCTCACAAAATGGTCAACCCCGAGTTATCCATAGAGTTGATTCACTATTTTAATGTACAATACAGAGTGAGTAGATGTGTGTAAAAACCTCAATATCTTCTTATGATTATAAATGAAATATGCCACCTGTTTGTAGCATCAACTTCTGCACTCTGTTATGCTCAACTCTTTTTACTCCCCGCAATTTTGGGAATAACTTAACCTTCTCTATGCTAGAATGAAAGTTAAATAAGGTTATTGTAGGAAACCATAAAGTTATGCCTTGACTTACACTCTTCCCTTTTATGCCTTGACTTACACTCTTTGTGCCAGCTCCTGCTGCTAATATATTTGTTCTATAAATTTGTTTATCTAGCATTTTCAAGAAAGAGAGGAGATCAAATTCCATGTAATTTGATGATCTTAAATGACTGTTGGTTCAATTCCTACTAGATCATTTGGCTAGAGACATATTAACTCATATTTTCCTGTGTAGATTCTCCATATTGACTTGAAGGAACATGTTTCTCTAACATTTCCCTTGGTGTGGTTTCTAATATCCACCCGGGGCTGCTTCTGATTATGCAAAGCTGCATATTATTAAGTCGAAATGCAGCACTTGAGCTTTGAGGACTAACTGCTGGAGGTCAATTTAGGCCAACATTACGGAAGCACTTACTAGTTTATCTTTTGATTCACAACTTTGAGTGGACTCCTAATGGCCTAAGGTCGCGCTAATAATGAAGGAGGAAGCAGGAATCTGTTGCATACTGTTTATTATTTTACAAGTTTATTGAGGCATTGGGACACTTTCTCTCAGGTTCTTATACTTTTTCCGAAAGGAAATTGAGTTCTTTTCTGTCCTTTACTAGGTTCTTGTGATCTTTGGCGTAACTGGTAAAGTTACTGCCATGTGACCAGGAGGTCACGGGTTCGAGCCGTGAAAACAGTCTCTTGCAGAAATGCAGGGTAAGGCTGCGTACAATAGACCCTTGTGGTCCGGCCCTTCTCCGGACCCCGCGCATAGCGGGAGTTTAGTGCACCGGGCTTCCCTTTTTACTAAGTTCTTGTGATCATGCTTTTGTGGTCTAATTGGCATGCTTGTAACAGTACTCTGTTTCAGAATCATTCTAAGTTGCAGAAGGTTTGCTATGAGAACACAAGCATACTCTCAAGGATTCATTTAGGTGGAAGCCAAATGATAATCAGGTACATCCCTTTACTAACTCTTTAGATATGTGGAGTTTACCAGTTGAGATTATCAGGTTGAATATTTGAGATAATAAACTAGAAACTATTATTTCAAAGAGAAAACAAGATTCAACCATAAATGATTAGAAGTAACTATATTCTGTAATATTTCTTTGAAATTCCAAAACCTTACTGACATTTTAGAGGACCATCTTCTAACATCACAGCTATGGAGTTCTACTTTTTGTTTTGTAGCTATCAAAGTCGCATATATCATAAGCTAAACAAATATTTACAGTATCATGTTGTGAAAACATCAATAGGACAAACTGGGAAAAAGAATTAGAGACAACTCCCAAAGATAAAGAAAGGTAATAAACTAAACCTGATTACCTATTCATCTATATTAAAATACAGGCCAATCCAGCTTCTCATGAGCTAATTGCCATTTGAAAGAAACATAGTCAGATTTTAGGACGGGTTCTATGAGTTCAACTGAACCTATTGCTTTCAGCTCAAACTATGTATACAATACAAAAAATAAATAAATAAATAATGTATACAAATAATAAGATCATGTTCATTCTGAATTCAGTGATTTCAGATCTTGAATTCGCCTTTGGAAAGAAAAACGCTCTGACTGATTGGTAGGTTTAACATCAAAAATGGATCAAGCAAGCATGAATAAGGGTATATATTGAAGGTAAGAACCTCGGGGTAGAGGTAGTCTAATGCAAGTCAAGTGCATTTGAAGCCCGGGCAGACAGATAAAATGATAATGAGAATGATGATTATGATGATAGCCAAAACAATAAGTTTTATCTTCATATTTTCATACCACATCTTCCTTCTTATCTTGGTCCCCTGTTGTCTGAAGTCCTGAGCCTGAAAATCGCAAATAACAGATTATCAACCATTGCACAAACCATGAAACAATTTTTGCTTATAAAAATTAAAGGAATGAAATAGGAAAATGGACACATCAATCATTCAGTTAAAGTTGCTCAAAACATATTCATGATGCATTAAGCTGACCTGTGATCGAAGATTCTCTGTTTTATCGACTAGAAGCTCAATCTTCTCACCACGGTCAAGAACCTGATATCAGACAAAAATCTTGAGCAAATTCAGAATACATTCAATGTTGAATTCAGTAATAAAGCACTACAAAACATGAAGATTCTCCATGTCAATGGCGTATGCAGAATTTTACACAAGTGTTGTCAGAAGGTTAGTAGGTAGTCGAGTGTTTCCCTTTGCCTTCCTTAGTTCAATAGTATTAGTAGCATATGGTATCATTTTAACCTTGTATTGTTATTACTTGCTATTAGTACTTCTTTCATCGTTTGTTTTACTATCTTGGTTTCAGTTTTCTAAATATCAGTGCTTCTTTCATCTTTTCTTTAGCTAATGGTCTATCGAAAATAGCCTCTACCCTTCCGGGGTAGGGGTAAGGTTGCATACATCCTATCCTCCTCAGAACCCGCTTGTGGGAATACACTGGGTTGTTATTGCTGTCAGCCTATTATCGCAACTTAACTTGTATGTTTTTTCAGTTATGGGGCAGAAGAGGTTCTAAAGCTTTACTTCTTGCCCGAATTAATGTTTACATTTTTTTCTTCTCTATTACATAGATGCATATTTTTTTCAATATAACTTGTTGAATGTTGACAAAGCTGTGCCGGATAACACCCATGTTATCAGATGTGACTCCTCCTGTTCAAAGTTTGTTTTGAATAAACTTTAACCTAAGATAAAAAATTTACCTTCTCAATGTTTTCCATCATCACTCCCTTGACTTCAGAAACTTGAGCCTTGACCTTAGAAAGCTTACTGATTTCTTCAGGATGATCAACACAGTATTTCATGTGTTCCTTTAATTTTGACCTACAATAGCGTGTGAAAACAATTGTTTGGTAATTCATGTACAAAGATAGTGTATATGTTAATTATAATTGACAAAGAAAGTTACCCAAATTCTCTATTCAGGCTTTTAGCACTAGCAGTTGCAGCTTTTCCTCCAGCATATCTTTTGCTAAAATCATCCTTTACACGATCCAAGAAGGCAATGGGAATTTCCCTACCTGCAGATTCAGTAGCCACCACGCAGTAGGCTGCAGTATCAAAAGTAAAAGAGGTTCAATGATTAAGATAGTATTTAATAGGTCAAGTTTGTAACAAATATTTTAACAAACATTGAGAAAAGGAGAATACCCCATCTAAGAACTAATGTTGGCCATTTTATGAGAATGAAATGAATAGTCTATGAGGATCCTTAGAAGGGGAGCTACGGAACAACAGTAAAATTATCTCCGTGTGACTTATAGGTCACGGGTTCAAGTCGTGGAAGCAGCCACTAATGTTTGCATTAGGTTAGACCATTAGGATGTCTACATCAGACCCCTTGGGTATGGCCTTTCTCCGAACCCTGCGTGAACACAAGATGCCTGCTAGTCTATGATGATTCTTGAAACCCGCGGTGGAGCCAAGAGTTCTAACAAGGAGATTCAAAGAAATGCAAGAAGTCACACCTAAGATACGATTTAACCTATGATAAGAAGAAATTTTTGAACCACACTTCTCGCTCGCTAAAAATTTTCCTTACGTCAAGGAAATTCAATAATTTATATATATATAAAAAATATGTTCTTACTCTATTTGCACAATATAGTTTTCTGTCAAAAGAAATTCAATTAAAACCTTTCAAATCATGTCGTCTACCGTTGCTTGAAACCCAAAATGACCTGGTAGATTTTTTTTCACACATAAGAAGGCAAATGAACCAGAAAGGGGATGGAAATAGCAAAAGGTCATCTGTTCAGGGTGCATTGTATAATCCACATCCTTGATATGTAAAATCCTTTTTACCAACAAATAACCCAAACAAAAACTCATAATCTTTAATGCAAACCTCAATCTACCAACATTATGTTTTACAAATTAAATGTCATAATTTTTTTTTCTTATTGTAATATCTCCAATTATGGTTGATTGTTCGACACTTCCAACACATTGGCAATTTGGCATGCATAAAAGAAAGCTCATTATGTACATGTAATTCAATAATTAACGCTAGACAATCAAAATGATCAAATAAATAGATCCAAGAAAAGAAAAAGAAAAATGGTATTATGAATAGAAATGAAATGAAATGAAACTGACTGAATCCATTGTCGGAGAGGAAATTGAAGGTGTGACCATCACAATTATATGAGAATTTGTTATTAGATGCAGGCAGTTTTTGCAGGCATTGAGAGGCTATGCTATTAAAATTTCCTGTGAATTCGCTGTACTCGGCCAGAATTACCGTTCCCCTCGCGACGAAGCTATAAATCAACGTCTGTTGTCCCATCCTTTTAATTTTGTAATGGAAAATTCCAAGAACCTCAAAAGAGAGAAGATGGAGAAAAAGAATTCAATCAAAGGGAAAATAGCATTCTAGAGAAAAAATATATTTTAGAGAGAAATGGGAAATTATTTTGCATGCATGGAAATGAAACGAGAGCATATTGTTGAATGGTTGAAGACGAAGGTGATTGAATTAGTAAAAATTGGTATGAGAATTAAAAAAAAATAGTAATTGGTAAATCTAGGAAAAAAATGAGAGGAAAAATAAAGATTAAAGAAGCAACCGAATTTTCTTGAACTATGTTCGGATTTGTATAATTATTGCAGGGGGAATCAGAAATTGCCGGATTTACATATGATAATTAAAAAATAGCCACAATTTCAAAAGTAATCAAAATTTAGTCATTTTTTCATATAAAGATAAAATCTGAATAAAAATACTCTTTAAAAGCTAAAAAAATTTCAGTATAATGTGCTGGAATTTCATAATGTGCCGGAGTTCCAACATAATAGGAGCTCCATATTATAGCATATTATGCTGAAGTTTATATGGAAGAGTTCCATAATCCAGCATATTATGCTGGAATTTTCCGTGTTTCAGCAAAGTAATGGCTATTTTTTAGTGACTTTGCAAACGTTGACTATTTTTCAATTACTAGTCTGCAAACTGGCTAACCCGTGCTATTTTCACTTATTGCAGTGTAAGGTTTGGTTCACACATAGTATTTATTCATGTATGTCCAATACATTCTTTTGAAAATTTCTTTTCAGAATAATTATAACTTATTTAATTCTTTACATAATTTTTCTAAAGTTCCGACACATTCGTGATGATTCTTTGAAAAATATTTTGAAGACGATATACAAGGAGTTAGTGTCTAGTGTCTAAGTGTCTAGTGTCTAAGTGTCTAGTGTCTAGTCAACTGATTTACTTTAGTTGAATTAAATTGTTGGTCTGAAATGCAAAGGCGATTTACTTTAGTTGAATTAAATTGTTGGTCTGAAATGCAAAGGCTGGTTCTTTCAACAACACCCGGGCGGTCCGACCAATTTTGTGGCCTAAAGTCAAATTTTATGAGGGACCTTAATTTTTTAAAATTTTGTTTTTTAATTTGAAGTCTATTTTTTAAATTTTTTTAGATGCAAAGTTATTAATAATTTTTTTATAATCAATTTTTTTCTAATAATTCTTTCTCAATTGACAATATAGTTAATTTATTTAACCTCTCTTCAGACATTATTGAGCTTAGTTAAGATTTTATCAATTTTAATTTCGAAAAACTTCTTTCTGCTGAAGTAACGGTAACATGAGTTATTAACATTATTCTATAAGCAATATAGACATTTGGAAAAGAATCAAATCTTTTTATTTGATTGAATATATCAATTAAACTATTATCTTCTAAAAGGGCAGTCCGGTGCACTAAGCTCCCGCTATGCACGGGGTCCGGGGAAGGGCCAGACCATAAGGATCTATTGTACGCAACCTTACCCTGCATTTTTGCAAGAGGCTGTTTCCACAGCTCGAACCCGTGACCTCCTGGTCACATGACAGCAACTTTACCAGTTACGCCAAGGCTCCTCTTCAAAACTATTATATTCTAATTGTACTATTTTCCTTAACACTTTTAATTCAAAAAATAAATCTAAACCATCAATATCAGATTGATTATTATGCTTTAAGGAACATTCAAGATTAAGGCAGTATTTTTTTCAAATTTTCATTATCTAGTGATCTCAGTTTTTTACGCAATAGAAAATAAATTTTTTTCATATGCTTCGAATTGTTCAAATCTATTTTGAAGTGAAAAAAATAGTCTTGTCTTCTATGTAGAAATAGTAATTAACTCTGAATGACTCTTCAAGAGATTTCAATAACAATATTCACGTCAATTTTTTTTTTTTATATATTACACGTTACTTACAAAGTTCGGGTTTGATTTTCATATCAGATGTAATCTTCTTGGCAGAAATCATACTAGCTGTAAATCCTTTTACCCCTTAAGCTTTTAAGACACAAGTTTTAAAAGTCTTTTTTTTTCTTAAACTCTGTGACGAGTCAAACAAATTCATCTAAATTGAAACATAGAGAGTATATAATATAATGGGTGAAATTCAAAAATAGCCAGATTTACAAGTGGTAATTGAAAAATAACCACAGTTTCAAAAGTAATCGAAATTTAGTTATTTTTTGTGCCACCGATACTCAAAGGTAAGTTTTATAAAGCGGTGGTTAGACCGGCCATGATGTATGGGGTTGAGTGTTGGCCCGTTAAGAACTCACATATCCAGAAGATGAAAGTAGCAGAAATGAGGATGTTGCGGTGGTTGTGCGGGCACACTAAGATAGATAAGATTAGGAATGATGATATCTCGGAGAAGGTGCATGTGGCTCCCATTAATGATAAGATGCGGGAAGCGAGGCTTAGATGGTTCGGACATGTTTAGAGGAGAAGCCCAGATGCTTTGGTACGGAGGTGTGAGCAGCTGGTTACGGAGGGCACGAGAAGAGGTAGAGGGCGGCCTAAGAAGTATTGGGGAGAGGTGATCAGGCGGGATATGGCGAGGCTCCAGATTTCCGAGAACATGACACTTGATAGGAAGATGTAGAGGTCGAGTATTAGGGTTGTAGGTTAGGAGGTAGTTGAGTCGTGCCTTACTTCGTAACATGGTGGGACTAGTCATGTAGGGTTTTTGTCTAAGATAACTAGTGGGAATATTATGGCTTACTATTTCGCTTTTCAGTGCAAGTCCTATTTACTAGCTATCGCTTTTGCTTTACATCTTTCTTCTAGATTTCATGATGTTCCTATTTTTCTTATGACTGTTGTGGTGATACTAATATTTACTAATATTGTCTCCCTTTACTTTGCATCTTTCTTCTGGATTTCATGGTGTTCCTATTTATCCTATGATTGTTGTTGTGATACTAATATTGTCTCCCTTTTTACCCCTTTTTGCCCCTTTTGTCTTTTTTTTTAAGCCGAGGGTCTTTCGGAAACAGCCTCTCTACTCCTTCGGGGTATGGGTAAGGTCTGCGTACACACTACCCTTCCCAGACCCTATTAGTGGAATTTTACTGGGTTGTTGTTGTTGTTGTTGTTATTTGTGTAAAGATAAATCTGAACGAAAAAACTGTTCAAAATCCGAAAAATATTCCAACATAATATTCTAGAGTTTGAATTTTTTACATGTAACTTCTAGTATATTATACTGGAGTTCTAGTATATTATACTGGAACTCCATCATAATATACTAGAGTTCCAGCATAATACACTGGTCCAGCATAATATGCTGGAAGTTTATACACAGGTGCTCCAATCTCCAGTATATTATGTTGGAACTTTCCGCATATTGGAGTTCTAGCATAATATGCTGGAAGTTCATACACAGGTGCACCAATCTCTAGTATATTATGTTGGATCAGTCCATGTTGCAGCAAAATAGTGGCTATTTTTTAATGGCTTTGCAAATGATGGCTATTTTGAAATTATCAGTCCAAAAACTGGCTAGCCCGTGTTATTTTTACTAATATAATAGACGTGATAAAAAATGAGACCCACATTTGCTTTAGCTGCTTTAGGGTAGGGCCGCCTTAACAGAAAATCCAATCTTCTTTGAATTGGTCCTAAGAATCATAAACATTATGCAGTATTATAAATGAGCAAAACGAAAGAATGAAACTTAACTAGAGTGTTATCTATCACCAAAACGAAATAACTAAGTGGAGGATATCTGCATTTCTTTCTAAGGAAAATGGAGGAGATCTGCATTTTATATTGAATATAATGCACTTCTATTTATAAAGTATACACTAATCCTACTGGAGTGGGTATGTTCTAATTTAAGTTGTGAAGGTGCAAGGTTCAATTCTTATATCTAACCTTTCCTTTTCCTTTTATAGTTTCTAACTATATAAAAAGAAATAAGAATATAAAAACCTTCTTCCTTAAATATCATTATCCACTTTAAAGTAGAGGTATGGTCTGAATTTAAAATCTATGGGTTCTAAACTTGTCACCAAATTCATAATTGGTGTTGGAATGTATGGATATCTCAAAGAAAGTGTCCCTTATTTTTATCTAATTATCATTCCTTATTTTCTCTCATTATGAAATAGTCAAACTAGCCGTTAATTTGTCTGTTGAAAACTAACCGTTGGAGCAACACGTATATGAATATGATTTTTAGAGAGCTAAAGATATACTTTTCTCAAACTTTTCTTCCTCCTATATATGGCACTCTTGTGACCAATAACATAGATTTTCCAACTCTCCTTTCTATTTCTCCTCCTCCTTCTACGTTGGACTTTTTTTTCTTAACTTTTTTGCTAGATCTATTTCCAGTTTATAACTGAAAGAATTTGTTGAATCCTAGGGGATATGACTAATTTTATTTATCGTTGTGTGAGCAAGATATCCTTAAGGACAATCTTTTTGACATGCCTCAAGCTTTGCTAATTTCTGTTCTCCATAATCAATTTTCCCCCCATAATCTTGAGGATATTCCACAATTTTATTATGGGGAATAAGATTTATAATATTTTCGTTGACACTCCTATATTTGATGCACAAACTATTCTAGTCATTATTTTAATTCCAGCATCCATCTTTTCTTCAGAGAAGCTATGTAAGTTCCTCAAGTGTCTTAGCTTTGAGACAATCATAAAGAGCAAAGGTGATTTGGACCAAAAAGTTTACAAAACAGTTTGATTTACCTCAGCATATGAAAGGAAAGTGAAGTAATAAGGTTTAAACATAAATGGAAAACAAACATCTGGAACTAAGTATTATTGTTTCTATATCATTTATAACTTATGTGACACGATTTTTTTATTAGTTCGTTAAAAAAAGAATAACACAGTCACATTTTAAGCTTAATAATTTTTTTTTATAGGCATATTACCACACAAATATTATGACATATATAAAAAAAAATATATAACCATACAAAACTATGATATAATTAAGACTGTAAATTTCAAAATTTCCATCAATTTCTTAAAAAGAAAAAACCCAGTCAAAGACGGAGGGAGAAGTAGTAGACTAGTAGTAAAATGAGAGACTCATCGATGGCCGTTGGATCAGATTAATCAAGCGGCGCTCTTTTTCTATATTTAACGACTAGTATTAGTACCCGTGCGGATGGGCGGACACTAACTATATTAAATATTTGAGTTATTTGGCTTATATATAAATAATCTTAAAATTTAAACTTTCTCGATAAATATAGATAATCATTGAATATTAATTAAGAAACACTACATAAAAATGATTAAACATTTCTCAAATCTCCTAGTTATAGTTCTATTTTTCTTTTTTGGTACCATTCTCGCCGGTGTCATTGGATCCAAAAAATAGTTAGGAAGCAAAATAATAACTCATATTTATGGTAAAACAATCAAAGGTTGAGACTATGAAGGACTCTTTTGATACTACTTGACTCTTTTACTACTGCTTGAACTCTTATTTGGTGTGTTGATATTTTTCAAAAATATTTTTATTTTAAAATTTCAGTTTCTAAAACTTTATTTTTCAATAATAATTATTTTTATAATAATGTAAGTGAAAATATTATTCTTAATTCAAAACTCATTTTAATCGGCTATTTAAAATTTTAAAAATTCTTTAGCCAGTGATTTTTTTTTTCTAGTATGACTCCATTTTGATATTTGACATTAACCATGTTAAATATCTGAGTTATTTAAATTATATGTAAATAATCTTAAAATTTAAATCTTCTAGATAATTATAGATAATCGTTAGATATTAATTAATAAACACTACATGAAAAAAGGCTAACATTTTCTCAAATCTCGTAGTGATAGTTTTAGTTTTGCACCATTTTTATTGATATCATTGGAACCTAAAAAAAGGTCACAAAGCGAAATAATAACTCGTATTTATGAACTATGACAAAGCACAAAGGTTGGCACAATATGAACGATTCTTTGGCTACGACGTGACTCTTTTACTACGCTTGAATTCTTATTTAGTATGCTATTATGTTTAAAAAAATATTTCTATTTTGAAATTTCAATTTCTAAAATATTATATAATTTTCAATAATGATTATCTTTATAATGATGCAAGTGAAGATATTATCCTTAATTTAAAATTCACTTTAATCGGCTATCTAAAAATTTAAGTGATTCTTTGGCCGGTGAAAATTTATTTCAGTATGACTCCATTTTGAGTTTATCGATATATCTAACCATAGATTTTGAGTTTTGAATACCCTACAAATACATATTTTTTGTTATTTGAATCATTAAATGTTAGATTAATTGATTGTTATTATATAACATTGCATTTATTTTCTTAAAATTGCCAAGCAATTTTTTCTCGACACCATACTTGGCTTAACCTCAATGCAAACTACTTAAATTGCATTCAAATTCAAATTCGAACATCATATCAGTTTGTTAGTAATAGTGATTTTTAAAAAACGACACACAATGTAAATAAAAAAAAAATATTCTAAGATATTCTTATCATATAATCTATGTATTTGAGTTGAAAACAATATTTGAAATCGATGAGATTAACTTCCAAATTTTTACACTCAACAAAGATGAAACAGAAGAAGAAATTCGTTGTCGTCTCTTATTTCTGATTTTTAGATTTTTCATACATTTTTTTCTATTTTATTTTCTTTATCTTATTTTTTATGTCTTTATTTCTTTTGTTACAAAAAATTAATTTATTTCGTAATAAAAGGGTGAGTTTTAATAGAAATTGTATACATAAACCTTTATTTATATTTTTAGTCTTTGGTTGAAATTTTGTCATATTTTTCTTTTGGCTTTATCTTATCAACCTAAACAAGTGCTCACCCAATCACTTAAATTAAAAAGTCGAGGATGTGTAATTTATATATAATTCATATATAACAGGTGTATAATTGTGTGTTGTCGGTATATCATCTATGTATATTAGCTATAAAAAGTAAACAATAAATCTGGCTGGATATTTATGTAATAATCCGTAAGATCCCGATTTCTTGATTTTATCCATGATATGATTTCTATTATAATTATTTTAAAAACTCTCTACTAAAATTTAAAAATATCTGATCTTTTATTTTAAAATTATATTTTAATTTAAAAAATAATCCCATTTTGAAATAATTTGGTTACATTTTAAAAATAACTATTTCACGTCATACCAATTGTTTTCTTAAATATATTTTTTGTTACACTTGAAAATCACTATAGAAATATATATATATATATATATATATATATATATATATATATATATATATATATAAATAACTATTTCACGATATTTATAAGCTTGATAGTTGGCTTAACCACAATGCTAATTATACATGATAACTTTATTCATTTAATATATATATAAATATATAGATTGTAGTTCTGAATTCCTATGTTGTCCCCACCCAAGAATTCAAACCCACCATTCCCACATTCCCTGTTTTGCTTTTGCTCCGTTTTTATTTTTTATTTTTTATATTAGAGAACTGCAGATTCAGTTCCTTAACATTAATACTACAAACTATTGGATGAAATATTTAGAGATTTTATGAGTCCAAAAGACGACGTTTGAATTTTGATTCCTTTTGCCTGGATAATCACGGTTCAAAATTCTTCCCTCTTTTTTTTTTGCAGTAAATTAATCTCTTTTTTACTGAATCTTCACAGTAAATGTAGGCTTTTTCCTCTTATCTATTTTTGAGTGATATTCAAACTGGCTAATTTTGAAATTACTGCTCAAAACCCTAATATTTTGAATTCTTCCAATGAATTGGTGCAAAAAAGAGGATTTTAAACTATGAATTTTGAATGTTTTAATCTTTCCATTTTTTCCGGGGGTTTTATATTGCTTTTATCTATTCGTGATATTTACTAATATGACATTTTGTATTTTGGTCAATTGATTGTATTGAAATTTGCACATTGTGAATTGTTTAGGAAAAAAGGCCAGTTGAAAATGTTTTTCTATTACTATTGGCACCTTCTAAGTGCATAAAGACACGGCTTCATTGCTTTGCTCATGCTTCGACGACGAGAGTGAGTTGCTCTAGTGGTAAGCATTTCGAGTCACCCAAGATCAAGGCAGGTAGTTCTTGAAGGGAGGGAGGCGAAGGTGTATCCGAAATAGCCTATAAGATCTGCGTACACACTAACCTCCCCAGATTCCATTAATGAAATTATACTCAGTTGTTGTTGTTGTTGTTTGTTGTTGTCACCTATATATACTACGGTCACTTAGCTCAAAGTCTATTTGTAGAGTTAATTTCAAAAGATACATGTTACCTCTCAACAATAATAGGTGTGCCAAGTAACCGGATCCATCAAAGCTTGTACAGAGTCACCTAGTTACTTTTTGACTCGGTTGGGATTTGAATCTTTAATGTTATGGTTCTCAATCTAATTCATTCGTCGCTAGTCCGTACCATCTTTGTTTTAGAACAGGGGGATTATACCAGTGAAATCTCTTAATACATTGAAGAAACACATGTTTAGACAATCTAAGATGGAACCCTAAAAGGCGAGTGAAATTAAGCTCTAGAGGCTCATTTAAGTAGTGGAAGAGGTTAATTATCCCCCCAACCCCAATCCCCCACAGGAGAAAAGGACAGCGGAGGTTAAATGTCCAGAGTAGAGGAGTCATTTATTTCTGAATATGTACTGATCTCGATGATGAGGCTTTGCTGCTGAGTGCTGAAATTTACTAATGGTATCTTTCAGAATGGTTGAAGTTGGCTCCTTTTTGAGCACATATATAAAATTTGCTACTTCTTTGTTATATAAATTGAAAAAATCAAGTAACTACTCCGTGGGCTTTTATTTGCTGAAACCATTATTTGGTGTACATATTAAAAAATCATGTTTGTTGTTGGATTCCACTTGTGGTATTCTACTTTTTTTTTTTTTTTCCTTTTCTTTTGTGTGTGTGTTAAAAATCATGTTTGTTCCCTATGTAGTTTATCACTTTCCAAAATATTCAATTGTCATAAAGCAGAATCTTACATCGTGCTTGCCTTGATTCTGGTTTCTTTCTTTTTTTCCTTATAGTTTTCCCAGAATTTTAGGCATGGCTCCAGCAAAAAAATCTAGAATTGCGAATAAGAGGTTTCCTCCAACACTGAAATCTCTCCCAGTAAAGATGGTAATGGGGACAATATGAAGAATAGCTTGCGGGTGAGTTCAACAATACTTTTGTTTGCTCTTGTATTACATGAAAAGACAATTAAATTTGAGTTCTGTTATGGTTTTGTTTGCTTTTGGAAAATGCACCTAGGATAAATTAGTGTCTTCTTGGAAATGACAAGATGCTCTTTTTTTATTGGTTTGAGAAGTGGGGCTTGTATGTTGAGTTGGAAAGGAGTAATATTTCATCTTGTTTCATTTGGGTTAGATGTAACAAAGTCTTTAAAGACCTGTGGAATTCTGTATGCATTTTGATGCTGTTCTTTGATCAAAATTGCAGAAGAGGAAGGCGTCTGACATGATTGGTCCCCATTGGAGTGAGGAAGACCTGACACACTTCTATCAAGCATACCGCAAGTATGGTAAAGATTGGGAAAAGGTCTGTCCAAATTCAAAGTATATCCATTAATTGAAGTTTCTTGATTATCCTGGTAAGCATGTTTTTGCTGTTGGTTGATCCCTGACGCCTTGCCTGTAAGAGCTGCTTTCTACTTATTGCAGGTTGCTGCTGCAGTGAAACCCCGAACTGCAGAAATGGTGGAAGCTCTCTACATAATGCATATGGTAGGCTCTGAGTGCACTGTGCAGACAACAAAGTCACGTGTCTTTATTATTGAATCCTCTTTGCTTATGAAATCATCTAATGTCGTATCTTGATAGCAATACTTCTCTTCATCTTCTTATCCATCTTCTGAACTATGCTCCTACTGATGTATAGCTGGACTTAAATGTCATCTATACTGATAGCACGGTGAGAGAGCCCATTTTGTCAGAATCTCGTTCTAACGTTTCATGTTGTTGGCTTGTGAACATTTCAATATAAGTTATTTGAGGAGCACAATATCTAATAAGTCAAAAAAATTTCACAATGAAATTTGGTTAGGGTTGTCAACTTTTGTGGGGTCGTATTTTTCTGATGTTCATATTCTCTTTTTCTGTAGTCAATCATACCACATTGCCTAAACTCGACCTTATAATTTTTTATTTTTTTACATTGCCTGCGTTTTGGTTACACTGCCTTTGTTTCTCTGTCATTTGGAAATAATTTAGCCTTTTCTCTTACGTGGTCATGATTGCTGATAATATCATATGTGTTTCCAATTTGTATCATAGACGTGCGGATGTTATGAACATGAGCTCTAGTCTCCTATCTCCATGAGTGTGCTGTGCATAATCAGAAAGTCACTTGTGTAATCACAATTTCTTATTTTGTACTCACCAGTTGTATAGATTTCAGCCGTCCAACAATAGGTTTCCATGAGTCCTCTGAGATTTTCACGTAGTCAAGTACTTTCATACACATAATTTTGTGTTTTCTACCTTGTTTCTCTATCCTTATTTGGAACAATGTGTTCTAACATGTGGGTAATTGATATTACTTGAAAAGATTTGCATCAAAGATGACCCTCAGATCCATAAATCTGCCAGTTGGTGAAATGATTTGTTCATTTTCTTTTTGATGCTATTATGTTGCGTTAATACAGTGAAACAGCCTCCATATGCCATCATTGCATTTAATATAGAAAACTGTCATTTCCTGGTGAAGTGCATGATACTTAGAATGAGCCATCTCTTTCAGAAGAGAATGCCAATAGTCTTTTGGATTAACATTTTGGTGAAAAAGAGTAATCGCTTCATTTGTGATCGTTGTTGCTCCTTAGATGGTTATATACATAAAATACATGGAGTGCCATGTTAAACATCATGAACCATTGTCTTTATGAAAAGATCATCATAAATCAGGGTCTTGTGATTTTTTCCAGCAACAGGTCAGCGTCAATTTGGTCATTGTTCTGTGGTTATATTTTACGACAACCGATGACACTGAATAATTAATATACATGAATATATTGTTAAGTCAAACGTGAAGATGAAAGTTACCTATTTTATTCTACTGTATTTTCAGGCTTATTTATCGCTTCCAGAGGGGACTGCATCTGCGGTTGGGCTGATTGCCTTGATCTCTGATCACTACTGCTACTTGGTAAGGCTTGAGATATATTGAGTTTGAGTAAGGGGAATGTGTGTTATATTATATGTTTTATCTGTCCATGCCTCACTCCCTTCCCCATCCGCCAGACATATTTTTCCTTTTCCTATTTTTTTCAAGTGGAAGGAGTAGTGTTATACATGAAAGAGATACTAGCATTTTATCGTCGTGGCATCAGTGTAACGGAAACAGCCTCTCTACCTCCACAAGGTAGGGGTAAGGTCTGCGTACATACTACCCTCCCCAGACCCCACTTGTAGGCTTTCACTGGGTATGTTGTTGTTGTTGTTGTTGTTGGCATCGGCATCGGTGTACGGATTGCTTGAATACTTCAAACGAAAAGTGCAGCTTGTCTTGAACACAAATGTCTTTGCAATCTGTTATTAGATAAACATCAGGAAAGATGATTCTGTGCATTAGGCCACAGATTCTGATGGTCAGCAATAGTTTCTTTTAAAGAGAAGTGAATATCTGCTCAATGCTATCTCTTATATTTGTTCACGATTTCTGAGTTCTAGTGTTTAAGTATGGTAGCTGACTATGAGATATCAGGCAGCAAGCAACAGCGAGCTCCTTGAATTGGTCTCTCCTTGATATGTGCCGGGTTTTCCGCCGTGATTCTCGCCCAATTGCGGATATTTCGGCTTTATGCTTTTTTGGCTCGATAAGCTTTCCTCGGTCTCGCTCGATCTTGATCTTGGGCGATCTCGATCGGTCTCTAGGTCACGAGCTCGACACTCAAACCTCGCATCATGGTTCGATATTACACGAGTTCGAACCTTGTCCTATTATGTTCCAGTCTGGATTAGTCATACGAAGGGCAAGCTCGATTTTGACCGTATACAGATAGTCCCCTCGTTTCTCGGGAAGAAGATGGCGAGAAACAATATGAATTTTCGAACTCCGACTCGATGGGTAATGACGTCAATGACGCACCCGATTATGATGTTCCAATTTTTTCCTCTTCTTCTCCCTCTGAATCAAACTTGTCCTTGCCATAATGGTTGAATTCCTATTAGTATCCATGATACAAGTCGAATCCTAGATGTAGAAATAGAAGAAGGTGGATCCCCTCTCCGTCGAAAGAAATGAGATTATCGCGGATGTTTTAAAAATATTAACCAAATTTGCCCGACGTAGAGGCAATCAAGAAAGCCGCATAAGTGAATATATAACCTACATAAAAGTGAGCTAATCCAACCAATCTTGCTTGTACAATGGAAAGGCCCACTGGTTTATCTCTCCAGCGAATCAAATTGGCCAAAGGTGTGCGTTCATGAGCCCATGCTAAAGTTTCAATCAATTCCTGCCAATATCCACGCCAAGAAATTAAGAACATAAATCCAGTAGCCCAAACAAGATGTCCAAATAAGAACATCCATGCCCAAACCGATAAACTATTCATACCAAAAGGATTATATCCGTTGATAAGTTGTGAAGAGTTTAACCATAAATAATCCCTTAACCAGCCCATCAAATAAGTGGAAGATTCATTAAACCTGCGAAATACATATACAAACAAACAATACACGTGGAAATGGCCCAAGTTTTCTCAATCTTAGGTACCCATGAATTTCTCAATTCTTCCGAAATTTTCTATTCCAATGAACGACCTCTTACCAGGTGATACTGAGGAGGGTCAGACCATTTTTTATTTGTTTATTTGTTTGATGAAACGACTTGTCCACCCAGTTATCAAGGCATTAAATGCCTGTCAGTCGCTGGTCGGCCATTACCGGTTCCGAACCGTCGCCAGCAAACTATAAAAACCCTAGCTTTTCTCATTCAAACTTTTACACTCAAAGCTCTTTTTACTCTTGCTTCTTCTTCAGAAAATCCCTTTGCTTCATTTTTACACCCAAATTTCTACTAATCAAACAACATACTATCCTAATTCTCCTTTCCTTTGTTCATCAATGACAAAAACTTCTAAAACTGTGCCGCAAAAGGAGGCCGCTTCTTCATTATGATCCGCCGGTGGCGAGGCTGCGGCGGAGCCCCACGCTGAGAAATTCGTTTCGGTAGGGTGCCCAACCGTTACTGATTTTAAGGTCGAAAAGGCCTCCTCGGTACCGGGCCGATGTGAGCTGGTCTCGAGGTACATATGCTCAATCACCGAAAAAATCCTCGACAAAGTTAAAGAGGAATGCAACTGGGACAAAAAACATGTAGTAGTTCCATTGCCTGAGGAATTGATTACTACCCACGTGGAGGGGTTTCTAAGTGTTTACACTCACCCCTTCACGTTGGGTCCCTTAGACCTTATCATCGTTGCTGTCTGCAAGAGATACGACGTGACCCTTGGCTAAATCCATCCTTCCTTTTGGAAAATTGTGATTCTCCTCCGATTTTTCACAAGCAAAATCGAGGGATGTCTTTTCACCCTCGATCACCTTATGCGCCTTTACAGTCCCCGACTCTATCAGGGGAGGGCTGATCAAGCTTGCTCTCCGGGCCAACAAAGCCTTGTTCTCGAGCATAGACGAGGCTCGTGACAGAGGTTGGATGGGCCGATTTGTCCGAATAAGGACTCAGACCTAATCCTTGCTGAAGACACGCCGTTTCCTGAGAAAGGGAACATGAATCGTGAGTAGTATTTTGCCTTAAATGTTCAATTTTGTTGTTTTACTTCTTATCTTCTTTCCTCATATGTGTTTTTGGTGTTGCAGCTGTGGCCCAGATGCCGGACTCGATTCCGGAACTCAAGTAATGGGTCAAGGGCCTGGTGTCGCAGAAACCATACTCCGAGCGTGCTTGGATGGAGTTATCAAAGGGTCGATGGGAGGCCCGCAGTCATAGTAAGTTTCTTTTTTAGAACGGTTATCGTTCGGGCTTCTTCTCGAGACTACTCCCATTTTTTCCTTTGTAGGCCTCGGGAAGGATGTTGCAATGAGGCCCCCAAGTGTTAACCCCGACCGCAGGCGGAATATAGTGCTTTCTGTCCCGGAGGATGCCCAGGTTTTCTCTCCCCCCGGGGATTGCTAGCTATCTTAGATGCTTGGTGACCGATGAAGACCAAGCCGTGATGAACGCGGTGGGAGCCGCTTGCCTGTTTAATGAAGCCCAACATGCTCTAAATCGGGTAACTTCGAGGGTCTTTCCATTCTTTCTTTTAAACTTAGAGTTGTAGATAATTCTAACATCTTCTTCCTTGCTTGCAGGCTTCGGTATTGCATCACGAGGCTTTCCTCCGAATCCGGAAGGAGCACGAGGATGAGGTTCGGGACCTCACTGAGAAAAGTGATACCTACAAACTTCTCAGTGAGAAGCGTCGGGCCGATTTAGTAACGGCTCGGGATGAGCATGCCGAGATGGCCGAGCAGGTATTTCGAGTGCTTCACGATAGTGAAGATGAATTGGAGATAACTACTAACGATCCGATTATGCAGGTCCAACAGAGGCTCGAACAAATCGGACGGCTCCAGACGCAGGTAGATGCGATACAGGCCGAGGCGGAAGAATTCAAAAAGAACATGTACATCCTAGCCTCGAAAAAGGAAACTGTCCAAGCGCAATTGGAGTCGGCCGAAACCCAGCTCCAAGCTGCAAAAGAGAAGGCCTCGGTGCAGGTCGAGAAGATCATGAAGCTTCAGTCTCGGTTGGATTTAGTCGTTTCTGATAAGGCAAGCTTGGCCAACGAACTCGAAGTGGCCAGATCTTAGGTAGTCGTGGCCAACACAAAAGCTGATGCTAAAGTGGCCATGTTTAGGGTCGACGTCGAGGCCAACTTTGCCAAGGCCAAGGGCATGGTAGATCGTGCAAAATGGCAAGCTCGAAGGGAAGCCCTCGAGGGAGTTCATGCCCAGGGTTTCGATATTATAGCCGAAATCGAAAATGCCAAAGCAGAGGAAGCCAGGGCCCGGAGGCTGACCTTTCCCGAGGAAGACTTCAAGAGCTCAAGTGAATCCGAAGACGGGGAAGATCCCGAGGATGTAGATGCAACCTCCGATGAAGACCAAGCCACCTAGGACTTTATATTTTTTGTTTTTCTTTTGCATTTTTTCTGGGGCCGTTTTTGGCCGTTGTAACTTTTGCATTAGGCTGATTTGGCCTTTGTAAAAAACTACTGTATATAAATATATGGCTTTTCTTTCCCTTTCGTCTCTCATATTTTTCCTTTGCTTTATTATTTGTATTCACAAAGGTTGAAATGTCTTAGCATGAAACAATAAGGTTGTGTTCGAGGGTTCGAACAAACCTTGCCTTTATTGCCTTTCTGGGTTTGAGGTTCGATGTTACCAAGCGAAAATATCCTAAGTTTGAGACTTTACCGAGGGTAGCCTTTAGAACCGATTGTAAAAGAATTTTTTCTATTTTCGAAGGCCTATTTTTATTACGGATTTCGGACGTCTCCGAGCCGTGTTAAATTGGCCGTAGCCTTTTAGTTCGGGAGTTACCCATTGGGCTTGTTTTCCCCTTTTATCCGGGCTTGCCCGAGATAATAGTCCCCGAGTGGGGTGGTCATGACCTTTAGAAATCGGGGAGTTGCCTATTGGGTCTTTTGCTTCCGAGGCCCGATGACTTGGGCTGTTTGAGTCGGACGGCAGTCCCCGAGTGAGGGGGTGGTCATTCGCATTCCGGTTATGTATTGCCCTTGGGCTTGTTAATTTCGGTAGTACGAAGCTTTTTAAGGAGGTGTAAAGAGGGTAAATAAGATGATTGCAAGGAAAGTACTTCTCTTTATTCTCGATCGAAACAATCATACATGCGTACATGTTTTATGTTAGGGCTCGAGCGATCCACGTGGGCACGACTCGTTTTGATCGTTTGGCCCTTACAATAAATCCTGTCTATCGAGACCTTTTCTTTAAGAAGTAGTTTCTTCGCTAGAGTTAGTATTCGAAGATAGTGCATATCCGAGGGTAGCCCCCCATTATTCGAGGTTGATTGCAAAGGAACCTCGGATGTTGTTGAATTGATCTTCGGTGTCGATTCGTAATCAGGCTTGATTCTAAGTTAGCACGATTCATTGTTGCCTCGTTAAAAACCTCGCCGGAAAAATCCATTTCGGACAAAATCGGTCTAAGGGAAAAAGAGTGCAACACGTGCTTTCAGACCTAAAGACTTCGTGCCGTTCGCTGAAAAATCCATCGTTGTTTCTTGTCGACCACCTGCAAGTGTTAATCTGAAATAGAAAAGGAATGGAAAAGGGGCTTACCTCAGCAGTAGTACCGTTTTAGGTGAGATATGTTCCAATTGCTCTGTAGTTGTTCCCCATTCATCGTTCCGAGCTTGTAGGACCTTTTTCCGGTGACCTCGAGAATTTGGTACGGTCCTTCCCAATTCGGATTCAATTTCCCTTCATTGGGATGTCGGGTGTTGAGGGTGACTTTTCTTAGCACTAAGTCCCCGACTTTAAAATATCGAAGATTGGCTCTTCGATTGTAGTATCTCTCGATCCGTTGCTTTTGGGCGGCCAATCGGACGAGGGCGGTTTCACGCCTTTCATCCAATAGTTCTATGCTCGTATTCATGACCTCGTTATTTGATTCCTTTGTTGCATATTAGAACCGGATACTCGGTTCTCCGACCAATATTAGAGCTTCGACTCAATAAACTAATGAGAATGGGGTAGCCCCGGTACATGACTTCGAGGTTGTGCGGCATGCCCAGAGAATTTCGGGTAAAATTTTCTTCCACTTTCCTTTGGCGTCGGTTAGCCTCTTCTTAAGATTTTGGATGATGGTTTTGTTTGTCGATTCGGCTTGTCCGTTCCTGCTTGGATGATAAGGTGTTGATAGGATTCTTTTGATCTTGTGATCCTCGAGAAATTTGGTTACTTTGTTGCCGATGAACTGTTTTCCGTTATCACACACAATTTCGGATGGCATCCCGAATCGACATATGATGTGATCCCAAATGATGACTTCCTTCTCCCTAACTTTCTCAAAGGCCTGTGCTTCAACCCACATAGAAAAATAATCAGTCATAAATAAAATAAAGTGAGCTTTACCTGGTGCCCATGAAAGAGGGCGAACGATGTCCATTCCTCACTTCATGAACGGTCATGGCGACAAGACCGAATGGAGTGGTTCCTCGGGTTGGTGAATCATCGGTGCATGCCTTTGGCATTTGTCATATTTTTGAACAAACTCTTTCACATCTTTTTCCATGTCGATCGAGTAATAGCCGACTCTGATTACCTTTTGAACTAATGATTCGGCACCGGAATGATTTCCGCAAGTGCCCTTGTGAACTTCCCTCAGAACATACTCGGTGTCTCTTGGTCCCAGACATATCGCTATTGGACCACCGAACATTCTTTTGAACAAAGTTCCGTCTTCAGACAATGTGAATCGTGCTGCCTTCGTGCGCAGGGCCCTCGATTCTTTTGGATATGAGGGAAGCTTTCCGGTTTTCAAATACTCTATGTATATATTTCTCCAATCCCAGGTCAAGCTTGTGGAGTTTATCTCGGCGTGGCCTTCTTCGACTATGAGATATCTCGGCACGACCGCCCCCTAATTGAGCTCGTTGTCCTCGACCGATCACCCTAAGTTTGCGAGGGCATCAGCCTCACTATTCTGATCTCGAGGCACATGTTGCAAAGTCCACTCCTTAAATCGGTGCAAAGTTACTTGTAACTTATCTAGGTATCTTTGCATTCGTTCTTCCCTAACTTCGAAGGTTACGTTAACCTGATTCATCACGAGGGAGTCGCATTTGGCTTCGATCATCTCCGCTCCCAAGCCTTTGGCTAGTTCGAGACCTGCAATCATGGCCTCATATTCGGCCTCGTTGTTAGTTAATTTCACAGTTCTAATTATGGGTGTTTAACAGGCGGGCTGGGACGGGCTGTACACAAAAAAAATCAGCCCGTCCGTTTAACGTTCCGGGCTGTTAGCGGGCTGAATTAGCGGGCTGTACTTTTTCGGTTTTTTTTTTGTCCGTACGGGTTCGGGCTTAGCGGGCTGGACCGGGCCGTGCAATATATACATATATTTAAAGTAAATTTTGTTTTTCTTATTCAATGTTATTGATACTTAAGTGTTTGCAAACTTTTAAGGCTTAGAATTAAACTTTGAAGTTACAGTTTTAAATTTGAAATTTGAGTTTTACAATTTTAAAATTGAAATTTGAAAATAAGTGGCTACAAAAAATTATTTAATAAGACCAATAGGCAATATGTAAGGATCAAGCTCCGAACACTTTCATTTGATATTTTTATTGAATAATATATAATACTTCAAATTAAGTTGCAAGTTCTATTTTGATTTTGTTATTTTTGAACTTGCAAATTAAAAGTTTATAACAATTACAAAAAAAAGAAATAGTACATTACATGCTTTGCATCATTTTTGTAAGTTCATCCATGTCAACATGAGGTTCTTGGTTTCCGGCATTGGTTGAATCAGAACCATAAACCATTATATCTTCAATTTCTTGGTCCTCCGCTTCATCTACCTCGTCACGTCCTTGATTTCGCCGTTCTGATCTTATCCAATCTCTGAAGCACACTGGAATTTTCAAAGCGTTGCTGCCCAATGAATGATGGGTATCTCCTAATTGCTGCCTTGCTTGGCTAAATGCGCTCTATGATGCGACTGTTGAAATCACATTTAGCACGTTTCGAGCCATGGCCGAAAGAACAGGAAATTGATTTGAGTTGCTCCTCCACCAACCCAGTGGTAGAAATTCCTTTGTGCGGGGCTCTGCTGACTTTTCCAAGTAGAATTGAAGTTCATCAATATTCCTGCTACTGGTTTGTTGATGCTCTCCTAGTGTAGACCAAATCAAATAATCTTTAACACTATCATTATCATCCAAAGCACTGGTCCCAGATGTTGAAACTGAACTTGAAGGAATATTTGCATCTACAGCAGAAGAAGCATCAACAATGTTAGCATAATAATTATATAATATTTCTAAATGTTTGTGTAGATCAGAAATACAAGTGTCAATATCAGGAGTTTCAGTTGGTCCAATATCCATATAAGAATATAAAGCACTGATTAATTGGCGACAAGTGGTCATTTTGATAGAAGGGTTTAAAATAACACCAATTAGATAAATAGGGGGAATTGGGTAGCCATATTTGAATTTGACCGTTGGTAACAGTCCAGAAAAAAAAAAATTTTAAAAAAAAAACCCCGTTAAAAACCGGGTTGAACCGGCTTGTAGCCCGTTAAAAACCCGTTAACGGGTTAACTGGCTTAGCGGGTTCCGGTGCACCGGTATCAAAAAAGTATTCGTTTGAAACCCGCTCCCCGCCCAACCTGTCCCAGCCCGCCCCCTACGCTACAGTACCGGGTTGACCCGAGCTGAACCGGGTTGTAAACGGGTCAGCCCGACCCGATTAACAGGTATAGTTGTAATAGATTGTCTAATCACGCTGCCTGTGGGTGGTTTTAGTACGATGCCGAGTCCGGACCCTTTTGCATTTGAAGCACCGTCCTTAAAGAGGGTCCAGATTCCCGAGGACGTACCCGAGTTTACCAATAGCTCTCTTTCGACCTCGGGTACTAGGGCCGGCGTGAAGTCAGCCACGAATTCTGCCAAAATTTGAGATTTAATGGCTGTTCGGGGTCGGTATTCAATATCATACCCGCTGATTTCTATAGCCCATTTGGCCAACCGTCCCGAAAGCTCGGGTTTATGCAAAATATTTCGAAGTGGATAAGTTGTTACAACACATATGAGGTGATATTGAAAGTATGGTTTTAGTTTCTTAGAGGCGCTTATCAAAGCGAGCGCTAATTTTTCTAGATGGGGATACCTAGTTTCGGCCTCACCTAAGGTCCGGCTAACCTAATAAATAGGAAATTGCGTACCTCGTTCTTCTCGGACTAGGACTCCACTTATCGCTACCTCCGATGCTGCCAAATACAAGTAAAGCTGTTCGTCTGCCCTCGACGTGTGAAGCAGCGGCGGGCTTGATAAGTACTGTTTAAGCTCTTCCAAAGCTCGCTGGCATGCCAGAGTCCACATGAAGTTGTTCTTCTTTAGCAACGAGAAAATTCGGTGGCCCTTATCGGAGGACCTTGAAATGAATCGCCCCAGGGCGGCTATTCGCCCGGTTAACCTCTGCACGACCCTTACGTTGTCTACTACCGTGATGTCATCGATAGCTTCGATCTACTCGGGATTAATCTCGATTCCTCGGTTGGATACCATGAATCCGAGAAATTTGCCTGACCCGACCCGACCCGAATGCGCATTTTTCCGGGTTCAACTTCACGTTGTATTTCTTTAATATATTGAGAGTTTCCTGCAAATGCTTCAAATGGTCCTTTACTCGTAGGAACATAACTAGCATGTCATCAATGTAAACTTCCATAGATTTCCCTATTTGTTCTTCGAACATCCGATTTACTAGGCGTTGATAAGTGGCACCAGTATTTTTTAATCCAAATGGCATTAGATTATAGCAGTAGGTACCATATTTAGTGATGAACGAGGTCTTTTCCTGATCATCCGGGTTCATCTGTATTTGGTTGTACCCGGAATAAGCATCGACCAAACTGAGGATCTCGTGGCTGGCCGTGGCATCGATTATGCGATCGATATTAAGGCAAAGGAAAAGAATCCTTGGGGCATGCTTTATTTAGATCTTTGTAATCTACACACATTCTAAGTTTGTTTCCTTTCTTAGGGACTACTACTACGTTTACTAAACATTCGGGGTATTTTACTTCACGGATGGACCTTATTTTAAGAAGCTTGGTTACCTTGTCTTTGACGAAAACATGTTTGACCTCGAACTGGGGTCTTCTTTTTGCTTCACCGGATGGAACTTCGGGTCCAAGCTTAGTTTATTGGTGGTGATTTCCGGTGGGATCCTTGTCATGTCGAGATAGGACCAAGCAAAGCAATCCATGTTAGCTATAAGAAATTGAATAAATTTTTTCCTGAGCTCGGGAGTTAACCCCGTGCCCAGGTATACCTTTCGTTCGGGCAGATGTTCGATCAGTATGACTTGCTCCAGCTCTTCTACCGTTGACTTGGTGGCGTCAGAGTCATCGGGGATTATGAAGGATCGAGGGACTCCATAGTTATCATCTTCGTCAGTCCCCTGCTTTTCTAGTTGGATCGAGGCCGGCGTCTATGATTGCTATTTGGCCTCCTGTTTTCCCTTCGAATTTGACCCCTTCGTAGATGAGAATGTCGATATCGGAATCACTTCGTCAACGGCAAATATTTCCTTTGCGGCAGGTTGCTCCCCGTAGACTGTTTTGATTCCCTCTGATGTTGGGAATTTTAGAACCTGATGAAGAGTCGAGGGCACTACTCTCATGTTGTGGATCCATGGTCTCCCGAACAAAGCGTTATACCTCATGTCGCCCTTGATCACATGGAACTTCGTCTCTTGGATGGTCCCGGCCACGTTTACCCGCAAAGTTATCTCGCCTTTAGTGGTTTCACATGCCATGTTGAATCCGTTTTTCACTCGGGCCGCGGGCACGACTTGGTCTTGTAGACCGAGTTGTTCTACGACCCTCGATCGAATGATGTTGGCCGAACTACCTGGATCAATTAACACACGTTTAACTTGAGTTTTATTCATGAGTACATATATTACCAGTGCATCGTTATGGGGCTGTATGATTCCTTCTGCGTCTTCGAAGGACAAGGTTCCTTTCGGTATGTAATCCTGAGCCCGAAATCGCTTCTCCCTTGTGATTGACACCTTAGTGCGTTTTAACATTGGCCCTTGGGGAACATCGATCCCTTCGACAATCATGTGAATAACGTATTGCGGTTCTTGCTCATTTTGTCTGTTGAACTCTCGGTTTTTGAAATGATTCTTGGCCCGATCACTTAGAAACTCCCGAAAGTGCCCTTCATTGAATAACCGGGCTACTTCTTCTCTCAACTGTCTGCAATCTTCCGTTGTATGGCCATGGGTGCCATGATATTTGCATACTTGATTGGGATTTCTCTGGGCTGGGTCGGTCTGCAGAGGTCGAGGCCATTTAGTATCCTTGATGCGATCGATGGCCGATACAATGGCGGATGCATCAACATTGAAGTTATATTCTGACAATCGCGGTGCTTCCTTAGGTCCGGTATGCCTGTTGAAACCATTCTTGCTCATGAGCCCTCGAGAGCTCTGGCTTCGATCATTTCTCCTTTCACCTCGTACGGAGTTGTGCCCAGGTCCGTTGCCCCTGCGATTTCTATTATACGGCTGATATCGATCCCTGTTCGACCTTGGTTCTCGATCAACGTCCCTTTTGGTAACGGACCCGGAAGGAGCCCCCAGCTGGTCGTCTTCGACTCTAATCTTCGATTGATATCGATTATGTACATCGGCCCAGGTAACAGTCGGGTACTCAATCAAGTTCTGCTTTAACTGTTGTGAAGCCACTGAGCTTCGTTCATTTAGTCCTTGAGTGAAAGCTTGAACGACTCAATCATCGGCGACCAGTGGTAGATCCATTCGTTCCATTTGGAATCGAGACACAAACTCTCTGAGCATCTCGTTATCTTTCTGCTTTACCTTGAAAAGGTCCGACTTCCTAGTCTCGACCTTTATGGCTCCGGCATGTGCTTTTACAAAAGAATCTGCAAGCATGGCAAAAGAATCGATAGAATTAGGTAGTAAATTATGGTACCATATCATTTCTCCCTTTGACAGGGTTTTCCCGAATTTCTTTAGTAACACGGATTCGATCTCGTCGTCCTCTAGATCATTCCCTTTAATCGCACACGTGTAAGAGATGACATGCTCGTTGGGGTCGGTCGTTCCATTATACTTAGGAATCTCGGGCATGCGGAACTTCTTGGGGATCGGTTTGGGAGCCGCGCTCAGGGGGAGGGGCTTTTGTACGAACTTTTTGGAATCCAAACCCTTTAATATTGGTGGTGCCCCCGGGATCTGATCAACCCTAGAGTTATAAGTTTCCATCTTCTTGTCGTTTGCTTCGATCTTCTTTTCCCCCGATTCAACTCGCTTCGTTAGTTCCTCGAGCATCTTCATGATTGCGGGATCGGTCCCCGATTCATTTTCGTTCGATTTCCTCGACACCGATTCGCCTGTGAACAGCTTCCTAGGATGGCTTGGGCTCGATCCTGCTTGGTGCATGGTTCTGGTTTCGGAGTTGTGCTATCGCGGCTTGTTGAGCCTGCAATATCTCGAAGATCATTCGAAGGCTGATTCCGTCTTCTTTGCCGCCATGTATGCTCTGAGCGGCCGACCGAACATCCCTGCGGACGCTAAGCTCGGGATCGACGACCAAATTTGCATTAATGGCTACATGCGAGCTGACGTCGATCAGATCTATTGTCGGAACTCCATCGAGACCAACTGGAGGTACGCCGTTCCCTGGTGCTATGTTGTCATTTTCATCATGGTACCGAAGTCATTGTCCACGTGTATGGGTGCTGCCTGAGAGTTCGACATGATCCTGGAATCAAAGATACTCACAAGAACAAGTATAAAATAGTGTGTGTTACGAGGGTTAGTACCAGGCATTCACTATTATCCTTAGCCCCACGGTGGGCGCCAAACTGTTTACCCAAAATACGGATAACAATTGAATTTATACGTGGCTCTAAGGATACGTGATATAACTTGGCACAAACTGAGAAAACATATAAATTGATATTTGAAATTGATTGTAGAAAGAAATAAATGCAAACCAAACGAATCGTATAGCTTTGGCCTCGAGTTAGGTCAATCTCGAACCAAATGAAGATTCTGCTAGTATATGAACAGAGTAACAAAATAATGAAAGCTAAAAGAAGGCAATGTATTGCTTTGTATTGTGTAAATGTAATCCCCCTCTACAAATGATTAGACCCCCTTTATATGGTAGGGGAGTCTTACTCTTGATATAATTCTAAATACAGTAAGGAATCTCATGATATGCTAATTAATTGGTCTCTCCTTGATATGTGCCGGAATTTCCGCCGTGATTCTCGCCTAATTGCGGATATTTCGGCTTTATGTTTTTTTGGCTCGATAAGCTTTCCTCGGTCTCGCTCGATCTCTTTCTTTCTTGGTCGGTCTCGATCTTGGGCGATCTCGATCTCGATCGGTCTCTAGGTCACGAGCTCGACAGTCAAACTTCGCATCATGGTTCGATATTACACGAGTTCGAACCTTGTCCTATTATGTTCCACTCTCGATTAGTCATACGAAGGGCAAGCTCGATTTTGACTCTATACACTTACAAAAACTTATTTCCCGCCTACTCTAATTCGAGAGATAGCGAAGGAAATCTATAAAGCTGTCTATATCATACCATTCTGGACGTTGCACCAAAAGGCTAAGAAAGACAAGACACTGAACTTCAATTTGTGAATGTTCTCTCTTCTGCCTTAAAAGCATTTGAGATTTCTATATCATACCATTCTGGACGTTGCACCAAAAGGCTAAGAAAGACAAGACACTGAACTTCAATTTGTGAATGTTCTCTCTTCTGCCTTAAAAGTTTCACCAAATGCTAGCTTGTATGGCTGGCCCTTTTTTGATGGACAAATTCCCTAGTTTGTATGCTTGAGCTTTTTAAGCCAAAGATGCTACTTTAATTGATTCTAGAGTTAATGGTACTTGGGTAGTAAATTTAGAAGGAATATGAATGATTGGCGCATGCCAAAGGAAATGCGAATTTTACAAGCTACTAGAATATTTTCAAGGCTGCAAGTTTGGTGCATACAGATTAAAACGGAAAGGTAGATCCTGAATGTTTCAAAAACTCACCAGGATTTGCCACAAATTCTGATCAATCACCAGAATTTTTGCATTGTGGCAGAAATTATGGTGATCGTCAAGATTCCTGGTGCTTCAATTCTCACCAATCACCGGCGCCCAAAGTCAAAATTATTTTCACGTGCTTGGGTCAAGTAAACGAATCAAGCTTGCATGTGAGGGAGAGTGTTTAAAACCTATAACTAATAAATAAATATGTAACTTTCTAATAGTTTAAACTTTAAAGTTAAAACTGTTAGATGAGATGGTCACACATTTCTAACAGTATTTTGTTTTTTAATTCAACCAAATAAATACCTGTATCAATAGAACTTGTTGGCGTTCATGTCAACATTACCGGGATAAGCTAATGAGAGAAAAATATTCTTCTTTTCTGAAATTTAAGGGTTTATTCATGCAAAAGGAAGATTGTAGAAGAGGTAAGCTTTCATGTACTAGCAGATTAAGGCTCTATTTACTTCTTTAAAAACGAAGGCTGAAGAAGCTTTATAGAACCTAGTCTAAGTACAGGCCTATGTGCATCTATACACCGTTTCTAAATCTGTGGAGGTGGTATTTATTGAGCATGTATATGTTGATAAAAAGAATCTGTGTTTACTGTTTTGTTTGAAGTGGGGAATACTTAAGGTAGAGCTTAGCTAGTTTGAGCAGTTGTTGTTGCCATATTGATGACTAGTTTCTTTGGTTTTAGAGTTTCACTGCTTCTTGTCTTTTATTTTTAGTTTAGCTGTTAAGTTCTGGCTATTCTTGTATTTCAATGTATGTCTGTTCTGCGATTTGTGTCAATAGATGTATTTCTCTAGTTGATATGGATATACAAGAGGCATGAATATTTTGTGCTAGATGTGCAGTGAGCTCATGACATTGGCTTGAACTTGTAGGACGCAGTTGTTTCAGAGTTGAGGCGCATAATTGATGATGTATTTTAAAACCAAAAGAGCAATGACTGTTCTCTTAAGGACTCGGAGCCTTTCAGGAAGCAATATGCTGCCGTGCTAATACAGTTAAATGAAGTCAATGAGCAGGTATGTTTATCCTCGTATTAGAATTTAAATTTCTAAGATGCACAAAGTTTGCTATGGTATTTCGTTTGCTTTGGCAGGTTTCTTCTGCTCTGTATTGCTTGAGACAGCGGAATACCTATCAGGGAAGCGTTTCACTCACATGGCCAAGGCCAGTTATAAATTTTGTCGATCCTAGAGTTTTTAGCACTTTTGATCGGTGGACTTGTACACCGCAGGAATCAGGGTTCCTTGTCAACGAGATAATAGAAAGTTCAAAAATCAAAGCCCGACCTATGGTAGATGCAGCCGTGCAGGTATACAGTCATTCAACTGTTATTTCTGTTGGGATTATTTCTAAAAGCATCGCGTGACCCAAATCGTTTTTAAAATGATGTTTGAAAAGTTTCTAAAGATGTTATGATTAAGCATAGCATGTCAATATTTATCAGTTTCTTAGAAAACCGCATTCACATGGTTTCCAGGCCGATTTATCCCTGAGCCACATGCCAACTGTAAGATCTTTTAGCATGTGGCTATTTCACTTCTCTGTGTCAATTGATTTTAGTGCATTGATCTTGCAGCTACCTGATCCTAAGTCGAAGAATATGTCAGATAGAAACGAAGCAGAAATTCCTTCAGAACTTATCGAGTTTTTAGCCAAAATTACCCCTTTATCTTTAGGGGTAGGCTTAACTTTGTCCTCTAAATATAACCCTTAGCACTATTTGCCCTTTAAGTTTACAAAACTTGAGCACTTTTAGTCTCACTAACAGAGAATACTCACTCCCGTTAAAAACCTAGCAGAGAAATAACACGTGATTTGCACGTGATGCTTAAGGGAAAGAAATACCCGCTCTTTCACCCCCTATTCAGTCGATTTCCCTCCTTTTTTAAGACTCCCTTCTCCAATTCACTCATTTTATCTCTATTAAGGTAGGTAGTTTATCTCTATTACAGTAGGTAAAAAAACCCTATCATTCTTGATTACATTTCAAGTCTTTACTACTTGCGATCCCAGCAATGATTATTAGGAGCAATGGTGAAATAAACCCTAGTTATGGTGAGTGTTCTTGCTACTTGTATTTTGCAAATATTCCTTCTTAATTTATTTTTGAAATCTCCACCATTTTTACAATACTTTACTGTCTTTTGAAGTTCTATAATATTGTGGTCCTTATCTCGAATTTTATATGCCATACAAAAGGTGAACAATATAAAATAAATATTGTGTGCGTACTCATGTGAACTCCATTCTTTATTCCAACATTCAATGGTCCCAATATGCACAACTATAAATTTATTTTTTCTGCTTTTGCATAGCCTTTGTAATTGCAGTCCTTTTTCATATAGTATTGTCACACCTCCTTTTTCCCGCGGGGACAGGGGATAAGGGAGTTTTTCCAATTAAAGTGACAATATTCGAAATGGGATTATTTATTTGATCAGAGTCGCCACTTGGAATAATTTATGGTGTCCCAAGTCACCGGTTTATTTTAAATTCCAAATCGAGAAAATTTGACTCTATTTATGGTCTGCGAACACAGAAGACCGGGTAAGGAATTCTGTTAACCCGAGAGAAGGTGTGAGGCACTCCCGGATTCCGTGGTTTTAGCACGGTCGCTCAACTATTATTAATTGGCCTAATTATCTGATTTATTACATGTTTGAAGCCTATTGCGCATTTTATCTTTTTGACCGCTTTTAATATTTATGGAATTTATTTGAACAAGTCGCGATGTCGTGCACTCGTTTGTTTTTGTACATATTGCGAATCGCGTCACGTGAAACGCACCCGCGATTTACGACATGCTTATTTTATTGTTGTTTGAAGTTATGGTTGGGTCACATGAAATGCACACCCGAATTGGAATTTACGTATCGTGACCATGCCACGGAAACCGTACCCATGACCACGATGATTCATTATTAATCGCGCTTAAAGAAAACTACGATGTTCATTAATTAATTTCCTAAAGCTAATTTTAGATTATTGTAAGGTCAAGAATTATGAAATTATTTGTGGAAGAATGAAGTAAATTAGTTAACGGAATAAATAGGCCAACATGTACCAATACTCTATAGCCCCAACAGATTAATGACCCAACATACTAAATCCAAATTCCATTATATCAAATCTATTATCATAATTCAGAGAACAAGACAATTAATATTAAGAAAAAAATGAACATACTAGTCAAATTAACAAGATAAATGTATGTTATCACGCAAGAACGACTTAAACATCCACCAAACTGCTTAATAGATTTCACCAACGATTTTAACCCTCACAACTCAAAGGAATAAACCAACAGAATATTATGAAAATGAACAAGACCAAACAAAGCAACAACTAAAACAATGCTGACACGAAATAGGCATAAGCTAATCAAAAATAAACACCAAACTATAATAAGCAAAAGAAAACAAGCAGAACTAAGGAAATGCCGAAAACAGACCTTTTTATAACTTTCGAAATATCAAAAAAAACATACTTCTCAGCTGGTTTACAAAGAAGATCGAGCCGATAATACCAGACCCGTTAACCAAAGACCATGCCGGAAAACACTCGAATCTCGCGGACGAACTCGAACTCTACTCGACCCAGAGAAAACCGAAACTCAAAGAGCTTTTGTAGGGCAGCGAGCTGAGGCGGGTCTTAGATGCGCTATCGAACTTCGACCTCGACTCTACTATTTTCCCTCGGACAAAAGCAGACTCCACTAAGATAATAAAGGATAACTAAATTTCTGCTATGGTAAATACCAAATAGAAACAGTAGAGGTGTTGAAGTTAAAGCTTTTTCTTTAGGAGATAACTAATAGGCAAAGAGTAAATTTTAGAGAGGAGAAGAGCGGCCGCTTTTTTTCTTGTTTTTATTTTGGGTGAGGTGTGTATTTATCTTTAGGTAGGGAGAAGGGGCTTAGGGTTAAGGGATTGGGCTTGGATTTAGGAAATTGGGTTGGGTCCATGTCTTGTTGGGTTTTAATTTTGGGCTAAGAAGACTAAAATAATGTAATGTATTTATAAAAATCACTCCTAATAAACTACTAAAATAAAATTAAATATTAAAAGTAAAACTATATTTTTATATTTTTAAATGTTATAATAAAGTAAAAATAGAGAAAATAGGCTAAAGTCATGGTAAAATTAAAATACTATAAACATAAATATACTAACTGACCTTAAACTAAAAATAAAAATATTTTTGAGTTTTTTTAAATTGTAATTTGAAGTAAAAATTGATTGAAACTCTATAAAAATTAAAGTTAAGTTAAATAAATATTTTAAACACTAAAATAGCTCAAAAACGTGCCGGATCAAAAATTACGTGCTTACAGCTGCCCCTCTTTGCTTGGAAACACGAAGAGTTTTCGGAGCAAAGAACAATAAGCAACGTAATTGATTTATGACCCGACGCTTATTCAAAGCGAAACAAAGACGGACAAAAGATTATGACCGAGCCCTGGTATCTGAGTTGCCTACATATCCTTGGCTTTAAAGGAATCAGGTCACGTGTAGTTCAGGGGTGAATGAAGTAATGGAGTGTGTGGAGAGGATGACAGAGTCGAGTGAGATACCGTTCCGTCGAGGTTCCGGTCCGCGGTCCTGTTATTACATCAAAAAATGAAAAAAGACTAACTAAGCCTGTCAGCTATGAGTTACAAGATTCCTATCTATAAGTCTTCCGAGGCTTGATCTTGAGGCTTGAATGGTTCTTCCTGCAGACTTTTGATTTGAACCTTGTGGCTTGCTAACTGCAGGTGCTGATTCATTCTTCTACAGCTTCTTCGGATCAAGACCGGACATGCAGTGCTCGTGTATTCAGCCATGTCTTGAGCAGTTCATGTCTTTCATTGGCTTATGCATTTTGGACTCACTTCTCTTTTTTCCTTTTTCTTTTTTTTATTTATTTTATTCTGGATTGAGACTTCTTCCTTTGGTCATCTCGGAATGTCAGCTCGCATTCTTGAGGCGAGCTTCTGCTACTTCTAACTTGAATTGAATTCTTAAATGACTTCCCTCGTTCTCCAGGTGGGCGCCTGATGACCTAGAACTCGAAATAAATTCCCTCATTCTCCAGGTGGGCGCCTGCTGACTTAAAAACTTGAAATGAATTCCCTCGTTTTCCAGGTAGGCGCCTGTGCTGACTTAAAACAGAAATGAATTCCCTCATTCTCCAGGTGGGTGCCTGATATTGACTTAAAACTAAGAGCTGTCACACCTCCTTTTTCCCGCGGGGACAGGGGATAAGGGAGTTTTTCCAATTAAAGTGACAATATTCGAAATGGGATTATTTATTTGATCAGAGTCGCCACTTGGAATAATTTATGGTGTCCCAAGTCACCGGTTTATTTTAAATTCCAAATCGAGAAAATTTGACTCTATTTATGGTCTGCGAACACAGAAGACCGGGTAAGGAATTCTGTTAACCCGAGAGAAGGTGTGAGGCACTCCCGGATTCCGTGGTTTTAGCACGGTCGCTCAACTATTATTAATTGGCCTAATTATCTGATTTATTACATGTTTGAAGCCTATTGCGCATTTTATCTTTTTGACCGCTTTTAATATTTATAGAATTTATTTGAACAAGTCGCGATGTCGTGCACTCGTTTGTTTTTGTACATATTGCGAATCGCGTCACGTGAAACGTACCCGCGATTTACGACATGCTTATTTTATTGTTGTTTGAAGTTATGGTTGGGTCACATGAAATGCACACCCGAATTGGAATTTACGTATCGTGACCATGCCACGGAAACCGTACCCATGACCACGATGATTCATTATTAATCGCGCTTAAAGAAAACTACGATGTTCATTAATTAATTTCCTAAAGCTAATTTTAGATTATTGTAAGGTCAAGAATTATGAAATTATTTGTGGAAGAATGAAGTAAATTAGTTAACGGAATAAATAGGCCAACATGTACCAATACTCTAGCCCCAACAGATTAATGACCCAACATACTAAATCCAAATTCCATTATATCAAATCTATTATCATAATTCAGAGAACAAGACAATTAATATTAAGAAAAAAATGAACAAACTAGTCAAATTAACAAGATAAATGTATGTTATCACGCAAGAACGACTTAAACATCCACCAAACTGCTTAATAGATTTCACCAACGATTTTAACCCTCACAACTCAAAGGAATAAACTAACAGAATATTATGAAAATGAACAAGACCAAACAAAGCAACAACTAAAACAATGCTGACACGAAATAGGCATAAGCTAATCAAAAATAAACACCAAACTATAATAAGCAAAAGAAAACAAGCAGAACTAAGGAAATGCCGAAAACGGACCTTTTTATAACTTTCGAAATATCAAAAAAAACATACTTCTCAGTTGGTTTACAAAGAAGATCGAGCCGATAATACCAGACCCGTTAACCAAAGACCATGCCGGAAAACACTCGAATCTCGCGGACGAACTCGAACTCTACTCGACCCAGAGAAAACCGAAACTCAAAGAGCTTTTGTAGGGCAGCGAGCTGAGGCGGGTCTTAGATGCGCTATCGAACATCGACCTCGACTCTACTATTTTCCCTTGGACAAAAGCAGACTCCACTAAGATAATAAAGGATAACTAAATTTCTGCTATGGTAAATACCAAATAGAAACAGTAGAGGTGTTGAAGTTAAAGCTTTTTCTTTAGGAGATAACTAATAGGCAAAGAGTAAATTTTAGAGAGGAGAAGAGCGGCCGCTTTTTTTCTTGTTTTTATTTTGGGTGAGGTGTGTATTTATCTTTAGGTAGGGAGAAGGGGCTTAGGGTTAAGGGATTGGGCTTGGATTTAGGAAATTGGGTTGGGTCCATGTCTTGTTGGGTTTTAATTTTGGGCTAAGAAGACTAAAATAATGTAATGTATTTATAAAAATCACTCCTAATAAACTACTAAAATAAAATTAAATATTAAAAGTAAAACTATATTTTTATATTTTTAAATGTTATAATAAAGTAAAAATAGAGAAAATAGGCTAAAGTCATGGTAAAATTAAAATACTATAAACATAAATATACTAACTGACCTTAAACTAAAAATAAAAATATTTTTGAGTTTTTTTAAATTGTAATTTGAAGTAAAAATTGATTGAAACTCTATAAAAATTAAAGTTAAGTTAAATAAATATTTTAAAAACTAAAATAGCTCAAAAACGTGCCGGATCAAAAATTACGTGCTTACAGCTGCCCCTCTTTGCTTGGAAACACGAAGAGTTTTCGGAGCAAAGAACAATAAGCAACGTAATTGATTTATGACCCGACGCTTATTCAAAGCGAAACAAAGACGGACAAAAGATTATGACCGAGCCCTGGTATCTGAGTTGCCTACATATCCTTGGCTTTAAAGGAATCAGGTCACGTGTAGTTCAGGGGTGAATGAAGTAATGGAGTGTGTGGAGAGGATGACAGAGTCGAGTGAGATACCGTTCCGTCGAGGTTCCGGTCCGCGGTCCTGTTATTACATCAAAAAATGAAAAAAGACTAACTAAGCCTGTCAGCTATGAGTTACAAGATTCCTATCTATAAGTCTTCCGAGGCTTGATCTTGAGGCTTGAGTGGTGCTTCATGCAGACTTTTGATTTGAACCTTGCGGCTTGCTAACTGCAGGTGCTGATTCATTCTTCTACAGCTTCTTCGGATCAAGACCGGACATGCAGTGCTCGTGTATTCAGCCATGTCTTGAGCAGTTCATGTCTTTCATTGGCTTATGCATTTTGGACTCACTTCTCTTTTTTCCTTTTTCTTTTTTTTATTTATTTTATTCTGGATTGAGACTTCTTCCTTTGGTCATCTCGGAATGTCAGCTCGCATTCTTGAGGCGAGCTTCTGCTACTTCTAACTTGAATTGAATTCTTAAATGACTTCCCTCGTTCTCCAGGTGGGCGCCTGATGACTTAGAACTCGAAATAAATTCCCTCATTCTCCAGGTGGGCGCCTGCTGACTTAAAAACTTGAAATGAATTCCCTCGTTTTCCAGGTAGGCGCCTGTGCTGACTTAAAACAGAAATGAATTCCCTCATTCTCCAGGTGGGTGCCTGATATTGACTTAAAACTTGAAATGAATTTCCTCGTTTTCCAGGTGGGCGTCTGTTGCTAACTTAAAACTTGAAATGAATTCCCTTATTTTCCAGGTGGGCGCCTGATGACTTAAAACTGAAATAAATTCCCTCGTTTTTCAGGTGGGCACCTGATGACTTAAAAAAGAAATGAATTCCCTCATTTTTCAGGTGGGCGCCTGCTGACTTAAAACTGAAATTAATTCCCCCGTTCTCCAGGTGGGCGCCTGATGACTTAAAAACTTGAAATAAATTCTCTCGTTCTCCAGGTGGGCGCCTGATAATGACTTGAAAATTAAAACAAATTCCCTCATTCTCCAGGTGGGTGCCTGATGACTTTAAAACTTTGAAATTAATTCCCCCGTTCTCCAGGTGGGCGCCCGCTGTTGACTTAACACGTGAAATGAATTCTCTCATTCTCCAGGTGGGCGCCTGCTAACTTAAAAACTTGAAATAAATTCCCTCATTCTCCAGGTGGGCGCCTGTGCTGACTTAAAACCTGAAATGAATTCCCTCGTTTTCCAGGTGGGCGCCTGCTGACCTAAAAACTTGAAATAAAATCCCTCGTTTTCCAGGTGGGTGCCTGATGTTGACTTAAAACTTGAAATAAATTTCCTCATTCTCCAGGTGGGCGTCTGCTGACTTAAAACTTGAAATTAATTCCCTCGTTCTCCAGGTGGGCGCCTGCTGACTTAAAACTTGAAATAAAATCCCTCGTTTTCCAGGTGGGTGCCTGCAACTACAACAAAACGGAAACAACAAAAGAAACTTTTTCTGCCCCAGTTTACACTAGGAAGATTTGTGAGTTATTAGCAGAACTATAAATTACCTATGTTATTGATGAAGGATGCAATGATGAGAGCAAAATTGAGGACTCGACTAGGATGTGCATCTTCTAAAGAAATAAAAATCTGAAAAACCCAAACTAGGAAGTGCATCTCCTAAATTTGAGATTGAGCTTACAGAAAACTATAAACTAAGCTTGACTAAACTAAAAACTGACCCTATTCTCCAGGCGAGACCCCTGATTTCAAGAAAACTAAAGATTGATTACTCAAGAAAACTAAAAGTTGACCTTTATTTTTTTTTCAGATTTTCTTTTTTTTAAAACTTATTATCCTAGGAGAAAATTCATCAGACTAGTTTTTTTTTTTTTTTTGGTATCTTAGGAGAAAGATTCATCAGACTAAGATTTGTATCCTAGGAGAAAGTTCATCAGACTAGGTTTTCTATCTTAGGAGAAAGATTCATCAGACTAAGACGTTTATTCTAGGAAAAAGTTCATCAGACTAGGTTTTCTATCTTAGGAGAAAGATTTATCAGACTAAGATTTTGATCCTAGGAGAAAGTTCATCAGACTAGGTCCTTTTGTTATCTTAGGAGAAAGATTCATCAGACTAAGATTTTGATCCTAGGAGAAAGTTCATCAGACTAGGTCTTCGATCTTAGGAGAAAGATTCATCAGACTAAGACGTTTATCCTAGGAGAAAATTCATCAGACTAGGTTTTCTATCTTAGGAGAATGATTCATCAGACTAAGACTTCGAACCTAGGAGAAAGTTCATCAGACTAGGTCTTTTTTGTTATCTTAGGAGAAAGATTCATCAGACTAAGTTTTCTATCTTAGAAGAAAGATTCATCAGACTAAGATTTTGATCCTAGGAGAAAATTCATCAAACTAGGTCTCTTTTTATTATCTTAGGAGAAAAATTCATCGGACTAAGATTTCGATCCTAGGAGAAAATTCATCAGACTAAGATTTCGATCCTAGGAGAAAATTCATCAGACTAGGTTTTCTATCTTAGGAGAAAAATTCATCAGACTAAGATTTTTATTGGGAGAAAATCCATCGGACTAGGACTTTTTATCCTAAAGGAAAAATGTGAAGAGCAATGGCAACATTTATGCATACTAGCAAGACAGATAAAGGCAAAAATTTGAGAAACTTACCTTTTGTTGGCTCTTCTCTTTTTTTTTCTTTTTTTTTTTTTTTGGAAACCCAAATTCCTTGCACTGCTTTGTTCCTGTTTCAAACAAAGAAAATTTTGTCAGTTTTAAAAGTGGTGGTCGGTTTGCGGCCTTGAGTCTTGGGTGGCTTGACTTTGTGATCATCCAACTTTTGGAAGACTGACTGCATTGGTAGTTGGCTGCACTGCTGGGAGACTCTGTTGTTCCTTACAAGGGACCTTTACTTTCTGTATCAAACCTGATTGTTTCGCTCCCAATTCCACTTGTGTTTTGAGGCTCAATCAGCCTTATCTAAAAAAAAGAGATTTCTTTTCTTGGATAACCTTTTCAGATATCTTGAATGGCTTTTGCTTTTAGAGCAATTTGGTCTCTCAGGGAGAATCACAACTGGTAAGTGTGTTTTGCACAATGTGCCACTTCATAGTCCTTGTTCGGTACTACAGGGAATCCCTGATTAACCTTGAGGTTATCTTTGCTTGCTTTAGCCAAATAGGCTGACAAGAGTATTTTGGGGGAAACCTTCGTATTGCACGAATCCTCAAGACATGTTGGCTGTAACAACTGACTGTGCTGGCCAAATTTACTTTGTGCAACTGAAAAGCTGGTAGCAGATTTTGAAATCTTTTCTTGCTTGTTTTGACAAGGACTGACTCAGAGCGAATGACACAATGATGCGAAGAAACAATATTAACAAGAAATACCCCTGTCGGGAAGGAAAGGAGGAAGATTTTTTTGGGGGGGCGGCAGCTAGCCTTTATGATCATGACATGCATTTTGGACTTAGCGGCCTGATCTTTCAAACTGTTCAAATCTTTCCTTTTATCATTCCTATGACATTTGAAGTCGGGCTTGTTTGTGCCAATTCTTTGCATCAGCTTAATGACTCACTTTCGACTAGTGGTGCCCCGAGGGGTTTTCATCAACAAGTCTCTCTCATTTATTCATCTCTGATTACCGTCGTCTTACAATGCCCATGAGGGTTTTCACTAGTAAGACTCTCTCATTTTTCTTCTTTTTTTTTCTTTTTTTTTCTTTGTGTGAGCAACCTGACAGTGTTCTATGTCGTGTGACAACCGTTGCTCATTGCATGCGTTTCTTGGCATTCTTGAAGGCATATCGGGAGGTCTTTATTTGGAAGGTTTTTGGATAGGGTTGGAAAGATGGGTCGGCATGGAGGCTCTAAGTAGACTCAATATGATGGGTTGTACACTTTACAACTCTTGGAATCGACTCTTTCAAAAGTGAAATAAAATCTTTGCCACAGCTTTAGATATTGGGGATTTTTGGATTTTTTTTTATTTTTTTTGAATTCTTATTTTGTTGGACCAAACTGTGTAAGGCTGCCTACGTATCCCTTTTTTAAAGGAATCATGTCTAACGTAGTTCAAACATGTGACCTAACTATTATTTGTCATCGTTCTTTCTGCTCTTTTTTTTTTCTTTTTTTCCGTTTTTTTTCTTTTATTTTTTCAAAACAAGTTGCCCAACTTCTATTTTCTGGGGGTATGAGCTTTTGACTGTTCTTTTCTTCTTCTTTTTTTTTTTTTTACTTGTACTTTCTAAGAGTTGCCCCAGTTCGTACTCTTTGGGCATGGACTTTTCTTTTCATTTTTTCATTTCATTTTTTTTTTGGACTTTTAACTCTAAACTTGATTCCAAAAGAGGGTGGTCGAAGAAAATAACACAGGCTCAAAAGGGGTAACAAAGGGTAAAGTGTTTGGGTAGCAGAAAAATGGCCTCCTAGCCTCGAGAATGCCAAACATGGTTTCCTTTCGCGATACAACATTGATGAACATGTCTGTCTTCTTGGTGTGTCGTGGTCGAAAGACACTTTCCATCCCTTAATGTCAAACTTTCCAACAAACTTCAATTGATTCTTTCCCAAACCCGATCTTCACAATAATTTGAAGGTAAAACTTACTCGAGCTTAATTCCAAAGTGTTTCGACTCTTTGTTCATCCTAAAAAATATCTTCTTCTTTTTTCGGTTATCCGATTCAAGATTAGATCAATTTTCTAAGATCTGGCCAAAAGTTCCGAATGCATGCCATGTCACTAGAACTAGCGGCGAAAGAACTAAGCATGGAATGAAACAAGGACAAAGTGTATTTCACTGAATAACGGATAGAAGGATTTGACAATAAGACAAACAAACTAAAATCCGAGTTACGACCCTAAAATAACCCGGCTAATGAAAATAGCAACAAAACGAACAGACAAGACTCACACAGACAAAATAGAGGGATAGAAGGGTTCGACTCAATAAAACAAATAAAATCTGGATCACACCCTGGAATAACCCAGGTAATAGAAAAAACATCAAAACAAGCTACCAAGATTCCTTCCTAGTGGAGGAGGGAATGACTTTTCAATTGCTAAGCTTGACATTTAGCCACAACTTTGTTCATCAGAATCACCATGGCCTTCTCCAATTTCAGTCGGCAAGTTCCCGAGAGGATTCTCATACTCCATGTCACCACACATCATCCCCACAAAGTGTGCATCATCATGTGCATATAAAGGATTCTGCGTGATATTCTGGGTGTCATTATCTTGGATCACTATCAGTTTTTCCTGGATCATCCTTTCTATTTCTCTTTTCAAATCCCGACAACTTTCAACATTGTGCCCCTGGGCATTGGAATGGTATTCACACCTTTTAGAAAGGTCAAAGTTTCTTGCACGTGGGTCCACATAATTTGGAGGAATAGGTGCAATCATGTCATAATGCTTTAATTTCTCAAACACACTTGCATAGGACTCTCCTATTGGTGTAAAATTATCTTTCAACCTTTGTTCCCCTTCTATACCCCTGGCTCCGTTGTGGGTTATAGGGCATTTGAAAATTTTGTGGAGACTGGTGGAGATTTTGCGGTGCTGGTGCTCGCTTTCTGGGGTGTCTTGGTGGCTGGACAACATACTGAAATGGAGCAATAGAGTATTGTGGGTTCTGAGGTGGATAGTAGTGCTCAGGGGAATCATCGGAAACCTGATGAGGCTGCTTATACCTTCGAGATGTTCTCCTAGGACCTCTTCTCGACCTTATTGTCATCATGGTTTCTTCATCCTTCTCATTCGTGTCACTAAAATTATCAGATTCAATCTTTACAGCCTGAGTTGCAGCTTTGAGAACTGCTTGACTTATAATTTTGCCTGTCTTAAGGCCATTCTCAACCATTTCCCCAATTTTGATTGCTTCCAAGAAGGATTTGCCAACTGCGGACATCATGTTTTGAAAATAATCTGGCTCTTGAGCCTGAAGGAAGACAGTGATTAGCTCGTGGTCATCCGTGGGTGGCTTAACTCTAGCTGCTTGCTCTCTCCATTTAATGGCATATTTCCTGAAGCTTTCAGTCGATTTCTTCTTCAAGTTAGAAAAGGAATTGCGGTCTGGGGCGATGTCGATATTGTACTGGAATTGTCTGACGAAGGCCCGGGCCATGTCATCCCAGACATGCCAGTGAGAGGTGTCTTGATCAATAAACCATTCAGAGGCCACCCCTGTCAAGCTTTCCCCAAAATAAGCCATTAGCAATTCTTCATTTCTTCCCGCACCTCTTAGCTGATTGCAATACCTTTTCAAGTGAGCTATGGGGTCGCCGCGTCCATCATACTTTTCAAATTTGGGGATCTTGAAACCAAGTGGCAAACGAACATCGGGGAACATACATAGATCCTTGAAGGCAACACTCTTCTTACCTGCCAACCCTTGCATATTTTTCAACTGCTGTTCTAAGCTTTTCATTCTTTGGGTCATTTCTTCCTGTGCCATCTTACGGGCAGGATTCTCAATCTTTGCAGGAAGATCGAATAGGTACGAGTGGTACTCAGGAGAATGGTATTGTTCTTGTTGGGTAGCAAATTGTGACTCGTGAGTTTTCTTTTGCACCACCGTCGGTTGTGGGATGGTGAAGACGGGTATAACAGTAGTGGTTGTCTGATTGGTTGTCAATGGCACACTTTGGGAGCGCGCAACAGAAGTTTCAGTTGTAGTCATACAGTTAGGAAAAAGACTGAACCCAGGTGGATAGGATTGATCGGTCAATGAGACCGGAATGGTAGTAGTCGAAATGGATGTGAACTCTGGGAAACCATGAATAGAAAAAGGCGGTCCTTGGCCATTGGCCCATGCTTGACACATTTCAGTCATTTGTTGCTTCAGTACTCTATTTTCCTCAACCACAGTAGACTCATGTAGAACCCTCTGACCCTGAGTCTCTTGAGCACTTGTAACAGCTTTGATGCCAGTTGTCAATGGCATTTTTTTCTTGGATATTGTGTTGCCAACTTATCACAAACCGACCACCTCAAACTTTTTCTATGATTCAAAACAAGAGATACGTTAGAATGGACTCAGTCGGTCCTTATTATCATCATCATTTTTATTTTATTTTTTCATTTATTTATTTTTTTTGGTCGATCGAACCTGATGTGGGTTGTCTACGTATCATGTGGGAACATGAATCAGATCGTGCGTAGTTCGAGAGGATCAGAAATAAGGTAAATAAACTAACTCTTTTTGGATTTTGATTTTTTTTCTTTTTAATTTCCGAAAGAAAGAATTATATATAAAAAAAAGAAAATATTTTTTGGAATTTGATTATTTTTTCTAATTTTTTTCCGATAGGACTTCTATATAAGAAATAAAAATATTTTTTGGCTTTTGATGTTTTTGTTTTTTTTTTGGATTTTTTGGGAGAAAGACTTTCTAAAAAAAAGGTAGAAAATATTTTTTGGATTTTAATTTCATTTGTTTTCTTTTTCTAATGAAAGACTCCTACAAATAAATTTTTTTTTTGGTCTAAAATTATTTTTTAATCTTTTATTTGTTTGGGATTTTCTAAAAAAAAAAGACTCCTAAAAGAAGGAATTAAAGGAAATATTTTTGGATTTTTAAAAATGGGGTCTCAAAGAATGACTTTCTAAACAAGGAAATAAAGGAAAATATTTTAGATTTTTTAAAAATTGTGGTCTAAAAGAAAGACTTCCTAAAGAGGAGGTAAAGAAAATATTTTTGGATTTTTTGAAAATTGTGGGCCGGAACCGATGAGGTTTGCCTACGTATCCCACATCCGGTGAGAATCAGACCCGCGTAGTTCTGTCAGTTTTGACGGAACAAGGGAAACAATGACTTTTGAAAGTATTGGCTTATTTTCTCTCTTTTTTTTTCAAAATTTCCGCAGAGTTTCGAAATGTTTCAAATACCTACCTCACTTTTTTTTTTCTTGATTTTCTTTCCCTATTCTAGAAGCCGGTCAACATACAAGTTGAAGCAAATGAAAACACAAGTAGCACGTAAAATGCATCAGGATGGTCTTTTAATTTTTTGGTACACCTGTCCTAGACGGACCCAACCCCTGTGTTGAGTCCCTAAGGTCAAATGCACGTGATGCAAACAAACGTTCCTACTAGGGATCCAGCATGAGGCTATGTTATTCTAAGTTTGAATCCTGAAGTGTGTTGTTCTAGACCTGGCTCACCCGAGCGGACAACTCGAGCCGGGGGGGCAACGTACCGGTAACCAAAAGGCCATCCGGCTTTGTAACTGATCCGATCCTCGTTCTAAATTAGGATATGACATTAACAGAAAAGAAGTCACGCCAGCGTGCACTTCCTAGAAGATTTAGAAGACTCAGAGAGAAGAAGGGTTTTCGTGACAGTTTATATACAGTCCAAACAATATCAAAGCGGTAAAAAGAGGCATTTAGCACATTAGGCTCAAACACGTAAAAAATCAGATAATAAGTAAAAGCCAAGTATAACAGTCATCTAAGCTCGAATTCTGAACCCTGTTTAAGAGATTCTGGGTTCGGTCCCCAGCAGAGTCGCCAGAGCTGTCACACCTCCTTTTTCCCGCGGGGACAGGGGATAAGGGAGTTTTTCCAATTAAAGTGACAATATTCGAAATGGGATTATTTATTTGATCAGAGTCGCCACTTGGAATAATTTATGGTGTCCCAAGTCACCGGTTTATTTTAAATTCCAAATCGAGAAAATTTGACTCTATTTATGGTCTGCGAACACAGAAGACCGGGTAAGGAATTCTGTTAACCCGAGAGAAGGTGTGAGGCACTCCCGGATTCCGTGGTTTTAGCACGGTCGCTCAACTATTATTAATTGGCCTAATTATCTGATTTATTACATGTTTGAAGCCTATTGCGCATTTTATCTTTTTGACCGCTTTTAATATTTATAGAATTTATTTGAACAAGTCGCGATGTCGTGCACTCGTTTGTTTTTGTACATATTGCGAATCGCGTCACGTGAAACGCACCCGCGATTTACGACATGCTTATTTTATTGTTGTTTGAAGTTATGGTTGGGTCACATGAAATGCACACCCGAATTGGAATTTACGTATCGTGACCATGCCACGGAAACCGTACCCATGACCACGATGATTCATTATTAATCGCGCTTAAAAAAAACTACGATGTTCATTAATTAATTTCCTAAAGCTAATTTTAGATTATTGTAAGGTCAAGAATTATGAAATTATTTGTGGAAGAATGAAGTAAATTAGTTAACGGAATAAATAGGCCAACATGTACCAATACTCTATAGCCCCAACAGATTAATGACCCAACATACTAAATCCAAATTCCATTATATCAAATCTATTATCATAATTCAGAGAACAAGACAATTAATATTAAGAAAAAAATGAACATACTAGTCAAATTAACAAGATAAATGTATGTTATCACGCAAGAACGACTTAAACATCCACCAAACTGCTTAATAGATTTCACCAACGATTTTAACCCTCACAACTCAAAGGAATAAACCAACAGAATATTATGAAAATGAACAAGACCAAACAAAGCAACAACTAAAACAATGCTGACACGAAATAGGCATAAGCTAATCAAAAATAAACACCAAACTATAATAAGCAAAAGAAAACAAGCAGAACTAAGGAAATGCCGAAAACGGACCTTTTTATAACTTTCGAAATATCAAAAAAAACATACTTCTCAGCTGGTTTACAAAGAAGATCGAGCCGATAATACCAGACCCGTTAACCAAAGACCATGCCGGAAAACACTCGAATCTCGCGGACGAACTCGAACTCTACTCGACCCAGAGAAAACCGAAACTCAAAGAGCTTTTGTAGGGCAGCGAGCTGAGGCGGGTCTTAGATGCGCTATCGAACTTCGACCTCGACTCTACTATTTTCCCTCGGACAAAAGCAGACTCCACTAAGATAATAAAGGATAACTAAATTTCTGCTATGGTAAATACCAAATAGAAACAGTAGAGGTGTTGAAGTTAAAGCTTTTTCTTTAGGAGATAACTAATAGGCAAAGAGTAAATTTTAGAGAGGAGAAGAGCGGCCGCTTTTTTTCTTGTTTTTATTTTGGGTGAGGTGTGTATTTATCTTTAGGTAGGGAGAAGGGGCTTAGGGTTAAGGGATTGGGCTTGGATTTAGGAAATTGGGTTGGGTCCATGTCTTGTTGGGTTTTAATTTTGGGCTAAGAAGACTAAAATAATGTAATGTATTTATAAAAATCACTCCTAATAAACTACTAAAATAAAATTAAATATTAAAAGTAAAACTATATTTTTATATTTTTAAATGTTATAATAAAGTAAAAATAGAGAAAATAGGCTAAAGTCATGGTAAAATTAAAATACTATAAACATAAATATACTAACTGACCTTAAACTAAAAATAAAAATATTTTTGAGTTTTTTTAAATTGTAATTTGAAGTAAAAATTGATTGAAACTCTATAAAAATTAAAGTTAAGTTAAATAAATATTTTAAACACTAAAATAGCTCAAAAACGTGCCGGATCAAAAATTACGTGCTTACAAGTATGTCTAAATAAACTTTCAATTTTTTTTGTTTATGCAGTTCCTTTGTACGAGTCAGATTATTTTACTATTAAAATAACACATGTTGGTTTAATGAAACTCAATCCTACAAGGCATTATGTTGGGGGCAGAATGAACTTTATTGACTATGTCAATGGGGCTGAACTAAAGTTGTCGATATTCAAATCGATCGCTGAATTATGTGGTTATGGGAATGACTCGATAACTTTTTGGCACAGGCCCAGCAGGCTAGGTGACAAAATGAGGCTAGTTTCAACTGATAAGGAAGCCGCCGTTGTTGCAAAAAATATTCTCAGTGATTGGGTACATGACATGTACTTTGAACATTTGGATGCGTATATAGAAATGGGTATTGAGGATGATATCTATGATGGACAAAACAATTCAAGGAATGATAATCATGTTACTGTTGGAGAACATCAAAAAGAAGTTGGAGGTGAAAATTCTTCAAGTAGTGAAGATTTCGAAGATTCAGAAAACGACTTGTCAGATGAAAATGATTTATCAGAAAGAATTAGAAATGAGAAGCGTAGATATGAGGTTAGTGAAGAGCTACAGAGAAAGTTGAATGTTGAAGATGGGGAGTCAAACTGCTGCAACTCTGATGACACAAGGAGCTTACAAAGTGATTCGGATACCGAAAGTTTAAACTTTCCAAAGTTCAACCCCAAAACAGATGGAAAAAATCCAAAATTGGCATTAGAGTTAACCTTTGGAAACAAGAGAGTTCATATATGCTGTAATAACTCATGAAGTTAGTCAAAGGACAATACATAAAATGGCGCAAAAATGACAACACACGAGTGAGAGCAGTTTGTAGACATTCAGGTTGCGAATGGGAGATTATGGCTTCAAGAATGCATAGGGATAGGGCATTTCAGATCAAGACATACAATGATTATCATAGTTGTAAAGGATGGAACCATAGCAACAAAACCATCACTTCTTCCTACATTGCAAGAAGATATCTTGATGACATTAGCAAGCACATAGATTGGAATGTCAAGGAATTTAGAGATCATGTGAGTGTGGAGCTAAGAGCTCATGTGACATTACATCAATGTCGAAGAGCTAAGCAAAAGGCGCTGAAACTAATTTATGGAGATCTAAATGCTCATACAAGGTAATGTGGAACTATTGTAATGAAATTGGGAGGACAAATCCAAATACTTCTATCTATATGAAGTTGGTTGAAAATGAGGTTTCTAACAAACCTAATAGATTTCAGAGAATCTATATTTGCTTTGGGGGTTGTAAGGAAGGTTTCAAGAGTGGTTGTAGAAGGATAGTAGGAGTAGATGGTTGTTGGCTTAAGGGTCCAATGTATGGGACTCAGTTGTTGACCGCTATTGGAATTGATCCTAATAATAATTCATGATAAGATTATAGGGGCAAGCATACATGATAAGTGGGCTGTGGACTTGCTAAACAAAATATGCAGTTGTAGGAAATGGGATTTGACAGGAATTCCTTACAAGCATGCCATTGCTGCAATTTGGGCTAAAAAAGATGAGATTAAATTCTATGTTCATGATTGCTACAAGGTGGAAACATATAGAAGGGTCTATGACTTTGCTATTCTACCTATGAATGGTCAACATATGTGGCCTAAGTCAAGCAACGTGCCTCCTTTGACTCCACAATTAGTAAGAACAAGCACAAAAGGAAGAAAGCAAAAACTAAGGAGAAAAGAACCAGATGAAGTAGGAGCAAGTAGAACTAAAATGAAAAGAAAGCAGAATTCTTTGCTTTGTAGCTTATGTCATAATGCTGGCCACAATAAAAGAACATGCAAATTTATTATTCAGCTAGATTCCCAAGTTGATGAGCCTTCATCTTATGCTCCTGCCTCGTCAACTCGTGCAAAGCTTCCAGTATCAATAACTTACAATTGAATTCTGTTTATTAAGTTATTATAATATGAACGAGTAATAGTACCATATATTTTGTTTGCAGGTAAGAAGAGGACATGTGGTGCATAAACATATGCAATGTGCTCAAGAATTTGATAGTTAACATGACTGAAGTTCTAATATTGTTGCTGCTGAAATGTTGATATTTTGTTGCTGAAATGGTGATATTTTGCTGTTGAAATGCTGGAATGAGTACTTTTGCCGCTGAAATGCTGAATTTTTGCTGTTGATATGCTGATTTTTGCTGCTGAAAATGCTGATTTTCGCTGCTGAAATGCTGATCATTTTGCTCTTGAAATGCTGGAATGCTGTATTTTTCCCGCAGAAATACTGATTTTTGTTGCTGAAATGCTGATTTTGCTGCTGAAATGCTGATAGCTTTGCACTTTGAATGCGTTTTTACTGCTGGAATGCTGATTTTTGCTGCTGGAGTGCTGATTGAAGGCTTTTTTACTGCTGAAATGTTGTCGATATTAGTTTTGCTGTTGCGAAGCTTTATTTTTCTTCTGTTAGATACTTTAATTCTGTTGAATCTGTTTCTTTTCTTCCTTTTTTGTCTATGGTGATAGTTAGGATTGATAGTTAGTGGAATTGGAATTGTACAGATATGATCTTCATTTTTGAACCAATGATATTCAATGAAATCTGAATATTTAGGTGATGCCGACTCTTTTCATTGGTTTTACCTTTCTGTAGCTAGTTTAGCATTACACATTTTATAAAGAACATTCTGTTAGTTTTTTAACTGAAGTTATGACTTTCTGTTAGTGAGACTAAAAGTGCTCAAGATTTGTAAACTTAAAGGACAAATAGTGCTTGGGGTTATATTTTGAGGACAAAGTTAAGCCTACCCCTAATGTTAGGGATAATTTTGACTAAAAACTCAGGAACTTATCACTAAATGTGTTGCAACTTTGCTTATGATTCAGGTAAATACAATTGGTTGCCTCAGTTCTTTTCCTGTGTTCTGTTGACAAGTTTTTTCATACCGTAATTCCAGTACATTTTCCAAGTTTTTATGTTTCTTCTGACTGACTGAGTGGTTTTTGTGAAAAGATCATTGCTCTAGAACGTTCAGAATGGAAATTATCTTGCTTGGATTACCCATCATTTTCTGTCCTTCGCTGGAATTTGGATTTCCATGTTGAGTTGCTTTTGCATGACATAAAATGCTTCTCTCTAGAAGATGCTTCTCGTTCTTTTCAATATTTTTGATTACAGATTTAATCTTTATCAACACTTACCCTTTTACCTCTTGTAAATTCACTATGTAGATAACTAACCTTATTCATGGTTAAACTCTCTGATCAATACAAAGTCAATTTGATATCCCTCTTCCCATTGTTCTTTTAGAAGGGGAGTCTTGGCGTAACTGGTAAAGTTGTTGACATGTGACCAGGAGGTCACAGGTTCAAACTGTGGAAACAGCCTCTTGCAGAAATGCAGGGTAACACTGCGTACAATAGACCCGTGATTTGGCCCTACCCCGGACCCTACGCACAGCGAGAGCTTAGTGCACCGGGCTGCCCTTTATTTCCATTGTTCTTTAATGGAGCTGTTATGTACTTTTTTCCCTCATAATGGAGGTTAGTCTTCACTTGATCTGCTTGTTCACTACAATAACTAGTTCCATAGTGGCCTGGCTGAATCAGTAGCTACAACTACCAATTGTCTTGGAAGTTTAAAGAAGGCATGAAATGATGAGATTTTCAATTTTTTCTTAAAATTCAGCTGCTTGTCCATTTCCTTCTATATGGGTTTCCAAATAAAATATGCACTCTTGACATGGAAGTTTGAACTGTGTAATACAATACCCTCAGCACCATTTGATGTGAATTCATGTGATGCTTTTAGCATCACAATCTAAAGACAAAAGAATACTAATCCGGTTTTCTAAAAACAACGTGCTGGTTTTATGGTTTATTTTTATGAAAATTCTTTTGAAACAAATTTGGTTTGGGATACATTATAGAACAATTTAGAAAAAGATTTATCTGGAGAAATTTGTGGTTAGATTTTGTGAAAACTTAAGTTATTGTTATCTGGAAACATTTTGATTTAAATCCTAAAATTTGAATTTTTTACATGTGAACTTCTAGCATAACATGCTGAAAATTCATAATGTATTGGAGCTCCAACATAATATGCTGGAAGGCCATACACATGCACTCCAATCTCCAGTATATTATGCTGGAACTTTCCGTATGCTGGAGTTCCAACATAATATGCTGGAAGTTCATACACAAGTGCTCCAATCTCCGATATATTATACTGGAACTTTCCGTGTTGCAGCAAAATAGTGGCTACTTTTCAATGACTTTGCAAACACTCGCTATTTTTCAATTACCAGTCCGAAAACTGGCTAGTCCGTGCTACTTTGACAAAATTACTACTCACAAGCAGAGACTAAAGACAATATTCATTCCAACTCTGAAAGCCAACATCTCATCCACCCAAAGAAAAGTAGAAAATTCACCAACATTAAAGGTTGGTTCCGAAACAACACCAACTCTTAGTGTACTTAACATAAGACAAGCAATAGGATGTGCAAAATACATAGCAAGGAAAACTCATTCTGGAAATAGTAGTGCTTTTAAGACCTAATGGATCTTAAAATTTATCTACCTATATGAATCTTGGCGCTTTGGTTTGCTTTGAACAACAGCCTCAATCTTCTCCATCACAGCAGGTGTTAACATTGGAATGACATTGATAGCTTTCATGTTCTCTTCAATCTGGCATCAATGAATATTTAATGATTAATATGAAGAAGCAATCTATAACAAACAACTACGCTTTAATCCCAAGCAAGTTGTGGTCAGCTATCTCGCCCATTTAAGCCCTCTTGGCAATATTATAAAAACTTAGTTTCTCTAGCACAATGAAGAAGAAATTAGTAGAAGGAAATTGATTATAATCAGAGATTAGTAAGCTGATCATAATCCAGGGAGAGATGTCACCAACTTCGGATACTACCTTAAAGCACATACAGAGGTTACAAATTAAGAATTCTTCCTCTGCCAGCATATGATACAAAGTTAAGATTATGTTAATCAAAGTATTAGAAGTAGGCCTGGCAAGTGGGCCGGTCCAGGCCCGGGACCGGCCCAGGACCGCGGGCCAGACGGGCCAAACGGCTAAGCGGGCCAGGACCGTTTGGTCCGGTTTTAGCGGGCCTGGTCCGGTCTCGTGGGCCGGTCCTATGATTGGGCCCGTCAGGCCCCGGGACCGTTTGGCCCGCCAGGGCCCGGGATCGGACCGGCCCCTTAGCGGGCCCAACGGCTATTTTTTTTAAAAAAACGTTGGACTGTCAAAAATAGTAGCCATTTAACCCCTCAACTTTGTTTTAATCCCAAACTTTTTATAATTACACTTTTTCTCTATTTTCAACTATAAATACCCCATCATTATTTCATTTTTTCTTACAAAATCATCAATCTATCACAATCTCTCTAATTTACTTCTACTATTGCTTACTTTATTGTTACAATTTGTGAAACAATTGTGTAGTTGGTGAATTGAAGTCTTCAACAATAATCAATTTCCAACAAGTTGTTCGTCAATTCGGTAAACTCGTTCCAACTCTTAAGTTTTAATATTATAATTTTGTTTGTTTTATTTACTTTGCTTGATTAATTAAGATGGCTTATTCCTTAAAAAATATGTTTAGTAAAAATAAGGGAAAATCGAAGAGTGGTGAATCTAGTGGCCAATATGTTCCTCCTCCACTTCCCCCAGCTCCTCGACCCAAACATGTTACCCGTCCTACACCTCCTATTCTTGATAACGATAATAGTTGATTACAATTTACCGATAGTCAATTTTTCCATAATATAGCACCCGATGAACAATTAAACCATGAATATATGAATGCTCTATATGGTAATCCAACTATTGATGAAAATGATGATGAAGAAATAGATTTTGATGAAACGCAACCGGATGATGATACACCCACTAGTCCTGCTCCTGAAGTTAACCCAACTAATAATAATCTAGATGATCCCCCATCTGACCCTCCTATTAGTGCCCCTACTTTTTCTAGACAACCTCCTAAACGGGCAGAAACATCTCTTGTTTGGCAATTTTTTACTCAACTAAGAGAAAAAAATAGGGCTAAGTGTAAAACTTGTGGCAAAGAGTTAGTTTTTCAATATGTTGGAAGTCGGGGGAGGGGGGGTGACGGGAGTTTGACTAGACACATATTGCTACACCCTCAAGATAAAGCTAGATAATGCTTATCAAGTTGCATTAGATCATGCTAGACCAAATGTTCCAACTCCTTCTTCTTCTAGTTCTCAATCATCTAAAAGAACTGCGGGAGTAAGAGCACTTAGTGCTTGGGCAGGGTTCAGGGGTTCTCAAGGTTCTAGTACTAGTGATTTTTCACAACTAAATGAGCTTGAAGTTTATTTGTCACAGGGAATTGAGGAAGTGAATCCCGACGGCTCCTTTAATATTTTGGAATGGTGGAAGGACAAAGAAAAACACTTTCCGATTCTTTCAAGGATGGCCCTAGATATTTTAACTATTCAAGCTTCAACAGTGGCATCAGAGAGCGCTTTCAGTCAAGCAAGACTTCAACTCGGTGATTATAGAGCGTCTATGAGGGAGAGCTTGGAAAAATCAGTACTTTTCAGAGATTGGATCCGTTCGGAAAGAAGAAATTTTGGACTTGCTGAATCACAACCAGAGGTAGACGAAGCTTATGAAGAAATGCTAGCTGAACTTGCGGAGGATGATGCTTCGCCTGGAAGCGGTGATGAGCAAGCTTCATTTCCGCCACCACCAACGGAAATTCCTCCGAACCTTGAAGGATTTATCAAATTTGTAAGAGATACCATGTAAATTAATATGTAACTTGTATTTTAGCACATCTTGATTAGTTTCTTTTTCTTCTCAATGGTGGTATTAGCACCTTGTTGTGCTCATTCCATAGGGGGAGGAAGACTAAGAAAGATATTGCCATGATTTTTAATGCTATAATAAAAATATAACGCATTGATTTGAATATCTCTTTACAATATTTTTGTTCTTTTATATCTTAAGCTATACATATAGTATAGTATATATATATATATATATATATATATATATATATAAAAGCTTATATTTATACTATACTATAGTCTATACTATATATACATCTCATAAGATATAGGCGACAGTAGATTCAATAGAACCCATCAGAGACTGTCTAAAATTCAAATTTCTGGCATCTCTGAGAGCAGCCAAAAATGTCTCTGGTAACCCTTTAAGGGTTAAAGGCTTAAAAGCAATTTGAACCATACCAATATGCAAATAATTATACTGGTGTTTATAAACATCTACATCATGCTTGTTTAACAAACGAATAGTCTGTTCAGACGAATTTAAAGCTAAAGATTGCTCAGTTGTTTTAACAAGTTGTTTAGAAGAGAGTTTATCAAACCATCCATAATCATAGATTGTTCTAATAGGGACTTTAGGAATAGTCCATTTGTTTAACAAATCAAGGTTTTGAGGTATATCTACCTCTTCCAATCTAGTATTTTTCATACTAGTTTCTCCTAAATCCATATTTCAGAAACATATCTATGTCGAATATTTCATATCTATCTTATATATACCATGAAAGTACCTAGGCTCTGATACCATTTAACAGGATCAAGTGGCGGGCGGTAATCCGCCATGCCTTCTCAATTAAATTAAAACAGAAATCACCGTTTGACCGGGAACTGGACTTGTTTCACACCTCACATCTGGCTTTTATATGCCTGGAAGGTTTCCACCAGTTAAAGATTTCTATTTTAACATATTTGAGAATTCTTAATCTAGCTAATTCAGTACCCTTATATTTAAAGACTGGCGGTAATCCGCACAATCAGTAAGGATAAGAATTGAAATATACTTGAATTTTATATATAGTTTAATGACTGTATGGAAGGTTAAAAACCTTTACTCAAGCAAGGGGTCTGTCATAATATAATACATACTTTTATTGAGCCCATGTGTCTAGCAGTTCTAACCGTGAAAGAAGATGCCCTTTTAACTCCTTTATCGGGCTGAGGTTCACGGCTGGCTAGACGGAGCCACTAAGGCAAAGCCAATAAGAGTAGTGTTATATCAGACTGTACCAACCATCTTGACACCAAGTCAAAACTCTATATATAAAACTCATTTATATTTTAATAGATGCCGTCGCTTTCATAGTGTATATAGGAGAGAAGTTAGATACTCAACATAGATATGAAGTCTCTTAGCCGGACATCGTCACGGCCAGAGAGGAGAGACTAGAAGAAAATCTAAACTAAGAAAGACAGAAGTATGTACCTTGTGGCCAAGAAGCAAGGCCCTGAAGATGAAGAACTTAAAACTTTTATTTATTTGTTCTTCTATTACAATCTACAAACTAACTCTTTACTTACACTTAGAGAGAGAGAGAGAGGGAGTCTTGACGTCTGCCTCCTAAGAATGAACGAATGACTTCTATAAATAGAAAAAGAAAAGGAATCTATATATATACATAGTCTATTATTCATAAATTCTCTTATACCAATAGACTATGTATATATATAGATTCCTTTTCTTTTTCTATTTATAGAAGTCATTCGTTCATTCTTAGGAGGCAGACGTCAAGACTCCCTCTCTCTCTCTCTCTAAGTGTAAGTAAAGAGTTAGTTTGTAGATTGTAATAGAAGAACAAATAAATAAAAGTTTTAAGTTCTTCATCTTCAGGGCCTTGCTTCTTGGCCACAAGGTACATACTTCTGTCTTTCTTAGTTTAGATTTTCTTCTAGTCTCTCTTCTCTGACCGTGACGATGTCCGGCTAAGAGACTTCATATCTATGTTGAGTATCTAACTTCTCTCCTATATACACTATGAAAGCGACGGCATCTATTAAAATATAAATGAGTTTTATATATAGAGTTTTGACTTGGTGTCAAGATGGTTGGTACAGTCTGATATAACACTACTCTTGCCTTAGTGGCTCCGTCTAGCCAGCCGTGAACCTCAGCCCGATAAAGGAGTTAAAAGGCCATCTTCTTTCACGGTTAGAACTGCTAGACACATGGGCTCAATAAAAGTATGTATTATATTATGACAGACCCCTTGCTTGAGTAAAGGTTTTTAACCTTCCATACAATCATTAAACTATATATAAAATTCAAGTATATTTCAATTCTTATCCTTACTGATTGTGCGGATTACCGCCAGTCTTTAAATATAAGGATACTGAATTAGCTAGATTTAGAATTCTCAAATATGTTAAAATAGAAATCTTTAACTGGTGCAAACCTCCAGGCATATAAAAGCCAGATGTGAGGTGTGAAACAAGTCCAGTTCCTGGTCAAATGGTGATTTCTGTTTTAATTTAATTGAGAAGGCATGGCGGATTATATACTATAATATATATACATCTTACTATATATATATATATTATATATATCTTAAGATGTATACTATCGAATATGACTTATATACTATGTATATATAGTATTGTGTGTATATATAAGATGTATATATAGTATAGTGTGTGTGTGTATATATATATCTTAAGATGTATATATAGTATATCTTAAGATGTATACTATAGAATATGACTTATATACTATGTATATATAGTGTAGTGTGTGTGTGTGTGTGTGTATATATATATATATATATATATATCTTAAGATGTATATATAGTATATAAATCGAATATAGCTTATATATCTTAAGATGTATATATAGTATAGTATAGTATAGTATATATATATAAGCTTATATATATATATGTATATATACTATGTATATATATACATAGTTTATAAGTCATATTCGATAGTATACATCTTAAGATATACTATATATACATCTTACTATATATATATATATAGAGAGAGAGAGAGAGAGAGAGCTTATATATCTTAAGATGTATATATATCTTAAGATCTACTATACTATACTATATATATATATATAGTATATCTTAAGATGTATATATAGTATATTTTAAGATGTATACTATGTATATATAATATAGTATATATATATTTTAAGATGTATATATAGTACATAAATCGAATATAGCTTATATATCTTTATTACTATTTTTTTCTCTAACTTCTATAAAAAAAAAATTAAAAATAGAAAGTTTCTGTTGGGCCCATTTAGGCCCGTTTGGGCCCGGGACCGGCCCACTTAACCCGGGCCCGTTAGTTCGTGGTCCCGGTCCCGAGCCGGTTCGGGCAATAAGCCCGCGAAGCCCAGGACCGTTTAGGACCGGACCGCAAAGGACCGGCCCACTTAGGACCGGGCCCGGCCCACTTGCCACCCCTAATTAGAAGAGAACAATTCGAAGAGAAGATTGTATCGTTTTCTCCGTGGATGTCTCTAGAAATTATGTTAATCATTACAGATTAAGAGTAAAAACAAATCAATAAGAGAACTTATTTCAGAAAGCAAAGTAAGAGGACTTCCTTTTCTCCCTTTTAACTTGTTTTGGAGAGGGGGCATCAGGCCTGAATTCAGTTAATAAATATATACTAGAAAGTAGAAGCTATAAATTATGTTCAGAAAGGTTTAACAGACCAACATGATTAACTAAAAAGAAAGACAAACATGCAATAATTGGAAACTTTTGGTTAAAAACTATAAATATAAATGCAATACGCGGCATACAATAAATACTCTATATCATGCCATGTTCAAAATGCATGCTAAAAAGAATACAATTTTAAAATAAAAAAAAAAACTGTTCGAGATTGATATCAATACTTGAACTGAGTGCTAACAAAATTCAGGCCAAGACTAAAGAAAAAGAATCATTGTCTGAAAGGGAAAGCTCGGGGATAGCATAAATGGAAAACTAACGGACCTGATACTCTTTGGTGGCACCAGTAATAACGGATGAGACATTAGGATTTGCAGCACACCAGGCAATTGCCAGTTGAGGCAGAGGTACACCTAGTGACTCAGCAATTGGTTTCAATCCATCTACTTTCCTCAACACATCATCCACCAAAGATCTGTTGGCGAGATTCTGCAATGCATAAAATTTCTAGTCAAGTTTCTTGAATAGGAGTAGTTTAAAAAGCGAGTGACAATTGATAAAGAAAATGTTTACATAAATAACAAAGTATGCACATGCATACACATCAATACATGAAGTTTGGATATGTCCACAGAAGCATATATCTGATCTTATTTACAAGGAAAACTTTCACTTTCCACTATTGGACCTGTGGTTCCTCTATTTGGAATGCAACTCAAAAAATATTGAACCTCTTCTTACAAACACAACTCATGTCTAAGGGAAGCAAAAATTCCTTTTGGCACACATAAACCGTCCATTTTCATAATTGAAGATGCTGGTTAACAACCACAAGAACTAATTGCTTGATAGATCCTCGGATCATCTTAAATTTGGAGAACTTTAACTCTTTAACACCATCTTATTCATGGCAAGTAGTAGAACATGTTCATAATGTTCATAGAGGTGCATAAAAAAAAAAGGAATTATTACGATGCTAAGCTTGGTCTAATATTCGTACTAGCATCACTCTTCCTTAACTATATTTTTTCGCTGTCATTACATGTTAGTGATTAAAAACTGCAACTTATTTTTTTGAAAAGTAAACAAAGTGTTAATGAATTAGCACCTATGTGGGTGCCGAAATGTACAATGTGTGAGATTAAAAAAGATTTAAGTCCTACTGTTCCTGTAGAGTGTCGAGGAACTCAAAAAGACTATCAAGGTTGTACACGTTTTAAGTTAGTTCAAAAGGCAAATAAGTAGAAACATTTGTATTTGAGTGTATGTGAAGCTACTGTCATCCATTTAAAACGACTTTTGTTTCTTTCCATATTAGTTATTACCCATAGGATGTACGCTGGTATAGTGTGTTAGACAGCATTAGAAGTATTCTCAAAAAACAATTCTTCATCTTTATCCCCATCCAGCTAATAATAATAGCAACCGTTAGCTGTCCATACATGCTCCAATTAACATCAGAGAGGCAAAAAAATAGTTGTGATAATTGAGTAACCACTGGTCAGTGCAAAGAGAGGTGATTAATATCTTCTGAGTTGCTGGAGCAAAGATTTTTTTTATAATAGTTGCTGGATCAAAGATTAAATCTGTAGCACAAGCAAAGCCTCTTCTAAGCAGATTCGAATAAGTCGGGCAACCATTATTCACTTAGCTCTCCAGTCATGGTTGATTTACATTAAACTTTAATAATTCTTGCAAATCTCCTCTCTTTCTCAAAAAAAAAAAAAAAGGAAATTTAGTTCCCTTGGAAAACTTTCACCAATTATTGGAGTTACTCTTTATGAAGTTCTCTCCTCTTACGATTAAGGGGATTTCAACTTGCTGAGACCCAAACTCTTTTTTTTTTTTTGAGATGGTAATATATGGTATATTATTTAGGTTGGACTGAAACCATATTTACAAGTGAGTAGCCAAAAGAAAAAAACTTGGACCTCAGGCCTATTGAGACCCAAACTCTTTAATCAACTTTTGCAACTTGAGCTTCCTTTAAGTCTGACTACTCAACCAACTGCTCATAGAAATTTCTGCTTTAGTTATTTAGGAAGCTATGATCTAGGAACTACTGATGACCATCAGTACATATAAGAACATTAACTTAAAAGCCAATTAGAGTGGCAGCATACAGTTTCAATAAACAGGATTTTCTTGTAAAACTTTGAGGGTTTTACCTTGTAATTTTCCAGTGCAAATCGACTGTCGGCTGGAATGTTCCCTGCATTGTATTTTCCAGTCAGAACGCCTGAAGCAAGAGGACTCCATGTGGTAAGACCAATGCCGTAGTTGCTATACAGAGGGAGGTACTCAGATTCAACCTGCAACAATTCAATGAGGTCCATATTGTTAGACAAAAGACACATGACAAATTGTAAATACAGAGAACGACATTTTTGCAAAGTTAACATTGGAGCTACAGGCGGAGGCCAAATGCAATGAAATCTGACAATTCAGGTAGTGATCAGCATAAAAATGGCAAGCAACTAAGATTCTGGCAGCCAAATCACTCCAACAAAAGCAGCATAAATCAAAATCAGATCCTGATGAAGCATGAATGGACAACATCCTATAGCATACTTAGACAAGACGTTCACAGAAGTTTCTACAGCCAACAACATATTTTCTCTTCTCATACAACAAAGGGCAACGGATTTTGGCCATGTACAAATAGCAACATTCGACTTGCAACACCCTGAAAATCCTACACTGAAGCTGTCATGACAGGCGTGCAGCTGTAAAAGAATGCAGTTTTGCAATAAAATATTTGACTGTAGAGAGACCTAGATGATACAACAGCAACAACTAATACTATGCTCAGTACCAAACGAGTTGGGGTCACGGACCGTATTTCTTCATTAAAACTCAACTCAGGCCACTATTATACAAAATAAATTAAAAAGTAGTAGAAGTTGTATATATTTTTTACAGGTATACAAATCTCTGCTAGGGTTAAAAGAATCCTAGAAAGAAAAGATGGACTGAACCAAAAGACTCCTACAAAGCACAAAACTTAAAGTAAACGTACTAACATGACTAAAGACAACCCTCAACTAATTAGTATAGCCTATATAGAAATATCTATTATTTTACCTCAAACACCCAGTCGTGTATTATCACCATTAACCCACTCCTTCCATATTGCCTATATAGAAAACAAATCTCTTATTTTACCTCAAATACCCTGCCATGGATTATCACCATTAAGCCACTCCTTCCATATTTCACATTTCACTTGTCTGACTATCTTATATTGATTTCTGAACTCACTGACTCTAGATCCTAAATTCACATATGACAAAAAGAAATACTCCCTCTGTCCCAATTAATGTGACACTCATTTCTTTTTAATTAATCCCATAAAGAATGTCACATTTCCTTATTTAGAAATAATTTATCTTTAGAATTCCTACTTTTCCCTTAATAAATTGATTTACAATGACACAAATATCAATGATTTGTTTTAGATCACAAGTTTTAAAAATATTTCTTTCTTTCTTGAACTTCATGCCAAAACAATCCAAACTCAATTTTTCTGGCTCGAACTTATGTATACATATGAAAACACATAAGATCACATTTATTCTGAACTCAGTGACTCTACACATAAGATCACATTTATTTTGAACTCACAGACTCTACACATAAGATCACATTTATTCTGAACTCGCTGACTCTACACATAAGATCACATTTATTCTGAACTCAGTGACTCTACACATAAGATCACATTAATTCTGAACTCATAGACTCTACACATAAGATCACATTTATTCTAAACTGACTGAATCTTGAATTCGCATTTGACAAAAGGAAATACCAAAATTAGAGTCAAAAGATAATACCTTGTGCCTAGACAACAAGTTGTATTCAGGCTGTTCAACAATAGGACCCACAAGATCCAATCTTTGAGCAACACCCCAAGCTTCAGTAATCTGTTGAGCTGACCATTCACTTGTTCCCCAATAAAAAGCCCAACCTTTATCAATCACATAATTCATAGCCCTAACAGTTTCTTCAATAGGTGTACTAGCATCAGGCCTATGACAATAAATCAAATCCACATAATCCATATCCAGTCTTTTCAAACTAGCTTTCGTCCCCTCGATTATATGTTTTCTCGATAAACCCTTATCATTCGGACCCGATCCGCCCCAGAAAATCTTAGTAGATATAACAATATCTGATCTTTTCCAACCCAATTCACGAATTGCTTGCCCCATTATTTCTTCTGCTCTTCCATTAGCGTAAACCTCGGCATTGTCGAAGAAATTGACACCGTGGTCACGACATTTTTGTAAGAGGGATTTAGCTTCTTTGACGTCGAGTTGATTGCCGAAAGTGACCCATGCTCCGTATGAAAGTTGGGATACTTTTAGGCCTGATCTGCCTAAATTCTTGTACTGCATTTGCATTTTTTTCGTTTTTTGGGGAGGCAGATCAAGAAGAAAGAAAAGGAAATGAAGATTTGCTGTTTTAGGAGGAAGAAACAGAAGGAGATAGAAGTCAAAGAACAACGAGAATTTGGGAAGGAGTTGAAGTGTTGGAAATGGCTTATATTGTAGTAGTAGCTTAGCTGTATACACTCGGCAGAAATTAGAGGGATTTGTTGAGTGTGATGGGATCTACTGCGCTAAGCAGTGACCTTTCCTGTGATGTGATGCACTTTTCATAATTACTCAGTGTGACTTGTCATTTTATCTAACACATATTTTTTTGAATGATGTACTTTAATTTAATTTTAATTTTTTCTCCATAATTTATGTACGTAATCATAAAAATATTTTTGACTATTTTTTTTATTATACTTCATCCCTCCCATTTAACTATGTCTTTTAATTGTTTCTATCGATTAAAAAAAAGATCTAATACAACAAAAAGAAGATTGTACTTGTACATTATTTACCCGTAAAATGGTACGGTTGAATTTGTTCGTGGTTTTCAGATAAGTAAATTAATTTGATCCAAAAAATAACGAAATAATTGATGAAATAAAAAATACTCAGCCTTAAAATGTAGATGAAATGACAGAGCTGACAAGTTCGGGAACAGAATTTTCGGGCACGGTAATGATAAGATCAAAGAGCGAGAAAGAAAAATTGTATTAAAATTCTGTATAAAATGTAGTGTAAGTTAGCCAGAAAATTCATGTCCCTTATAATAATTATTGAGCTTATTATTTATAGCTATGAAAAAGTTACTAAAATCGTACCCTTCTTTAATGTCAATTATGATGAGCATTGATGAATACGTAACAGTGAACATAAATGCCAAATTCTCTGTAACGGGCTGTTGCTCTTAATGCTATAGAATATTCCTCATTAAAGGGCGCAAAGTATTCAATGTCTTCATAAACGTTATCTTTTCCGGTGACACACGGGATAACTGCGTCCGATTTTTCGTCCTCCCGGCTTAGGTTCCACGTGTCCCCTTCTTGGGTGGCCTCATGCCATAACATATTTTACCTAATACAGATAGTCCCCCTGCTTTCCGGTGACATAACTTTGTGTTACCTGTAAGTTGGTAGAAACACTCTTTTGGTGAGAATTACTATAATTCCTTTTGAAGGCCACTGACGGTTGATTAGACGCCTATCTCTCCGCATTTAATGCCCCGAACACGCGTCTTCCCATGATTTAGCACGCCTTTTTCCGGTTATCGAGGTAATCTTATCCAAGGATTTAGCCGCCAAAACCTTACTTATACGTATCAACTTCCCCCATTGTATTCCAATTTCCTTCATCTTATTTCGCCTACTGAGTCTTCATCTTCTTCAAAAAAAATCATTTCTCTTTTTCGATGGCTTCCTCCTCAAAATGTACTGGTTCTTCAAAAGGCAAAAATAAAACCGACGACTTTGTCGCTCCAACCGTAGACTCTATCATACCAAAAAGACTCAATACCGCAAAGAATTTTGAGGAGAAATTCCCTTCTGCTAACCCCCGTACATGGGTTGTTAGCAGGTACCCTTCTTTCGTTCGTCCTTCCAATATTCCCATTGTGAAGGAAGAATATAGTTGCCATGAATTGAATATCATCACTTCCGATCTATCAGAGCAAGTGACCCTTCCCAAGGAAGGTTTTACATACTTTTACACGTATCCCTTCACTTTGGGTGCATTTTCTTTGAGTGGAGAGTTTGATTCCATGATTGCAGAATTTTGCCTCTGATATCAAGTGTGTTTGGCACAGGTAAGTCCTTATGTGTAGAGGACAGTTACCTGCCTTCGACGTTTGTGCCAAGAAACTAGAGAAGAGCTAATATTAGCTCACATGATGAATCTCTACTCCCCCAAAATTTTTCGGAGGGGGGAGGGAGGGGTATGGGGGAGGGGTATGATAAATCTCTGCAAATGAGGTCACCATGCTTTGTTGACTAGCATGGATGATGATAGTGACCGCGGGTGGACGGAATGGTTCGCCGCGGGTGGACGGAATGGTTCGTCGCGGTTGCCACTAGCAGTATCATTCCAACAACAGCTTCATCCTTTTCGGCCGTTTGGAACCGCGCTCGTAAGATCTCTAATATTCCTTCTTTCATTAAATATTCTTCTATGGCCGTATTTTCATTCTTCGTATGTTTTAGCAACTCGATGGGTCCCACCGATGGTGAAAGGTTTAGACCATGGGTTCAAAATATTTTGGATGTCAGAATGCCCGAAACTCGCTTGTGGAAAGAGCTGGCTCTGAAATACGGGTGGAAGGCCAAAAATCATGGTAATTTGAACTTACCTCGCTTCCATCTTTCTCTGCTTTGCATATCGATTGAACCTTTCTGACTTGTTTATGAAATTAAGTCTACCTGCGAGATTTGTTACTGTCCCCGAGGAGGACATTTTGGCTGATCCCGCTGATGCAGCGAGGCTGCTTCAGGAAGCTCTCACTCGAACAGGTATCTCCGGGCCTATTTCGGGTGCAACCACACCTTCACGGAGTCCTCATCCAGAAGATAAGCAACCGAAGAGAAGACGTTCCTCAGTGGCCAGGGAGAAGAATAAGCGATCGAAGACTGCTATTCCCGAGCTATCTCTGGTGGAGATGGTGCTTGGTCCTCCTCCCAGGCCGGTCATAGACACTGTGATGATTGATGAGCTATCTTCGGTGGTGAAGGCGACGATCCTTATCATCTCAACATGATGCTCAACTTGTTGAGACAGTCATACCAACCGAGGATGATGCCTTGACACGTTAGGGAGAATTTGATTTGGTATATAATACCAACTCCCGTTCTCGGGCCCCAGTTGTTGTGCCCGGTACTATGAAACAGAGTACCAGATCCTTGCCGTCTTCGAATGGCGAGTACCCAACATCCAATGCTGCTTTTGACATAGCTGTTTCTCCATCTTCTATCCCATCAGCTTCATCACCACCTTCTCTAACACCAGCAACTGCTACATCACTTCCATCTTCATCCACTCTTCCACCAGCAACATCATCTCCAGCGGCCACACCTGACCATGAAGAAGGCGTTCCTCTTCCACAGTCCCCAGTTCATGGTAATTTGGGGCAAAATTATGTTGCCCCTCCTGAAGATCCTCAGAGGAGGAGGAACGTTACTCTTTCGGTCTCTACCGGGTGCAATCTTCTTTCCCCGCCGATGGAGCTTGCTAACTATCTGAAGCCTTTGGCTTCAGAGAAGGATTGGGAAAAGATTCAGACACTCTCGAGAGAGTGTTTGTTGAACAATGCTATGCATAACGCCGCAACGGTACGTTTCTTTCTTCCCCTATTATTTCTCCTACTTTTGAATGAATGTATTTTAAGTTTTTAACTCTTTTTGTTTTGTAGGCCAACTTTCTTGCTTCTGAGGGTCTTCAAAGGTTGATTTGTGAGAAGGAAGGACTTACTTTTGAACGGGATCAACTTTTGATGGAACGGGACCAACATTCTTCGTCTCTTAGAACTGGAAACCAGATCCACCAAGGTCGACATTTTGGAAGCTCGTTTGCAGCAAAGCGAGCAAGAAGTGACAACCCTCAGCCAAGAAGTTAGCCCGCTGAGGGCTAGATTTGATGAAGCCAAGTCTAAATGGGTTGACCTCCAGGACGCCATTCTTGCTGCAACCGAGCGCGAGGCTGCTATTGCTGAAAGGGTAACTAACTTGGAAGCAGCCTTGAACTCCAAAGTTGAAGAGTTTGTTGCCGCGGGAGTGAAACATGCCCAGCTAGAAGAGAAGTACAGGAAACTATCGAGCATAACAAGCTCTTTAGTTCAATTGTTCGCGAGCTTGACGACATCCTTAAATCTGTTAGGTCCGCCCGAAAAAATCTTTCTGTCGAGATAACCCAACTCAAAGAAGAACTCAAGCACTGAGAGGCTTTCCTCGTTGTTGAAAAAACTTACGCCATGTACAACATGAGGAGAAAAATCTTGGAAGAATCCAAAGCTGGTGTCATTGATATTGATGCCAAAATTGCCAAGGCACGCGAGCTTGAGTTAGCCGCTAAGACTAGCTTTCCATCAAGGTCTAATGTATCTGGCCCATCTGGTTTTGGTTCCGAATTTTCGAGAACTGAAGAAGAATCAGAGGGCGACGATGTTGAAGAACAGACTGGGGAAAATCTCGAGCCATCGGTAGAACCGTCTACCACTCTTGGGGGCGCGGACACTTCTCTTTCTCCTAGACCAGGAGGTACTGCAGTTTAGCTTTACTTGTCTTTTCCCGTTTTGTATTTCTTTTGGCACGTTCTTATAAGTGAAGACATATTTTTGCTCAAATGTTTATTTGAGTCTTACTTTCGCTTGAATATCCGTGCAAGTTTTTTAATCATTATATTTTTTTTAATGATTTTGTGCATGTTTTTCTGTTAACATTTTTCTGTATGTGATCTCGGATGCATTTTCTTCGATGCACTTTGTTTCCAATAATTATCCCTTTTACGTGAGGGTTTTAATAAGTATTTGCGCGAGTTTGCTTTTTGCGTCTTTTTTTTTGTGGCAAATTATACTACTAGGCGTGCTTAGTAGCTATTTTATTAATAATAATAAAAAAGAAACCACAACGGAAAAGTACAAGTAAGGGGGGTAGCTACAATAGTGTTGCCTCTATACCTTGGCTATATAATTACTCCTCTGCACCTTCATTGCCTTAAGATGGCAGCCTCATGTAGAGGATCATGGTGTAGCTGTCGGCCGAAGTCTCACGAGGGTTTGGATCTTCCCAAAGGCATAGAAATATAGCACACACATATTATGCTATACATTACCTTACAAATTCTATTGAGGCATAATAAACCTCATCTTCTGGCAAGCATGAAGAAAAAATGAATTGGAATGAACTAAGTACTCTATGATCATCACATAGTTTATAACATACTCTGTGATGATATTACTAATGATGATACTTAAAAATGATAAAATAAAACAAGGTAAAAATTTGAGTCTTTCCCTTCTTTCTTCAACCTTGTGCACTCTTCAAATTGTAGATCACTGGCTTCTTCTTCCACTGTCTTCAAATATTCTTCGAACTTTTTCATTTCTTTTTTGATTTATTTGACTTTGTGGAGGTGGTAGGGACACTCGCCTTTTGCTTTGCAGTTCTCATTGGTGCTTTCCTGATGACAACCTCTTGTGTTACTTTGCCATCCCAAGTATGTTGCCTTTCATGTGCCTTCTTTTTGTTTTTGTTTGATCCACTTCTCATATGCCTAGGTGAAAGATCTCCCTCCCTAGCTATATTTTTGAAGGAGTCATTCAGTAGTTCTTCCTCTTCCCCTTCTTCATAAAAATCTTGACCCGTTTCCATCCCAAACGCGTCACTATGATTGTATCCGGACACCACTAATGCATCTTGATCATTCCTCGGATTATTAATAGCTCTCAATGTATCCATATCATGCGTAACAAGAGCATGGAGGATATTGGTAGGTGTTAAGTTGAATTTTGTAGTCAATGCAAGAGTACTTCCAGTAGATACTCTCTTGTGCACTTCTTTAGTATGCATTGAAATTTCAGTGCCCTTCATGTCTGCTGTTAGTTGCTGCCCTGCCGGAATTGAGGACTTGTTGATGTGATCAGTACTATGATAGTCGAAACAATTGCTGCATTTTGCTTATGTCCAGTTGGGACAAATGCAATAGTGTTTGGACTTAAACCTTTCTTGGCTCCTAAAATAGTAGCAGATTTAGTGGCCTGCTCATCGTGCCTCCTAATTGCTTCATGGTGCAGCTGCTGCTCTTGATTCTTCTTCCCTGTTGCTGCCTTGGAACTTGGTGTATTGGAATTTTGTGCATCGGAAGGATTATCAATTGACGAATAACTATCCATCGACTCAACCTCATTCCCTTCCTCCTCATCAACCTGATCTACCCAGCATTTGGATACATGCTCCTCTTCATCTTCCTCATATTTCTTATAGAATCATACTCTTCTTCATCCTCTTCTCTTTGGTCAGCCCAGGTATTATGCCTACACATATCTGCCTTCTCTATCTCATTTGAATTCTGGGCAGTTACCACATTTGTGGATGTTTGAGAGAGCGATGCCAAACATTTGTTTGCTTGTTTGTTGTTTCCCGTTGAGAGTAGTTGCTATCCAGAATTATCTGTTTGTTCACTGAAAGATTCGATGGATTGGGAGGGTACCTCAAGTACTGTTGTATTCAATGTGACAAGCGGTGCCATGATCTTTGTAGTTGTGTTCATCATCATAGCTGCTTGTGCGTACTTTACCATTTTAACTAGTTCGGGATTGAAAATATGAAGAGTTGGTGTTGCTGCATCAGTTGACTGATTTTGCCCACAATTTTGAACATCAACAGTAACGAGCTGAAGTCGTGCTTGTTGGTCTGCTGCATTTTTCTGTTGCTTTACACTATCTCTGTAGCCTGTATTTTCAATTACTAGTCTTGTCGCATCCTCCAGCTGTTGGTCCGTATGCTCAGTCTCATTCATAGCATGCTCGACATAACACAACAAAGCATCAAAAGAGTTGGAGATCCAAATGACTGTCGATGAGACAAACTGATTGTTAAGGACTGGAGTTTGCTTCTCGGTAGGTGATCTATTTCCCCCTGTCCATTTCTTACTCCTTGTATTTGATTTTCTTGGAGATGTAGCCGATTGTCTTGGAGTATGATGTACATGCCCAGTGTTTTTAGCTGTTAAATGAATTGTCGTAGTTCGATCCTCATTATTTTTCAAGTAAGCAGTAGGTTTGAAAACCCCAGTTGCTGCATGATCCTTTCCAGCAGATTCCTGAAGTTGTATAGCCTATATATTAACCCCTTTAGACCCTGTGGAAGTTGCATATTGTAATGCCTCAACACCCAATGTAGCAGTAGGTTTAATAACCCCAGTGATATCTCGAACACCAGGTGGTTCCGCTGCAGCAGTATCCCCCAGCTTTGAAATATCCGCCTCACTACTCTTATGTACTTGGTCAGATACAATAACTGCACTGTTGTCCAGCAGCTGCTGAAGCTGCCCAGTTTTAATAGTTGAACCTTTAAGAACTCCAGCTGAGCATTGATCAACCACAACGTCGCACAACCTAGGCAATATTAAACTAGTAGCTGGATCCACATTTACATTCAAAGTCACAGCACATTCCACATTTAACTGTTTATCACATTTTAATTCCTGCCCAATTCTATTGACTTTTAATCCTTGCGCCACCATAGCCAAAGCTCGATTAACTGGTATCTCGTCCAATTTAGAATTCTGCTCAATCATTTTTCCAGCAACTGCAACAACCAACTCCCCTTTTCCACAGTCTTGCACAGTATCCATTTGTTGATTTGTACCAACTATCACTTAAAACATCCCTTGTTCCACTAGAACTACAGCAGTTGGAAAAATTGAACCATTATTTGTTGTTGATTCCAAGCACGTTCCTCTAGTAATCATCTTCTTAGTTCCTTTCTTTTTTCCATCTTTTAATTTTTGTAAGCTAGTTTGCCCCTGTCCGTGCCCTACTTCATCAGTTTTTTGGCCACTAACTGGACCCTTTGTAACAACGTTCGAAACTCGATCAAAAACTGCAGTTGAATCAACCTTCAATTCCTTAGCAATCCTACCAATATCTGCCGTGACAGGAACTGTGACAGCACCAGTAACAACTGCTAAATGTTTAGCCGTACCTTTATTAGCAATTCCATTTTGTTTAGCCAATTTGGCATTCAAAATCTCCCTTGCATCACCCTGATATTTTTCAATATCAGTGCACATAATTTCTGCATTTTCTTGTGAATTTGTTGCATGTTTTCTCAGTAGTAAACGACAGTCATCCTCACCATGCCCTTGATGCTTACAAAAAGTGCAAAAACAAGGCAAGTTATCATAAACAAACTTCTGAACATGTTCAAACACCTGGCCTGTTTTTTCATTCACCAAATTTATACGCAATTATTGCGGCAGATTACCTAACAGATCAAGTTCTACCTTAACCCTTACTGTGCTAGGTCTGGACTTCTCTTGGGTTGCTTTATCAATTGTAATTAGTTTACCCACCGCTGAAGCAATGGACAACAATGACTTCTTTGCAAATAACATAGGAGGAAGGCTAGGAAACGATATCCACACAAAAGCTTTGCTCGTCTCCTCTTTAGGGTTAAAACCAATGGTCCATGGAAAAATTCTAAAGTTTAATTCTTGTGCTTTGATTGTTAAATAATTAACAGATTTTGCAGTAGCAATAACATAATCGTCATGTCTATCAAACCTTACCAACATATGTCTTCTTGCGAGCCATCCAACGAGGCAACGACCTTACGTTCCAAATTATTTAGGCAACAGTTTTCTGAGTTCTTGCATATCATATTGCTCTTGCGAAAATTTGATTACCGGGGCTTGATGTAGTCCTTCGTCCTTAACAAATTGAGTTACTTCCTCCATTGTAAATTTAATCGTGGTTTCCCCATGGACGAACTCCACTCTTTTTAGTTCGATTATTGCCGGATTTTGTTCTGATTTGTTGGATTCCAGTTGTGCTGCATATGAGGTTGATGGATTATGGTTTTTGATTGTCTCTCCCATAGCATTAAGCTGGGGAGAGATGGTGGCAGCCATAGCTGCGCTAGTCCCCCATAATCTGTAGCCCAAAGAAGAGAGTGGAGGGAGCGTTTTTTCTAGAGAGAGATTTTTTTTTGAATTCTATAGGTTGATTTTCTTTTTTTCATCTTTTTCATATGCGGCTTCGGGTGTATTTTTCCCCGATAGCATTTTTGATTCGGGGCATAAATTCTTCTGGAACCAACCCTTTAATGTGAGGGTTTTTATATCGATAGCATTTTTGATTCTGGGCATAAATTCTTCTGGAACCAACCCTTTAACGTGAGGATTTTTATAAGAGAGGGCCCTCTTATGTTTATGGTGCTCTTGAAGAGGTTGTCTCCTCTTCATTACGGTACTAACATTTGAAGTATTTGTTTAATTTTCAAATGACAAAGTTAGTTCATCGTTCAGATATGAAACAAGATAAAAGTAAAAGGATTTCATTTTATTCCTTTTATTTCAAAAAATATATAAGTATCTTGCTATGCAAAAAGAAATTGCCATTACATGTGGCTATCTTGTACAACTTGTTTCTACGGGGCTTGCTATGCAGTCCCCGGTCCCAATGAAGCATTTTGTTTTCAAATTTTCATTCCCGGTTGACGTGGCAGTCATTGTTGCCATATCCTCATATTATTCCCCCCAGTGTTCGAAGGCGTAGAGTGTGAATTGGAACACTGAAAGTCTTGTACCCTCGAAGGCTCCACCAATGAATTGCTAGGTAATCATCCACTCGGCAACATACTTTGCTTCCCCTTAGGAATCTATGCTATAGAGCAAAAGAATATCTAACAGTTCTCTAGTGGTTTGTGCTCGTGAACGGTCGGGTAACCTCTGTTCGGTAGCAAACTTAACTTCCCGGTGGGAATTTACTATCGAAGCAAATATTATCTAATCTTTACCGAGTGGAAACTTGTTTGTTTGCCTTGTTATCAAAGGTCTTATCACTCTTGTCTTCGTAGTATGCTTTTCGTTATTGCCTTGTTAAAAACCTTGCCAGAAAAACCTAATTGGGACAAAAACTGAACGAATGGAAAAAGAGTGCGACACATACTTTCCGTTTAACTGTTGTTCGTCAGTAGTAATATCTTTTAAGGTGAGCCACATTCCAGTTGTTGGGCAACTTGTCTCCGTGCTGGTTCTCCAACTCGTATGATCATTTCCTAGTGATAGCTGAAACCCGGTAAGGGCCTTCCCATGTTGAGCCTAACTTGCCCGCGTTGAGTTCCCGGGTGTTTTGACTTTCCTTCCTCAAGACCAAGTCTCCTACTATGAAATAGCGGAGGTTGGCTCTTCGATTATAATATCGCTTCATTCTCTGCTTCCCAGCTGCCATTTTTACATGCGCCAAGTCCCTGCGCTCCTCGAGCAGCTCTAAGTTGATTAGCATTGCTTCGTTGTTCGATTCTTCGTCCGCCTAGAAATACCTTAAGGTTGTTTCCTCTACTTTCACCGGTATCAAAGCTTCTGCGCCGTACACAAGGGAAATGGGGGTTTCTCCTGTGCTTGACTTAGCCGTTGTTCGGTAGGCCCATAGAATCCCAGGTAATTCTTCGGGCCAGTTGCCTTTTGCTGCTTCCAATCTTTTCTTGAGATTTTGAATAATCACTTTGTTTGTTGATTCTGCTTGACCATTTGCGCTCGGATGATAAGGTGAAGAGGTGATCCTCTTTATCTTTAAATCTTCAAGGAACTTTGTTACTTTTGTGCCGATAAACTGCACCCCGTTGTCGCAAGCAATCTCCTTTGGTATTCCAAACCTGCAAATTATATTTTCCCATAGGAAGTCGACACTCCGCGTTCTCTGATATTCTGATAAGGACCTGCTTCCACCCATTTAGAAAAGTAGTCAGTCAAAATTAAAAGAAACTTTACCTTTCTAGGAGCCGGTTGTAGCGGTCCGACGATGTCCATCCCCCATTTCATGAACGGCCACGGGGCTAGTAATATCCTACCCGAACTAATTTCAGCACCAAAGAATCTGCGCCCGAGTGGTTGCCGCATATCCCTTAATGGTCTTCTCTCATGACATAGTTAGCTTCTGATGCTCCTAAGCACCGGACCAACGGGCCTCAAAAGGATTTTATGTAAAATTGGCCTATTTTGAAGCTATATCATGCAGCTTTGGCGCGTAACGCTCTTGATGTTTTGGGGTCTTAGGGAAACTTTCCATGCTCGAGATAATCGATTATTTCGTTTCTCCAGTCGCAGATCAAACTAGTCGAATTCACCTCATAGTAACCATCTGTGTCTAAGACTGAGTTCATCAGTTGTACTACCGTCCCTGATTCTGATCCCTGGATTTCTGTCGATGAGCCCAAATTTGCCAATGTATCTGCTTTCGCGTTATCTTCCCTCGGGATATGAGTAATTAACCACTCCCGGAATCGCGCCAATAAAGCATGAACCTTTACCACTTATTGTTTCATACGTTCCTCTTTGGTGTCAAAAATTCCGTAGACCTGATTTACCACCAACTACGAATCACATTTGATTTTGTTGACTTCAGAGTCAAGCCCTCGGGCCAATTCGAGCCCTGCAATCAAAGCTTCGTACTCCGCTTAATTGTTAGTTAAAGGAATCGTTCTGATGGCTTGCCTTAAGGTTTCCCCCGAAGGCGTGACCAAGACTATTCCGAGCCTAAACCCTTTTACGTTTGAAGCTCTATCTATAAATAAGGTCCAAACTCTCGATGCCGATTTTGGCACCATTATTGCCTCCTTGGATGCGAGAGGCAATAGTCCCGGACTGAAATCGGCCATGAAGTCAGCCAAGACATGCGGCATAATTGCAGTTCTCGATTTATACTCTATATCGAACTCGCTCATTTTGACAGCCCATTTGGCCAATCTACCCGAGAGCTCGGGTTTATGAAGGATATTCCTCAAAGGGAAAGAGCTTTTGAGCGGTAACTACGAGAGCTAAGGCCAGCATTTTTAGATGTGGGTAGCGAGTTTCTGTTCCTGTTAAACTTTTGCTAACGTAATAAATGGGAGATTGCGTACCTTTATCCTCTCGAACTAAAACTGCACTTATCGCAACTTTTGAAGCTGCGAGGTAGACTAGCAATGTTTCACCTTCTTTTGGTTTTAAGAGAAACAGAGGGCTTGACAAATATTTCTTCAACTCCTTCAAGGCTTGCTGACACTCCAGTGTCCATTCAAAATTGTTTTTATTTTTGAGTAGTGCAAAGAAGCGATGACATATTTTTGATGATCGGGAAATGAACCTGCTCAAAGCTGTCAATATCCCTGTGAGCCTCTAGACTTCTTTTACATTAGACAATTGATCCAGGATGTCCTCTATGGCCTTGATTTTGTTGGGATTTACCTCAATTCCCATTTGCGAGACTAGGAATCCTAGGAACTTACCCGAACTGACCCCGAAAGCACACTTCTTGGAGTTAAGCTTCATATTATGCTTCCTTAGGAGGTCGAATGTTTCTTGCAAATGCTTCAGGTGGTCACCTACATTCAAATACTTAACGAGCATATCGTCTATATATACTTCCATAGTCTTTCCAATTTATTTTTCGAACATCTTATTCACGAGCCGTTGATAAGTGGCTCCGTCATTTTTTAACCCGAAGGGCATCACATTGTAAGAATATGTACCAAAATTCATTATAAACGAAGTCTTTTCCTGGTCTTTTGGATTCATCTTGATTTGATTGTACCCAGAATAAGCATCGAGGGATTTATTATTTTTCTACGCACATACGAAATTTATTATTTTTCTTAGGAACTATTTCTACATTGGCTAGCCAGTCCAGATATCTTACCTCTCAAATGGAACCAATATTAAGTAAACGAGTTACCTCTTCTTTGACGAATTTATTCCTTACTTCAGCAATAGGGCACTTCTTTTGCCTTACCGGAGGTATGTTGGGATCCAAGTTTAACTTGTGTACGGCTACCTCTGTCGGGATTCCTATCATATCCTCATGCGACTATGCAAAATAATCGATGTTAATTTTAAGGAATTCAATAAAAGCATACCTGAGCTCCGGGTGAAGTCCTGTTCCCAAATGGAATTTTCTTTTGGGGAATTCTTCGAACAATACAACTTGCTCTAGTTCTTCTGCCGTGGATTTTGTCGCGTACGTATCTTCTGGTACTTAAAATACCTTCGTACCTGATATTGTTCCGACTCTTCTGCCCCCAGTCTAACTTCCTCTGGTTCGGGGGCAGGTGTCGGTTCTAGTAATTATTATGTTGCACGTTCCTTTCCTTTGCTACTGGAGACCGAAATTGCATTTATCTCTTTTGCTGCCGGTTGTTCACCCCTTATCTGTTTGATCCCCTCGAGTGTCGAAAACTTTAACAACTGGTGATATGTTGAAGGCACAACTTTCATTTCGTGCAACCATGGTCTTCCCAAGATGATATTATACCCCATGTCTCCATCCACCACTTCGAAGAGAGTTGTCTTCATTACTCCCTCAGCGTTCTTGAGCAACAAAATTTCTCCCCGGGTTGTGACGCTTGTGAGGTTGAATCCAGCGAGGAGTTTCGTTGCCGGGATAATGTTTCCGGTGAGTTTAGCTTGCTCCAGTATTCTCCATTGTATGATATTAGTTGAACTTCCTCGATCCACTAAAACACGTTTAATTTTAAAATCTAACATATTTAAAGAAATTACTAGTGCGTCATTATGCGGTAGCAGCAATCCATCTGCATCTTCGTCCGTAAATGTGATATTGTCTTCCTGGAGCCTTTTACTATGAGTTCTTGATACTTTTGTCCTTTTTGCTGCTGAAAAGGTGACCCCATTAATCTCATTCCCTCCGAAGATCATGTTGATCGTTTGGCATGGGGGTTCTTCTCCTGCTTTCGAGGGTTCCACGTCGCCCCCGTTTTGACCATACTTGTTTTTAGCTCGATCACTCAAGAATTCTCTGAGGTGACCATTTTTTAATAGTGTTGCCACTTCTTTCCGGAGGTGTCGGCAGTCCCCAGTTTGGTGGCCGTTAGTGCCATGGTATTCACACCATAAATTTGGATTCCTCTAGTTGGGATCAGATCTCATAAGTCTCGGGAATCATGCATATTGGATATTTCTCATAGCTAACACCAACTCCACTACAATGATGTTGAAGTTATACTGTGATAACCTTGGGTATGAAGAATCTCGTGACCCCGAGATTTCTTTATCCTGCAGCGATCTGTTGTTCTGGCCATGATCGGTCCTTCCATCAACGGTGAACTTGTCTGTTGTCTAGAAGCTCCTGCCACGACCTTCAGTCCGCTCTATCATGACTCAAAATCCGTTAAAGGTCGCGATGGCGCCGGACACCACTGTCACGCAAGCCAATACTAAATAGTTAATTAAATTCTCATTTTAATATTTTTGAAATTGTAAATTTACTTCAATTTATCTAGTAAAAGATGAATTTACAAAATAAATAACAGTATTTTTCCAATTTCAATACTGAACATCCCATAATCATCCCAGAACCCGGTGTCACAAGTGCATGAGCCTTTTCTAGAAAATTTAAAATAAAATACAATAACTGTCCGGAATGAAATTTGGACAGGAAAGAAAATACAATACTTTGAAGGAGACTCTTCTGGCTGCGGCGTGTCATATAAAATGTAGATCACCTAAGTCCTCACCATAATCGCGCCTCTGCACCCACAAGGCCGCTAAACATATATGTGCCTGCACAAAAATGTGCAGCAAGTGTAGCATGAGTACATAAATCAACGCGTATCCAGTAAGTATCCCTCCTAACCTTGAAGAAGTAGTGACGAGGGGTCGACTCGGACACTTACTATGGGCTATAATTAATATCAGGTACAGTAAAGAAGTGAATAGATATGAAACCGAGTAAATATATGAAATAAACATATGTAAAATACATGGCATAATTCCCCTCTTTACAATTTTACTTGAGCTCTCAACTAGCAAGTTCCCTCTGTAACCGAAGCATATATAGAGATGGTGGATTTCATCAAAGAGGTGGTCATAATTTAAATTAGGGAAAAACCTCAGATACACCGGCTTCTTGCCAATATTTCGCACGATTCTATGAGGATAATATATATAGGAAATGTCGAGGCGTACGACCCGATCCAACATAAAAGTAAACTGTGCACTGCCGAGGGTCGAACAACGTGAACCATAGATGCATCTATTAACCTGCCGAGGCGAACGGCCCGCTCCCATGAAAGTGTGGTACATAAATCTTGCCGAGGCAAACGGCCCGATCCTATAAGAGTGGTAGAAGAAAATACCCCGCTCGCGAATCATACGTGCGACGCGGTCAAATATAAATTTAAGGAGATCTCCCCGCTCGCGGATCATACTTGTGACGTGGTCAAATATACTTTAACATTAAAAATCCTATCTCTTTCTTGATTCTTTTCAAAATGAGGGAAATTCAGCTTGTAGCTTTTTAAGGAAATTACCCTGCTCGCGAAACATACATGCGACGCAGTTACACAGATTTCTTAAGCTATTATGGTATTCCTCAATCCTTTTCGAAATTATGAAGTTCAATGAAATCTTTTTAAATCTTAAGTTCTTCAATTTCAACTCCTTTCAAAACATTTAATAAGCAAACTAAATCTCGCTCCCTCTCGAGGCAAAACAATTAAACATAAATCAATAACAATATCAACAAGGCATGATGTGAGCCTAAAACTACTCGTACATAGGCATAGCTAGTAGCTACGTATGGACTCTCGTCACCTTGTACATACGCAGCCCCCACAAATAGAAGCACACAATAATTTAGTTACCTATGGGGTTAATTCCCTCTTACAAGGTTAGAAAGGAGACTTACCTTGCTCCGAAGTTCCATAACCGACTCCAAACCCTTTCCAACAACTCAAACCGATGCCCAACGCTCCAAAACTAGTCAATAACTGTGCAAATCCATAAATATATATTCTAATACTCGTTATAATTCAATTCACTACAATTTCCAACTCCGCTCGAAAAATCGGTAAAATCACCCTCGGGCCCACGTGCCCGGATTCCAAATTTTTTTGAAGATAAACATTACCCATAAAATTACTAACTCAAATATATAATTTGTTCTCAATTTCTTACCCAAATTCGTGGTTAAATTCCAAAAATACCAATTTCTAGGTTTTTCTTCAAAATCCCAAATTTTTACAAATTTTCATGCCTAAATCCATATATAAACCTTGTATGTAACTCACGACTAGTAGGAATCACTTACCCCATGCTGGATGATAAAATTCCTTCTTCAAGAGCTCCAAACAAATCGCCTAAACCGTGAAAAATGGGTGAAAAATGGCCAAACCCCGTCTTTAAAACAATCTGTCCAGGCCAGGCCCTTCTTCGCGTTCGTGACCTCCGTCTCCCGTTTGCGAAGTCCAAAAACCCAGCTGCCTCAAATTCCTCTTCGCGTTCGCGGTACCACACCCGCGTTCGCGAAGGTTAAGCACTTCCAGGCCCAGCTCCCTTCCTTCTTTGTGTTCGCGACCACTGCGTCGCGTTCGCGAAAGCTTGACCAGTTCTTGCCTTGCGTTCGCGTTACACACTTCGCGTTCGCGAAAGCCAACGACCTCGAACCCATCTTCTCCTTTCTTTTTCGCATTCGTGTCGCCTTGGCCACGTTCGCGAAGGCTTGCCCAGCTCCTGCCTCGCATTCGCGTCCACTGCTTTGCGTTCGTGAAGGCCAAATCCAGCACCCCCAAAATTTCTTCTTCGCGAACGCGGGACTTCCTTCGCGTTCGCGATGAAGGAAACCAGCTACTAGCAACATCAGTCCAAAACAACCCAAAATGATCCGAAACTACCCCCGAAACACACCCGAGGCCCCCGGGACCCCGTCCAATCATACCAACCAGTCCCATAACATAACACAAACTTGTTCGAGACCTCAAATCGTATCAAACAACATCAAAATCATGAATCACACCCTAATTCATACTTAATGAACTTTGAAACTTCAACTTCTATAATCGATGCCGAAACCTATCAAATCACGTCCGATTGTCTTCAAATTTTGTACACAAGTCACATTTGACATTACGGACCTACTCCAACTTCCAGAATCGAAATCCGACCCCGATATTAAAAAGTCCACTTCTGGTCAAACTTCTCAAAACCCTTCAAATTTCTAACTTTCGCCAAATGGCCCCAAAATGACCTCTGGACCTCCGAATCCACTTTCGGACGTGCTCCCAACACCAAAATCACCATACGGAACTATTTCCAGGCTCGAAATCTCAAACGAACATTGATAACATTGAAATGCACTTCAACTCAAATTTAAAAAATCCTTCTAAAGATGCCAACTTTCATAATAAGTACCGAAACGCTCCCGGGTCATCCAAAACTCGATCCGGTCATACGCCTAAGTCCAAAATCATCATACGAACCTGTTGGAACCTTCAAATCCCGGTTAGGAGATCGTTTACTCAAAAGTCAAAGTTTGGTCAACTCTTCCAACTTAAAGCTTAAAAATTTAGAATTTTCTCTCCAAACCAATTCCGAACTTCCCGAAATTCAATTTCGACCATACGCACAAGTCATAATACCTGAAGTAAAGCTGCTCATGGCCTCAAACTGTCGAACAACATGCTAGAGCTCAAAATGACTGGTCAGGTCATTACACGCTCGTAGGGCAAAAACCGGCCCTTCGAAGTCCGTCTATCCGTGTCAATATCATCTTTTATTTTTTCTTTGTTCTTCTCCCGTCCTTTGGTCGATGACGGAAAGCCAACCTGATCGTCTTTAATCCTTATTTTTGACTCATACCGGTTGTGGAGATCCACCCAAGTCGACGCTTGAAACTCGAACTCGAGCAAACTTTCCTTTAACTTCCAGGAAGTATCCGAACTTCTAGGATTTAAACCTTTGGTGAATGCTTCAGCTGCCTATTCATCCGGGACTGCCGGTAGTAACATCCTTTCCTTCTGGAACCGGGTAACGAACTCTCATAATAACTCAGATTCTCCCTACACGATCCTGAATATGTTGGCCTTTCGGGCTTGTACCTTTCTGGCACTGGCATGAGCCTTGATGAAAGAATCCGTGAGTATCTCAAAGAAATCTATGGAATGCTCGGAAAATAATGAATACCACGTTAAAGCTCCCCTCGTGAGAGTCTCACCAAATTTCTTTAGCAACGCAGATTCTATTTTGTAAGGAGCCAAATCATTTCCTTTCACCGCTGCTGTGTAAGTGGTAATGTACTCCTGTGGATCTGAAGTTCCATCATACTTCGAAACTTCGAGCATTTTGAACCGATTTAGGATTAATTCCGGGGCTGCTCTCAATTTATACGGTAATCGAATATACTTCTTTGAGTTTGGGCCTTTTAATACTGGCGGTGTGCCCGAGATTTGATCCATGTGGTCGTTTACTTCCTTCATGAACCGCAAAAGTTCATCCTTGAACGGATCGTTCTCGTTGTTGAGACCGGATCTACTCACCCAAGCCCCGTCGGAGCCAACTTCGCCCCTAATAGTGTTATTATCAACTCTCTGCGTCGTCTGGTTCACGGGAACATCAGGAGGAATTGGATCTCGCATGTTTGCATTATTTGAGGCACCCGATAGCGCCTACTTCAGTTCCATCATAACCTGATCCTGCCGCGTGAGATGGCCTAGAATGATTATCTATTGCTCTTACAGGACCCTTACTGCATCCGCTACATGCTCCTCATCAGCATCATCAGGAGTTGTCTCCCGAACATGTCGAGGGTACCGCCTGTCATGTACTAGTGTGGTGTCGTTCCCCTCATTGCAAGTGTCACTGATTGAATCCTCGAAATGAGGTTGTTCCCCTTGAATTTCAGGGTTGCGTGTGCCGTTAACAATGTTATCTGCCATTTTTTGAGATTTTTTGCTAAGACAAAGTAATCAACAAACAACAACAACAACAACAACAACCCAGTATAATCCCACTAGTGGGGTCTGGGGAGGGTAGTGTGTACGCAGACCTTACCCCTACCATGAGGTAGAGAGGCTGTTTCTAATAGACCCTCGGCATCTTTCCCTCCAAGAACTCCCCACCTTGCTTTTGGGGTGACTCGAACTCACAACCTCTTGGTTGGAAGTGGAGGTTACTTACCATCAGAGCAACCCCTTTAGCCTGACAAAGTAATCAAAACACGTTAATAAAATAGGCAAGGATCAATTTGATTGCACGACTGTTTAGGCGTCACAATGGGAGCCAAACTGTTACCCGTAAAATGGTATAGTTGAATTTGTTCGTGGTTTCTAGACAAGTAAATTAATTTGATCCAAAAAATAACGAAATAACTGATGAAATATAAAATACTCAACCTTAAAATGTAGATGAAATGACAGAGCTGACGAGTCCGAGAACAGGATTTTTGGGCACGGTAATGATGAGATCAAAGAGCGAGAAAGCAAAATTGTATTAAATTTCTGTATAGTATGTAGTGTAAGTTAGCCAAAAAATTCATGTCCCTTCCAATGATCATTGAGTTTATTGTTTATAGCTATGAAGAAGGTACTAGGGTCGTGCCCTTCTTTAATGTCAATTATGAGGAGCATTGATGAAGACGTAATGGTGAACATAAATGCCAAATTCTCTATAAAGGACCGTTGCTCTTAATAATGTGGAATATTCCTCAATGAATGCTACCGGGTGCAGAGTATTCAATGCCTTCATGAATGTTATCTTTTCCGGTGACACACGGGATAGCTGCGTTCGATTTTTCATCCTCCCGACTTAGATTCCACGTTTTCCCTTCTTAGGTGGCCACGTGTCATAACATATTTTACCTAATACATACCTGCCTCCAAGTTAAAATGGACATAATGGCAAAATACCATATTCGCTATTTACAAAGATATACTACTCCTTTTCTTATTACTACAAACCTATGTGTACTTCTCATGAAATTATCTAACTCCAACAGGGACTGAATAAGAGTTTCAAAATCCTGTGTCTAAAAGATGGCATCTGCCATTTATCCATCCTTAAACATCCCAAAGCCTGTCTAGGTAAATCTCCAGGGTCAAAATTCACTATGTCGTATTCATTTGCGTCCCATTTAACTATCGTTTTAGTTTTTCTTACGCCTATTTAAAAAAATTAATAAATACAAGACATAGTTTATTAAATTATCCTTATTAAATTATCCTTATTAAATACTTTTTGAAAATTAACTAGTACTATTAAAAAGAACTAGTATTTTTTTAATATTAAGGATATGGTTAAAAATAAGTAATAATTAATAAATTTAATTTTAAAATTTTAACGTGATAATTATTTTGAAATAATTTTTTTGAGCTAATGTGACGATCAAAGTAAGACGGAAGGAGTACATTTCTAAAATATTACTAAATTTTTTATTCCCTCCGTGTCATATTAACATTCGTGATTACTAAAAATAATTGTATCAAATTATTTGTTATTTTAAAAGTTCAAGACAAAGTTATTATTTTTTTTTCCTTTTTTATCCTTAGTAATAATTATTTTTAAAAATATAAATAAAACATAAATCGAATAAATATTCATTGAAAAGAGATTGAATATTAAGATATAAATAATGGTAGAATAGTTTAATCTCTTTCTTAATTAATTTTTCGGTCGTATAAAGAAGAGACGGGGGAGTATTGAACTTCGACGGAGAGAGTAATTAGAGAAAAGAATATTTCACCTTTCAAATAATAATACTAGAGTAGGTTTTCTTTTTTGGGGAATCAGGACTGACATATTTGGTGGCGTGTTGACAATACGGCCATGTGATAGAGTAGTTGTTTGGCCGGTTTTGATTGGCACGTTCTCTTTTGTTCGTTTCTATCAAATTAATTAGTACTGGAATATCATTTTTGTATATTTAGTGTGCGTTTGGACGTAAGAATTATAAAAAAAATTTAAAAAAGGAAAAAAAAAAATTCAAGTGAAAATGATATTTGAAAATTAGAATTGTGTTTGGACATGAATATAATTTTGGATTGTTTTGAAGTTTTGTGAGTAATCTGAGTGAAAATTTTAAAAAATAACTTTTTAGACTTTTTCAAAATTTCGAAAAATTTCAAAATATATCTTCTTATGTCCAAACGAGCTCTTAGAATTTAATTGTTTTTACATTTTTACTTTGTCATTGACATGATTGATCGTAGTCCTGAGTGAGAAAAGGCTGAAAAATTGTGTTTACACATGATTTTTATTGAAGAAAAAGGTTTAGTGAGCACCAATATCTAATTTGAAATACACATTCAAATCAATATTTAGTATTTTACTTCAACAACAATAACATATCCAGTATAATCCCATATAGTGAGGTTTGGAGAGGATAGTGTATACGCAGACCTTACCCCTACCTTTGTGGAGGTAGAGATGCTGTTTCCAATAGACCATCGGCTTAGGCAAGCATAGGTACCACAATAATAACAAGAAAAAAGTCGGGACAATACCAAAAAATCATGTAAAAGCAGCATACACAACAAGATAGTTAAAAAAAAAAAGTATTCAAATAAGCCTACTACCAACCAAATGCGAGAGTACGTACTAACACTACTGGTATGAATAATCTAGACTACCTAACTTACTATCCTAATCTTCGACCTCCATACCTTCCTATCATGGGTCATGTCCTCGGTCAACTGTAGCTGCACCATGTCATGCCTAATCACCTCACTCCAACTCTTCTTCGGTCTACCTCTACCTCTCCTAAGTCCCTCCAATGTCAACTGATAAGTTGGGATTTTGACTACTTATTAGCACCATTTAGCTTTCGTTTTAGTCCAAAAGTGCTTAATTGTGTTCCAGCATACTGATGAAATGTACTTAATTGCAGGAATATTGGAAGATGAGCTCCCGAGATGAAATCCAACTCAAGAAGGAGTAATCTGAACTCAAGGACAAAAACAAGCACAAAAGCTCAAAGTGCGGACCGCAGAATATCATCTACGACCGCAGGTCGTGAAGCAATTCCATCAAAGAATGTTGCAAGATACGGACCGCACACGAATTGTGCGGCAGCAGAAGCTGGGTCAGAGCAAAAGTTCAGAGAACCTGCACCTCCAGTCCAATACAAGTGCGGACCGCACAATTATTGTGCGGGCGCAGAAGAAGAGCTACACTGCCGCACAATTCCATGTGCGGACCGCAGAAAGAGGGCAGTGCGGCCGCACTTCATTATTATGCGGCCGCAGATTTCCAACCTTTTCAAGCTGAAGCAAAGTGCAGACCGCACGTGGAATTGTGCGGTCGCAGAACCTCCGAAAGGGCATTTTTGTACGAAAATTCCAGCTTTGTATAAATAGAAGAGTTTCACTTTTTTAGGTCAATTTTTGACATCAGCTGCTACAGTAGACGATTTCTCTTACTCTTTTTAGTAGTTTTTGCTATTTTGAGATTTTTGAATATTGATTTCATCATTTTAATTATCAATATGAGTTTAATTATCATTTCTTCTCCTGTTTCTTCAAGTTTAAGCATGAGTAGCTAAAGTTTTACTAGGGTGGTGACTCAACCCTAGTGTGTAAACTTAATGGGTGTTTGATTTATTGCTTTTTTATGGTTGAGTGTTTATTATCTAGCCTTGTTCTTGTTTTTATTTGAAGAATTAATGGTTGCAAATATTAATTCATGCCTATTTGACTTAGTCTCTACTTGAGAAAGAGAGGCATAGTCTAGGAAAACTTAGCTAGCAAGAAATTGGGTCAATCAAGAGATTGATAAGCCCAATTAAAGGGTTGAACCTAGAGATAGTGAAACCCGACTTGAGCTTCTTATCAACTATTTTGTTCAATACCCATTTGGACTTTAGAAAGCCAAATTGGGCAAAATTACTCTCTAACAGAGAGGTGTTAAGTGGGTACTTGAGTGTTGATAGCTATAATATACCCCTGATCAATAAAAAAAAGCTTTAAAGTTTACAATCCATTAGGCAAACACTTAGGTAAAGGTCATAGCCATAGGCCTTTTATATCATTTGGAAAACAACAAAAATAATTTCTTAGTTTCATTCTTTGAATCACAATCATAGTTTAGTTTAGATTTTTTAAACAAAACCAAATATTGTAGAAGTGAAAATTTAGATATACGAACTCACGCGCTAAGATATATACTACTAACACCCATTCATATAGCTCCCTACGGAATTTGACCCCGACTCTTGTTGGGTATTACTATTGCATCGACCGTTTTCATAACCTCAAAGATAGGAGTAAAATTGGACGAGATCAATTTTGGCGCCATTGTCGGGGAGCTAAAACAATGGTGATAGCTATATAGTTAAGTGTGTGTTTGGGATATCTTCTTTTCCTTTCTTGTTACTAACGTGTGAGTGTTATAGGTGCAATCATGGCAAACAACGATCTCGAAAACATAGCCGTGGGGATGTGGATGTTGAGGATGATCAAATGGATGAGGTCCCTCTTGAACCTCAGGCCAATAGACGAGGCCGACCGCCTCAAGACAATGTACCCGCTCCACCTCACCTCATGTTGGTACCCAATTTTGCCCTCATATATTTTTCAAATAATATGCATACTTTCAAACTATCATTTTTGCATTATTATTAATTTACAGGATTTACACAAGCATTTCCTATAATATTTCATAATTTCAGAGTTTTTAAAATAAATTTTCTTGCATTAATTTACATAAAAATTCAGTAATCACACTTTTAAATTATTTGTGATGACTTAATCACCTAAAATTATTATTTTCATCCCTAATACATTTTTGAAATATTTTTACCCCATTTTTAAAATATAATTACAATGGTATTTTTAGGCTATTTGCATAAATTTACAATAATAGCCTACATTTTGCATTCTTATTGCAATTGATATTTTATTTAGGGTCAAAATAATATCTTATATTTTTATAGTCTCCTATTATTGTAAAGTATTAATTTTCATAAGTAGCATTTTTATATATTTATTTAGCTATTTATTTTAATTATTTTTCTTTTAATTTCTATTTTTAAAGCTGGCCCAATTTTGAGTCAAATTTTCGGACCAAACCAGCCCAATACACTAACCCAATAACCCCAACCCAAACCGGTCGCGGCCAACCCGACCTAACCCCTCTTTAAAATCCTAGCCGTTGATTTCTAAGATCAACGACCCACATTTAATCCCCCTTTTTAAATCACCTAACCCCAAAACCTAATCCTATTCCCTCTAAATCCGCCGCCCTAAAACTCTCCTCCTCTCTAAAGAATCGTAATCGCCGCCTCTCTAAACCCCTCTCCTAATCCCTCTTCTCATTTACTTACCATATTTGTGTGTTTCCGCTACTGGTTGATTCTCTATGGTATCATCTAGTACTTGCCTAAACATGGCAAGTACTACTTCTCCTATTCTATCCGATTGATTCCTATCTCTTGAATCTGGACCATATTTCATCTACACGTGTTTTATTCTACACCGTGTGAGTCCGATTTTGTTTGTATTTTGCTGATTTACACTTTCCCTAAAAATTAGGGTTTACCAGATTTTCTCTCTTAAATTGATTTCAAATTGATTTGCATGTTTCTTTTCCTTGTTTGTTGTTTAAATTATTCTGTTTTCTTATATGTTTGCTCGATTTTTTACTACTATATAAACCCCCTCATTTTCCCTTGTGGGAGAGACTTGGAGAAAATCGATTTCTTCACTAAAATTTTGAGGTTTTGCTACTCTCTTGCTTGGTATTCTGTATTGGCCGGCTGAAAGCCAAGCCATTAACATCTTGTTACTTAACCCGTTCTTGGTGCGAACACTGCCCTGAGTTCATCGAAGCTCTTGGGAACTTTGACACATTAGGGATTCTGGGTTTTCTGTGGAAACCTATTCTTTATTGTTCTTCGCTTAACTGGTGAGTCACTATACTTTGCAATTTCATTCCTAGGCATTTATGGTTTGTATACATTTTCATTCCTGAAATTGGGCAGTTCAGTATGTTTTCTGGATTGCTTTTGTGTGTAATTCTGTTTGCTTTCCTCAACTCTTTAGCCTTTAGCTTCAAGCATGCCTAAACCTGGTTCTATTAAGTTCTGACCAGTCAATGTGTTAGAAATTATTACTGTTTGGGACCCTTATACTTGTTATCATATTCTGGTATTTAATTTAGTCTTTTGCTATCAATCTTGTTACTTGAATATGCCTCACTAGCATAATTTGTACTTTATTAGTCGACTAGCTGATTGAGTTCAAAAGCATGAATATGTACCCCACTGTATGGCACAAGCCTGTTTCCCCTCATATTCTGAATTTCTGTATTGATGACTTGCCTATCTGACATGTTTTGACCCTGATCTCTATCAATATGCCCTTTAGCATGTTTAACCCCCTCCCTGCTTCACCAGTAATGGTAATCTATTTTTCTCATGTCTAAATGCTGCCCTATTGCCAAATTAGCATGATCCGGACTTATAGTTAGCATAATCTGAACCTTTTTGGGGTAATTAGTCTACTGTGTCAATATTAGAATACCTACATGTATTATTTAACATGAGCTTGCTTCTCACTCTGTATTGAATCTCTGTGATGCTTGTCTTGCATACCTTATGTGTTTTAATCTGTTATAAGACCTCTTTCCTCAACTCTGATCTCGCTAATATGCCCCCTAACCAGTATGTCTTAATTCCCTGTTCCTTCAGTGGTTACTTGGCCTGTCATAATATGTGTTTCAACGCTGCCTTACCTCCTGATGAGAATTAACCTGTTTGTCTTGTGATGCTACGATGTATACTTAGCCTAAATCGGACTTCTTAGGTTTCAACCTGTTAGTGTTGATTTTTGTCAAACTTTGCAAACCTGTTCCTTCCCCTAATTCTCCCAATATGTGTATATGATGTGCTACTTTGCCAAACGTTGAAATTCTACTGAACAAGTCTTATGACCTGCTTGACTGGCTATTCTGTATGCTCAACTTAGTTATGTCTGCTTTAGGATATGAGTGTACCCCCTAACTTCTGTCCACTCTCCTTACTTGCAACTTATGCTATTCTGAACTATTCATTCTTAGTCGGCTGAATGCCAAGGCTACCTAGGTTCTATTATTGGCCTCCCTAGTGTGAGCACTGCTCGGGGTCTAATTGAGACCCTTGTGAATTCTGACACACTAGGGCTTGGTCCTTAGTCACTCCCTCAATCTCAAACTGTTCCTATTCACTCTACTTCCCCTTGTTATGTGTTGTGTACTTGAATTGGCTGATTTAAATGGTGCAATACTTAATGCCATGGTTGAGTAAACTGGTTCTGGACTCCTCTATAGATCCCTGAGTCGTGTATTGAATGTGGCTTTTTGTTGAAGGCCTGGGTATGTTGTGTAAGAGCTATTGAAGGCCCAGACAATGCTGGGTATTTATTTTATTTGGGCCTGTTGTGGGCCTCTTATCACTGTTATGTAACATTCATATATTTTACTCGTTATTGGGCATGTAATACCCTTTGTATAAACAATTGGGGTGTTAGTAAAAAGGGAATGGGTAGAATTCAACATCTACATGCAAAGTGGGTAGATAACATGACTATAAGACTTGACAATGTGTTTGCTATTGTTCGATTACATGAGCACTGTAGAAATCATGATATTAGAAGAAGCACATACACACTACTTGTTTACTATTAATCATGAGTTCAGATGCTATGTTTACTGTTGCGTATTTATAGACAACATGCCTATAGGAAGTAATCACTTTGCATGACTACTTTCAAATGCATTATAAACCTGCCTATATGAATGAGTGTTAATGAATTTTCCTTCAATTCACTTCAGTTATTCACTAGAAATCATGCCTATAGGATTTTGATCACTTCATTTGCTATTGTATTACATTGTTCACTAGAAATCTTGTTTATAGGACTAAGTATACATAAAACGAGTTCTAATCATTAACTGTTAGAGATCCTGCCTATAAGAAATAATTGCTTGTTAATTGGTTAATATTAGACTACTTAAACACTGTTCCTGAGCGACACTGTTAGGAAAATCTGGATAATTCTGGGACTCTCCCCAGCAGATTCTATTATACCCAACTGTGTAGATCACCTAGGCATCACACATATAGGATTGGTAACTTAAAACTTTCAATAACCAGCTTGTCATACCTGCATAATTCTGTCTATAAGCAATATCTTACATCTGGAATTGCCTGCGTACTTTGATCGCCTAGAAAGCACGTATATAGGCTTAAGATTCTGGAGTTTGCCAATTCCTAATTGACATATGTGTTTGCGTGCGTTTGCTGCTTAGGTGTGGAGGTCAATATGAGCCTTTAATTATTTTATGTGGAGTCCTTATATGTTTTGCTTGTCGCCTAGTTTTTTGCAATTTTGAGCTGCCTAGATAATGGTCTAGAACCATCCAATTAGAGGTCCAAAGCCTCTGGACCATAGGTATGGGACGGGTAGTGCACGCATATGGCACGATTTAGAATTGAATTAGAGCGCTCTTATGTAAACAACTTTAACATAGTAATAAAGTAGCAGGAGATGATAGTCTGTGCCCGCTGAATAATATGAGTAACACCCCATCTCGAAAGAGTTACGAAATATTATTTATGTTGCACGAGGTGATACTTTAGGCTAAAAAACTTAGGCCCCCCTTCCCCCTCCTTTCTTTCTTTTTCTATTAGAATAAAAAATAGTTGTACCCCTCTGTTCAAAAAATCTTTTTTATAATAAAATTCTTAGATTTTGTACTCTCTCTTTGCTTACTTGATCACATAGACTAATCCATATAATTTAAGTTCGGTCGAGACCCATAATTGTGGGCCTCGAGGAGTGGCTAATACCTTCTCCTTGAGGTAACTTGAGCCCTTACTCGATCTTTGGTGATGTAAACTAGTTAAAACAAAGTCATTTGCAAATAGGTGCCCTAACGCACCTTAAAAATTATTAGGTGACGACTCTCCTCTTTTAATACCTTCCTTAAAAGAGTTGTCACACATCGAGACCCGCTTTCACAAGAAAATGAGGCGCGACAGCATGACGACTCTACTGTGGATTTACTCTTAGGCTTTTACCATAATGAACTTGGCTTATGTGGATTAGTTTTCTTTGCTATAAAATGCACATTCCTTTTCCATCTTTATTTGTTAGATTTGCTATTACATGCACATCCCTTTTCCATTCACATTTACTTGTTTAAAACCGTTATAATATGCACGCCCCTTCCCTTCTCCACCTTTATTTCCTTAAATTTATTATAACATGCACACCCCTTTTCCTATTCGCCCTTAGTTGCTCTAATTGCTATTTATTAGCTATATCATGTCTCTCTCACCCCTACTCCCTTGCTTACTTTATTATATTCCCTATATTCCACGAACTAACTTCTTCTTTTGTCTTTCTTTTTAAGTCCTTTATATTTTATCTTAATACTGCGTTTATTGCTTTCACATATTTATCATGCAAATACTTGGCAATGTGTTATTATCTTTGCATAAAGCATGCTCCACATCATATCCCACTCGTGCCCAACTAATACCATAGTAGCACTTGATAAGTGTCCGCGCTCTTTCAAAATTATCCTTTAAATTGGAAAGGCTTATTTGCATAAATTAGTCGATCAGCGGTGCAGTCGATGGTTCCGTGCCTTTCCCTCTCAAGTTATCCACTTGAGAGTACTAGTCTAGACTCTTCTAGAAACGTTGCTCCAATATCAACTGTGCATGCATCATGTCAAACCTAGTATGGGTTAGAACATTGTCCACGTGATAATCCACTAAGATAAGCCTTGTCCAAAGCTCGACGGGATTTCCATAATCCCAATGGACACCATCACGTTATGTGTATTACTTGGAGAAAACATGCTGGTATGTTGATCATTAATGTATAAATAGTCAGATCCGGAGGGAAAAAGGGCTAACTCTATTTGTTTTGCAGAAAATGAGGCACGAAGTCCCCAGGTTCGGCATGGTTCAAAATATCCCACCTTTGCTGCTTGATTGGTGGAAGAACCTCTCACCTAGTGACAAGAATCATGTGAAAAGGGTCCTCGAAAATTTACCTTCCTTATTGGATATTTGGCCAAATAACGCATTGATTGAGGCCGCCACTATGTTTTGGGATGAGAAAAGAGCTGTTTCCGCTTTGGTGATGTAGAAATGACTCCTTTCTTAGAGGAAATAGGAGGCTTTGCTAGGCTGCCATGGGATAGTCTGGGTTTATTAGTACTAGAAAATGGCACTCCCCGCGGTTTTTTGAAAATGATGGGTTTTAAGAAAAACGATGAGTTACTCTGTCTGAAGAAGTCATACATACCATTTGAATGACTTTATGAACGTTATGGGCATAGCAAGTCATATCGCCTTCACCATGATGAACTTGCCATTACTTCTTTGGGTTGGACACACCGCCGAGTTTTTGTGTTCATTGTCTGTTTCTTGGGGCTGCTGATATTTCCGATGAAAGGGGGGGAAGATCCACGGTCGCTTAGCCATGGTTGCTAGGACTCTAATGGAAGGAATTGAGGGACAAACTTACACTATCATCCCCATGATCTTGGACGAAATGTACCGAGCTCTAGATCGATGCAAGCATGGGTATGGGCACTTCGAGGGCTGTAATTTGTTGCTGCAGGTTTGGTTATTAGAACATTTCCAGAGAGGTGAATATCATCAGGAGCTTCTGCGATGACCATTGAATGACTACATAGCCTACCATCATCCAAAAAGAATGACATTTATCCCAGATAGGTTCGCGCAACCTGGAAGTGCTATGAGTTGGGTGTGCTTCTTCAGCAATTTGACTGATGAAAAGGTACATTGGATGTTCGAATGGTTCCCTAGCAGCGAGTTCATCATCAGGTCAAGAGAAACCACTCATGTAGGGCTGATCAAGTTAAGAGGAATCTATCCTTATGCTCCTATAAGGGTGATAAGGCAAGCGAGAAGAAAGCAGGTTATACCTCGGGTTTCCAACATGGTCCAATACAAAGCAGACTTTAAAGGGAACATCATTCCGTTCAAGTTCGAGGCACAACATATGTGGAATCAAAAGGTCATCGTGGAGAAAGACACTATCGAGCCAGACAGGTATCATATCGGCCATGTATACTTCTACCCATCATGGTTGGTAGATGATATAGCGGGAGATGTCAAGCCGGGAATTAATCTGAAAAACAGGATCATAGATGACGCTGCTGAAGAACAAGTCAAGTATAAGAGGTTATGCAAAAGGGTCTTCGAGTCTGAAGCTAGGCATCTAGAACAACACAAAGTGGATATGGAAGCAATCAACGAATGAAAGGAAATCGCCACTAAATCAACAGAAAGATTAGAATATTTGGAGCAAGGGTTGATGGAGCTTAAGGGAAAGATGAGAAAGAGGCTTTCAGATTGTCAGAACACGGATGGCAATGAAGGGGGGCATCTAGCAAAGGCTTACCTGTTGTTGGATATGCGCGACCCGGGGAATCTAATTGATGGAGTCAAGAGAGCCAAGCATGGGGAAGGTCCTTCTGGGGCCAAGTAGATTAGGAAATGATGTTCTTTACTTCTTTTTAGCTTAGTTTCAGATTTTGATTGTAATAAGGCAAATGCCATTAGTAATTTTTCTTATTATTGTCGTTTTAGTAAGGATCTGATTCATTTTCGCATTAATGTAATAACACAGTTATTGGCATTAATTTTTTCCAAGTCTATGTGTTGCTTAGGCCTACCTCGGGCACAACAAGGTCCCCCAAATTAGGACGCGAATCTGTTACATGATTTTGCAAAGCATGTTCAATATTGCAAGCATTCTTTCAATATCTCTTACTAACTTGGTTACCTTTTGTTTTTCTTTCTTTTGATTATTCCCATTCCCCAAGGTTGGTTCGTGCATACTGGCATCGTCAGCATATCACACCAGATCCAGAAGTCCTCAAACCTCCTCCTCCACCAAGTGATCCTAAAGGCAAAAGCAAAGGGAAAGGAAAAATGGACAATTTAAGCGGTATCAGAAAGGACAATGCAGAGAACGTTGAAACTTCGGACGGTCGGAATACTCCAGCACAGAATGAATTGGTCCTACGTATGGAACAGAAAATATTGGAGCTACAAGGGGAACTTGAGCAGGTCCGGAACTTGGAAAACCTTTCCTTTACCCTAAACGTCCCTGACATTAACCAACAAAACACAAACGCCCAAAACCCGGCACCTCCTCAAAACACACAAAATCAAAATACGCAAAATCCTCCCGCACCACATCAATACGCCACACCTCCTCAGAACCACAACCCTCCACCGGTACCTACTCCTCAACAACACCATCACCACCCAACTCAATACCCACAAACAACCACATACAATACCCCTCAGAATGCACCACAACCAACTCATGACCTGCAAAACTCAACCAATGACCACCATTATTCCCAGATTCCCTGAGTCCACCAAAGAAATCTCATATATGTGGAAACTTTACCCCACACCCCATAACATACCCTATACATACCCAAATCCGCAAAGAAGGACCTGCTCATCAAGAATATGGCGGAAGAACTCAAGAAACTTACTGGCAGAGTTCAAAGTGTCGAAGGGGGAAAATGCATTGAGGGTTTGAATTATGAAAATTTGTGTATTCAACCAGATGTGGAACTGCCAGAAGGTTACAAACCTCCTAAGTTCGAAATGTTCGACGGGACTGGTGATCCGAAGGTGCACTTGAGAACGTATTGTGACAAGCTTGTAGAAGTTGGCAATGATGAAAGAATCTGCATGAAGTTGTTCATGAGGAGCCTCACCGGAGACGCCCTGTCTTGGTACATCAGTCAGAACCCAAAGAAATGGGTTAATTGGGTGAGCATGGCATCAGATTTCATGGATCGGTTCAGGTTTAACACAGAAAACTCACCAGACATTTTCTACATTCAGAATCTCAAGAAGAAACCAACGGAAACTTTTCGCGAGTATGCTACTTGATGTAGGTCTGAAGGTGCAAAAGTAAGGCCAGCACTGGAAGAAGAACAGATGAATAAGTTTTTCATCAGAGCTCAGGATCCGCAATACTATGAAAGACTGATAGTTATTGAAAACCATAAATTTTCTGACATCATCAAATTGGGAGAAAGAATAGAAGAATGGATCAAAAGCGAAATGGTGACAAATTTTGCAGCACTCCAAGACACAAATAAATCCTTACAGTCAGGAGGTATCTCCAAGAAGAAAGAAGTAGGTGCGGTGATGGTAGCCCAAGGTCCAAAGTCTCCTCTTACATACCAAACACCCCACCTACATATCAGCCTTCACCTCTCAAATACAAACAACCCGCCGCTACTTACCATACTTATAACACCTAACCAGCATACTACCACTCACCATCGACCCGCCAAAACTACCAAAAACCTAGACCAAATTTCGACCGCAGACCACCCAGACAATACACCCTAATTGCTGAACCCATAGACCAACTGTACGAGAGACTGAAGGTTGCCGGTTATGTCACTCTCATTCCCGCTGTTGCTATGGAAAACTCCTCCCAATGGATTAATCCAAATAAGACATGTGCCTATCACTCAGGCATGAAGGGTCATAATATTGATGAGTGTCGTACTTTGAAGAATAAAATTCAGACATAATTGATACCAAAGTCATACAGGCAAAGGAGGCTGCACCCAAGGTCCGTAACAATCCTCTCCCGGATCACAGGGGTGAAGGGGTAAACGTGATAGAGACCAATGAAGAATGGGAATCAGAGAGGTCAATTGGACTCATTCGAGAAGGGGATAATCCTGAAATATCTCCAGTCACTCTCACACCTATCGTGGTATAAACTCAGGCACCGATTGAAGTTAAGGTAGCCGTACCAACTCCGTTTGAGGTTGAAGTAACAACACCCTTCACTGTGATGGTGGCACCCACACCGTCTTTTAAGTCTAATGTTATACCTTGGGATTATGTTACAGAAGTAAGAAGGAAAGGAAAGGCAAAAATGGAAGAAATAGGTGCAGCGCAAGGCGTGACCAGAATTGGTAGGGTTTATACACCCGAGCATTTGGGAGGAACAAGCAAAGAAGCCGCATGTCATTGAGACTGGCCCAGATGATCTTTGGAGAAAGGTGCAGGCGAGAGAGTATTATGTGGTTGATCATCTGAACAAAACCCCTACTCAAATATCCATTTTATCACTACTACAAAAATTTGAGGCGCATAGGAATGCCTTGATGAAGGTGTTGAATGAAGCTTATGTACCAAATAACATCACCAGTAGAGAGATGGCCAACATAGTAGGGCAAGTGTTGGAAAGACACAATATCACTTTTCATGAAGACGAGTTGCCACCGGAAGGACTAAGTCACAACAGGGCACTACATATCATCGTGCAGTTTGAGGACAAATTCATTGCTAGGGTCCTGATAGATGGGGGTTCGAGTCTCAATATCTGTCCACTAACTACTTTGAAAAGGTTGGGTAAAGGTCTGCACGAGATACGAGCAGGGAGTATGAATGTGAAAGTATTTGATGGGTCTCATAGGGAGACAATTGGGGAGACCAACCTCAGCCTACAGATAGGCCCGACCTGGTTCGATGTTGAGTTTCAAGTATTGGATATATCTGCTACATACAATCTGTTGTTGGGGCGACCGTGGATACATGCCGCTGGGTCCGTGACTTCTACTCTATATCAGGCCATGAAGTTTGAGTGGAACCATCAGGAAGTGATCATCCATGGTGACGGAAGTAATCCTATTTACACCAATCAAACTGTTTTGGTCGTCTAGAATAGAATGAAGTTGGGTGGAGCAACATACCATCGCGTCGAGCACGTCAACACAATTGAAAAAGACAAATGGTGGAGCAGTAAGATAGAAGGCATATTGGAATGGATAGGGTATGAACCTGGCAAGGGTCTCGGTAAGAATCTCCAGGGGATCGCCCAACTGATACAGCTAAAGTGTCACGGCACAATTTTTGGGCTTGGGTATGAATACACCTGGCACGAGTATCAGAATTGGTCACCACCGTGGCGTGGTCTTTATTACCCTCTAGAGCAGCCAGTACCATATTTGAGCCAATCGTTTCATCAAGCTGACATGATGTGGGGGTCCGAAGAAGATGAAGTTCTAGCTAGAATAAGGAATCTGTTTCTGGATGATGAAGACATGGACTGCAGTGCGATAGTTGAGGAGGAGGCGGGGGGAGACCTTATTATTCAGACAATGGAGAAGGGAGCTGTTCTCAAGAATTGGACTGCTGCGCCATCAAGGGCCCGTCGAGTTCCTGGGTAGCATGGCAATTAGCATCATTTATTTTTAAAAGCAATTTTATGGGCATTTAAGACATTTTAAGTATTTTGTTTTTTAACGTTTTTTTTAAAAATAATTGCTCGAATCATTAAACTGCATTTGTTTGACGTTTTTAAATATTTATCAATGGATTGCTGTTTTAGTATTTATTATTATCCTTTACATTTTCTCTCTACAACGTTATTATTACTTATCCTGATGAACCTACGACTGTGACATGTAGTGAGACAACATAACATAAGAATAGTGATTCAGAGGATCTAGGAGAGGATATAATACCCGAAGAAATTGTCAGAGAAGTGGAAAAGTTTGAAAACAAGCCTAAGTCGAATTTGGATGAGACTGAAACCGTTAATTTGGGAGACTCCGAAACAATCAAGGAAACTCGTGTAAGTATTCACCTATAGCCGTCATAGAAAGAAGAATACATCCGGTTCTTGAAGGAGTATGAGGATATTTTTGCATGGTCCTATGATGATATGACCGGTTTGAGCACGTCCATAGTGGCCCATAAACTACCTACCAACACTAAGTGTCCGCCTGTAAAGCAGAAGCTCAGAAAGTTCAAACCAGATATGAGTCTAAAAATAAAAGAGAAAGTCACCAAGCAGATCAAAGCCAAGGTCCTCAGAGTGGTTGAATATCCGACCTGGTTGGCTAGCATTGTTCCGGTTCCAAAGAAAGATGGGAAGGTCAGAGTGTGTCGACTATCGGGATTTAAATAGAGAAAGTCCCAAAGACGATTTCCCTTTGCCCAATATACACATACTGATCGTCAATTGTGCCAAGCATGAACTTCAATCCTTTGTGGATTGCTTGCTTCACGGGATATCATCAGATCTGGATGGATGAAGAAGATGCCGAAAAGACAGCCTTTATTACACCATGAGGAATATATTGTTACAAAATGATGTTGTTTGACCTAAAGAATGTTGGAGCCACTTATATGAGGGCCATGACAACCATTTTTCATGACATGATACACAAGGAGATAGAGGTATACGTGGATGATGTCATCATCAAATCCAAGAGAAGCATAAATCATATAGCAGATTTGAGGAAATTCTTTGATCGACTTCGAAGGTACAACCTGAAACTGAATCCCGAAAAATATGCCTTCGAAGTCCCTGCTGGAAAGCTGCTAGGGTTCATCGTCAGCCGCCGAGAAATTGAGCTAGACCTGTCAAAGGTCAAGGCTATCCAAGATTTGCCACCTCCGAAGAACAAGAAAGATGTGATGAGTTTCTTAGGGCGTCTCAATTACATCAACCGTTTCATAGCAGAATCAAATGTGATATGTGAACCGATTTTTAAAATTTTGAAGAAAGACGCTGCAACAAGTTGGACTGAAGAGTGCCAGAAAGCCTTTGACAAGATCAAGGAATATTTATCTAAACCACCTGTTCATGTCCTACCGGAACCTGGGAGACCTCTGCTACTCTATTTATCTGTACTAGATGGGGCTTTCGGTTGTGCCTTGGGACAACACGATGAGACGGGAAGAAAGGAACAAGCCATATACTATCTGAGCAAGAAGTTCATACCCTACAAAGCATGGTATTCTTTGTTGGAATGCACCGGCTGTGCTTTGACATGGATAACTCAAACGTTGAGGCACTACTTCTGTGCCTACACCACATATCTCATATCAAGGATGGATAAGTTAAAATATATCTTCCAGAAACCCATGCCCACGGGGAAGTTAGCAAAATGGCAGATATTACTAAGTGATTTCGACATCATCTATGTAACTCAGAAGGTTGTCAAGGGGCAAGCGTTGGCGGATCATCTAGCAGAAAATCCTATAGACGGAGAGTACGAACCACTGAAAATGTAATTTCCTGACGAAGAGATATCATTCGTAGGAGAAGATATCACCAAAACTTATGATGGTTGGAGAATGTTCTTCGATGGAGCTGCAAATTTCAAAGGAGTGGGTATTGGAGCAGTTTTAGTATCAGAGATAGGTCAACACCATCCAGTATCCGCAAAGCTCAGGTTTCCATGTACCAACAATATGGCAGAATATGAGGCTTGCATCTTGGGACTCAAGTTGGCCATTGACATGAACGTTCAGGAATTGCTGGTAATTGGTGACTCATACCTTTTGGTACATTAGGTTCTAGGAGAATGGGCTACAAAGAATACCAAAATACTGCCGTATTTGTACTATGTACAAGAATTGATGAAGAGATTCACAAAGATAAAGTTCAAACATGTTCCGAGAATCCAGAATGAGTTCGCAGATGCATTGGCCACTCTATCTTCCATGATACAACACCCAAACAAGAATTTCATCGACCCTATCCCGGTAGGGATTCATAACCAGCCAGCTTATTGTGCTCACGTTGAAGAAGAAATTGATGGAAATCCATGGTTCCATAACATCAAAGAATATTTGGCAAAAGAATAATACCCGGAGCAAGCAAATCATACTCAGAAACGCACACTCCGAAGATTATCATACCATTTCTTCCAAAGCGGAGGGATTCTGTACAGAAGGACTCCATATCTGGGGTTATTACGGTGTGTCAACGCCAAGGAAGCATCCAAATTGCTCAAAGAAATACATGCCAGAACTTGCGGACCACACATGAATGGCTTTGTCTTAGCTAAGAAGATATTAAGAGCAGGGTATTTTTGGATGACTATGGAAACAGACTGCATCAGGTATGTCCAAAAGTGTCATCAATGCCAAGTACATGCTGATATGATACGAGTGCCACCAAATGAACTCAATGCAATAAGTGCACCTTGGCCTTTCTCCGCTTGGGGGATGGATGTCATCGGTCCAATCGAACCCGCCGCTTCAAATGGGCACAGGTTCATTCTAGTGGCCATAGACTATTTCATAAAATGGGTTGAAGCCGCATCTTATAAGGCTGTAACTAAGAAGGTCGTAGTAGATTTTGTTAGGGATCGTATTGTCTGCCGATTCAGGGTACTGGAGTCAATCATTACCGACAATGTCGCCAACCTTAACAGTGATTTGATGAGATCCATATGTGAAACCTTCAAGATCAAGCACTAGAATTCCACAACATACATGCCACAAATGAATGGAGCTGTGGAAGCCGCCAATAAGAACATCAAGAAGATACTAAGAAAGATGGTAGATAATCACAAACAATGGCACGAGAAGTTACCATTTGACCTACTTGGATATCGCACCATGGTTCGCACATCAACTGGGGCAACTCCTTATTTGCTGGTCTATAGTACCGAAGCCGTCATTTCCGCCGAAGTAGAAATTCCTTCTTTGAGAATCATACAAGAGGCTGAAGTCAGTGATGCGGAATGGATACGAAGTCGTTATGAACAACTAGCTCTCATTGATGGGAAAAGAATGAACGCAGTATGTCACAGTCAACTTTACCAGAACAAAATGTCCAGAGCTTTCAATAAAAGGGCCAGGCCTAGACAATTCACACCAGGGCAGTTGGTGCTAAAGCGGATCTTCCCGCATCAAGATGAAGCCAAAGAGAAATTTTCACCCAATTGGCAAGGGCCATACATGGTTCACAGAGTACTAACAAGAGGAGCGCTCATACTTGCAGAATTGGACAGAGAAATTTTTCCAAAACCTATCAAATCAGACGCAGTCAAGAGATACTATATTTAGATTGTTTACATTTCTTCATTTGATGTAACTGAACTATGCTTGACCTGATTCCTATTTAAGAGGGATACGTAGGCAACCCTGTGGGTTCGGTCACATCTCAATAAGATCTTCATTTTCCATGGTCAGAAACTGGGGCAGAATTTTGAGGAGTCCAGCCAACTTCGTCATACACAGAATGATCAAAGAATTGCTTTTAAACTGGGGTAGAATTTTGAGGAGGACCCTGAAAATTCTAAAGAAAGGTAGTCACAATGTCTCTAAAATATATCACAGCCGTTGGTTCATCTAAATTACTTGATATTACATACTACTATATTTAAATAACTACATTCATCAAATGCACACATATTTTTTGAAAACTTTATAAACAGCCAGATGCTGTCCAGGGTAACTCAAACAGGATCTTAAGACATGAGCAAAATCAAAGCGAGAAGTCGAAAGCACAGACCAACCTTCCCCGCAAACTCATGATTTTTCTTTGGATGTAGGCACAATGAACATAACAAGAATATGCGCAAATACATACACACATTAGAATCACTGCCTTCATAATGACAAAGTTGCCAAATGCAAACACATCTCCAGCTAAGAAATACTTTGCTTTCTCACTACCACTCATTGTTTTCTTGCATGAGGCTAAGCATTGACTCTTTAACTGCACAAGGCTAAGAACTGCCTTTCTTTGCATTAGACTAATCATTGTCTCCAATTTGAGGCTAAGCATTGCCTTTCTTTACACGAGACTAAGCATTGTCTCCTAATTGCATCAGGCTAAGCATTGCCTCCTTAACTGCTTAAGGCTAAGTACTGCCTTTCTTTGCATAAGACTAAGCATTGTCTCCTATTTGCATGAGGCTAAGCTTTGCCTCCTTAACTGCATAAGGCTAAGCATTGCCTTTCTTTGCATGAGACTAAGAATTGTCTCCTATTTGCATAGGTTAAGCCTTGCCTCCTTAACTACATAAGGCTAAGCACTGCCTTTCTTTGCATGAGACTAAGCATTGTCTCCTATTTGCATGAGGCTAAGCTTTGCCTCCTTAAATGCATAAGGCTAAGCACTATCTTTATTTGCATGAGACTAAGCATTGTCTCCTATTTGCATGAGGCTAAGCCCTGCCTCCTTAACTACATAAGGCTAAGCATTGCCTTTCTTTGCATGAGACTAAGCATTGTCTCCTATTTGCATGAGGTTAAGCCTTGCCTCCTTAACTACATTAAGGCTAAGCACTGCCTTTCTTTGCATGAGACTAAGCATTGTCTCCTATTTGCATGAGGCTAAGCTTTGCCTCCTTAACTGCATAAGGCTAAGCACTGCCTTTATTTGCATGACACTAAGCATTGTCTCCTATTTGCATGAGGCTAAGCCCTGCCTCCTTAACTGCATAAGGCTAAGAACTGCCTTTCTTTGCATGAGACTAAGCATTGTCTCCTATTTGCATAAGGCTAAGCATTGCCTTTCCCGCATGATACTAAGCATTATATTCCCTTCTTGCATATGGCTAAGCACTGCCTTTTCCTCAAGATTAAATACTATCTCCATTACGCCATCTAAGACCTGGCTTTATCCTCTACTCACCCAGGGCTAAGCATTGCCCTCACCTTACCCAAGACTAAGCCTTGTCTTGTCTTATCTTCACATATGACCAAACACCATGTCTTTGCATTTCATGGGTTGAAACATTGCCATTTTATCCAAAAGCGTCATAGTCTGAAGGTATCATCCTCATAGCCGGAGACACCATTCCATGGCCCGAGGATCTCTCAAAAGTGTACATCATTATTCAAAAGGCGTCATGGTTCAGAGGCACCATTCTCATAGCCCGAGGACATCATTTTATGGCCTGCGAATCCCTTATCACATGATTCATGGCCCAGGACGTCATGGTCTAAGGACATCATCCTCACCGTCCAAAGACAATCTTCATGGTCCGAAGGGAATTTGCATCATGTTTAAATTCTCGCAATAATCCATATATACTTGCATGCTTCGTGTTTTAAGTTTTGCAGGTAATCCAGGAAGTAACCGTTCTCCTAATAGGAGTAATTTTCGCTCCGGTTTCCGTTCATAGCGTTCACATCCTGCAACTATTTCAAGCATAACCCAACCACTATCAGTTACCCACTTCTACTTGATAACCGTTCAGATACTCCTCCTGAGATACATCCGTAACGTTTCAGGTAACGTATAAACTATCTGATACTGTCCTACCCAAAAGAACCCTTTCTGAGGCATACGATCATTCCTATAACAACTCCATCGGTTTCGTTCGCCGTTGGATCTAGAATTACACATGGCCTGATTTCCGTAACACCAGGGATATGTAGGCAACTTGGGGACAAGGGTTCGGCCTCCATTTTTTAAAAAAGAAAATCACCTCATTCGGTCAAAATCGGTCATCATTTTCTTTACTCGACGACTCTTTCATCATTCCTGGATAAAGAGGGGCAGCTGTTGATACCCAATTTTGCCCTCATATATTTTTCAAATAATATGCATACTTTCAAAATATCATTTTTGTATTATTATTAATTTACAGGATTTACACAAGCATTTCCTATAATTGTTCATAATTTTAGAGTTTTTAAATTAATATTTCTTGCATTAATTTACATAAAAATTCAGTAATCAATCCTTTAAATTATTTATGATAACTTAATCACCTAAAATTATTATATGCATCCCTAATACATTTTTTGAAATATTTTTACCCCATTTTTAAAATATAATTACAATGGTATTTTTATGCTATTTGCATAAATTTTCAATAATAGCCTACATTTTGCATTCTTATTGCAATTGATATTTCATTTAGGGTCAAAATAATATCTTACATTTTTATAGTCTTCTATTATTGTAAAGTATTAATTTGCATAAGTAGCATTTTTATCTATTTATTTAAATTATTTTTCTTTTAATTTCTATTTTCAATTTTGAGTCAAATTTTCGTACCAAACCAACCCAATACACTAACCCAATAACCCCAGCCCAAACCGATCAGGACCCGTCTAGCCAACCCGACCCAACCCTTCTTTAAAATCCTGGCCGTTGATCTCTAAGATCAACGGCCCACATTTAATCCCCCTTTTTAAATCACCCAACCCCAAACCCTAATCCTATTCCCTCTAAATCCGCCGCCCTAAAACTCTCCCCCTCTATGAAGAACCTTAATCGCCGCCTCTCTAAACCCCTCTCCTAATCTCTCTTCTAATGGGATTCTCCTCTAATTTACTTACCATAGTTGTGTGTTTCTGCTACTGGTTGATTCTCTATGGTATCACCTAGAACTTGCCTAAACATGGCAAGTACTACTTCTCCTATTCTGTCCGATTGATTCCTATCTCTTGAATCTGGACCATATTTTGTCTACACCCATTCTATTCTACATTGTGTGAGTCCGATTTTGTTTGTATTTTGCTGATTTACACTTTTCCTAAAAATTAGGGTTTACCAGATTTTTTCTCTTAAATTGATTTCAAATTAATTTGCATGTTTCTTTTCCTTGTTTATTGTTTAAATTTTTTCTGTTTCCTTATATGTTTGCTCGATTTTTGACTACTATATAAACCCCCTCATTTTTCCTTCTGGGAAAGACTTGGAAAAAATCGATTTCTTCACTAAAATTTTGAGGTTTTTGCTACTCTCTTGCTTGGTATTATGTATTGGCCGGCTGAAATCCAAGGCCATTAGCATCTTGTTACTTAACACGTTCTTGGTGTGAGCACTGCCCTGAGTTCATCGAAGCTCTTGGGAACTTTGACGCATTTGGGATTCTGGGTTTTCTATGGAAACTTATTCTTTACTGTTCTTCACTTAACTAGTGAGTCACTATATATTGTAATTTCATTTCTACGCATCTATGGTTTGTATACATTTTCATTACTGAAATTGGGTAGTTCAATATGTTTTCTGGATTGCTTTTGTGTGTAATTACGTTTGCTTTCCTCAACTCTTTAGCCTTTAGCTTCAAGCATGCCTAAATCTGGTTTTATTAAGTTCTGACCAGTCAATGTGTTAGAAATTATTACTGTTTGGGACCCTTATACTTGTTATCATATTCTGGTATTTAATTTAGTCTTTTGCTATCAATCTTGTTACTTGAATATGCCTCACTAGCATAATTTGTACTTCTTTAGTCGACTAGTTGATTGAGTTCAAAAACATAAATATGTACCCCACTGTATGGCACAAGCCTCTTTCCCCTCATATTCCGAATTTCTGTATTGATGACTTGCCTATCTGACATGTTTCGACCCTACTCTCTATCAGTATGCCCTTTAGCATGTTTAACCCCCCTCCCTGCTTCACCAGTAATGGTAATCTATTTTTCTCATCTAAATGCTACCCTATTGCCAAATTAGCATGATTCAGACTTATAATTAGCATAATCTGAACCTTTTTCGGGTAATTAGTCTACTGTGTTAATATTAGAATACCTACATGTATTATTCAACATGAGCTTGCTTCTCACTCTGTATTGAATCTCTGTGATGTTTGTCTTGCAAACCTAATATGTTTTAATCTGTTATAAGACCTCTTTCCTCAACTGTGATCTCACTAATATTTCCCCCCAGCCAGTATGTGTTAATTCCATGTTCCTTCAGTTGTTACTTGGCCTGTCATAATATATGTTTCAACGCTGCCTTACCTCCTGATGAGAATTAACCTGTTTGTCTTGTGATGCTAAGATGTATACTTAGCCTAAATCGAACTTCTTAGGTCTCAACCTGTTAGTGTTGATTTTTATCAAACTTTCCAAACCTGTTCCTTCCCCTAATTCTCCTAATATGTGTTTGTGATGTGCTACTTTGCCAAACGTTGAAATTCTACTGAACAAGTCTTATGACCTGCTTGACTGGCTATTCTGTATACTCAACTTAGTTATGTCTGCTTTAGGATATGAGTGTATCCCCTAACTTCTGTCCACTCTCCTTACTTGCAACTTATGCTATTCTGAACTATTCATTCTTAGTCGGCTGAATACCAAGGCTACCTAGGTTCTATTGTTGGCCTCCCTAGTATGAGCACTGCTCGGGGTCTAATTGAGACCCTTGTGAACTCTGATATACTAGGGTTTAGTCCTTAGTCACTCCCTCAATCTCAAACTATTCCTATTCACTCTACTTCGCCTTGTTATATGTTGTGTACTTGAATTGGCTGATTTAAATAGTGCAACACTTGGTGCCATGGTTGAGTAAACTGGTTCTGGACTCCTCTATGGATCCTTGAGTCGTGTATTGAATTTGGCTCTTTGTTGAAGGCCTGGGTATGCTGTGTAAGAGCTATTGAAGGCCCAGGAAATGCTGGGTATTTATTTTATTTGGGCCTGTTGTGGGCCTCTTATCACTGTTATGTAACATTTGTATATTTTACATGTTATTGGGCCTGTAATACCCTTTGTATAAACAATTGGGGTGTTAGTAAGAAGGGAATGGGTAGAATTCAATATGTACATGCAAAGTGGGTAGATAACATGCCTATAGGACTTGACAATGTGTTTGCTATATGTGTTGTTCAATTACATGAGCACTGTAGAAATCATGAAATTAGGAGAAGCACACACACACACACTACTTGTTTACTATTAACCATGAGTTCAGATGCATTATTTACTGTTGCGTGTTTATAGACAGTATGCCTATAGGAAGTAATCACTTTGCATGACTACTTTCAAATGCATTAGAAACCTGCCTATAGGAACGAGTGTTAATGAATTTTCCTTCAATTTACTTCAGTTATTCACTAGCAATCATGCCTATAGGATTTTGATCACTTCATTTGCTATTGTATCATATTGTTCACTAGAAATCTTGTTTATAGGACTAAGTATAAATAAAACGAGTTCTAATCATCAACTGTAAGATATCCTGCCTATAGGAAATAATTGATTGTTAATTGGTTAATATTAGACTACTTAAACATTGTTCCTAAGTGACACTGTTAGGAAAATCTGTATAATTCTGGGACTCTCCCTAGCAGATTATGTTATACCCAACTGCGTAGATCACCTAGGAATCACACATATAGGATTGGTAACTTAAAACTTTCAATAACCAGCTTGTCATACCTACAAAATTCTGTCTATAAGCAATATCTTACATCTCGAAATGCATGCGTACTTTGAAGCCTAGAAAGGATGTCTATAGGCTTAAGATTCTAGAGTTTGCCAATTCCTAATTGACATATGTGTTTGCGTGCGTTTGTTGCTTAGGTGTGGAGGTCAATATGAGCCTTTAATTATTTTATGTGGAGTCCTTATATGTTTTGCTTGTCGCCTAGTTTTTTGCAATTTTGAGTTGCCTAGATAATGGTCTAGAACCATCCAAATAGAGGTCCAATGCCTCCTGGACCATAGGTATGGGACGGGTAGTGCAAGCATAGGGAACGATTTAGAATTGAATTAGAGCGCTCTTAAGTAAACAACTTTAACATAGTAATACGGTAGCAGGAGATGATAGTCTGTGCCCGCTGAATAATATGAGTAACACCCCATCTCGAAGGAGTTACGAAATATTATTTATGTTGCACGGGGTAATCCTTTAGGCTAAAAAAACTTAGGACCCCCCCCCCCTTCCCCCTCCTTTCTTTCTTTTTCTATTAGAATAAAAAATAGTTGTACCCCTCTGTTCAAAAAATCTTTTTTATAATAAAATTCTTAGATTTTGTACTCTCTATTTGCTTACTTGATCACATAGACTAATCCATATAATTTAAGTTCGGCCGGGACCCACAGTTGTGGACCTCGAGGAGTACCTAATACCTTCTCCTTGTGGTAACTTGAGCCCTTACCAGATTTTTGGTAATGTAAACTAGTTAAAACAGAGTCATTTACAAATAGGTGTCCTAACGCACCTTAAAAATCGTTAGGTGGTGACTCTCCTCTTTTAATACATTCCTTAAAAGAGTTGTCAGACGTCGAGGCCTGCTTTCGCGAGAAAACAGGGCGCGACAACATGGCGACTCTGCTGGGATTTACTCTTAGGCTCTTACCATAAGAACTTGGTTTATGTGGATTAGTTTTCTTTGTTATAAAATGCACATTCCTTTTTGAAATATTTTTACCCCATTTTTTATATAATTATAATGGTATTTTTAGGCTATTTGAATAAATTTTCAATAATAGCCTACATTTTGCATTCTTATTACAATTGATATTTCATTTAGGGTCAAAATAATATCTTACATTTTTATAGTCTCCTATTGTTTTAAAGTTTTAATTTGCATAAGTAGTAATTTTATATATTTATTTAACTATTTATTTAAATTATTTTTCTTTTAATTTCTATTATTTAAAGTTAGTCCAATTTTGAGTCAAATTTTCGGACCAAACCAGCCCAATACACTAACCCAATAACCCCAGCCCAAACCGGTCACGACCCGCCTAGCCAACCCGACCCAACCCCTCTTTAAAATCCTGGCCGTTGATCTCTATGATCAACGACCCACATTTAATCCCCCCTTTTAAATCACCCAATCCCAAACCCTAATCATATTCCCTCTAAATCCGCCGCCCTAAAACTCTCCCCCTCTCTGAAGAACCCTAAATGCCGCCTCTCTAAACCCCTCTCCTAATCCCTCTTCTAATGGGATTCTCCTCTCATTTACTTACAATATTTGTATGTTTTCATTACTGGTTGATTCTTTATGGTATCACCTAGAACGTTCCTAAACATGGCAAGTACTACTTTTTCTATTCTGTACGATTAATTCCTATCTCTTGAATCTGGACCATATTTCGTCTACACGTGTTCTATTCTATACTGTGTGAGTCCAATTTTGTTTGTATTTTGCTGATTTACACTTTTCCTAAAAATTAGGGTTTACCAGATTTTCTTTCTTAAATTGATTTCAAATTGATTTGCATGTTTCTTTTCCTTGTTTAAATTATTCTGTTTCCTTATATGTTTGCTCGATTTTTGACTACTATATAAACCCCCTCATTTTCCCTTCCGGGAAAGACTTGGAGAAAATCGATTTCTTCAGTAAACTTTTGAGGTTTTTGCTACTCGCTTGCTTTGTATTCTGTATTGGCCGGCTGAAAGCCAATACCATTAGCATCTTGTTACTTAACCCATTCTTGGTGCGAGTACTGCCCTGAGTTCATCGAAGCTCTTGGGAACTTTGACGCATTAGGAATTCTGGGTTTTATGTGAAAACCTATTCTTTACTGTTCTTCGCTTAACTGGTGAGTCACTATACTTTGCAATTTCATTCCCTAGGCATCTATGGTTTATATACATTTTCATTCCTGAAATTGGGCAGTTCAATATGTTTTCTGGATTGCTTTTGTGTGTAATTACGTTTGCTTTCCTCAACTCTTTAGCCTTTAGCTTCAAGCATGCCTAAATCTGGTTTTATTAAGTTCTGACCAGTCAATGTGTTAGAAATTATTACTGTTTGGGACCCTTATACTTGTTATCATATTCTGGTATTTAATTTAGTCTTTTGCTATCAATCTTGTTACTTGAATATGCCTCACTAGCATAATTTGTACTTCTTTAGTCGACTAGTTGATTGAGTTCAAAAACATAAATATGTACCCCACTGTATGGCACAAGCCTCTTTCCCCTCATATTCCGAATTTCTGTATTGATGACTTGCCTATCTGACATGTTTCGACCCTACTCTCTATCAGTATGCCCTTTAGCATGTTTAACCCCCCTCCCTGCTTCACCAGTAATGGTAATCTATTTTTCTCATCTAAATGCTACCCTATTGCCAAATTAGCATGATCCGGACAGTTCGGCCGGGACTCATAGTTGTGGACTTCGAGAAGTGCCTAATACCTTCTTCTTGAGGTAACTTGAGCCTTTACCCGATCTTTGGTGATGTAAACTAGTTAAAACAGAGTCATTTTCAAATAGGTGTCCTAACGCACCTTAAAAATCGTTAGGTGGCGACTCTCCTCTTTTAATACCTTCCTTAAAAGAGTTATCAGTCGTCGAGGCCTGCTTTTGCGAGAAAACAGGGAGCGACAGCATCACCACGAGCGGCTCCACACCGGGTGTTGCCGAATGAAGTGTATGCTAGCGTTATAGTCCCTCCCCGTATTAGGGCAGGCAACTTCCAAATAACCAACGTGATGCTCACTTTGCTCGAGTAACAAGGATTCTTCACTGGTGCACCGAGTCAAAATACATATAAACATTTGAAGGGGTTCGTAGATACGTGTTGGGGGAGAAAACAAACAAATGTCTCCGAGGATGCTTTGAGGCTAAGGCTTTTTCCCTTCTCTCTACGGGGAAAAGATTTAGATTGGTTGGAACGTTTGCCAAATCATTCTATTCATAATTGGGACGGTCTAGCGGAGAAATATGTTTCAAAGTACTTATCTCCCGGGCACATGGCTATTCTTCGGGATGAAATTCTATCATTCAAGCAAGAGCCTAATGAACCACTGCACGAGATATGGGAAAGGTATAAAACAATGGTGAAAGAGTTCCCCAACAATGATATGATGGAGAACATGATTCAACAAACTTTCTATCGGGGGATTGATACCACCGACAAATGTGTAGTGAACCAACTTGCCGGTGGGAACTTCATGACTACGCCCTACGCGGAGGCGTGTGATATTTTGTATGAGATGGAGGATACTTCATCGGCGTGGTAATCTAGAGCCAATGTTCCACAAGGTGATCCAAATGTGTTTCTTCTTCATAAAGAGTTACATGACCATGGGCAAGCCATAACCGAGTTGACAACCACCATGAACCAATTGGCAAAGGCTCAACTTCAACAGTACAAAACCCGAGGCAAGTCAATGCTATGGAGAGAGTCAATATGATGGTAAACAAGAGAAGAACAAGAATTCTAAAAGTGCAACAAAGAGTGGAAAATCTTATGCAAGATGATAGTGGATTTGATCAAGGTGATTCTTACAATGATCAAGAGGAAGAGGTCCAATATGTGAACAACTTTCAAGGGCAAAGAAACAACTTCCAAGGCCCTAGTCAACAATAATGGAGACCTTCAAATAATCAAGGCAATTGGAATTCTAACAACCAAGGTAATAGGAATAGTGGAAACAATCAAGGTAATTGGAGTGGAATCAATAACCAAGGGAATTAGCAAAACAATAACAATTAAGGAAATTGGGGAGGCAACAACCAAGGCGGGTGGAACAATAACCAAGGAAATCGGGGGTCGGGTTTTCAAAGGCCCCCGATGAATCAACAACCAAGCAACCCACCTCTTTATCCTTCTCATGGTCCTAGTCCCTCCAATAATGAAATGAGTCGTATTGAGAACATGTTCAAGCAAATGATGGAGAAGAATGCCGATTCCGATGCCCAACTTGCTTCACACAACACGTCAATCCGAAACTTAGAAGTGAAAATAGGTCAAATCTCTCAAGCTTTAAATTCTCATCCTAAGGGGGAACTACAAAGTGATACGGTGGTGAACCCGAAGGGTGGGAACAATACGGGGCATGCCATGGTCGTTACTACAATAAGTGGAAAAGGTGGGAATGCACCTACCTCAAGTCAAAGGCAACTTGTGGATGATGAAAAACTGGTAGAGGAAGAGAAGATCCCAAATAATGTTGTGCACGCAAATGATGAAATGCGGATTGATATTGATGACACAGTGGAAGAGACTCAAGAGGATGTGAACCCATATAGGGATCATGTGATTGACATACTGGAACCGGTAGTGCAAAAAGCTAAGGCACCATTGCCTAAGCCACCTCCTCCATTTCCTCAAAGGCTTGCCAAGAAAAATGGCGAGAATCAATTCAAAAAGTTCATTGATATGATGAAGAGTCTCTCGATAAATGTTCCATTAGTTGAAACATTGGAGAACATGCCCGGATATGCAAAATTTATGAAGGATTTGGTTACAAAGAAGCGGTCGATGAATTTTGAAACTATCAAAGTCAGTTACCAAGTGAGTGTAATTGTGCATTCGATGGATCCTAAGTTGGAAGATCCCGATGCTTTACAATCCCTTGTACCATTAGAAGTGCCGAGTTTGCAAAAACTCTTTGTGATCTTGGGGCGAGCATCAATTTGATGCCCTATTTGGTTTTCAAGACATTAGGAATTGGGTAACCAAGACCCACATCTATGAGATTACAAATGGCCGATCGTACAATGAAGAGACCGTTGGGGGTGATTGAGGATGTATTGGTTCGAGTTGACAAGTTCATTCTCCCGGTGGATTTTGTTATTCTTGATTGTGAAGTGGACTATGAGGTCCCGATTATTCTTGGTAGACCTTTCTTTGCTAAGGGGAAGGCTCTTGTTGATGTGGAAGCCGGTGACCTCACTTTCCGGGTGGGTGATGAAAAGGTAGTGTTCCACGTGTGCAAATCTATGAGGCAATCAAATAGCAATGAAGTGTGTTCATTCGTGGACTTGGTGACCGATGTGATTATTGATGATACAAGTGCCACAATTAATGTGGATGACATGTTGTAGGCCGTCTTGATAAATTTTTATGATGATGAAATGGATGGCTTCATGGAATGTGTTAATGTTTTGTAAGGAATGGGGTCGTACAACTATGTACCCCAGAAGCTTTCCTTGGATTTGAGAATAGGAAAACTCCTCCTACAAAGCCTTCAATTGAAGAGCCTCTTATCTTGGAGTTGAACCCATTGCCTCCACATCTCAGGTATGAATTCCTTGGCCCTTGTTCTACTTTACCAGTTATTCTTTTCTCTTGTTTGACTAACGTGCAGGTTGACTCTACATTGGCGGTGCTCCACAAGAGGAAAAAAGCTATTGGGTGGACTTTGGCAGATATTCGGCGAATAAACCCCACATTGTGAAAGCATAAGATTAACTTGGAGGACGATTCCAAGCCATCCATTGAACATCAAAGGAGACTCAATGAAGCCATGCAAGACATGGTCAAAAAGGAGATTATCAAATGGTTAGATGCCGGGGTGGTCTACCCAATTTCCGACAGTTCGTGGACTTCTTTAGTGCAATGTGTCCCGAAGAATGGAGGCATAAATGTGGTCACTAATGATAAGAACGAGTTGATTCCAACAAGAACGGTGACCGGGTGGAGAGTGTGTATGGACTATCGGAAGCTAAATAAAGTCACAAGGAAAGACCATTTCCCACTACCTTTTCTTGACCAAATGTTTGATAGGTTGGCCGACCGGGCGTTCTATTGCTTTCTAGATGGATATTCAGCCTACAATCAAATCCTTATTGCCCCGGAATATCAAGAGAAAACAACTTTCACTTGTCCCTTTGGCACTTTCGCTTTCAAGCGGATGCCATTTGGCTTGTGCAATGCACTGACCACTTTTCAATGGTGTATGATGGCGATCTTTACGGATATAGTAGAGGACTACCTTGAAGTCTTCATGGATGACTTTTTGGTAGTCGGGGATTCTTTTGATGATTACTTGGCAAATTTGGATAAAGTATTTGTAAGGTGTGAAGAAACGAACTTGGTACTGAATTGGGAGAAATGCCATTTCATGGTCGAGGAGGGCATTGTCCTTGGCCACAAAATTTCAAAGAAGGGCATTAAGGCCGACAAGGCGAAAATATAAGTGATTTCTAAACTTCCACCTCCAATATCCGTGAAAGGAGTGAGAAGTTTCTTGGGTCACGCGGGATTCTACCGACGCTTCATACAAGATTTTTCCAAAGTGGTGAACCCCTTGTGCAAGCTTTTGGAGAAAGATGCTAAATTTCACTTCAATGGTGATTGCATGAGATCCTTTGAATTGCTCAAGTTCAAGTCGACAACAACTCCTATCATCATCGTTCCTAATTGGAGTATTCCTTTTGAGCTCATGTGCAATGCTAGTGATGTAGCGGTTGGAGAAGTTTTGGGATAACATATCAACAAGATTTTTCATCCAGTCTACTATGCTAGTAAGACCATAAATGATGCCCAAGTCAATTACACCGTTACCGAAAAAGAGCTCCTTGCCATTATGTTTGCTATTGAGAAGTTCCGCCCATATTTGATGGGTGCAAAGGTTATTGTTCATACAGATCATGCGACACTTCGATATCTTATGAGCAAGAAAAATTCAAAAGCTCGATTGATTAGATGGGTTCTATTGTTGCAAGAGTTTGATATTGACATCCAAGATCGAAAAGGAAATGAAAATCAAGTGGCAGACCACTTGTCTCGTTTGGAGGAGAAGGGGAGGATGCATGATGGCCTTGAAATCAATGGCTCCTTCCCCGGTGAGAAACTCTTGGCTATTTCAATGTAGGAGATTCCATGGTTCGCCGATCTAGCGAACTTCCTTGTGTGTGGAATCATCCCGGATGAATTCTCTTCAAATAAAAGGAAGAAGCTCAAACAAGATTGTCAAGACTATTATTGGGACGAGCCTTACCTCTTCCGAATTTGCACGGATGGGGTAATTAGAAGATGTGTACCGAATGAAGAGCAAAATGTTATTCTTGAAGCTAGTCACTCTTCGCCTTATGGTGGTCACCATGGTGGAGCAAGAACGACAGCTAAAGTGCTAAGTTGCGGTTTTTATTGGCCCAATCTCTACTAATATGCAAGTGATATGGTGAAAAGATGTGATGAATGCCAACGGGCCGGTGGAATCTCGAAGAAGAATGAAATGCCTCTCACTACTATTTTAGAGATTGATATCTTTGATGTGTGGGGTATTGACTTCATGGGTCCCTTTGTGAGTTCTTGTGGAAACACCTACATCTTGGTCGTGGTTGATTATGTGTCTAAATGGGTTGAGGCCATTGCTCTACCCAACAATAAAGCGAGAAGTGTGGTGGCATTTTTGAAGAAGTATATTTTCACAAGATTTGGTATTCCGAGAGTTATCATAAGCGATGGGGGTCGCATATTTGCAACAAGGCTTTTGACACCTTGATTAGCAAGTATGGTGTCACTCATAAAGTTACAACTCCCTATCATCCTCAAGCTAGCGGTCAAGTGGAAGTCTCCAACCGGGAGATAAAGAGTATCTTGTCCAAAATAGTGAATGCTAACCAGATGGATTGGTCAAAGAAGCTTGATGATGCACTATGGGCTTATCAGACTGCTTTCAAAACTCCTATCGGGATGTCTCCATACCGGTTGGTGTTTGGCAAAGTTTGTCATCTTTCAGTGGAACTCGAGCACAAAACTATGCGGGATTTAAAGAAGCTAAATCTTGATTGGGATACATCCACTAACTTGTGGGTTGCACAATTTAATGAATTAGATGAGTTCTGGTACCATGCATATGCAAGTTCGTCCTTGTACAAAGAGAGAATGAAGTACCTTCATGACAAATACTGTTACACCCTGTGCATCCCAATATGATGTATAATAAATATGAGACTTGTTAATCATGATTTAAATGCGCTTAAAGTCATAATATGACTATATATGATGTTTGGATAGAAAATATAAAGTTTGGAAAAAATTGGATTTAATTTGCGGAAAAATCGACTAAAGATTTGCCTTGTAACAGAGCGTTTTGAGAAATAAATTTCGTATGCTTATATGAAATCTTTTTAGGACATATTATATATCAAATTGAAGGTCTTAGAATGTAGTTTCCAATTCTCTTAACCATTCATTCATATGACATCTGGATAAAAAGATATAAGTGTCAGAAGATGGGCGAATGATAGGGTGCCAAGCTAGCACCTCTTTGACTTTTCAAAAGTTGATCTATAGGTCTTACCTCATCTATCTCTTCATTTTTACGTAGAACCAGACCATAGATCACCATAAAACCTGTCCTTGAGCTCTCTAATAGTGTTTCAAAGAATACTAACATCCCGGGTACGAAATCGAGAAGCAATAACATTAGAACAATCCCTACGGCGTAAGTATCGCTATATCACCTCTCTTTTTCTTTGTAGTTTGAGTTCTGGAATGTATTTAATAGTTAATAAAATGCCTAATTTCTGTATTTAAGTTTTTTAAATATCAATGAAAGTTGATAAATTCATTTCCTAATATTTAGAACTCACGGGACGGTGATCGTAAGTCGTGAGTTTGATTTATTTCACTTTAAGTGGACTGTTTTGTAGTCCACTCGTGTTGGCCTATTGTGCTTCTGATTTATGGAGTTTGGAAGTATGAAGGGCATGGAGAAACTCCACATGTGGCAGGGTAGTAGGCTGGTCGCTCGTTGTTGCAATTTCAGGTTAATTGATAACTTATTGATTGAGTAAGTTATGGTATATTTGGGGGTTTTGTTGTATTGAAGGTCCCAAATTGTAGTTGGGTTGTTGTTGAGTTGCTGATTGTATTGTATTTTGTATCTCGCCTATAGTAGGCTTGAGGGAGCAGTGAAATCAGGGGAAATGCTGACCGTTTTATTTTAGAATCGAGTTATCATTTGAGATACATGATATACCACCGCCAACTAAGTTGTACACGTGTTTCTTTGTTACAGGGTTGGCGCGCTAGTTGTCATAAGCTTGTTGTTGAGTTGCATTGATGACTTGAGGTATGTTAAGGCTATCCCTTCTTTCTTTTTGGCATGATTAATACGGTACAGATGAAACGAGAAATGCACAGTTTCCATAAATGACTCTATTCATAGAAGTACTAGGGGTGCCTTTGTTCTTGATTTTCCATATGAATTATTATTATATCTTCTGTTTATGGGTCTCTGAAAAATACGTATTTGATAAAGTTTATCCGAAAGGCATATTGATCTTATGACATTTTGAGAAATCTTATTAACGTATTTCATATGCATTTCATTCATTTATACATTTACATTGACCCATGACCAGATGGCATTATATATGTGTATATTATATGTATATAGGATATGGGAAAAGGTTACGGCGTTATATACGCACCACCACCTGATCAGCTGGTATATGTTTATGATTTCGCCCATATAGGCTGAGATGATATGATGGGACGCACTCAGAGGCTTGATGATGTTATGTATGCATATACCTATACATGGTATACCATTTATATATATATATATATGCATGACATTATAAATGTTTCATGATTCACAGAGCTCTTCAGACTTACAGGTTGAGTTCTTTACTCAATGTTCTTTCATGTCTTATATATACTGCTTTTCATGCCTTACATACTTGGTACTTTATTTGTACTGACGTCCCTTTTGCCTGGGGATGCTGTGTTTCATGCCCGCAGGTCCCGATAGACAGGTTGAGAGTTCTCCTAGTAGGCTATCAGCTCAGCGGAAGGTGTTTGTGCACTCCACTTGCTCCTGAGTTGCCTATTTGGCCAGTAAGATTTGAATATGTATTGATTGGTATGGCGGGGCCCTGTACCGACCTTTATGATATTTATGTACTCTTAGAGGCTTGTAGACAAATGTCATGTATATGGATACATGTATGGCCTTATCGGCCTACGTTTTGAGTGTACAAATGATCATGTCGGCCTTATAGGCCCCTATGTCATATGTATAAGTTTCTATAGCATGTTGGGTCGTCCTATGTCTAGTATTCCCTTATGTTTTATTCCCGTTATCTCATGACGGCCCTTCTATCCCACTTAACCATGACATTATGATAATAAAGATATGTTACATTGGTACTCGGTTGTTTAAGGCACCGGGTGCCCATCGCGGCCCTGCGGTTTGGGTCGTGACAAAAGTGGTATCAGAGTAGTTTTGTCCTAGGCAGTCTACAAGCCGTGTCTAATAGAGTCTTGTTTATGGGTATGTTGTGCACCACACTTATAAGCAGGAGGCTATAGGGCATTTAGGATTGTCACTCTTTCTTCTTACTCTAGATCGTGTGGTAGAGCTCAATTGTAAGAATTCAAACTCCTAAATTTTATTTTATTCATTATACAACGACATCTACATCAAGAAAGACAGTTGGTAAGAGATTGAATATGGTTGTGGAATAGTTGAGTCATAGGAACTAGATTTTGCGTCATGCTTATGATGAGTAAATGTAAGGTCTTCAGTAGATTATGTGTGTACTACGACGTGTAAGCTTCTTGATAAGGAGCCCTAAGGCATGAATATATATCCACCCCTATGGTAAAAAGCAACGAGAGAATCAGAAGGTAGATACAAGTTTCAACAAGTAAAAGAAGCTAGGTGAAAAAGGATACGAAGTACCCAGTTAGTAAAGATTACCTGTATTTACAATTCAGGCAGAGAAATATAAGCATTTTGAGTTACTTTCAACAATAACAAAGATATATTCACTTGACAACGCCCATTTCAGTTATGCCCTGTGGGAGCTAACATATATAATTTAATAGAAGGATGGGATATCAGCATCCGGCTGGGGTTAGAGTAACCCAAAATTGTGGATGAATTGTTATCATTAGCTCACATTTACGAAGGATATTGCAAACGTGGTAATGGTTCTCCTTGTGAGACACACAAATAGTGCAATCTAGAATAGTACAATCAGATATGAATACTAGAATATTCAGAAATTTCAAAAGATTGGCATTGGAATCCTAGAATGGATAAATATTTAACTTTGTATGGCTCCCGTACCTAGTAAAGTGAGAATGTTAGGCGACCTGAAGAACAGTGAGGTAAATCAAGGGGGCTAAAAGTGAAAGAATATTTTCAAGAAGTTTTCACATTAAGGTGATAGACAAAAATATTAGCTGGAGAATAAGAAGAGAGTAAATGAAATATTATGAGTAGGATATGATAAATGGGTGATAACGGTAAATCAAAATATGACAGAATGACAGAGTCTATAGTCAAGTAAAGGAAAAAATAAGAGAAGAAATGCCTTGAGTCAATAAAAGAGTATAAGCCATAAAGTCATGTCCCCATTTCGAGAAATGAGTTGGTGACTCGTACGTGATTACCAAAAGGAAGAAAAGTTAGACCCCCCAGAAAAATAGAAATCAGTATTGGCTAGTGAACAAGATAAACTGAACATGAATTAGGGATAAGAAGATTTGATAATAGTCGGCATCGTGAGAATTTTAGAGATCGTGTTTCGACAATAATAGAATGGACAATAGAAGAATAACTTTTAAAGGTCATTCAGGAAGACGCTTCCCTAAAACAAGCATTGTGAGCAGAGTTAAGCTTAAGGGACTAAGTGTGCTAGTTACACTAGGTGTCACCTTCGTGCGTAAGAAATAAAATTATCCCTGGTACAGAAGGGTTACCGCAAGGCAAGTAAGAGTCCGTGAAGATGTAAAAAGTCGCCAAATATGAAGAGGTGAAACATTTATAGGTAAATCTTCATGGCATTAAATATTAGTACCCCCCTAAAGGGGGAAGATGGTGTGATATGGTATTAAGTCAGAGTTATATGGTTCAGATAACTATGGAATAATAAAAGGAAGAATGTGGTAGAAAGGCGAAAGGAATGAGATTGCATTTATTCAGATCCTACGGATATGATACGACTCCAGAACATTATGTAAGCATCACGACGGGGAGAGGCAATAAGGGTTCCATCACTAGATGATATTAATAAATAAGTGTAAATGAACACGGGATACATAAGGAGCCAGTATGCGGGATAAGTTAAGACAAAGGATATAACCCAAGAGAGATTACGCAGAATATGGACTAACAAGTAGTTAGTAGTTGATTCAGGAAGAGCCTAGTCATGGCTAGACAAGAGGATACAGACAAATCAGCAGGTTGAGCAAGATAAACATAGTGAAACCCAACATAGGAAATTCAGTCTCGCAAATATGATGACATCGTAATCCTTGAGAAATATTCAGATGGGAGTTGGGGTTGTTAAAAGTACCATATAAGTGTTACAAAAATTAAAAAATGGTGCCACTAAGAAGACAGTCAAAAATATTTCAATTCAGAACCAACTTACGAGCACAAGGGTGCGAAGATAAGTAATTAAGGATAATTATGGGCGAGTAAGAACATCAAAAATTCTTTCGGGTATACGATGTAATAAGCTCGCAGTTTTACAGGAGTCAAAGGGTCTCTATTAAGTACTACAAAGAAAGACTAGCTGAGGGAATAAGGAAGAAGGCTTCAACTTAAGCATAGTGACATAAAGAAGAAATGGTCTTGTAACAACAGTCTCACAACAACATTGTATGCACTCCATAATAAAGTGGCACCTATCGTGGCTAATGAACGGAAATAAAAATTCAAAAAATGATATTTGAGATCATATGAGTTATAGAAAATTCTAGTATTTGTGGGCAATGAGATAAGCCATGTATTCATGCAGCAAGTGGCAGAACGACCATGAAAAGTAATTGCTTATGTTTAAAAACAACTAAGAAAGCACGAGAAGAATTACCCGACCCACAATTTAGAGTTAGCCGCGATGATTCATGCACTAAAAATGTGGAGGCACTATTTATATGGCATTCATGTTGATATCTATACGGATCATAAGAGCCTTCAATATATCTTCAAGCAAAAGGAATTGAATTTACGCCAAAGGAGATGGTTGGAGCTACTGAATGACTATGACATTGATATTTTATACCATCTGGGGAAGGCGAATGTAGTAGCCGACGCCCTCAGCCGTAGATCTATGGGTAGCTTGTCATATGTACATCCAGATAAGAGTGGGATAGCCCATAAGATTCATCAGCTAGCTAGTCTTGGAGTTCGATTACTGGACTCAGGTGATACCGAAGTTACTATTTAGGACACGACAACATCCTTTTTAGTAACTGAAGTGAAGGAATGCCAGTATGAGGATTCTGTGCTAGCTCATTATAGAGATACATCCCCTCAAAAGAAGAATACACCATTTGAGTTTACAGGAGATGGAGTCCTCAGATATTGAGGTCGATTATATGTTCCTAATGTGGCAGGGTTGTGCCAGAAGGTTATGGGAAAAGCTCACTATTCTCGTTATTCTATTCATCCATGAGCGACAAAGATGTATCATGATATCGGGGAAATATACTGGTGGGATAGAATGAAGAAGAATATAGCAGAGTTTGTTGCTCAGTGCCCTAATTGTCAGCAGGTTAAGATTGAGCATCAGAAACCTGGTGGATTATTACAGGCTATAGAGATTCCGACTTGGAAATGGGAAGTGATTAATATGGATTTCATCATAGGCTTACCTCGTACCTAGCGTAAGTTCGATTCTATATGGGTTATTTTTAATGGACTTACAAAATCAGCCCATTTTCTGCATGTCAGGACTACGTATTCAGTAGAGAATTATGCAAGGCTTTATATTAAAGAGATAATATGACTTCATGGTGTCCCTATATCTATTATCTCAGATAGAGGTGCTCAGTTTATAGCTAATTTCTGGAGGTCCTTCTAAAAAGGATTGGGGACTCAAGTAAGTCTTAGTACAACATTTCATCCCCAGACAGATGGTCAGGCAGAGCGTACTATTCAGACACTGGAGGATATACTACGAGCTTGTGTGATGGACTTTAGGGGTAGCTGGGATGATCATCTTCCACTTATTGAGTTCGCATATAATAATAGCTATTATTCAAGCATCCAGATGGCTCCATATGAAGCACATTATGGATGGAAGTGTAGGTCACCTACCGGATGGTTCGAGGTTGGGAAAACTAAGTTAGTAGGACCAGAGTTGGCACAACAGGCAGTTGAGAAGATTAAGCTTATACGGGAAAGGCTATTAGCAGCTCAGAGTCGCCAGAAGTCTTATGCAGATAATCGATAGCGGGACTTGGAGTTTCAGGTAGATGACTGGGTATTCCTAAAGGTATCACCAATGAAAGGCGTTATGAGATTCGGTAAGAAAGGAAAGCTTAGCCCTCGGTACATTGGACCTTATAAGATCATGCACAGAGTAGGCCAGGTAGCATATGAGTTAGACTTGACTTCCAACTTGGAGTCAGTACATCCATTTTTTCATGTGTCTATGCTCCGTAAGTGTATTGGTGATCCTTCTTAAGTCGTTTCAGTTGACGATGTTCAGGTCACAGAGCAACTATCATATGAGGAAGCTCCCATTTCTATACTAGATAGACAAGTTCGAAGATTGAGAACTAAGGACGTACCTTCAGTTAAAGTAATTTGGAGGAACAAGAATGTAGAGGAGATGACTTGAGAAGCTGAAGAAGATATGAAGTCTAGGTATCCTCACTTATTTTCGCTTCCAGAGGAGGATCGGACTGAGACATCACAGCCTATAGGTACGTATATTGTACTTGATTCTTATGTTAGTTATTGTCATTGGTCATGTGAGGCCATTGGTGTTATTAATGATTGTGGACCTATGTGGCTTTGTGTTGTTGGGTTTTCTGTCTCACAATTTGGTAGTAGTACCGTTATAGAGGAGACTCTGCCAAACACATATTCTATAGATCTCTAGGAGTTTAACATTCGGGGACAAATATTTCTAGGGGGAAGATTGTTACCCTTGTGCGTCCCAAGGTGACGTATAATGAATATGAGACTTGTTAATCATGATTTAAATGAGTTTAAATTAATAATATGACTATATATGATGTTTGGATATAAAATATAAAGTTTGGAAAAAATCGAATTTAAGTTGCGGAAAAACCGACTAAGGATTTGCCTTGTAACAGAGCGTTTTGAGAAATATATTTTGTGTGCTATATGACATATTTTAGGACATATTATATACCAAATTGAAGGTTTTGGAATGTAGTTTCCAATTATCTTAACCGTTCATTCATACGACATCCAGATAAAATTATAGAAGCGTCAGAAGATGGGCGAATGAGAGGGTGCCAAACTAGCACCTCTTTGACTTTTCAAAAGTTGATATATAGGTCTTAACTCGTCTTCTCTTCATTATTACATAGAACCAGACCATAGATCACCATAAAACCTGTCCTTGAGCTCTCTAATAGTGTTTCAAAGAATACTAACATCCCGGGTATGAAATCGAGAAGCAATGACATCAGAACGATCCCTGCGACGTAAGTATCACTATATCACCTCTCTTTTTATTTGTAATTTGAGTTTTGGAATGTATTTAGTAGTTAATAAAAGGCCTAATTTCTGTATTTAAGTGTTTAAATATCAAGGAAGATTGACAAATTCATTTTCTAATATTTAGAACTCACGGGACAATGATCGGAAGTCGTGAGTTCGATTTATTTCACTTTCAGTGGACTGTTTTGTAGTCCACTTGTGTTGGCCTATTGTTCTACTGATTTATGGAGTTTGGAAGGATGAAGGGCATGAAGAAACTCCACATGTGGTAGGGTAGTAGGCTGGTCGCTCGTTGTTGCAATTTCAGGTTAATTGATAACTTATTGATTGGGTATGTTATGGTATATTTGGGGGTTTTGTTGTTTTGAAGGTCCCAAATTGTAGTTGGGTTGTTTTTGAGTTGCTGATTGTATTGTGTTTGTATCTCACCTATAGTAGGCTTGAGAGAGTAGTGATCAGGGGAAATGTTGTCCGTTTTATTTTAGAATCGAGTTATCATTTGAGATACATGATATACCACCGCCATCTAAGTTGTACACGTATTTCTTTGTTATAGGGTTGGCGCGCTAGTTGTCATAAGCTTGTTGTTGAGTTGTATTGATGACTTGAGGTATGCTAAGGCTATCCTATCTTTCATTTTGGCATGATTCATACGATACAGACGAAATGAGCAAACGCACAATTTTCATAAAAGACTCTATTCATAGAAGTTTTATAAAGCGGTAGTTAGACCGGCCATAATGTATGGGGTTGAGTGTTGGCCCGTTAAGAACTCACATATCCAGAAGATGAAAGTAGCAGAAATGAGGATGTTGCGGTGGATGTGCGGGCACACTAGGATAGATAAGATTAGGAATGATAATATTCGGGAGAAGGTGCATGTGGCTCCCATTGATGACAAGATGCAGGAAGCGAGACTTAGATGGTTCGGACATGTTAAGAGGAGAAGCCCAGATGCTCCGGTACGGAGGTGTGAGCAGCTGGTTGCGGAGGGCACGAGAAGAGGTAGAGGGCGGCCTAAGAAGTATTGGGGAGAAGTGATCAGGCAGGATATGGCGAGGCTCCAGATTTCCGAGGACATGACACTTGATAGGAAGATATGGAGGTCGAGTATTAGGGTTGTAGGTTAGGAGGTAGTTGAGTCGTGCCTTTCTTCGTACCATGGTGGGACTAGCCATGTAGGGTTTTTATTTAAGATAGCTAGTGAGAATGTTGTGGCTTACTATTTCGCTTTTCAGTGCATGTCCTATTTACTAGCTATCGCTTTTGCTTTGTATCTTTCTTCTAGATTTCATGGTATTCCTATTTTTCTTATGACTGTTGTGGTGATACTAATATTTACTAATATTGTCTCCCTTTGCTTTGCATCTTTCTTCTGGATTTCATTTCATGGTATTCCTATTTATTTATCTTATGATTGTTGTTGTGATACTAATATTGTCTCCCTTTTGTCCTTTTGTCTTTTTTTTTTGAGTCGAGGGTCTTTCGGAAACAGCCACTCTACTCCTTCGGGGTAGGGGTAAGGTCTGCGTACACACTACCCTCTCCAAATTCCATTAGTGGGATTTTACTGGGTTGTTGTTGTTGTTGTTGTTGACTCTATTCATAGAAGTACTAGGGGTGCCTATGTTCTTGATTCCCCATGTGAATTATTATTATATCTTCTGCTCATGGGTCTCAGAAAAATATGTATTGGATAAAGTTTATCCGAAAGGCATATTGATCTTATGACATTCCGAGAAATCTTATTAACGTATTTCATATGCATTTCATTCATTTATACATGTACACTGACCCATGGCCAGATGGCATTATATACGCGTATATTATATGTATATGGGATATGGGAAAAGGTTACGGCGTTATATACACACCACTACCTGATCAGCTAGTATACATTTATAATTTCGCCCACAGAGGCTGAGATGATATGATGGGATGCCCTCAGAGGCTTGATGATGTTATGTACTCATATACCTATGCATGGTATACCATTTATACACATATGCATGACATTATAAATGTTTCATGATTCACAGAGCTCTTCAGACTTACAGGTTGAGTTCTTTACTCCATGTTCTTTCATGTCTTATATATACTGCTTTTCATGCCTTACATACTCGGTAATTTATTTGTACTGACATCCCTTTTGCCTGGGGATGCTGCGTTTCATGCCCGCAGGTCCCGATAGACAGGTTGAGAGTTCTCCTAGTAGGCTATCAGCTCAGCAGAAGGTGCTTGTACACTCCACTTGCTTCGGAGTTGCCTATTTGGTCAGTATGATTTGAATATATATTGATTGGTATGGCGGGGCCTTGTCCCGACCTTTATGATATTTATATACTCTTAGAGGCTTGTAGATAAATGTCATATATATGGATACTTGTATGGCCTTATCAGCCTACGTTTTGAGTATACAAATGATCACGTCGGTCTTATAGGCCCGTATGTCATATGTATAAGTTTCTATAGCATGTTGGGTCATCCTATATCTAGTATTCCCTTATGTTTTATTCCCGTTATCCCATGACGGCCCTTCTAGCCCACTTACCCATGACGGTATGATAAGAAAGATATGTTACGTTGGTACTCAGTTTTTTAAGGCATCGGGTGCCTGTCGCGGTCCTGCGGTTTAGGTCATGAAAAATACATCCTAAACAAGGAGTTCAAGGTGGGCGATCTTGTTTTGTTGTTCAACTCACGATTGAAGATGTTTCCCGCAAAGCTGAAATCCGAATGGAGTGGGCCCTTTGAAATTATGGGTGTGACACCTTTTGGTGCATTAGACTTGAAGAACAAAAATGATAAGGTATTTCGAGTCAATGGTCACTGGATGAAGCATTATTTGGGACAAGCTGATGATGGCCACATGGTGGCACTTATTCATTTGAAGTGATGGTAATCTGCGTCATGTCGCAATGTTAAATCAGGCGCTTCTTGGGAGGCAACCCATGTTTTCTTTTTCTTTTTCTTTTCTTCTTTTATAGATAGGTGTTATTTTTTGCTAACCGGATTTGAAGTGTGTTGCAGGACTGAGTGTGCTTTAAAGGAACTGTGCTCAGAAAAATTCGCTAAGTATGGAAAAGTGCGGACCGCACAATTCTGAATGCTACCGCAGAAGGCAACTGCGACCGCATAAATCTTGTGCGGACCGCAAAAATTGAGATGAAAAATGCAAAATCTCTGAAGTTTGTTTGTCAGAGAAACAGCCAAAGTGCGGTCGCACAACAAAATCCGCGGTCCGTACCAAAATCTGCGGCCCCACAGCTAAATCAGTGGACCGCAGATGATCAAAGGCAATTGAACTACTAGGGAGCAAAGTGCGGACCGCAAAGGTAATTCTGCGGCCACACTCGATCTCTTGTCCCTTAAGTTTGGCCCTTCAGTATAAATAGTACTTGTGGGGCTATTGTTCTACTTTTTCCCTCTCTGAGCTCAAATTCGTAAAAAATGATATTTCTTGCTAAAGTAAGTGTTCTCAAGCGTAACATCTGTGATCACTCATCTGCATTACCTCAAATCTGGTATGCTCAAATCACTTCTAGGATTCTTCAATTTTTAAGTTTAATTTACAATTTGTTAGTTATTTTAGACCATTTGTCACTACAGGTCAATTTTATGTCTATGTGGGGGTTTAAATTGTGTTGGGTCAACTCCTATCTGCTATTTGGTGAATGGGTATCTTGATTATCATATTTTATTGCTATTACCATGTCGAATTTGTGCAAAAAATTGAAACATTTAGAAAGTCTACCCGATTTAATTTTGAAATCAGCGGCCGCACAAGAAATTGTGTAGCCCGCAGAAGTGGAGATTAGGGCAGTTGGTGAAGCATGATTTTGCGGACCGCACTTGAAATTATGCGGACCATAAAATTCCACTGCGGCCGCAGAAATGTGTGCGCGGCCGCATATCAGACCAATCTCTGTCTTCAAAGAGTTGTTATTTTGAGGTATCCAATGTGCGGCTGCAATAAAAATTGTACGGACCACACTTCAGATATGCGGTCACACTCAAAATTGTGCGAACCACAGTTTCATCACTGCGGTCGCACTTCCAAATTGTACGGTCCACACAACCCAATTTGCGACCGCACTTGCAATTGTGCGTACCGCACTTCCCCATCCTGTACTCTGGTTTTACACTGTGATCATTGTCTGTGTTCAATGGAATTACAACCGAATTCTGATGTTGCTTGTTACAGAAAATGGTCAGATCTCGAGGTCGTGGTGACACGTCAAAGGGGAGGGGTGAGCCTTCCAGAGGTAGAGGCAAAAGCAATTTACCCATCACCCTCCAAAGGGTAATCAACAAGAAAGCCATAATAGGCCGAGGAAGACAACCCGAGCCCTCTGAATCTAGTTCATACGCCTCATCTCGGGAAGTATCGGAGGGAGACTCAGTGCAAGAGCAGCCTGTGGTTCAATCACACCCATATCAGCCGCATGGAAGGTACCAATTTAGAGATGAACTTTCCTCCTCATGTAGCACTTCCGAGGGTTCGGAGAGTGCAAGTCAGGCTTCAGAGCCCTCTTCTACACCTGTCCCTGAAGCACCAGTAGCTGTTGTGGATGATATTCCGGACAATGGTATAGGAGGTGATACCACAGTTGCCGACCTTGAGAGGTCGAAGAAGAAAGAGGTTTGGGAGGACCGGTTTATGAGTCTGGCTGCCTTCACTAGTTTTCGTGAGTGGTGGCCGATGAGATCGCCCACTCTTGAGCGGAAATTCCAACTCAGAGATCTTGACAAGTAAAATCCAGAAGTGTTAAGGCTGTTCCGAGAGAGAAATGGGTGGATGCAGTTCACCCAATCAGTTGTGGATGCAAAGGAATACTTGGTCTGGGAGTTCTATGCCAATATGGCACATATCAAGAAAGGGACCAAAGTTACAAAAGTGAGAAATCTGAAGGCGCGGTTCGACCAGATCACACTGAACTCCTACTTGGGGTTTGAGGATGTGGAGCCAGTGCAGTACTTCGAGAAGCTGGCGATGGGTGATGCAGCTCGCCCTTGGCTAGCTGAGCTTCTTGCAGCCCCGGGTCCACCACCACCATGGATCACTGCAGGGGTTCCTATTCAGTGGAACACCCTAAATTTTGAGGCGAAGAGATGGCAGACATTCGTATGCAGTAGACTAGACCAGTGCCAGAACAAGACAAACTTACCTATTCCACGGGCAGTTCTAGTTGCCTCTATTATGGCCGGGAACCCGATCAATGTGGGTGTCATGATGTTTGCCAACATGTCAGTGGTCGCCAGGCAGGCTGATACTTCCTACCCGTATCCCAACACCATCACTGAGTACCTTACAGATGCACAGGTAGAGCCCAGAGACTATGACACGAAGGTTCGGGCAAAGAAGCCCTTCTCTTGGTATTCTTTGATGGGTGCACACAACCCCAAGAGAAAGGGTCAGCCGACTACCACCATAAGCCAGTCTAATGAGCCATTGGTGCTGGTTATAGAGACAGTTGATATGCCATCCACTTCAGCAGAGCCTTCTACCAGTGAATCTGCCATTCCTCCACCTTCAGCCTCAGTACCTCCCTCCTAGGCTTTGAAGCTGGTACCGATGCCATCTGCCCCACTCTCTGCACTGCGAGTCTCCCAGACACTGGTGAGCCTTAGCAACTGGATGCCGACAGCTACTGCAAAACTGACTGACATATCCAGTTAGGTTGCAACACAGTCATCCTATCTGGCACCCCAGATTTCTCCCATAGTCGAAGAAACATTGAAGAAGATCCTGGACAACCAAAACACTATCATGGCTACTTTGGTACAACATGGTTCCATGATTGAAGAATTGGGCAAAGAAGTAAAGAAGATGCGGAAGTCACAGGCTTTAAAGAAATCGGTGGATAAGCTCCGGCGACAGGTCACCAAGCTTGCAGCAGCCGGAGACATTCTATTCGACATGTTGATAGACCCGCACCAGCTAGGCCCAGTTTCCCACAGAGCCCACCATAACAGCTGGCCAGTATGAGGAGCCAGACCTTACTATTAACACTACTGAGGCAGTCTGTCAGATGTTCACCAACCCAGCTACTCTCGGACTTGAGGATTATGAGATCCAATTGGAGACTGAGGTCGGTGCCACTACTGGGGACACAGAGATGGCCACAGAGCCATAGAGAATTTTCTTCACTCTCACCCTTCTTATACTCTTATTTTGTTAAGCATTGGGGACAATGCTTATATTTATTCAGGGGGTGGAGTTTCTTTGACATTTTTATGATTCTAATGATGTATTTTGATAATTATGAGACAAATCGGCATGTAATTAACTTAGTACTATTTTCTCCTTACTTCTCGTTATGTATATATTCTCTCTTATCCCTCTTTATGTATATTCGTTTAGCTTTCAATAGCTTTTTGCTTTATTAACTTCTTTATCTTTATGTTTGTCTTCTTTTTGATTTTCTTTTTGAAGTAGTAGATTATTTTTGCTTAATAGCTTCTTTGTATGTTTTAGTGGATAATAAGCCTTTGATTTTCTTAATGCCACGGTTCTTTCCAAATGTGGGTTTTTGTGTGAACCGGGTGATTCTTCCCAACGATGGATAGCGTGATAACCTTCTTAAGGGATTGCGTCTGTTGTTGGTAGTTAGGTAATAATAGTAGTAATAATGAATAAAAAGACCTAATTGAGTCATGTTTGAAGAGTCAAACATGCTTCACTTGGTACCAACACACCTAACTATGTGCTTATGGTTAAAAACAAGGTTATTGGAAAGAAATAGCTCTAGTTAGTGACCTTTTGACTCTTGTGTTGACTTAGGCAATCATCGAGTGGTTTAGTCGAACCATAATGATTTTTAATCTTGAATATGGTTGTTGTGGGCCCTCGGCTCTATCCTCTTTAATAATCCAGCTGTGTGAGAGGTGAGATGTTGTTGCAAGTCCAAGTACCCGTGCAAATGGTCTAGAACTTGTCCCAAATGTGTTTCTAGGCAAAATTTTAAGTTTTGCTTGGCTTGAGAAGTAATTGTAGGCTCTCCTTGACCCGCTTAAAATTTTTTATGGCCCACCAATGTTGTTATCCCTATTCAACCCAATTGAACCTAAAACCTTTCTCATTTGATAACCACATTACAAGCCTTTACCCGTCTTATTGTGACCCTCTCTTGGCATCCGAGCTTTCCTCAATACTGTTGTGAAACAATTGGCTAAAAACGTAAGTATGGGGGAGAGACGAGGAGTTTGAAAAAGGTAACAAGACAAAAGAGAAAAGAAATGAGGAAAAGGAAAGTGAAGAAAAAGAAAGAACAAAAGAAAATGCAAAAAGAAAGTGAATAACTTGAAAAGTTGAAGGGATTCAAGGAAAAGTAATGATGTGAAGCATGGAAAAAGAAAAGAAGGAGAAAATGAATATCATGACCAAGAAAGAGTGATGTTAAGTCTCTCTAGTTCCCCTAAGGAAAAGAAAATGCCTCAAAGAGTTGGCAAGAGCATGAGCCGATAAAAGAAAATGGAATGCTTAAGGAAAGGTGAACATGTTCTATCATAGCTTATCCAACCTTAGTCCAAAAGCCTTCATTGCATCCCGAAAAAGCCCTACGTGATTTCAAGCCGAGTAAGCTTACATTACTGGTGATTTACATGAGGGGCAAGCCTATGGTACTTAAAGTCGTACTTGCGATATTATTTTGAGAGAGATGAATGAACCTTTCACAAATCTTTGAATTGAGTGCTATATTCTTAAGTGAGATAGGCAAGCGGAGAGTAGAGGAGGAGGAGTTTGGGATCCATAATGACCTACATGAAAGAGCGAGCTTCCTTGATGAATAAAGTCAACTCTTGATGCTCAAGTGTCACATTAGAACCATTCGTGCTTAAAAGTTTAACTTGTTGCCTTGTTGATAATTCATAAGTGTCGTAGGTAATTGTTAGTCCCAATTGATGTGTGATTGATTCACCTTTGATTAGCTGGAATAGATCTTAACTTGTGGAGGAGGGAACTACTTTATTTGCTTGAGGACAAGCAAAAGCTTAAGTTTGGGGGAGTTGATAAGTGGGGATTTTGACTACTTATTAGCGCCTTTTATCTTTCGTAGTCCAAAAATGCTTAATTGTGTTTCCAAAAACTGATAAAATGTACTTAATTGCAGGAATATTGGAAGATGAGCTACCCGAGATAAAATCCAACTCAAGAAGGAGTAATCTCAACTCAAGTACAAAAATAGGCACAAAATATCAAAGTGTAGACCGTAGAATATCATCTGCGGCCGCAGGTCGTGAAGCAATTCCATCAGAGAATGTTACAAGATGTGGACCGCACACGAATTGTGCGGCCGCAGATGCTGGGTCAGAGCAAAAGTTCAGAGAACCTGCACCTCCAGTCCAACACAAGTGCGGACCGCACAATTATTGTTCGGCCGCAGAAGAAGAGCTATGCGGCCACACAATTCCATTTGCGGACCGCAGAAGAACAAAGTGCGGCCGCATACATTATTGTGTGGACCGCAGAAAGAGGGCAGTGAGTCCGCACTTCATTATTATATTGCCGCATATTTCTAACCTTTTCAAGCTGAAGCAAAGTGCGGACCGCACATGGAATTGTGCGGCCACAGAACCTCCGAAAGGGTATTTTTGTCCGAAAATTCCAGCTTTGTATAAATAGAAGAGTTTTACTTTTTTAGGTCAACTTTTGACATCAGCTGCTATAGTAGACGGTTTCTCTTGCTCTTTTTAGTAGTTTTTGCTATTTTGAGCTTTTTGAATATTGATTTCATCATTTTAATTATCAATATGGGTTTAATTATCATTTCTACTCTTGTTTCTTCCAGTTTAAGAGTGAGTCGCTAAATTTTCACTAGGGTTGTGACTCAGCCCTAGTATGTAAACTTAATGGGTGTTTGATTTATTGCTTGTTTATAGTTGGGTGTTTATTATCTAAGCATTGTTATTGTTTTTATTTGAAAAATTAATGGCTGCAAATATTAATTCATGTCTATTTGACTTAGTCTCTACTTGAAAAAGAGATACATAGTCTAGAAAAATTTGGCTAGCAAAAATTGGGTCAATCGAGAGATTGATAAGCCCAATTAAAGGGTTGAACCTAGAGATAGTAAAACCCGACTTGAGCTTCTTATCAACTATTTTGTTCAATACCCATTTGGACTTGAGAAAGTCAAATTGGAAAAAATCACTCTCTGACCGAGAGGTATTGAGTGGGTACTTGAGTGTTGATAGCTATAACACACCCTGACCAATAAAACAAACTTTAAAGTTTACAATCCATCAGGCAAACACCTAGGTGAAGGTCATAGCCCTAGGCCTTTTATATCATTTGGAAAACAACAAAAATAATTTCCTAGTTTCATTCTTTGAATCGCAATCGTAGTTTAGTTTAGATTTTTTAAACAAAACATAATATTATGGAAGTGCAATATGAACTCATGCGCTAAGATATATACTACTAACACTCATTCATATAGCTCATTGCAGAATTCGACCCCGACTTTTGTTGGGTATTACTATTGCATCGACCGTTTCATAGCCTCAAAGAGAGGAGTGAAATTGGATGAGATCATCAACCTCTCACACCTCCTTACCGGAGCGTCTGTGCTTCTCCTCCTCACATGTCCAAATCATCTAAGTCGTGCTTCCCGCATCTTGTCCTCAATAGGGACCACACCCACCTTGTCCCGAATAACTTCATTCTGAATCCTATCTAATCTGGTGTGCCCGCACACCTATCTCAACATTTTTATTTCTGCTACCTTTATCTTCTAGACGTGAGAGCTCTTGACTGGCCAACACTCAGCCCCAAACAACATAGTCGGTCTGATCACTGCTCTATAAAATATACCTTTAAGTTTTGGTAGTACCTTCTTGTCACACAAAACATCGGAAGCAAGTCTCCATTTCATCTATCCCATCCCAATACGATGTGTGACATCTTCATCAATCTCCCCACCCCCCTGTATAATAGACCAAAGGTACTTAAAACTTCCCCTCCTAGGGATGACTTGTGAATCCAGCCTCACCTCCCCTTCTACTCCCACTAAACTTACACTCCAAGTATTCTGTCTTGGTTCTGCTCAGCTTGAAACCTTTAGACTCCAGGATCTGTCTCCACACCTCTAACCTTGTGTTAACACCGTTTTGCGTCTCGTCAATCAAAATAATGTCATCTACAAATAACATGCACCACAACACCTCCCCTTTGATATGGCGAGTCAGTACGTCTATCGCCAGGGCAAACCAAAAAGGGCTGAGTACTGACCCTTGATGGAACCCAATCATGAGCGGAAAATGGTCCGAGACCCATCCCACTGTCCTCATACAGGTCTTAGCTCCCTCGTACATGTCTTTAATCACCCTGATGTAGGCCGCAGGTACCCCTATAGCCTTCAAACATCTCCACAGAACCTCCATCGAGATTTTATCGTAAGCCTTTTCTAAATCGATAAACACCATATGCAAGTCTCACTTCCTCTCCCTATATTATTCCATCAATCACCTAACAAGGTGAATGACTTTCGTAGTCAAACGCCCTAGCATAAACCCAAATTGGTTCTCGTAAATAGACACCCTTCTCCTCACCCTTAGCTCCACCACCCTCTCCCACACCTTCATAGTATGACTAAGCAGCTTAATACCCCGATAGTTATTGCAATTTTGGATATCACCCTTATTCTTGTACACATGAACCATCAAGCTCCATCTCCACTCTCCGGGCATCTTTTTCATCCTAAAAATGACATTAAATAACCTAGTAAGCCACTCCAAGCCTGCTCTGCCCTGCCCACACTCTTCCAAAACTCAACCTGGATTTCATCTGGCCTGGTCGCTCTTCCTTTGCTCATCTTATGCATAGCCCCCACAACCTCCTCAACTCTAATCCGCCTACAATACCCAAAGTCGAATGACTCTCGGGGGATCCCAAATCACCCAGAACAATGTCTATGTTCCCATCCTCATTCAAGAGACTATGGAAGTAAATCAGCCATCTCCGACGGATATGCGTCTCATCCAACAAAACCCTACCTTTTTCATTCTTAATGCACTTCACTTGGTTCAAGTCACTAGCTTTTCTCTCTCTCACCTTGGATAGCCTAAATAACCTCTTATCCTCGCCTTTACCTTCAAGTTCTTCATATAAACGACTGAATAATGCAGTCTTAGCCGCCATAATCGCTAACTTCGCCTCCTTCCTAGCAAACTTATACCGCTCCCTATTCGACCTCTTCTCCTCCTCGTCAATGCTTTCCACTAGCTTCAGATACGCCGCTTTCTTGGTGTTCAACTTTCTTTGGACCTCTCCATTCCACCATAAGTATCCATTGCGACCACCATTGTAACCCTTCGAGACCCCTAGGACCTCTTTGGCAGCTTCCTTAATGCACTGCGCCATCGTGGTCCACATCAGGCTCGCATCCCCACTACTCCTCCAAGCTCCCATAGTCAACAACTTAACCCTCAACTCCTACGCTTTGTCTTCAGTCAAGGCTCCCCACTTGATCCTAGGTTGGTCGTACACCGCCCTCTTCCTCTTCTTCCTTGTGATCTCAAGGTCCATGACCAGGAGCCTATAAAGGGTTGTGAGGTTCTCACTCGGGGTGACCTTGCAATCTGTGCAAAGACCTTTATCGTGACATTCAGTATTTGCAAATATTCTTGACAACATTAGTTCATTATAAACAGGTTAGCATTTGAATTACTCTAAATAATGCGACCTAACCCTTTACTTTTGGGGATTTTTATCCAAATAGCTGGTCGAATTTACTGTTTACTTTTCTTAGTTGGTATATATTTATTATATATGGCTATACATATATTATATATGAATTATATACATATTATATATTCGTCGACTATTTTTTGATTTAAGCGGTTGGATAAAAAATATTTAGATTAATTTTTTTATTTATAGAATGCGTATAACTTTCTCTTTCATTATAAACAAAATTGTACAATTGACTTTAATTTCAAATGTTTCATTGCAGGACAGAACTGTCTTTTTCCGAAGCATATATGCCATGAAAATTGAAAATGTACTCTTCCCAACTGTCTGTTTGTGAATATTACTTATAGTGAAGTGGGAAATCTTGAGCAAATTTATGAGCTTTAGTGGTTGGTGAATCTTTTATTTATTTCTTTTTCTAGTTTATTACTATGAAGTACAAGGTTTCTGTCCCTTCCATGTTTGGCACTTTGGCTTTGGAAAGATCAAATGCTTGTCCGTAGTCCATTTGTTTCTGTCCGCTCCTATTAATGTATTCTTTTCTCTCTTTCCATTGTACAGTTATTAGGGTTTTCATTTTTAAAATATTGGAGTACTTATTATTTTGTGTCGAAGGGTTATTAATTGTGCAATTAAATTACGCACATTATTAATCGGAAATTATAAGACATGATAGGAAGAGATAAATTTGCTTGTTTGTTTATGAACAAGGTAAACTATAAAAAGGTGTATTTCATTAAAAGATTCAACCTTTGTGACTAAATGTTAGTTTTTTGATAATGTATAACTGAATTAAATATTTTTTTTCCTTGTGTTATTTTTTGATATTGTATCTCTAACTATTTATTTTTTGAAAGAATTATAAGAAAATTGTCACGACCCAATTCACCCTCCGTAGGATGTCGTGATGGCACATAGTCTCTAAGACTAGGTGTTATTATTCTGTATTGCTGTAATAAACAATTAAACTTTCTGAAAAAAACAAAACAGAAAGTTAGTAATACTTGTTTAACGAAATAGATTCTGGAAAACAAAAAAACAGTATATGAATAAATCGATCCCACTGAATACACAGTGTGTCCTTAAGAAAATTATTCCCCTCAAGTACCCGAGGTGCTGGAATATATCCTCCCAGGATAGAACGATTTAACTCACCAATGTATTGGTACCAAAACTCTGATGAACTGCGAACCACTCAATGGTCGTAAAATACACTGAAAAATATTGTGCAGAAGAAGAAGAAGAAGAAGCTCAGAAAATTTCGTAAGGAAAGATTCTGGGATTCAAACTCTATTTATAGAGTTGCTGGCATAGTTTCTGAAAAGGTTTGCAACCTTTCAGAAACAGCCATGGCTGTTGGAAAAGGGGTGTTTGAAATATTACGGGAAAAATATATTTAAAATAATCCGGAAAAGAAAACGGGCCTGACCGAATCGGGTCGCGGGTCATGGGTTATTCCGGATTGAATTTTTCGTTAATTATTTAATTAATTAATTAAATAATTGAAAGGAATTTTGTCCAAAAATATTAATCAATCAATCTTTGACCAAATCCGAATCTGAATCCGAAGCCGAAGCCGAAGCCGAAGCCGAGCCGAGCCGATCTAGCGACGACGATGACGGCGCGAGACGTGCCTTTTTCTTAACTCTTTAAGAGCTAGAAGAAGAGCAATTATATATATACCCATCAAAATCCTTTTCTTTCTCCGATATGGGACAATGTCCCTTTCCCAAGGGAAACTCAAATATTTTATTTTTCCTCCATTTCTCATTCACCTTCTTTAAACTACACAAGCTTAAAATCCCAATAATTCCCCACATGAATGGGGAATGGCTATAAAATAAAGGAATGCACGGACGCGTGTGTGTTTTACATGCAAGAATTAATTGCATCTGGATAAGTAGGTTTCCCTTTGAACTTTCCGTAGTGAACTTATATCGGATATACTCGGTCAATCGGTAGATTTGATATCTTTAAACCGTCGAGCTTTGTTGTATACCTAGACAACATAAGTCTCACAATCAATCCTTAACCATCTATGGTTCTCACGGTTGTGTTCGTTTCAGCCATGAACACCGCCTGGTTTCATGAGTGCTTAGAGAATAGGCCTTTACTTTCATTCCCCTTGAAGCGGCTTACACTTCACACTCACATAGGTGATTTCTAAACGTGTAATCCTATAGACACACTATCTGGTCATATCCTGCCAGACTTAGCAAATCATTAAAAAATCTTTAAGCTTTGTTGACTTATCAAAAAGCCTTAATGCTTTACCTCAATTTCTGAATATTGTCTTCATCACGAGAATGGGTTGAGTTATTTGACAATGTTGAACCGTCATTCATAACTTTATTTGATCTCTTTGAACCTAGCTCGTGGGATCTCCAGTCTGCTAGGTAGAGTTACCGTCATGATGACTTGTCCTAGACCTTAACCCCATTCCCTTTGATGATCTTTCAACTGCCTCTCTAGATAGGCCTTTTGTAAGTGGATCCGACACGTTATCTCTTGACTTTATGTAGTCAATTGTGATAACACCACTAGAGAGTAGTTGTCTAACAGTATTGTGTCTCCGTCGTATATGACGAGATTTTCTGTTATACATAATGCTCCCTGCCCTGCCTATTGCCGCTTGACTATCACAATGTATACAAATAGGTGCCAAAGGTTTGGGCCAAAATGGAATATCTTCCAAGAAATTCCGGAGCCATTCAGCTTCTTCACCGGCCTTATCTAAAGCTATGAATTCAGATTCCATTGTAGAACGGGCGATGCACGTTTGTTTGGATGATTTCCAAGACACTGCTCCACCCCCAATTGTGAAAACATATCCACTCGTGGGTTTAACTTTAGATGATCCAGTGATCCAATTTGCATCACTATATCCCTCGATCACGGAGGGATATTTGTTATAATGCAAAGCGTAATTTTGGGTATGTTTGAGATACCCCAAAACTTGTTTCATTGCCATCCAATGTATGTGATTGGGATTACTTGTAAAACGACTCAGTTTACTAATAGCACATGCTATATCTGGTTGTGTACAATTCATGATATACATCAAACTTCCCAATACTCTTGCATAATCCAATTGTGAGTCACTTTCACCTTCATTCTTTTGAAGTGCATAACTCACGTCAATTGGAGTCTTGGCAATTTTGAAATCCAAATACTTGAACTTGTCAAGTACCTTTTCAATGTAGTGAGACTGTGATAATGCTAGACCTTGTGGAGTCTTATGAATTCTGATTCCTAAGATCACATCAGCAGCTCTTAAGTCTTTCATATCGAATTTGCTAGCCAACATGCGCTTAGTAGCATTTATATCTGCCATGTTTTTGCTCATTATCAATATGCCATCAACATATAAACAAATAATGACTTTATGACCTGGAGTGTTTTTAATGTAAACACATTTGTTGCACTCGTTGATTTTAAACCCACTTGCCAACATTGTTTGGTCAAATTTGGCATGCCATTATTTGGGTGCTTGTTTAAGTCCATAAAGTGACTTAACAAGTTTGCACACTTTCTTTTCTTTACCAGTTACCACAAAACCCTCAGGTTGTTCCATGTAAATCTCTTCCTCTAATTCTCCATTTAAGAAAGCTGTTTTAACATCCATTTGATGGATTTTAAGACCATACACGGCCGCTATTGCCACTAACACCCTAATAGATGTTATCCTCATTACTGGCGAGTAAGTATCAAAGTAATCAAGGTCTTCCTTTTATCTATAACCTTTGACAACAAGTCTTGCCTTATATTTGTCAATAGTGCCATCAGCTTTCACTTTCCATTTAAAGATCCATTTCGAACCTAAAGGCTTATTTCCTGGAGAAAGATCTACCAATTCCCATGTATAGTTATCCAAAATTGATTGAATCTCACTATTGACTGCCTCTTTTGAAAAACGTTGAATCAGAAGATGACATAGCTGCTTTAAAAGTTTGAGGCTCATTTTCAAGCAAGAATGTCACAAAATCTGGTCCAAAGGAAATAGATGTTCTTTGACGTTTGCTACACCTTGGATCTTCTATACTTGGAGTATTTTCCTTTGGTTCTTCCCGAGGTCGTTTAGGTCTTTCACTTAACGACTCACATTCAGTTTTATATGGATAGATGCTTTCAAAGAATTCAGCATTATCTGATTCTATTACCGTATTAATGTGAATTTCAGGATTATCAGATTTATGAACCAAAAACTGACATGCTTAACTGTTTGTAGCATATCCAATGAAAACGCAATCAACAGTTTTGGTCCGATTTTAACCCTTTTAGGTAAAGGAACTTGTACCTTTGCTAGACACCCCCACACTTTGAAATATTTCAAGTTGGGTTTTCTTCCTTTCCATTTTTCATATGGAATAGATTGCGTTTTGTTGTGGGGTACTCTGTTGAGTATTCAGTTAGCTGTAAGGATAGCTTCGCCCCATAAACTCTGCGGTAATCCGGAACTTATTAATAAAGAATTCATCATTTCCTTTAATGTCTGATTTTTCCTTTCCGCAATTCCATTGGATTGAGGTGTGTAAGGTGTAGTAGTTTGATGGATAATTCCATATTTCTGCAAATGGAAATTCATATTCTCCACCCCGATCACTTCTAATCATTTTGATCTTTTTATTCAATTGATTCTCCACTTCATTCTTGTATTGCTTAAATGCTTCAATTGCTTCATCCTTACTATTAAGAAAATAAGCATAACAATATCGAGTGCAGTCGTCAATAAAAGTAATAAAATACTTTTTCCCACCTCGAGATGGTATCGACTTCATATCACAAATGTCAGTATGAATTAAGTCTAAAGGATTTGAATTCCTTTCAATAGACTTATAAGGATGTTTTACAAACTTAGACTCAACACATATTTGATATATTGATTTATTACACTCGAATTTAGGCAACACTTCTAAATTAATTAACTTCCGCAAGGTTTTGTAATTGACATGCCCTAAACGAATATGCCATAAATCATTTGACTCCAATAAATAAGAAGAAGCAGCAATTTTATTCATATTGTCAACAACCATTACATTTAGTTTGAAGAGGCCCTCTGTGAGGTAGCCCTTTCCAACATACATTTCATTCTTGCTTACAACAACTTTATTAAAAACAAATACATATTTGAATCCTTTCTTAACAAGCAAAGAAGTAGAAACTAAATTCTTCCTAATAGTAGGAACATCAAGAACGTTGTTGAGCGTTAACACCTTGCCGGAAGTCATCTTCAGGAATATCTTCCCATAACCTTCAATCTTGGCTGTTGCCGTATTTCCCATGGAAAGATCTTCTTCGGGACCAGCAGTAGAGTAAGTCGCAAATGCTTCCTTGATAGCACAAACATGTCGAGTGGCTCCAGAGTCAATCCACCACTCCTTCGGATTTCCAACTAGGTTGCATTCCGAAAGCATTGCACACAGATCATCAATGTCATCATTCTTCTCCACTATGTTGGCCTGTCCCTTCTTCTTATACTTTTTTGGGAGACGACAATAAGGGGCTTTGTGACCGGTTTTTCCACAATTGTAGCAGCTGCCCTTGAATTTCTTTTTGTTCTGCTACTTAGTCTATCCAGAAGACCTCTTTCTCTTCTTACTTTTTGGAGCAGTCTCCTCAACGATATTAGCTCCCATGATCGTTGAATTTCCACGAGACTTCTTCTTGGCTATTTTGTTGTCTTCCTCAATCTTGAGACGAATCACAAGATCTTCCAACTTCATTTCTTTGCGCTTGTGCTTAAGATAGTTCTTGAAATCTCTCCACGAAGGAGGCAATTTTTCAATCATTGCAGCCACTTGAAATGCTTCATTCACGACCATACCTTCAACAATAAGGTCATGAAAAATAAGTTTCCTGAACTTGGGTTCCAACAGTTTTACTGTCTATCATTTTATAGTCTAGAAACTTGGCATCCACGAACTTCTTCAAGCATGCATCTTCAGTCTTATACTTCTTCTCAAGAGCGTCCCATAATTCTTTCGAAGTATTCATAGCACTGTACACATTGTATAAGTCATCCTCTAAAGCACTTAAGTTATAGCCTTTGCAAAGAAAATCTGCCTGCTTCCACGCCTCAACAATCATGAATTTCTCGTTGTCCGACATGTCCGCAGCAGGCACTGGAGGTTCTTCTCTAGTGAATTTTTGCATACCAAGTGTGGTAAGCCAGAAGAACACCCTTTGCTGCCATCCTTTGAAGTTGGCTCCGGAAAATTTCCTCGGTTTCTCTGCCGGTGGAACAACAGTCCAACTTGACGAGGCTATCGTCGTTGCCGCAATAGTCGCAGAAGAATTTTCGTTATCAATTGTCATTTCTCACTGTAAACAACATAAGAGTTCAATTAATGGCAAAATCAGAACAGTAAACAATACTGTTATTAACAAAAAAACAGTATGTATAATAAATAAAACTGAAGTTTTTATATACTGTTTTACAGAAAAACGATGAAGTTTTTATGTTCTTCAAATCGTTTTACGAATTTCAATACTCTGATGAAGTTTTTATATCTTCAAATCAGAATAGTAAAATTCAGAAGGAGTAGAAAACCACATAGGTTTTAATCTCCACAAACAAAATACAGAATATAAAAAAAATAATTTCCTTAAGATTGTTATTATTCTGTATTGCTGTAATAAATAATTAAACTTTCTGAAAAAAATAAAACAGAAAGTTAGTAATACTTGTTTAACGAAATAGATTCTGGAAAACAAAAAAATAGTATAGGAATAAATCGAGCCCACTGAATACACAGTGTGTCCTTAAGAAAATTATTCCCCTCAAGTACCCGAGGTGCTGGAATATATCCTCCCAGGATAGAACGATTTAACTCACCAGTGTATTGGTACCAAAACTCTGATGAACTGCGAATCACTCAATGGTCGTAAAACACACTGGAAAATATTGTGCAGAAGAAGAAGAAGAAGAAGCTCAGAAAATTTCGTAAGGAAAGATTCTGGGATTCAAACTCTATTTATAGAGTTGCTGGCATTGTTTCTGAAAAGGTTTGCAACCTTTCAGAAACAACCATGGCTGTTGGAAAAGGAGTGTTTGAAATATTGCGAGAAAAATATATTTAAAATAATCCGAAAAAGAAAACGGGCCTGACCGAATCAGGTCGCGGGTCATGGGTTATTCCGGATTGAATTTTTCGTTAATTATTTAATTAATTAATTAAATAATGAAAAGGAATTTTGTCCAAAAAAATTAATCAATCAATCGATCTTTGACCAAATCCGAATCCAAATCCGAATCTGAAGCCGAGCCGAGCAAGCGATGACGACGACGGCCCGAGGCTTGCCTTTTTCTTAACTCTTTAAGAGCTAGAAGAAGAGTAATTTTATATATATATATATATATATATATATATATATATATATACACACACACACATCAAAAGCCTTTTCTTTCTCCGATATGGGACAATGTCCCTTTTCCAAGGGAAACTCAAATATTTCATTTTTCCTCCATTTCTCATTCACCTTCTTTAAGCTACACAAGCTTAAAATCCCAACACTAGGTAATCCTAACAAATTTGCGGAATATCATAATATAAAATTGTAGGCCATATCTCAACACATGAAATAAATATAAAATTGCAAATCAATAATTACAACTCCCAAAACCCGGTGGAAATAAGTCACAAGTTTCTAAAAGAAGGTGGTAAGTGTCTCTATACATCAAAGTCTAAAGAGAATAAGGGAAACAACATAATAAGGATAGAGGGAGATTCTGAGGTCTGCGGACGCTGGCAGATATATCTTGAAGTCTCCACGTACAGTCCAACTCACTAGTATGTGGCATAGTAGGAACGACTTGGATCTGAACAAAAAGATGTGCATAGTGTAATATGAGTACACCACAACGGTACCCAGTAAGTGTCAAGCCTAACCTCGGTAGAGTAGTGACGAGGTCAGCTCAGAGCCCTACTGGTTTTAAAAGAAAAGTAAGACATAAGATATAATAATATTTAAAATGACCGACAATTTAATAACGAGAAACTTCAGAAAATAACAACTCAGCAATTAGAGGTAAACAACAGGGGCGCTCCCGAGGTATCGCCTCGTAGTCCCAAATGTAAATATGCAAGACAAGGGGATCTCCCGAGGAACCGCCTCGTAGTCCCAAAGTAAATATGCAGTACATGGGGATCTCCCGAGCAACCGTCTCATAGTCCCAAAGTAAATATGTAGTACATGGGGATCTCCCAAGGAACCGCCTCATAGTCCCAAAGTAAATATGCAGTACAGGAGGATCTCCCAAGGAAATGCCTCGTAGTCCCAAAGTAAATATACATTACAGGGGAATCTCCTGAGGAAACGCCTCGTAGTCCCAAAGTAAATATGCAGCAGATAACCGAAGGAACAACGAATTTACAGCAAGAAATCTTACAGTTAAGGATTTAATTCAAATCAAGGGAAGCAAGTAATTCGACTAAGCATGTTGCACAAATTGCAAGTAAGAGTTAACGCATGTAGACATGCGATACTAGGCTATACATGATCACTACATAAGCTAAGACAACTCAGTTAATGAATTTAAAAGAAGACAACTCAGTAAGAACCGAAATTTTCGCAATTAGCTCGTGTACGCACTCGTCACCTCGCGTACACGACGCTCACATATCACAAATTGTTACAACAATACCAAATCCTAAAGGTATTTTCTCCACACAAAGTTAGACAAGTCATTTACCTTAAATCTCGCTCAATCAATGGATAAGGATGTCTTTCCCTCGATTTTCCGACTCCGAATGGCCCAAATCTAGCCAAAAGCAATTACATACTATAAATACAACTACAAGAAATTAATTTAAATAATGAAACTACGACTTTAGCAAAGAATTGAAAAATTACCTCAAAAGTCAACCCGGGCCCATGTCTTGGAATCGGGTAAAAGTCACAAAATACGAACACCCATTCGATAACGAGTTCACCCATACCAAAATTACTCAAATTTGACACCAAGTTGCCACTCAAATCCCCAAATTAAACTCTCCAAATCCCAAGCCTCAAACTCCCAAATTCCACCTTAAACACCCACAATGTAGGTAGGAAATATCAATGGGGAAACAAGGTTATTGATCAAAAATGAGTACAAGATACCTACCTCAAGAAATCCCTCAAATATTCTCTCAAAAATTGTCAAACCCGAGCTCAAAATGTCCAACAATGATAAAAATCATGAACCCTTGATTTAATATAGTCTGCCCAGGCTTTTCGCTTCTGTGGAAACATAGCCGCATCTGCGGCGTCGCAGAAGCAACAACTTATCCGCTTCTACGGCTAACCTCGCACCTGCGGTCTCCTCATCCGCTCCTGCAAACTCGCTTCTGCGGCTCCAGCTTCCTCACCCATTCGCGCTTCTGCGATTCAAGACCGCTTCTATGGGTACGCATCTGCGCATACTCGTCTGCTTTTGCGGGCAAGCCTCCCACGCACTCGTACGCTTCTGCGATCACTCTTCCGCAGAAGCGACTCCGCTTCTACGGCCTTCACACCACACATGCGACCACAGGCCATATCCTCTAGTTCTGGTTCTGCACCAAAATGCTTGCTTTTGCGAGCTCGCACCTGCGGTCAATCTTGCGAAGGTGCGATTACACCAGAACAGGTGCCATTCTCACAAGTTCAAATTTGATCCGTTAACCACCTGTAACTCACCCGAGGCCCCCGGGACCAAGTCCTAAAACCTCACACGAACTTAGTCGAGCCTTTAAATCACATCAAACAACGCTAAAAACACGAATTGTGCATCCATTGAAGTCTAATGAACTTTAAAACTTTAAACTTCTACATCCGACGCCGAAACCTATCAAATCAAGTATGATTGACCTCAAATTTTACACACAAGTCATAATTGACATTACAGACCTACTCTAACTTTCGGAATCAGAATCTGACCCCGATATCAAAAAGTCCACTCCCGGTCAAACTTTCCAAAATTCATCGAATTTCCAACTTTCGCCAATAAACGCTAAAATGACCTACGGACCTACGATTCAACATACGAACATGCTCCTAAGAACAAAATTACTCTACGGAGCTATAGAAATCGTCAAAACTCCATTTTAAAGTCGTCTTCATACAATTCAAACTACAGTCGATTCCTAGAACTTAAACTTTCATTTTAGGGACTATGTGTCCGATTTCACTCCGAAACCAGAGATAAATCCTCCCAGCAAGTTACATAACTACAAAATGAAGTAGAGGAAGCAATAAATAGGGGTTCAGGGCTACTACTCTCAAAAGGACCGGCCGAATCATTACAAAATACACGTGACTTCACTTCATAACAAAAAATGGCCCGTGTTTTAAAGTTTTACCCGACCTAGCCCATATTATACATACTTTGAAAGTACTAGCAAAGTCAAAATCTGTGTTCTTACAACCATTTCTTCTAAAATCTATGGAGTTAAATCTGTGTTCTTACAACTATTACTTTCACTCTCTCTTCTTCTCACATCTTCTTGTAACGACCTAGCCGGTTATTTTAAGAGTGGTAGCCTGAACCCCTATTCATTGCTCCCTCTACTTCATTTTTTGGTTGTATAACTTGCCGGGAGGAATTTTTTTAGTTTCGGAGTGAAATGGGATACATAGTCCATGAAATAGAAGTTTAAGTCGTAGGAATCTACCGTAGTTTGAACTGTGTGAAGATGACTCCGTAATGGAGTTTCGATGGTTCCAATAACTCCATCGGGTGGTTTTGGTCTTAGGAGCATGTTTGGATGCTGAATTGGAGGTCTGTAGGTCATTTTAGCGTCAATTTACGAAAGTTAGAAAATTGGATGATTTTTGAAAAGTTTGACCGGGAGTGGACTTTTTTATATCGGGGTTGGATTCTGATTTAGGAAGTTAGAGTAGGTCCGTAATATCAATTATAACTTGTGTGAAAAATTTGAGGTCAATCGTACTTGATTTGGTAGGTTTCGGCATCCGATGTAGAAGTTTGAAGTTCATTAGGCTTGAATCGATGCACAATTTGTATTTTTAGCATTGTTTGATATGATTTAAGGGATTGACTAAGTCCATATGATGATTTCGGATGGTTAACGAATCATTTTTGGACTTATAAGATTTCTGGTTATGGGCTGGTTCTGGTGTCATCACACTTGCGGTGGGTTTGGCCGCATGTGCGGTCTTGCATAAGCGAGTTGGGAGTCGCAGATGTGGAGGCGAGGAGGATGGCCAGTGGAAGCAGGTGCGGTGTGAAGGTCGTAGAAGCGGAGTCGCTTCTGCGGAAGATTGATGGAGTGGACAAGTGTAGGGAGGCCTGTCCGCATAAGCGTACGTGTTGCGCAGAAGCGGGATTGGGACCGCAGAAGCGGAATTTGTGCCAGGAGCTATTTCCGCAGAAGCAGATCTCGAGCCGCAGAAGCGCATCCACAGGTGCGGAACCTGGAGCACAGGTGCGAGCCTTGAGGGACTTAAGTGATTTTCGCAGAAGCAGAGGAATTTACCGCAAAAGCGGTTCCGCAGGTGAGAAAAGCCTGGACAGTGCTTAAAATCGAAGGGTTTCGTGATTTCTCTTATTTTATACTTTGCAACCTCGGTCTAGGTCGATGTTTGATAGCATTTTCAAGTGATTTCTTGAGATAAGTCCCTTGTGCTTATTTTTGATCAATAATCTTGTTTCCCCATTGATTTTCCCACCTATTTAGTATGTATTTGAGGTGGAATTTGGGAGTTGAGGCTAGGGATTTGGAGAGTTTGATTTGAGGATTTGATTGGCGACTTGGTGTCGGATTTTGGTAACTTTGGTATGGGTGAACTCGATATCGAATGGGTGTTCGTATTTTATGACCTTACCTGATTCCGAGACGTGGGCCCAGGTCGACTTTTTGGGGAGATTTTTCAATTCAGTACTAAAATCATAGTTTCATTATTTAAATTAATTTCTTGTAGTTGTATTTATAGTATGTAATTATTTTTGGCTAGATTTGAGTCATTCAGAGTCGGAAAATAGAGGGAAATGCATCCTTATCTATTAATTGAGTGAGATTTGAGGTAAGTGACTTGTCTAACTTTGTTTGGGGAAGGGGAATCCCTTAGGATTTGGAACTGTTGTATTAATTGGTGATATGTGAGCGCCGTGTACGCGAGGCGATGAGTGTGTAAATGGGCAAATTGTAAAAATTTCGATTCTTGCCGAGTTGTCTTCTTTTAAAGTTCCTTAACTGAGTTGTCTTAGCATATGTAGTGATCATGTTTAGCCTAGTATCACATGTCTACGTGCCTTAACTCTTACTTGTAATTTGTGCAATATGCTTAATTGAATTACTTGATTCCCTTGATTTGAATTAAACTTTTAAACTATAAGACTTCTTGCTGTAAATTCGTTGTTCCTTCGGATATCTGTTGCATATTTACTTTGGGACTACGAGGCGGTTCCTCGGGAGATCCCCCTGTACTGCATATTTACTTTGGGACTACGAGGCGTTTACTCGATAGATCTCCCTGTATTGCATATTTACTTTGGGACTACGAGACGGTTCCTCGGGAGATCCTCCTTGTACTGCATATTTACTTTGGGACTATAAGGCGGTTCCTCAGGAGATCCCCTCTGTAATGCATATTTAATTTGGGACTACGTAGCAATTCCTCGGGAGATCCCTATGTCTTGCATATTTACATTTGGGACTATGAGGCGGTGCCTCGGGAGCACCCCTGTTGTTTACCTCTAATTGTCGAGCTGTTATTTTCTGAATTTTCTCGTCATTTAAATCTTCAGTGATTTCAAAATATTATTATATTTTCTGCCTTGCTTATCTTTTAAACTAGTAGGGCTCTTACCTGACCTCGTCACTACTCTACCGATGTTAGGCTTGACACTTACTAGGTATCATTGTAGCGTACTTATACTACACTCTGAAATATCTTTTTATGCAGATCCATGTTATTCATACCAGGCCAGATACTAGTGAGTTGGACTGTACGTGGAGACTTCAAGGTATATCTACAAGCGTCCGCACACCTCGGAGTCCCCCTCCATCCTTATTTTGTTGTTTCCCTTATTCTCTTTAGACTTGATGTATAGAGACACTTAGTATTTTCTCTTAGAAGCTTGTGACTTATTTCTACCGGGTTTTGGGAGTTGTAATTATTGATTTGCAGTTTTATATTTATGTATCATGTGTTGAGATTGGAGTTTAGTTTACTATTCATTATTCCACAAATTGTTAGGCTTACCTAGTCTTAGAGACTATGTGCCATCACGACATCCTACGGAGGAAAATTGGGGTCGTGACACTTCTACATATGCTTCATGGGGCCGTGTATTTTCTGCTTCTTCCTTTGTGTCACCTGGTTGCAATGTAAGAAAATTGAAGGGTAGAAGTCCACCATTAAAGGCCATTCAAAGCTTTGCTTTCGAAAATAGAATTTTTTGAGTTTATTAGTTGATTAGATTGGGTATTGTTCCAATTGATTGAAAATATCAAAAGGAGTTCAAAATTTAAATTTGAAGTGATTTGGAGTAGATTTGAGTTAAAATTTCAAAAAAGACGCAAGGAAGAAGCCGAGGTCAGTTTTTTGTATAATTATGTATAATCTTGTATAATAGTATATATGATTGTATAAATATATCTTATACACTTTTATACACCTTTATATAAACGTGTGTAGACGAACTTCTTCCACGATTTTCAGTTGTAATTCTTGTTCAAAACCAGTCCAAATCTCCATTAAATGACTTCAAAGTTTATATACAACCTCCTTATACTATTTCAAACAAGTCTAAATAACATCCACTCAAAATTTCTCACAAAATCAAATTCGAAATTTAAACCCACATATTTAAGCTTGCTAAAAATCTAATTTTCACCATCCAAATAGATTTGGTTTGTTGAACTAATATTTGAGTCACAGTTACTGATTTGAAAAGTGGAAGCAAAGAAGGCGGCGTACCTGAAGTTAGTGGGGAGTATAGGTGAGGAGGAGAGGCGAGTGTGCATGGATAGGTATAAGGCAGATACGAAGGAGGCTAAGTTGGCGGTCACAGAGGCTAAGACTGCGGCTTATGGTCGTATGTACGAGGAATTGGAGGAAAAAGATGGGGAGAAGAAGTTATTCCGGCTGGCCAAGTTGAGAGAGAGGAAGGCTCGGGATTTGGACCAAGTGAAATACATCAAGGACGAAGATGGTAGAGTATTGATGGAAGATGTCCAGATTAAGAGGAGATGGCAGACTTACTTTCGTAAACTTCTGAATGAAGAAGGGGATCGGGATATTGTGCTAGGCGAATTGGAGCATTCCAAAAGTCACCATGACTTTGGGTACTGCATGCGTATCGAGGTTGAGAAGGTCGTGGGAGCTATGTGTAAGATGAGTAAGGGCATAGCGACTGGTCAAGATAAGATTCCGGTGAAATTTTGGAAGTGTGTGGGGAGAGCAGGTTTGGAGTGGTTGACTAGGTTGTTTAATATTATTTTTAAGGGGAAAAGGATGCCGGAAGAGTGGAGGTGGAGTATGGTGGTTTCATTGTATAAGAACAAAGGTGATATCTAGAGTTGTAACAATTATAGGGGTATCAAATTACTGAGTCATACCATAAAAGTGTAGGAGAGGGTGGTTGAAGCGAGGGTGAGGATGACGGTATCTGTATCCGACAACCAGTTCGGATTCATGTCGGGTCGTTCGACTACAAAAGCTATACACCTTGTTAGAAGGTTGGTGAAACTATACGGAGAGAGGAAGAAGGATCTGCACATGGTGTTTATTGACCTAGAGAAAGCATATGACAAGGTTCCTAGAGAAATTCTCTGGAGATGCCTGGAGGCAAAAGGTGTGTCGGTTCCTTACATTATGGCGATTAAGGACATGTATGATGCAGCTAAGAATCGAGTTAGGTCAAATGCTTGAAAGATCGGAGGTGGAGTGGATTCTTACCTACGTAATGTACCTCACTAGATATGGAAAACTTAAGTAGTAAATACTTAACCTCAATAAAGACTTAGGGAATGTTATAATAGCAAATGTGTGCTAAGTAGCAAATGCTCACTAGTTATGGAAAGCTTGGCAAATAATCATGGATGATGTATGCACAGCAGTAAAAGAATTCTTCTATACTGGTAAAATGTGTAGGGTCATTAATTGCACAACCATTACACTTGTCCCTAAGATAGCTAGCCCTGATATAGTGAGAGAATTCAACCTAATTGCATGTTGTACTATCCTTTATAAGATAATCTCTAAGATCTTGGCTACAAGAATCCAAAAAGTCATTGCTTCTATCATTTGTGATGCACAGACTGGTTTCATCCCAGGTAGAAAAATTATTGATAATGTTATTCTTGCACATGAACTTGTGAAAGCATATATTAGAAAACATATCTCACCGAGGTATATGTTCAGGATAGACTTGAAGAAAGCTTATGACTCAGTGGAGTGGATTTATCTTAAGCAAGTTAAGGAGGGTTTAGGCTTCCCTGAGAAGTTCACCAAATGGGTTATAGAGTGTGTTTAAATTATAAATTATTCTTTACTCATCAATGGTGAACCATATGCCCCATTTGATGCTGCTAAGGGGCTTCGACAAGGTGACCCAATGTCTCCTTTTTTGTTTGCCATAACTATAGAATACCTAAGTAGAAACCTAAATGCTTTAAAGGAGAACAAGGAGTTCAAGTACCACCCTAGATGTGCTAAACTAGGAATCACTCACCTAAGTTTTGCTGATGATCTACTTCGCTTTGCTAGAGGTGATCTTCCATCTGTTACTCTTATCCAGCAGTGTTTCTCTGAGTTTTCTACTACCTTGGTCTTCAGGAAAATATGGATAAAAACTCAGTTTACTTTGGAGGTATGGTCCAAAGATAAAGAGAATAGATCTTGCACAAGCTCGGATTTGGCCAAGGGGAACTTCCCTTTAAGTACTTGGGAATACCCCTCTCTACTAAGAAGCTATCCCTACTACAGTGACAACCACTCATTGATAAGATGGTTGCTAGAATATCTAATTGGACTTCAAGAAAACTATCCTATACTGGGAGGATTCAGTTAGTAAAAGCTGTGATGTTTGGCATTCAAGCATACTGGGCCCAATTCTTCCTCGTTTCTTGTCACGACCCAAAATCTAACCCGTCGTGACGGCGTCTATCGTGGTACTAGACAAGCCGACCTTTTCAAAACACTTTCAAAATTTAACAGAAAATAAATTAAGATATTTAAAATAACCAGAGTTTTTCATAAAATGGGGGTAAAACCTAATTAAAATATATGTGCAAAAAAATAGCCCGACATCGAGGTGTCACTAAGTCACGAGGATCTAACAACCAATCTAGAAAATATAGTCTACTACAGTCTATGCCAAATGCCAATACAAGAGAGAAAAGATAATAAGAAAGGAGAAACGAGGACTGCAGACACTGGCAGTTACCTCGTAAGTCTCCGATAGTCAGCTCGCGCATGAACTCAGCGACCGCCAGAACCGTACACATCTGGATCTGCACATGAAGTGTAGGGTGTAGCATGAGTACAACCAACTCAGCAAGTAACAGAATTAAATAAGGAACTGAGAAGCAGTGACGAGCTATAAAAATACAGTTCATTTCAAAAGTTTTCAATAAAGAGTGAACATGCTTTCCAATCCAGTGGTGTAAGTCAAATCAGTTCGAGCTTAAGTAAAACAGATATGAATCTTCCAGAAATTTCACCATAACAACATATATCAACTAAGTGCAACAATAAATAAAAGTAAGTACAGCCTCTCAAGGCAACAGTCACTCAACTCATCTCAACAGCTCATACCCTCGACTCTCAGCCCTCAATACACACTCTCGATAGGTACCTGCGCTCACTGGGGGTGTACAGACTCCGGAGGGGTTCCTTCAGCCCAAGCGCTATATTACTGTGGCGCGCAGCCCGATCCAATATTGTTGCGACATGTAACCCGATCCAATATTGTTGCGGCGTGCAAATCGATCCAATCTTATTGCAGCGTGCAACCCAATCCAATATATTTTTTATATATATAGTACGAAGGCTTGTTGCGGCGTGCAACCCGATCCATATATCTCACAGCTCGCAGCTCGGCACTCAAGCTCTATCTCAGTCACTAACCTCTCCAGTCCCTCGGGCTCACAAAATATCATAATAACCAGCCCAAACAGAAAATACAACAAGTATCAACAAGAAATGAGAGGAAACAGAGATATAACACACAAGTAAGACTGTGACTGAGTACGAGACAATAATTAGCAGTCAATTCAACAAGTATACGACCGATGCGGGTCCCAACAGTGATATCATATGGCCTAAGCATAGTTTCTAACATGAAAGGCAGTCAATTACTCAAAGACACAGAAAACAAGTAATAACAACGGCTATTCGACTTTACAGACTCACGGGACGGACCAAGTCACGATCCCTTACGGTGCACGCTCGCACACCCGTCACCTAGCATGTGCATCACTTCCAAATATTCACATTATACAAATTCTCGGGGTTTCATACCCTCAAACCTAGATTTAAGACTGTTACTTACCTCAAATCGAGCAAATCTCTACTCCGAAATGCCTTTGCCTCTCAAATCGGTCTTCAAACGTCCCGAATCTAGCAAGTAGAACAATACAATCAATATAGGTTAAAGGGATAAATTCTACAAGAAAAGTACTAAATTATAGCCAAAAATCCGAAATTGGCCCGAACCCGGCTTCTGGGATCCACGTCTCGAAATCTGACAAAAGTCACAAAAATCGAAAGCTCATTCACTCACGAGACTAACCATGCCAAATTTACTCAAATCCGATAACAAAATCCCATTCAAAATCTCAAAATCCCAACTCAAGAGGTCTCACTCTTTTTCCCCAATTTCTCACCCCAAATCACAAATTAGATGATAAAATTAAAGATGAAATCATGGGATTTAACCAAAACCAAATAAGAATCACTTACCCCAATCAACTTCATGAAAATCCCTTCAAGAATCGCCCAATTTCGTGTTTTCTAGCTCAAAATATGCAAAATGGGTTCAAACCCTCATTTTTGAAATTAATATTACCTGCCCAGATATCCTTCATCGCGATCGCGGAACATTCCTCGTGATCGTGAAGCGCAACTATGCTGCCCCACATTTTTACCCTACGTGATCGCGGAATCACCCTCGCGATCGCGGACCACTGCCTCTCATACCTACGGGATCGCATCCTGCCTCACGCGATCGCATAGAGCATTGGCCACACCTCCCCTCTTGCCCAAATCCTTCTACGCGAATGCGACCTCGGCCACGCGTTCGTGAAACACATCTTTGCACACATACGCGATCGCGTTCCTAAATCTGCGATCGCATAGAACAAACTCACCTCTGCCCCAAATAAGCTTACGCGATTGCGAATGAATCCCTGCGATCACGTACAAGGAAACCAGATCCTGCTGAAACGAGAACTTCAGCTATCAAGCCAAGTCCAAAAATGATCCGTTAACCACTCGAAACTCACCCGAGGCCCCCGGGACCTTAACCAAACATACCAACACATCCCAAAACATCATGCGAACTTAGTCGGGCCTTCGAATCACTCAAAATAACATCAAAACACCAATTACACCCGGATTCAAGCCTAAAAAACTTCTAAACTTTTAAATTCCATAAACGACGCCAAAATCTACCAAACCATGTCCGATTGACCTCAAATTTTGCACACAAGTCATATGCAACATTAAGGATCTATTCTAACTTCCAGAATCGGAATCCAACCCCGTGTCACGATCCAATTTCCCCTCCCTTCGGTTATCGTGATGGCATCTAGTCTTAGGGACTAGGTAAGCCTAACAATAATTGAAACAACAACATTATTTAAATAGAATCTCTTACAATTCCCAAAAACGGTAGTACAAGTCATAAGCTCTACACAGTTTTTTTTGCTAGAAAGCCTCCAAATACAACTGTCCAGAAATAGGAATAAACAATGCAAAATTAAAACTTGAAGGTGACTCCGAAGCCTGCGAACGCATCGACAGGTTTATCTTGAGTCTCCGCAGCAACAGTCCGCACAGCTAACTAACGAACAAATACCTAGATCGGCACAAAAATGTGCAAAAGAGTAGTATGAGCACACCACAATGGTGCCCAGTAAGTGTCAAGATTAACCTCGGTGGAGTAGTGACGAGGAACAGTCAAGACACCCACTGGTCTAATAAACTAAACAGGTACAAGTATATGAGCAACAGAAGTATGATGTCTACATAAAGACTATGCAATATGGCTCATAGTACAGTGATGGAAATAAGGAAGGAAACAACAAGTGTCAGCGAAATATCATGAAAATGACACAGAAAAATGAATGGAACACAACCTAAATCCGGAATCACAAATACAACAAGGACCAGTAATAACTCAGCAACTACAACCGCTTTTACATCAAGTTTTAGTCAACAACTCCACGAGGTACCAAACCTCGGACAATTCATAACTCACGGGTCTCAATACCTGAACTCTAACACTTGGCATCTTGTGCCCTCATAACACCTCATAACCGCACTGAAGACTCACGTGCCAATAGAGCCATTCTCACATAGAAGGCAAGTAAACAAGGGTGAGCATCTATGCTCAACAATATCAAGAACACCTCTTATCCGATAAGAGTGCTTAACTACATGTATACTTGTGCAAGTGTCCTACCATAGTCCATATCAGCAAATAAGCATAAGGAAAAAGAACAGACAATACGTAGAATATTTTCTCACAGCTTTCACAAGATAAAGCTCACACAGGTACATATACCCCTTCACAAATATCAACAACAAAAATGCCCCAGGCCACAAATCAATCACTGACACAGCCCACCTTGTCTCGCCACACGTGCAATAGTAACATAAATGTCTGCTTTGTCTCGCCACACGTGCATAATAATATTTCCTCCTTGTCTTTCCATATGCGCAACCCATATATATATATATATATATATATATATATATATATATCCCGCCTTATCACGCCGCATGTGCAAATATCAATAGTAACAATAGCACGACAGAAACCTTGTGCAACCCCATGATAACAACCGCACGGCAGAAATCTCGCGCATCATAATAATAACAACCGCACGACAGAAACCTCGTGCATCATAATAACAACAACCACACGGCAGAAACCTCGTGCATCGCCACAACAAGTACAACAACAACAATGACAATAATACAAAGTACGACAAGTAAATCAACTCAAGAACTTTAACTCACAAAGAAACGATAGAACCAATTCACAAGGAATAACCACAGTAAAGGATGTAGCAACGATCCCACAATATACATTTCAACAACATGAAATCTAACATGAGTCAAATAATTTCCAAATAAAACAAGTCGACTAAGATATCTAAAACTTATTTTAAGGTTGAGGAATTTCGAAGGATATTCAACAATTCAATTAAGGATAAGCACCGGAAAAATAATCATAACCTCAATTAAGACTGAACAAATTGTAGGATAAGATAATAATAATTCCAAATAAAGATAAGCAGTATGAAAAGATAGCATGACAATAGAGGAGGTAAATCTTCAGTTAAGTCAAATAAGAGTCAAATAGGCAATAAGAGTGAATCTTGAAAGAAACTAATTCTAATTAAAGCATGTAGAGGTGAAACTAGTAAATAGGAACTTAATCATATCAAGAACAACTTCATACTCAGTAAATATAAGGACCTAAGAACCCTAAAATGACTAACTTTCCACAAATAAGTTCGAACATGTACTCGTCACCTCGCGTACATGGACTACAATCAACATAGAAGACTCAAATCCTAAGGGAAAATCCCCCACACAAGGTTAGGCAAGATACTTACCTCGAACCAAGCTCAATCAATCGGTCACAATGCTTTTCCCACGAATATCCTACTCCGAATGGCCCAAATCTAGCCAAAACAATTACATATCATAAATATAACTATATTAGGCTAATCAAATTAATGAAATCAAGATTTTAGTAAACATTCCAAAATCCATCCTAAAAGTCGACTCGGTCCCACATCTCGGAATTAGGTAAAAATCACAAAATACGAACACCCATTCACTCACGAGTTCAACCATATAAGAATTACTCAAATTCGACCACAAATCCCCTTTCAAAACTCGAAATCTTTATTGAATAAGTTCTTCCAATTTTTCCCAATTTCAACCCTAAAAATCCGAAATTAAATGGTTTCTCATTCACAAATCCATCTTTGTTTATGCTACTAACTCTCAGTTTGGTCCTACTTTTGGTTTATTTTGTTACTAAAAAGGGAGGAGATCTAAAGGTTGGACATCTATCGCTGCCGTGATGACGCGGTTGAATGTTCATTCGATCCTCAACGATCAACTTGTAGAGAAATCCAGACTGGAACTATTGATGATTCTACATTAGCTCTAAAGTAAGGAGACCACTTAAAAACCCTCATCGGATAAGAAAAGATAAATAACTATATAATGGAATACAACCAAAAACAAGTTAGGAATCATTACCCCAAAGCTTCCTCTGAAAATCCCTCAAAAATGCTCTAAAACATCGCCCTAAACCGAGTTTGCAAAATCCAAAATGACAAAAATTACGAAGCCCTTTGGTTTTGAACACTGCCCAGGCATTTCCGCACCTGCGGAGCCTGGGCTCGCACCTGCGCGTGCGCTTGTGCAAACAAAATGAGCGATTCTGTGCAAATCACTTACCCCCTCTGCCTCCGCACCTGCGCATGCGCGCCTGCGGAAATCCCTTCCGCTTCTGCGGACCTTGCGCACCTGCGATGTCCATTGCGCTTCTGTGTGGTCACACCTGCGAGCCAAGTTCCGCAGGTGCGATTGCACCAGAAGGCAAAAACTTCAGATTTCTTCTATGTCCGAATTTGATCCGTTAACCATCTAAAACTCACTCGAGGCCCCCGGAACCTCGACTAACATACCAACCAAATCCTAAAACACCATACGAACTTAGTCGATCCCTCAAACCACATCAAACAATGCTAAAATCATGAATCACCCTCCAATTCAAACTTAATGAACTTGAAACTTCAAATTCACAACTGATGCCGAAATCTATCAAACCACGTCCGATTGACCCCTAATTTTGCACACAAGTCATATTCAATATTTCAGACCTAATCCAACTTTCGGAATCGGATTCCGACTCCGATATCAAAAATTCCACTACCGGTCCAAAACTCCAAAATTCGATTTTCTCCAATTCAAGCCTAAATAAGCTACGGACCTCCAAAATACAATACGTACACGCTCCTAAGTCCAAAATCACCCAACGGAGCTAACGGAACCGATAAAACTCTATTCCGGAGTCGTCTTCACACAGTTCTGACTACGGTCAAAATTCTAAGACTTGAGCTTTCGTTTTAGGGACTAAGTGTCCCAAATCACTCCGAATCATCCGGTAACTGAATTCAGTCACGCACACAAGTCAATACACATAATACGAAGCTGCTCAGGGTCTTATGCCGCCGAATGGGACTTAAATTCTCAAAATGATCGGCCGGGTCGTTACACCCCGATATCAAAAAGTCAACCCCCCGGTCAAACTTCCCAAAATTCGACTTTCGATATTTCAAGCCTAAATTAGCTACAGACCTCAAATTCACAGTCCGTACACGCTACTAAGTCCAAAATTACCCAACGGAGCTAACAGAACCGATGAAACTCCATTCTGGAGTCGTCTTTATACACTTCTAACTACGGTCAAAATCCTAAGACTTAAGCTTCCGTTTTAGGGACTAAATATCCTAAAACACTCCGAAATCAAAAGCAAGACCTCCCGGCAAGTCACATAAGCAGAAACAGATACAAAGAAAACAGTAAATAGGGGATTGGGGTTAATACACTCAAAACGACCAGTCGGATTGTTACATTCATGCTAAGGTAATGAAGGCAATTGAAGCATATTGTAGAAGCTACATTTGGTCGGGTACTAATACTATTACTAAGATGTGTACACCCAAATATAGTGGAGGGATTAATCTCACTAACTTGGTTTTGTAGAACAAAGCTACAGTGGCTAAAAACTATTGGGACCTCACACATAAACAAGATACAATGTGGATTAAATGAGTTCACATGTTTTATATAAAGGGACAAACAATAGAGCAGATAGCCATACCAAAACAATCAAGCTGGATGCTAAGGAAGATATTTGAAGCAAATGAGATTGTGCAGCTGAATCATATTACTGTGAAGATCGGGAGAAGTATGATAAGGCAATTGTATCTTTAATTACTTGACACTCAAAACAGAGTTCCCTGGAAGAGCTTTATGTACAAGAATGATGCCAGGCCTAAAGCCATTTTTACCATGTGGCTACATTTCCAGGTAAGACTACTTACCAATACTGGCTTCTCAGATGGGGTATGCACATTGAACTTGAATGTGTCCTATGCCAGGACCACTTAGAAACGAGAGATCATCTTTTTGTGGAATGCCTGTTTGCAAGAAACCTATGGAACATAATGCTACAATGGCTGAAAGTCCAAGCATATGTAGCACCAAACTGGGAACAACACTTAGTGAGGCTATCAAGAATGCTAAGGGGAGATCTCAGGCAACTCACATCTTTAAAATGTGCTATGCTGAATGTATCCATGCTATTTGGCTTTAAAGAATTTAGCGGATCTTTGAAAAGTGGAGCAGAACAATGAAGGCCATAGCTAAGGACATTGCCTATATGTGCAACCTCAGAGCAACAGCTGATATCAGAAGAATACTACAACTTCGCCCATTCTAGTAGTATAGAATCAGTCCTCGAAATGTTAGTATATATGAGAAATCCCCTACCTTGTGGGCAAGTATGGAAACCCTCTCTAGGAGGTGTGCCTACTACCCTTAGAACTATGAGAAAGTGTCTACTTAGTTTTTGAATTTAGACAGCTTGCTGAGTTGTAGCAATGCCGTGGTTTTGTATTCTTTCACCGGTGATTAATAATAATTAATTAGTTACCAAAAAAAAGTTTTATACTATCACATTAATTATAAAATGATCTACAATAACATATAATTAAATGTTAATATCAACCTTGATAGAATAAATCGAAAAAATAAATTAATAATCTGTTATGATTAATTAAATTATACTTAGTATAACATTCTAACATTGATAGTATATAAAACTTAAAACTCAATATAATTAAGGCTAATTAGTAAACTCATTTGCCAACGACTTTCTTCTTGATGTCATTGGCAGTGTCCTTGACTTTATCCCATGTACCTTTCTCTTCTTGTTCCGTTGCCTTTTCTAGTGTCTTCTTTGCCATCTCCGAGATTACCTAATTAATCAACATAACATTAATGCAATAACCATAACTTATTCTCCATAATAACGGGTAAATAAAAAAAATTACCCTCTATTGAGTCCTTCTTTGACCAGTGATAATTTCATACACGTTGAATCATTTTCATAATTTATTTATGAACACATGTCATGCAAAGGACGAAACTAGAATACGGGTCACATGTTCGGTCTAATTCAGTAATTTTTGTCGAAAGTCCAAATCATATATTTTTGAGCAATCCATTGAGTATATATAAATTTAGAATCCAGTAAATTCAAGGGACTAGAATTTCGAATCGATAAGTTCTAAATTTTTACTCCGTCTCTGTGCTCATAAACCGATTGACTTGGTATAAATACCCAACGCAGGTAAGTTAAATAGTTGAAAAGACTTACATTTCCAGCACTAGAAGAAACTGTCTCTTTAACAAATTCACCCACACTCTTCACTTCTTTAGCCCCTTCTTTCACTGCCTCTGCTGCTTCTATTATCTTTTGGCAAGTCTCTTTATCAATCTTCATTTAATTTTTCAAATTAAAAGGAAACAAGAAAATGTTCACATAATATTTATACATAGATGTGATCAATATTTAAGAAGAAAAATGAGAGTCTAAAAAACTGAAATAAATATTGTAAAACTCACTTTTTCAGAAGGTCTTGTGGCACTAACAAAGTCTCTATAAATCCATACATTTCCAGTCACAGTTATTAATCTAGTCGAAATACAATTGGACATAGTGGATACAACTTTCAAATGAGCCATTTTTTTTCTTTTTCTTCTTGATTTGGTAATTCTTAATTTTTTTGCTCAGGCCAAAGATTGAAGATGAAGTTTCTTTTTGGTTTTTATTTCCTATGTTATTGCGCTAGTACTTGCATAAACTTGAAGGTGGAGGCAAAATAGGTAACCACCTGTCTCTTTTTGAGGTTTTTGTTGCGAAAATGGAGAGAAATTTTCTATGGTTCATAACTGTCAGCTAACCTTTTATTTGAAGATACAAGATTTATTTTATTTATATTTTTGATAATTGTAACATTCCCTTTCTTTTTTTTTTTTGTGAAAATCGTTTCTCCGTTCCAATATCACCTGAAAAATTAATTTCTTTCTTCCTACTTAGGCTATAGATATTTTATAATATGGAGATGTGACTACTAGTTTTAATTTGCAACGTAACGGGTACCAATTATAACACTGGCTTTGTAATTAAAAAAATCCGATCTAATAAAATCTTTTTTAAAATTTTCCTACAAAAACAGTAATATTCTAACACAAGTAGTTCTTGACAAAAAGATGTTTTTAAAGGACAACAGAATTACTTAGAAAACATTTTCAAGCTTGGGGAAGTTTTTGGTTGCTTAGAGCAGCTTCTCAGAAAATGTATTTGACATTTAAGCCCCTTGAAGAAACCTTTTAAAATAAAATGTGGTAAACATTCAAACACTTTCTTTGGAAAAAATGACACCACATAGCTATTTTAAAATGCTGCTATTTAGGAATTAGTCAGTGCGTCCTGAAATTTAGTTTTTCAGTTCAATTTTTCAGTACAAAAATGTCCTAATTGTCTTAAAGTTAAAATTTTTAGTTTAAAATTTCAGGACAAAACAAATATTGGCTAATCGCTAAATAATATCGCTGAGAATGGCTATCTGCGCGCTTACCCCAAAAACACTTTTCCTTAAATGTCTTTTTCCAAAATCTCCAGATGGATTCTGCTTGACCTAAAGCCCAAGCTGGACAAGGCCCAAAAATGATTTGTTCACCCAACCATAGTGATCGGGGTATTATCACTTTTACCCCACGTCAGAAATTATTTACATACGATAGCCGATAAAATGTATAAAATTTGTATAATATTTGTATATAACATACAATGTGTATATATACAAAACAATATATAAATTTTATATATTTTTTTTACAGCAGCTATACAATGTCATTTTTTCATAGTGTTATGACTTTGAAAGTTCAAAAATAGCCATTTTACGGACTTGTTGCCACAGATTCAAAATTATTGAAAAAACAGCCAAATTTTGGAATTCAGGATATTTTTTTGGATTCCGAACAAAAAAAAGGTAAAACTCCATGACAGTATCCTCGATGAGATCCAAAACAATCTCATGGAATTTTACCTTTTTTTAAAAAAAAGTTTGAGATCCATGACACTATAATAGATTTCAAATATTAGGACAGTGTTCCGGACTTTTCACTTGTTTCAGTTCGAAATCTTTGTAGTGGTGTTTTCGCATCAAAAGTGACTACTTTTTGTTTAAAACTTGGTCCAAAAAGTGGCTAGCTGCATGGCCTATTTTAGCGCACTCTTTAATGATCAATATACAGAACAGTACTGTCCAAATTTATGCGTCACTGCTTTGCATTTAAGGAGTCCAGAACCTAAATGTGGTTCTTTTTGCCACGTAAGACGGAAATAAGTGTAAAAAAAAAAAGAATGACTTATCTATGTATAACGCTCTTTTAAAGAGAGCTATACATTAACGGACATTTTGGACGTTAATGTATAGCTCTCTTTAAAAAACCGATATACATCTATAACGCTGTTATTAAAGGCGTTATATGTAAAGCGCTTTTTTAAAGAGCGTTATACCTGTTTTGTGGGCCCACCAATAAGTCTCCTGCATTTAACTGACAGTAATAATAATTCAAATGAGTATAACGCCTTTTAAAAGAACGCTATACCTAAAACAATTCAGCCCCATCGAGCTAGGCATTGCCTTATTTAAAGGCGTTAGGATTTTACAAAAATCCATTCAAAAATATTCGTAACTCCTGTTAAAATTTTTCTTCTTGTTAAATTCTCAAGCATTTTTTCATAATGTCTGAAGAGCGAAAAGTAAGGGTTTCATTATATTTGGGGGGGGGGGGGGAGGGTTGAGGTTGTGGTGGCGAATAACACTATGAGTTATAGTTTATCTCCACAGTGTCATGTTAAGTTGCCACTTACAATGGCGTACGATATATTGATATCGTTGTTATGTAAAAAAATGAGTGTGAGAAAACGTTCGGTGAACCTTAAAGTAACCGGATGATATCAGTATTCCGTCATTCCGCAAGGGGTTGCTTGTTACGCTGAGTTTAACATCAATGATGATGAAAATTTGAGGGATTTTTTGAGGACTCCAGATGAATACCGGAAATTTCTTGTGATAAAAATGTTGGAAATGTATGTCAAGGTCGAAGACGTTCGCAATAATGAGGTTGAGCATAGTAGGGATAACCCTCAGTCGTCAGGTGGTTATTCTGAAGCAGTTTTTGCTGGACAGGTTCCGGCTGAAAGAGTTTGGCCTTATTTAAACTTATCACCACGGACGAAAGAGGAGCGAGGAAATAATTTCTCTCCTGCTTTATATAATCCACAAGACGAGTGGTAAACTTCAATTTTCCTTAGTATTACGATGTATATTTTTATTGTATTGAATTTATATTAACACTCATATATTTCACAGGGGGTACCGGCAAGATATAACTTTTACAAGTTATGAACCCACGCCCAATTGGAATATGCGTAGTTCTGGTATGTTGGATCATGGTGGTCCATCTGGGAGTCATCACCAACAGGATAATATCCATCAAGGAATGTCAACACATTACGACTTGTAAGTGAAGTGATACAACTATATGGAAAGTATTTATTAATTTGAGTAGCTTATTATTTTGTTGTTTGTGTAGTGAAAACGAGCAAGTTGAACTACCTGTCCTGACTCAATTGCCCGAAGACGACATATTAAATCGGGATCTGACAGATGCACAGAGTGAGGAAGAGAACAGTGATTATGACAACAATGCCGATGATTCCAAAGACGACACACCCTTCCCTTGTGAGGATGGTGATGAGGAAGAAGAGAATGAAGGACCTTATTTGACGAGGGAGTATGCTCCACCCCCCGTTAGACCAAGAGTGTACGAGTCCCAAGTGCCGTTTCATTCAAGGAAGATTCCCTACCTTGATCATTTTCCAAGTATGCCGGATGTGGATGCTCTCACAAGGGATTTTGATGAAATTCAGACAGCAATATGGGATGATTCTAGACCAACGGTGCTAGAAAAGGGCATGCTTTTTTATGATAAAGCGGGCCTAAGCAGGGCGGCGAAAATGTACAGCGTAAAAGAGTGTCATGAGATGACGGTATGGGAGTCAAGTCCGGATGTATACAAGGTTGTTTGCCGCAGATGGTTTATAGGTTGTCATTGGATGTTGCGTGCGAGCAAGAAGAACACAAGTCTGTGAAAAGTGGGTAAAAATATTCCCACCCACAGATGTAAAATGGACACATTCAATGGGAATCACTACAACTTGGATATTGACTTGATTTTTCTTGTCCTTATTTCACACCTTGAAACGTCTATAAGGTATAAAATCAAAGAGTGCATTACATCAGTCCACTAGGAAACATGCGTTTGAAATTGTTTATGGTAACTGGAATAAGTTATTTGAAGCTCTACCCAGGTACATGGCCGTACTGCAATACTTTAACCCCGGGACAGTTGTTGAATGAAAGCTTGAGCGGAGTCCGGGAAGACCAGAATATATATTCAATTACGTGTTCTGGGCATTTAAACCAGCAATTGATGGTTTTTCGCATTGCCGGCCGGTAATATCCATAGACGGCACTCATGTCTATGGAAAGTATGATATCAAACTGTTGATCGCCGTTGCAGTAGATGCTAATAGACAAATATTTCCTCTAGATTTGCTATTTGTGCCAATGAAAGCCAAGATACGTGGGCGCTGTTTTTGAACCATTTGAAAGATCACGTTGTCAAACAGTGTTCCGGTATTTGTCTAATATCTGATCAGCATGGTAGTATCTTAAGTTCTGTAAAGAATTTTCCTGCATGGAAAGAACCTTATGCCTACCACCGTTACTGTGTGAGGCACCTGAAGGCCAATTTCCAGAAGGCACATCCCAACAAGGATCTGCATGATTTGATGTGGATGGCAGCAACAGACCACCAAGAGCATAAATTCCGTAGGCACATGGAATCTATCAGGCAGGAAGACGAGAGAGCCTATCGTTGGTTGATGCGACATAAGCTTGACAAGTGGACTTTGCATGCAGATGGTGGAAGAAGATTGGGAATTCTGACTACAAATGTGTCAGAGTCTTTCAACGGATTATTGAAGTCGGCAAGAGGATTGTCTGTCACTGCCATGGTGCGCATGTCGTTCAAACAAATGGCGGAGAGGTTTGTTGAAAGGGCTACAGCTGCAACATCATTGATTGAAAGGGATGCTGAATTTATGCCACTACCGATGGAGAGATTTGAGAAATACAGGCGGCTAGCACATTGACATTCATTTTTACAGTATGATCAGGACAGAAATATTTTTGAAGTTCGCACCGCTATCCATCAAAGCTGGGGGAATAATGTACATACCATAAATGAATCTACAAGGTTATGCTTTTGTGGTAAATGGTCCATCTACCACATGCCGTACTCACATGCTATCAGATGCTTTCAACATGTTGGTTTAGGGCCAACCAACTACGTTGATAAACAATATAGTATTACTGCATACTTAAACACCTATAGTGGGCAGTTGCAGCCTGTGGGTGCTGAGCATTATTGCCTGCCGGAACCATTTAAAATGGTATGTAACAAGGAGTTTTTACGTCGAATACATGTGCAAAAGAGAATGCGTATACGGAACCAAATGGATGTTAGTGACACTATTTATGCGCGAAAATGTGGTATATGCTCGCAAACAGGACATGGCCGTCGAAAATGTCCTTCGGCTGGTTTGGGTGGCAGTGGTAATCCAGCTCCTGGTGGGAGTTCTTCTAATGTGCCCAACTATCAAGGATACACGTAGTAACTGGGTTTCGTAATATATTTGTAATAAGTGTATGTACTTGTTTATGTTGTAAGATGTATCAAATAAAATTATGTTTCCATTGTTGTTAAATCTTATTGATAATGGTCTATTTTTCAGTTGAGTAAATTAATGAATTTCTCCCTCCCGTTCATGTAATAAAAAATAGTATTAGATTAAAAAACGGAAATTTTTTTAGTAGACCTTCGAATTTCACGCTAAAATTATTATTAGAAAACTACACTGTCAGTGGAGGAAGATTTTTGATAAATATGTGAATATATATAGCGCGGTTAAATACTATATTATGTGTTAGCATAGCGCGGTTAAATACTACGTTATGTGTGTTGTCTTGTCGAACTGAAAAGCTGCCCGCCTGCGAAAAAGCTGTTTTGTATTCGAAAGAATCTTTAACACGCGAAGCATAGCATGGTTAAATACTACATTATGTGTGTTGTCTTGTCGAACTGAAAAGCTGCCCGCCTGCGAAAAAGCTATTTTGTATCCGAAAGAATCTTTAACACGCGAAGCATAGCGCGGTTAAATACTACGTTATGTGTTAGCATAATGCGATTAAATACTACGTTATGTGTGTTGTCTTGCCTATAAATAACGGACGCATTCTAGTTATTTTCTGCGCTTAACAATAAACAATAGCAAAACTCTCCATAAAATCAGGGTTTTTGTTTTCGCTTTAACAAATGTCTGAACGCCTTTATGTACCAAGGTGCCAGTGCGACAAAAAATGCTTGATGGCAGACTGTTAGGATGATAGTAAAGTTGGGCGCCGATACTGGATGTGTGTAAACAAGTTTTATAGGATTTCCGACGAACCTTTTTGCAATTTTGAGGTATGGATTGATGAACCCTGTAAGCAGGAATGCTACAAACAAACTTTGCAGTATATTGATGATTTGAACAAAAGATACGAATGTGATGAGGTTATGTATAAACGAGAAATTGTGGCATTGAAGGAGAAACTAAAAGAGGTGGAAGAAGAAAAAAATAAGTTATTGGATCAATTTGAGTGGTTGAAGAAGAGAATAGTTGACTAAATAAACCAATGTATGTGTTGAGTGTTGTATTTTATCTTTATGCTTTCCATGTCATGTATTTTCAGTATGTGTGCCGAATTTAAATTATGTTAAGTTGTTGTGTTTGTGTTGCAGTATTAAAATAATGAAGAACCCGGGAAATATATACATAATGCGCATATAACGAAAACAATAAAAATTATTGCTATTATTTACATAAAATAATATTTACATCAAATACAAAAAAAAAGAAAGAAAATCAAAGTGTTCCACAGTCTGTGCGCTTCAATGCAGCCGCTGGCCTGAGGCGCATCCCATCCCGCTCAGATACGATATCAGGATCATCCTCATCACGTCGCCTCTTTATAGCAGTATGCGCTGCAGCATGATCATCAGTAGTGCTGGCAGGATCAGTAGAAGGGGTCGTCGGTCGAGTAGTAACCTACAGAAGAATAAGTCAGCTTAGTATAGGAAAATATATATTAAGTCACAACAATTTAAATTGTCTTACCACGATCTCGTCGGGCTCCTGAATATAATCATCCGTCGTAGCCAGGTCAGCATCGCACAAAGCGGCCTCCGTGACGGGCGAGGATGAAGTCTTAATAAGAAAATTAATAAAGTTATTTATGGAAAATAAATGAGAAAAGAAAAAACAAATTTAAAGTAAATACTAATAAAAACATACCTGCACATGTGAAAGCTCCCCAACACCCCTCGATGATGAGCCATAACTCAGCTGGCGCCCACTATCCATATCTCGGGTCGGCCGATCCTCAGCAATGGTCGATGGGCCTGGGAAGTATGCATCCCAATGCTCTCCGGTAATGTCCGTGCCTGTGATCAATAATGGACCTGACGGGGTCACTTGCGAAGTCCTTGGAGTGAGCTGCAGCCCAAGGCTGTATGACGGCATGCTGCTGGGATACTCGTCCGACTCATGAAGGTCACCCGGCAAATAAGCATCAACATCATCAACAGGGGCCTCAACGCCCCCTTGCTGGGGACCACCTCCTCGCCGCCCACCACGACCCCGTGGGGTAGCCCTGCCTCGTGGGACACCCCTACCTCGTGGGATACCCCTACCTCGCTAGTACTGCTCTGGCACCACATAAGCAGGGTCGTGTCCTAAGCGCTGATCCTCTCGGGCTCGCTGCAGTGTCCGAGCAGCCACCTCTGCAACCCGCCGGCCATAATCGTGCAAAGCGGATGCTCCCTTGGTAGACTATATGTAGGCCAATAGCCTACACAACGTATAAAATATAAACTACAAAACACTATGTTACAATTATATAAGTAAAAATACTAGAAAACATACCAGGGCCTCGTGCCACCCGGCGTATGGAACGTACAGACCGCCAGCTCGATGAATGGGATTCCCGACGAAAAGTCGGATAACGTGGTGGTACCAGGGCATATACTCATGAATAGTATCCGTCCGGCTCTGTGAAGGGGGCTGAATTAGGTCAGCTCGTCGGTCCCAAGTATCGGCCTGCGCCTCTAGCCATGTCACATATGCGTCGTCCACCCTGGAACGATCATCCCGCTGATTATATGTGGGCTCCCATGTGGCCCCTTTCGGTACAAGCTGCGGACGACCAAACTGACGAAGTACCCGCTTCGTGGCATGATGCTCCACAATATCGAGGCATATCAGCGGGACGGAAGTACTCCAAATCAGTCTGCCGACCGAACAATAATTGAGCAGGCCACCTATCAAGTCGTCGCTGTATGGCGTCCAGATGAACTATTAAATAACAACAGAAAACGTGAGTATGCGCAATACATGTGAAGCTATACCAAGTAAACTTAGGTATACATTTATATGTGCGCCCTCCAGCATATCCAACAAATCCCTGCAAAGGGGGAGATTATGCCGAGCCTCGTAGATATGTACGTATCCCCTCCGGAGAACCCACCTCCTAGCTAGATGGAGAAACGGAGGTGGTACATCCGGAGGTAATGGTGGTAGAGATGGCTGCAACTGCAGGAACCGCTCCAGGACCAAACCTAACATACAAAGTTGACGTAAAATTTAAGATAAATTTTTACTAGATATGTTATAATGAATAGAGTATTCGAATATGTTGTCACCTATAGCAGCGGAAAAAATCCACATACGTCATGTTGGGTGCCCATGCTCGCCCGACATATCTGCCTGTACAAGTAGGCGAGAACAGCAGTACCCCAACTGTACTGGGGTAAATCATGTAGCCGCTGAAGATGATGAAGAAATCTCAAGCTGACTAGGTTCCCCGAAATATTCGGGAACAAGACCCCTCCAAACATAAGGAGCAGCAGCAACCTCGTATACCGGTGAATATGTAGATCATCTGTCTCGCCAGTGATGTCGGGGTGCAATATCTCCAAATATTATCGAATAGCTATCAAACTCATGCGACTGGCCCCTGAGTATACAGTCTCATCCTGTGGCCTGAAACTAGTGAGTTGTTGCAGCATGTCCAAATACTGCCCACGCGTTATCTCTCTCATGGCCTGAGGCAGTGCAACGGGCAATCCATCAACGAGCAGCCCATATAAAACCTCCACGTCCTGCAACGTGATGGTGGCCTCGCCAATGGGCAGGTGGAATGCGTGTGTCTCCGGTCGCCACCGCTCTATCAGGGCTGTGACCAAAGACCAGTCGAGCTACAACCGCCCGATCTCCAAAATTCTGTAGAAGCCCGTAACCCGCAGGCGCTGGACTACACGGGGATGGAGATCTCTGCCCTTCATAAAATCCCACATGTCGTCCACTCTCCTGGCGCGGAGAGTCTGGGCTAGTAACTCTCCCTCCCATACGTGGGTGGACCTATGATCGCCCGTAACATTAATAGCTCATCGCAGAAAGGTCCGGGATGCATATGCGGCAAGTCCATGTCATCTACTGTAAATTAAACAACATTAATTGTATGTTTTTTCTGTAAATTAAATAATTAATTTTTATAGTTATACAATATTTAATTGGACAGAGTATATATCTATGGGTTTCAGGCTTGATATTTGAGGCCCAGTAGCACCAAGCTATCCTGAATTCTTGTATGTGTCAATTTTATTATTTTAAATGTTAGTTTCATAATTTTGTATGTTTTTTCTGTAAATTAAATAATTAATTTTTATAATTATACAATATTTAATTGGACAAAGTATTAACATATGGGTTTCAGGCTCGATATTTGAGGCCCAGTAGCACCAAGCTATCCTGAATTCTTGTATGTGTCAATTTTATTATTTTACATGTTAGTTTCATAATTTTGTATATTTGTTTTGTAAATTAAATAATTATTTTTTATAATTATACAATATTTAGTTAGATAAAGTATTCACATATGGGTTCCAGGCTCGATATTTGAGGCCCAGTAGCACCAAGTTATCCTGAATTCCCGTATGTGTTAGTTTTATTATTTTACATATTAGTTTCATAATTTTATATGTTTGTCTTGTAAATTAAATAAATAATTTTTATAATTATACAATATTTAATTGGACAGATTATTCACTTATGGGTTCCTGGCTTGATATTTGAGGCCCAGTAGCACCAAGCTATCCTGAATTCTTGTATGTGTTTGTTTTATTATTTTACATGTTAGTTTCATAATTTTATATGTTTGTTTTGTAAATTAAATAATTAATTTTTATAATTATACAATATTTAATTGGACAGAGTATTCACATATGGGTTTCAGGCTTGATATTTGAGGCCTAGTAGCACCAAGCTATCATGAATTCTTGTATGTGTTAGTTTTATTATTTTACATGTTAGTTTCATAATTTTATATGTTTGTTTTGTAAATTAAATAATTAATTTTTATAGTTATACAATATTTAATTGGACAGAATATATATCTATGTGTTCCATGCTTGATATTTGAGGCCCAGTAGCACCAAGCTATCCTGAATTCTTATGGGTGTCAATTTTAATATTTTACATGTTAGTTTCATAATTTTATATGTTTGTTTTGTAAATTAAATAATTAATTTTTGTAAATTGGACAGAGTTTGTGTTTAATCTATCAATATAAGAGATACTTAAACTACATGGATACTACGCTAAAAGGCTCTACATTTTACTACGTTAAAAGGGCACTATATTACTAGTCTTTAAGCAAATAAATAATCTAAACTAGATAAAAATAACAATAAATTTAATCATAAAATATTCACGAAAATACATATAAAACAGTAAAAGAAATTTATTAAATATTTTTATTAACAAATAATAATGATTTCTCATTTTTTACATATTTTTTTAGAACACTAATATCTTAGTCCGGATAAAAATAACATACTAGTTTAATCGCAAAAAACAAAACACAAAATAACATGAAAACACATTCAAAACAACTAATATGCATTATTTATACGAGTTTCGACATAAACTAAATCGGAATACCTCGATTTATATTTTTTGGAAAGTTGATAAATTGAAAATTTGAGTCCGAAACAAGCAAACCACAACAATAGAAGGCTTGGCTAGGATGTGGGACCTATAATCTTATCGTTTTGTGTGACGGGTGAGGTTCACTTGGAGAAATTTTTGGGGGGGAGGGGAGGGGAGGGGGACCGCTTCGGATTTTTAAAAAAATGGGGAAGGGGACTGGTTTTAATCGTGAGGAAGAAGGGAGGGGACCGTTTTTATCTATGTATAGTGCGGTATATAACAGCGCTATACATTTTGGACGTTAAGGTATAACGCTCTTTAACATAGTTAGGTAACTATTTTTTTTTACACGCATTTTCGTTCTTTTTGTCAGAAAAAAACCACAAATGGATTCTGGACTCGCATTTAACTACTTCTATTCCTGCATGTTGCAGCTAGCTACACTACCTCAGAACTCAGACTGACAAGACTTGAAATTTCTGTTAATTTTATTAGCTTCCCCATAATGGTCCCAAAACATATTATTTACAGCTTCATCAATTGAGGTTCCCTAGGCCCAACAAATTCAATTCAGCTTTTCAGGCCCGTCAAAGATTTTTGTCAAATATTGACAAGCAATTGTTTTACTTCCATCTTCGAGAAATAATGTAATCGTTTTTCTTATAAGCTAGATCCTTAATGATTTATTAATGACTAATAGGTAAAATGAGGCCTACGATGAATTTAGAAGTCTTATACCGTGGGTTCTAAGATGAAATGCATCGAGCGACCCTCCCCCCCTCCATAATTGCATCAAGAGTCTTACACCTGACTCTTGAGATGTGAATTATCTCAGGCACATTAGTATGACGTACTCCTTCTACTCGAATCAGGTTTGAAACTAGACCTTGATTCGGGGTGAGATCCGAGTTCTAAAAAGTGTTCAAATGCATTTATATTATTTTTTACTCAGTTATGCATGTATATATAGTTCGAACCAGAAGTAGTAAGTTCTGTAAAACTTATGATTTCCATGTTAGGTCCCCGATTAGTGGAGGACATTGTGTCTTATTGAATTGTCCCACATCAGTGGGATTTGAGGTCCTTGATCTCTCTTTATATAGTCTTTGTCAATCCTCACCTCATAAGCTAATTTTTGGAGTTTAATTAAGCCCAAGAACCATTTATCATGTCTTATCATGGTATTATACTTTAGTCCTTATTTTAAAGGAAGACGAATTGCCTTTTCTAAATTAATGTGTTTGGCTCCTCTAATTAATTCTCAAATCATATGCCTTAGCTTTGCAGGGAACTATCCCTCCGTCTTAAATTATTTCTCACATTTCTCTTTTGCACAACCTTTAAGAAACATTAATTAGAAAAGGTTTTTGACTATTTTAAGATATAAACTATTTTTATTGAATATTTATTCTATTTATGTATTATCTCGATCTTCAAGAACAATTACAAGTAAGGGTAAAATGAGAAAAAAAATAATTAGTTTGTCTTGAAATTCTAAAATGATAAATAATTTGAAACAACTATTTTTGGAAATCATGACAGATAATTTGAGACGGAGAAAGTATAAGCAAGAAGTAATTTCTGAATTCGAGAATATTTCTTGACATGTTACGTACTCCTATTCATTTTTTCTCCAAAATAGATGATTGATTTGGTAAATTAAGAAGAAAGATGTTTTAGAATATTATAATTGAGAGTTCTTTCAATATCCTCAAAACAAAATCTGAGATGTCCATTTGAATATTCTATGAATTTTCGACATTATCCTCGATTGATCCCAAGAATACTTATCTCTAGTAGAATTATGTATAGGAAATTGAAGAAGGAATATCATAAAAAAGGAGATGAGTATGATCATAGGCAAAATTAGTATTTAGAGTTTATGAGTTTTGAACTTGTCATCAAGTTTATAATACTTTTTAGTTACTGAATTGTCAATTAAATATTTAAATATATAATAAATTTATTAATATAAATATAAAATTAAAATAAAAGTTATTAAGTTCGTCTTAACCCGTAAGTAATATTCTACCTACGCGCCTGAATATCAAGTGTCGTTCATCCAGACGCCTTACTTCTGTACAATGTTACAAGTGTTAAGGAAAGAGCTTGCATGAATTGCATGGCCAGCTTGAAAGACTTGAATTGCGTGATAATTTTAAACTTAATAAATACATGTCGATAGGAATTTGTTTTTTACTGGGTTGACATTTATAAAACATTAGTTATCTTTCCCTTTCGTTCACCTAACTCTGACTATAGTCTATGCACCGAGCTAGCTATATTGAATGAATATTGTTACCACACTATTTTTATTAAGGAGAAGCAAAATATAAAAAGGTAAATATATAAAAAAAACTTTAAAAACTTAATATATGGTATCTATATACATAATTAAATATTTTATTTAATTATATAGTGTAATTTTGCAATAAAAAGTGGTAATTACCTTGACTCATATTAATTATTTGTATTTAAGTTTAATACGTCTCCTAAAATAAAGTATTTAATAACCTTAATTATAGGAGTATTTGTCTAAACTATCATTTTATCTATCTTTAAATGTCTCTACAGTTAACAGTACTTCACTAATTACAATTGTAATTAAGGGTAAATTTGGATATTACATAGCAATAAATGATTTGTTGTTTTACTATATACAGTCAAATCTTTCTATAATAATCTTATTTATTTCGATATTTTTTGGCAGCTATAGTGAAATGCTGTTACAGAAGACACATATTATAACATAACACAAAAATTAGTTCCGAGAAAAATTTGGCTCTTATAGTGAATGACTGTTATATAAGGATACTGTTATAAAGAGGTCTTACGATACATGTCAAATATATTTGAAATAAATTCAATTTATCAAAACGATTAATGTACCGGAGAAGCACTAGCACTATATAATTCCTTTCCTTAATTACTCAATTGTCCCTCAAGTATATCTTTAAATAGACCTCTTTGTCACCATTTCTTCCATACCACAATTCACCAGCATTAGTCTAATTTTTGTGTGTGTGTGTGTTTTAGAGAGAGAAATAAAGAGAGAGAGAACAATATGGCAAGTCGGTACGTAATGTTCATGTTTGCATTAGTACTAGTGCATGCAACAGCAAGAAACATTCCTCAAGTTACAAAACCTAATAACGAGGTTCAAACTCATGACAAAAATCCAAACACTGAGATTCTAAGTACTGCTCCAACACCAAGCACTGGAGAAGGCCTTAATGATAAGAAAAACTTCATCACATTTGGTGGCATAGGCAGCTGCTCGGGAATTGGTGGTTATGGTGGGATTTTGCCAACTCTTGGCGGAGCCGATGGCGGTCTTGGCGGAGCCGGTGGTGGTTTTGGCGGTGCCGGGGTTAAAGGACTTGGTGGCGTTGGCGCCGCCGGAGGCGTTGGTGGCGTTGGTGGTGTTGGTGGTCTAGGTGTTGGTGGTGGAGTTGGTGGTTATAAGGGTGTTGGAGTTATCATTCCTTAGAAGTTTTACTAGTGTTAGTTAATGTCCCTCCACTATTATATGTCCAAGTTCTTGTGTTTTCATTTTGAAGTTTTTTTAAGTGTGAGTACTATTATTCCTAGACTATTAATGTGTTAGTTATTGTTCCTAAGCCATTGTAATAAGGACATAGTGATAGTTTGTTTAGGTTGTTTTACGTTATGTTCATTTCCCATGTAATTGGGATTGTTGGTTTAACTTGTTTCTAATGTTTGAACTTCGTTTCCAAGAATTTTTCCTTTCTAGTTTAACTCTTTAGTCTTTAAACTTATGAAGGCTTTTATTAGCATGTTAAGTATATGGTCATGTTTTCTGCCTTTTCCTTCTTTTTTCATATTATATTTGGAAGGAAATTGAGATGAAACAAATTAAATGATAAGAATCTTACCTCAAGTATGAAACTAAGCACATGTAAGAAAATATGTATACAATAAGGTTACAACTTATGATCAGACAATTACAAATAAATCTCTATGCTAAGTATTAATAGACATGGTAAAAATGGTAACTTCTGCTGCTATAATATGTTAAGCAACACTAGCAATACAAGAGTTGAGTAACAAGAAAATTATCTATTTTTCTTTTTGTTAGTGCTCAAGCACATGCAAGATGCGCTATTTATAAAGTTCATATGATTGTTGGATAATTTCAAGTGGCTTTGACGATCTCAGTAGTAGTCCAGGAATAATCATACTATCATAATTATACAAATTTATTAATTATGTTGGACCAGCTTACAATTTAATTATCTTTTCCGATCTTGAAAATGTTGGATGCCATTGGAGTATCCCCAATTTACAGAGTTGATTTTTTAACAAGATTGTCAATAATATATTCTTATATCAGAATAATATCTAAAGAATAATGATATATATAAATACTGTTACAAAAATAAAAACAAAATAATAATATAGTCATGTCATTAATGATATAACATAAATATTGTATACCATTTTATAAATATCATTTTTTATGAACAAGTATTTCTAATAGGAAAAGAATGGATATTTACATATTTCCCTTTCCATATCCAATATGGGACTATTAAGTCTCCTTATTATTTTCACTCATGTACACATCCTGTTTAACACATACTCTTCTATCTGAGGGGCTTTTTTTTTTTTTTTTTGTTTTTGTTTTTTTTGGTTCTTTACACAAATTTACAACTTTATACCATATATAGACAAATTGTATTTACAACTCCTCATCACCTTCTTCACCACCTTAGCTTTGCTGGGAAATATTTTCCAATGAGAGACATGTAGTAAGGCTTGACTTCTTCCACATTAACCCTAACTTTGCTTTTGCTGTACAAATCATATTTGTTAAAAATATGAAGCCACTTCAAATTCTCCTTATCTTCTTCATTCATTAAATGTTTGTAAGTTCCAGATTTATGCAATGGATAAAATGAATGATATCTTAGGATAAAAAGACCAGCTGATGGTAATGTTGTACCATTCTCTTTTGCAACCATGTACATATAATCGTCATGACCCCATGACATCATAACATTATCTAGTCCACAACCCTCAAAATAAACTCCATTTTTAGTGTTGTAAATTGGGTTATTAAAATCTTGATTTTCTTTGAAGTATTTGTAATGAATAATTGATTCATCAAATGCACATCCAACAGGGAATGCGTCACCTACAACTGCCCATTGAGGAAGTCCTCCAAACTTAGGTAAAACAAGAATTTTACCTAAGTCATGAATTAGGGCAGTTAAATGAATCCAATCTTCATTAGGATAATCTTTTCTAATAGCTTCGGCACTTTGTAACAAGTGCTGAATTTGGGGTTCGTCTAAATCAGGATCACTGTCATCGACAACATCGTTGAGTAATTCGCAACATTCCCATATGCTCACAGCTCATTTGTGCCTTGTCTAAATTTGCATAGTCTTGTCTCATTTTCTTGACAAAGTCATAGGTTTGATGTATGTGTTGTGTTTTGTAGAAATTTTCTACCCCTTGTTGCCTTGCACTTTCTGCATTATTGTAGTCCCTAAAGTTATGGCCAAATGCATTGGTTTGGGGTACCATAAATTGATCACCCTCTAATGCCAATTCTTTTCCATTGCCATGGATTTTCTTTTCCTCTACTTGGATATTCATTTTGTGAATAAAATGTAGAGGCAAACAGAACCACAATCTCAAATTTTAGAAAGTAAAGTAAAACAAAGCAAAAGAGGGACAATCAAGAAGCAAAGAAGGTAGGATAGCTTAGTTTTTTTCCCTTTTTTATCTCAAGAAAGAATGGAAGTTATGTGATGTGATATTTAAGTAAAAAAAGGTTCAGTATTTATAAGTGCTAGAAAGTCCTTCCTAAGTTATTCCTTCCTGAAAAATCTTGAACTAGATAATCTTTTCACCTCCCAAATTTTTCTTAAGTCCAGTATCCACTTAACAAGTGTTTGGATAATTTACGTTAGAGGATAAAGATCAATTAGCTACCTATATGGCTATATCCTATGCAAATAATCTGATCCAATATTGATATTTGCTAATCGCAAATATTTTCAGTGAATATAGATTTAAAATCACTAATAGCCAAGCATTATTTTGGTGAAACAGATTAATATGTTCAGACTTCAGTACCTTCGGAAACTCTTGTAACATGACCAAAGAAAAGAAATAGCTTTCCCATAAGGAAACTCAACGTTTTGGGCTCGATATCTATAGTGTATAATCTAAACTAAATAGAATTTCACATTAAATATATATATATATATATATATATATATATATACCCGATTTCGGTGGCAGGGGAGTTGCCTCGAGGGTAACCTCATAATAGATCGGTATATATATATATATATATATATATATATATATATATATATATATATATATATATACACCCCCGATTTCGGTGGCAGGGGAGTTGCCTCGAGGGTAACCTCATAATAGATCGGGCTCTAGCTCAAAGATAGAACATCAAGCCTGGAGATCGAAGTGCTCACTGAGATCGAGGCCAACAACAATCGAGATCAAGCATGACTGGCTTCGAGTAAGGCATAATAACAGAATGGCGAGATGTCAATAATCGGTCGAAGATCACGGCGAAAATCCCAAAACAGATCAAATCAAAGCGGTTATTAGTGCCAATCATGGGATCTATTTCCGTTATTAGATTTGTACCTTATTTAGGATTCCTCTATTATATAAAGAAGGATCCCATTCACTTGTAAAAAAATAATGATTATTCACTGATAAGAATATACATATACGCTGCTTTCTTTATTTTACTTACTGTTCATCGCTGTTTGTTCCATCCTCCATTGTTCTTATTAACTAATCTTGAGACTATCTCGAATCGACGTCGAGGTATTGTTCGGGGACCGGTTTGATTTATTTTATTGTCCAATTTATCTATTTAATTCGTTATTTATCAATTGGTGCTGGTTCAAATCATATATCCTTAAAACCACAATATATGTTTAATTGTTACTTAATTTTTAGGGTAAACAGTTTGGCGCCCACCGTGGGGCTAAGGATAATAGTGATTGTTCAGTACTGATTCTGGTAAAATACACTATTTTACGCTTGTTCTTGTCAAGTATCTTTGCTTTCAGGTTAAAACATGTCAAACTCACAAAATGCATCCACACACGGTGACAATGGCCTCGGATTCCACGATGAAAACGAAAATGTGATTGCTCCAGGAGTCGAGGTGCCACAGGTTAATCTCGGGGGAGCATCGGTTGCCAACCCAGTCGATGTCAGTTCGCACGTTGCTCTAAACGCGGGCCTAGGCGCAAATCTCGATGGGAGCATACGCAGAGAAGGCCGATCTAGTGGCCAAGGGACACAGGGCAGAGGAGACGAAGGAGTCAGTCTCCAAGTGATATTTGATATGCTTCAGGCTCAGAAAGTCGCTATTGCTCAGTTAAAAAATCAACATAGAGCTCCAAATAGGGTCGAGACGGAAACTACCTACCGTACCGAGCCAGTATCGGAAAGGTCGAATGGTAACGAATCTGGGACTGATCCTGCGGTAATGAAAATGCTCGAGGAGCTCACCAAAAGAATTGAATCAGGGGAGAAGAGAATCAAAGCCAACGATAAAAAAATAGAGACATACAACTCTCGAGTTGATCAGATACCGGAGGCATTGCCAATCTTAAATGGGATGGATTTGAAAAAGTTTGTACAAAAGTCGTTTCCTCCAAGTGCGGCTCCGAAGCCTATTCCAAAGAAGTTTCGTATGCCAGACATACCCAAATATAATGGGACCACCGATACCAACGAGCATGTTACTTCATATACATGCGCCATCAAGTGTAACGATTTAGAAGATGATGAAATCGAATCTGTGCTGTTGAAAAAATTCGGAGAGACCCTTTTGAAGGGAGCAATGATTTGGTATCACAACCTGCCACCAAATTACATCGACTCATTTGCCATGTTAGCATATTCTTTCGTAAAGGCACATGTCGGGGCCATAAAGGTCTCAACAAAGAAATCAAACCTTTTCAAGGTAAGGCAAAGGGATAATGAAATGCTGAGGGAGTTCGTGTCCCGATTTCAAATAGAACGCATGGAGTTGCCACCGGTCACAGATGATTGGGCCGCTCAAGCTTTCACCCAAGGGTTGAAAGAGCAGAGTTCAATAGCATCACGTCAGTTGAAATAAAATTTGATCGAGTATCCAGTTGTAACTTGGGTAGATATGCATAATCGATATTAATCGAAGATTAGGGTCGAGGACGACCAATTAGGATCCCCTTCCGGTTTAGTACATCCAAACAGGTCAGCAGTTAAAAACCAGAGGGACATCGACAGAGAGCCAAGGTCGAACAGAGACCGATATCAACCATATACCGCAGATCGAAAGAACAATGTTTCAGGATTCAATTCCGCCCGGAATGATCGAAGAAGTGATCGAGGATAGAATTCTCGGGGATTTATGAGCACAAGTGGTTTTGACAAGTATGCCGATCCCACAGAGGCACCTTGGTTATCGAAATATAACTTTAGCGTCGATGCATCGGGCATTGTATCGGCAATCGGAAGGATCAGAGATACTAGGTGGCCCAGACTCATACAAACTGATCCTTCCTAAAGAAACCCAAATTTGATGTGGAAGTATCATGGCACTCATGGTCACAAGACCGAGGATTGCAGGCAATTAAGGTAGGAGGTAGCCCGTCTATTCAATGAGGGCCACCTTCGAGAGTTCCTCAGCGATCGAGCCAAGAATCATTTCAGAGAAAGGGACACCAATAGGAAAAATGAACAGAAGGAACCCCAACATGAAATTTATATGATTGTCGGTGGGGTCGATATTCCACAGGGACCCATATTCAAACGCACTAAGATATCAATCACTAGGGAAAAACGAACCCGAGATTATGTGCCCGAAGGCACTTTATCATTCAACAACGAAGAAACAGAAGGCATTTCTCAGCCCCACAACGACGCTCTGGTAATATCCATCTTATTGAATAAAGTTCAAGTTAAGCGTGTTTTAGTGGATCCAGGCAGCTCGACGAATATCATCCGATCAAGGGTCGTGGAGCAGCTCGGCCTACAAAATCGAATTGTACCCGCAGCTCGGGTCTTAAACGGCTTCAATATGGCCAGTGAAACAACTAAATATGAGATTATTCTACAGGTAAATGTGGCTGGAACCATTCAAGATACCAAGTTCCACGTAATCGAGGGCGACATGAGGTACAATGCCCTACTCGGAAGGCCTTGGATCCACAATATGAGGGCGGTCCCTTTGACTCTCCACCAAATGATGAAATTCCCGACGTCGGACGGTGTAAAAACATTATATGGGGAGCAGTATGCTGCAAAGGAAATATTTGCGGTCGATGAGGTAACACCGATATCGACACTATCAACCTCAAAAAGGTCGAGCATCAAAGGTAAACAGGAAGTCAAATAGCAATCACAGCCACCAACCTCGACCTAATCGGGGAAGCAGGAGATAGAAGAAGAAGAGGAGGATTTTTTGACCCCTCAGACTTTTATTGTTCCCGAAGATTCTGACGCCACGGTCGAAGAGCTAGAACAAGTTATATTGATCGAGTACCTGCCCGAGCGAAAGGTATACCTGGGAATGGGATTAGCCCCCAAACTCAGGAAAAAGCTTATTCAATTTCTTATTGATAACATAAATTATTTTGTTTGATCCCATTTAGACATGATAGGGATCCCACCAAAAATAATGATGCATCGGCTAAGCCTGGACCCTAGGTTCAAACCGGTGAAGCAAAAGAGAAGACCCCAGTCCGAGGTAAAGCACGCATTCATAAAGGACGAAGTAACTAAACTTCTCAAAATAGGGTCCATTAAGGAGGTGAAATATCCCGAATGGTTAGCTAATGTAGTTGTAGTCCCTAAAAAAGTGAACAAACTTAGAATGTGTGTAGATTATAAGGATTTAAACATGGCGTGCCCCAAAGATTCTTTTCCGCTGCCTAACATCGATCGCATGATCGATGCCATGGCCGGTCACGAGATCCTTACTTTTCTCGATGCCTATTCTGGGTACAATCAAATCCAAATGAACCCGGAGGACCGAGAAAAGACTTCATTTATCACCAAGTACGAGACATATTGTTATAATGTAATGCCCTTGGGGCTAAAAAATGCAGGAGCTACTTACCAACGCCTAGTAAATAAAATGTTCAAAGAACAAATAGGCAAATCAATGAAAGTTTATATGGATGACATGCTAGTTAAGTCCCTACGCGCAGAGGACTATTTGGCTCATTTGCAAGAAACGTTCGAGATTTTTAGGAAATACAACATAAAGCTCAACCCCGAGAAATGTTCTTTCGGGGTCGGTTCGGGCAAGTTCTTTGGCTTCATGGTGTCGAATCGGGGGATCGAGATCAATCCCAATAAAATCAAGGCCATCGAAGACATCACCATCGTAGATAGTGTAAAAGCCGTGCAGAGGCTAACTGGACAGATAGTTGCCTTAGGCCGATTCATTTCGAGGTCGTCGGATCGATGCCACAAATTTTTCTCTCGACTAAAAAAGAAGAACGATTTCGCCTGGACCCCGGAATGCCAACATACATTAGAGGAATTGAAGCGATACCTATCGAGCCCACCACTACTTCACACTCCAAAGGCAGATAAGAAACTTTACTTGTACTTGGCAGTATCAGAAATCGAGGTAAGTGGTGTCCTAGTTCGAGAAGAGCAAGGTACGTAATTTCCCTTTTATTATGTAAGTCGAACCTTAGGAGAAGCAGAAACTAGATATCCACACTTGGAGAAATTGGAACTTGCACTGATAAGTGCCTTTAGAAAGTTAAGACCATACTTTCAATGTCATCCCATATGCATATTAACCACTTACCCACTTCATAATATTTTGCACAAGACCGAACTATCGGGCCGATTGGCCAAATGGGCCGTCGAACTCAGTGGGTACGATATCAAATATCAACCCCGGATGGCCATCAAGTTTCAAATTTTAGCGGACTTCGTGGCCGATTTCACGCTAACCCCCGTACCCAAAGTTGAAAAGTAACTCTTGTTAAAATCGGATACATCATCGGGGGTATGGACCCTCTTCACAGACGGTGCTTCGAATGTGAAGGGGTCCAGGCTAGGCATCATTTTGAAGCCGCCCAGGGGTAGCACTATTAGGCAATATATCAAAAATTCTAGATTGACTAACAATGAGGCCGAGTACAAGGCCATGATTGCAGGTCTCAAACTATCTAAAAGCTTGGGAGCAGAAGTCATTGAAGCCAAGTGTGGCTCTTTACTGGTGGTGAACCAAGTAAACAAAGCCTTCGAAGTTCGAGAGGATAGAATGGTATTTGGATAAACTGCAGGTAACTTTGCACCGTTTCAAGGAATGAACTTTGCAGCATGTACCTCGAGAACAAAACAGTGAGGCCGATGCACTTGCAAATTTGGGGTCATCGGTCGAGGATAGTAAGATCAGCTCGGGGACTGTCGTTCAACTCTCGAGATCCGTCATCGAGGAAGGTCATACCGAGATAAACTCTACAAGCTTAACATGGGATTGGAGAAATAAATATATTGAATACTTGAAGAACGGAAAGCTCCCATCGTACCCTAAAGAGTTGAGGGCCCTACGAACCAAAGCTGCTCGATTCACATTGGCTGAAGATGGAACATTATACAGAAAGACATTCGATGGTCCATTGGCAATATGCTTAGGACTAGGAGACACTGATTATATTTTATGAGAGGTCCATGAAGGCACTTGTGGGAACCACTCCGGCGCCGTATCACTGATTCACAAAATCATTAGAGCATGATACTACTGGGATATCCTGGAAAAAGACACTAAGGAGTTTATTCGAAAATGTGATAAATGTCAAAAGTTTGCACCGATGATCCATCAGCCCGAAGAATAACTTCATTTAGTCATGTCCTCATGGAAATTCATGAAATAGGGGATGGATATCATCGGTCCTCTGCCATCGGCCCCAGGTAAAGCTAAGTTCATTTTATTTATGACTGACTATTTCTCTAAATGGGTTGAAGCACAGGCGTTCGAGAAAGTGAGAGAGAAAGAGGTTATAGACTTCATCTGGATCACATCGTATGCCGATTTGGGATACCCGCCGAAATAGTGTGTGACAATGGAAAATAATTTATCGGCAGCAAAGTGACGAAATTCCTCGAAGACCACAAAATAAAAAGGATATTATCAATGTCGTATCACCCTAGTGGGAACGGATAGGCCGAATCAACGAACAAGACTATCATTCAAAACCTAAAGAAAAGGTTGAACGACGCTAAGGGGAAGTGGAGAAAAATTCTACCCAAAGTCCTTTGGGCATATCGAACAACATCAAAGTCCAGTACGGGGGCAACCCCGTTCTCCTTAGTGTATGGCTCCGAAGCTTTGATCCCAATCGACTTCGGGGAACCCAGTGCCAGGTTTCGACATACAACAAAAGAGTCAAATCACGAGGCTATGGAAACTAGCCTCGAATTATTGGATGAAAAACGAGAAGCCGCACTCGTTCGAATGGCTGCACAAAAGCAACAAATCGAAAGATACTACAATAGGAGAACCAACCTTCGCCACTTCAGAGTCGGGGACTTAGTCCTAGGGAAAGTCACCATCAACACTCGAGATCCTAATGAAGGGAAGCTCGGCCCAAATTGGGAGGGACCCTACCAAGTCCTCGACATCGTCGAAAAGGGATCTTATAAGCTCGGCACGTTGGATGCGGAACAACTGCCAAATAATTGGAACATATCGCTTCTCAAACGGTATTATTGCTAAGGTATGACTTTATCTCTTTTTTTTTTATTTATATATTCGACACTCACTCACTGCAGGTGTTCGATCGAAGACATCGAGACCTCAAGTTTTAAAGTACGTGTTGCACTCTTTTTCCCTTAGATCGGTTTTGTCCTAAGTGGGTTTTTCCGGCGAGGTTTTTAACGAGGCAACAATTATGTGCTACCTGAGGATAATTCAACAGTATCCAAGGCTTCTTTACAATCAACCTCGAATACTGGGGGGCGTCACCCTCGGATGTTACACTTTCGAGAAAAATACTTCGTGTCAAAGGGTCTCGATAGAGAAACTTTGTAATTGGTCAAACGGTCGAATGAACTGTGTCCGTATAGATTAGTCGAGCCCCGATGGCAAAATATGTACGCATGTATAAATTATACAAAGAAGCATTCTTTCTATATCAAAAATCTCGAGTCTCAAAGAAAATTTTCTACTATACAAGCTCCATACTTATGATTTTGTGAGAAATGACTCAAGGGCCAAGTGCAAATATATCTCGTACAATCGGGGACTACCGTCGACGATCGACATATTCGAATAAGCTAAACTCAAATTCATAAGACCTCAAAGAGGCACCCCTCAATCTATAGGCCAAGAACATCACTCTCGGGGACTAACACTTCGAATAAGTTCGAAGTGTTATTGGGAAATAAGTCCAAGAGGCATACCCAAAGGCTACAACCAAATTAAGGCGGCTCGGAGACGTCTGAATCCCTCAATAAAAGTAGACCTTCGAATTATTTGAAAAATCGGTTAAAAAAGGCTACCCTCGGCAAGTAATCAAAATGGCTTCGATGAAATCAGCCGTAGAAAAACCTTAAGAGGTATCAAAATTTCTTAACACAAATGTGCTAAGGCACAAAAAGCAAAGGGGTTTCAATCGACATCAAACCCTCAAAAAACCCAATGGGTAAAGAATATGTGTTAAGGCATAAAATGTTTTTTTACTAAGTCTTCTAAGCCGAAAAAGGGAAAAAATAGCCATCTTTTAGAGGCCATATCGGTCCAATCTAAAGAGCCTAAGGGCCAATACACTTAGAATTCGAGATTTTGTTCTCACTCAATTCGGACTTGAGGGTTCCCCCATTCTGAGTTCAGATAAAACTGACTTGAATATAGCTCGAGGATTCATCATTATTTGATATAAAACATTAAGGGGTATGTTACTGTGAGTTCGAAACTTACTCAAACTCGGCTATAAAAAAGTATGATTATGGCTTTGATCAAGCCATCCGAAATCAAAATCCCGAACATATTGTTGAGCTCGGGGACTCACCCTCGCTTGACTAAAAAACCTAAGGTTTTGTTCTATCTGAGTTCGAGCTATTGCTCACTCGATTATAGAAGATACAACAACCCGATTGCAACGACGTTTTCACAAGGCAAAGGCAAAACAGAATTTATCATAAATCAGAAATCGGAGACAAAACGAAAAGAAAAAGAGTCTTTCACATATGCAAAGTATTAACAAAGACCACATGGGGTCTTACACAAATTATTTCCTAAGTGCCTAGTCCGCCTCGGGAGCCGCATCTTCGGGAGCTTCATCTTCATCTCCTCCATTCTCAGATCCACTCACAGAGTCTTCATCATCGGAAAGCAAAGCTTCGGCCTCGTCCTCCAAAACCTTCGCACTCTCGATATCGACCGTGAGGTCAAATCCACGAGCATGTACCTCCTCAAGAGTCTCTCTCCGAGACTGACGCCTAGCATGCTCGGCAACACGGGACAATCTAACTTCAGCAGCGTCAGAAATTTCCTTTGCCCGAGTGTTAGCGGCTTCAACTCTGCCTCGGATGTGGCCCTTGCAAGCTCAACAACCAACCGTGTCTTGAGCTTTTCAACCTTCTGGGCTCAGGGCAAGTTCTCCTCCTTCACACTTTGGAGTTGACGCTCAACCAAAGATAATTGGGCCCGAACCTCATCTTTCTCCGAGGCGAGACGGTCCACGTTCTGCTTCCACCCCAAAGTCTCTGCCTCTTTCATCTTGGCCTCCTCACGAAGCTGCTCAACCAATTCGGCCTTCTGCTGAACCTGCAGAATCAAAGTGTTAGTCACCAATATCAAGTTAATACATAACAAGCTCCCAAAAATTTACATTACCTGCTCAATGAGCTCTGTCTGATCTTGATGAGCTCTTGTCAGCTCGGCTCGAATACTCATGATCTCCTCTTCTTTTTGCACATAGAGGAGTTTGAGGGCGTCTCTCTCCTCCATAAGCTTTTTGATATCAGCCTCACATCGGGCTAGCTCAGCCCGGTATTTGGAGGACGATTCTCGATGGAGCGTCGTAGCCTATGCAGAAAGAAATGAAATCAGACATAGAGAAATAAGAACAAACGCAGGCATGGTAACATCATCGACCACAAGTAAAATTCAGTTGGTTCAGAAGCCGCTGAGCCTCATCAAAAATGAGTGATGCGTCCAGGTCGGAAACATCATCGACCCCCGCGAAGCAGCCGCGAAATATATCATCCCCTTCGGGGGCCGTCCCTACATCAGGTGTCCCCATGGACCGGGCATCCTGAAACTGCCCCTCAGAGAACGTGGGGGCGGGAGGTGAATCATCAATGTTAATTTCCCGAAGCTAGTAACTTGGGGCATTCTCTTCTATTTGAAGGGCCTCAGAACTAGACTCTTTCAGCATACCCACCGGTTGCTCATCACGGCAGGAGGCATCCTCAACACCCGATGACTCGGGAACTTTGCCCGGACCTTCTTTCGAAATCACCTCGGTCTGCGTCTGAACCTCCTCGACCGTCATTGGCTCAATAGTTCTTGAAATTTCTATGCCCTCCCTTTTCCGAGCCACCAGCAGACAGTCGACATCTTCTCCCTCCTTGTCTTCATCTCGTAGCGTTTGGACTACATCGGCAGGCAGAATGGCGAGATCAGTCTTCGACTTTCGAGCCCTGCTTTTCTTGGGCTTTGGCGTATCTGGTGGCGAGGCCCTTCTCCTTTTATTGTCTTTGGTTTGCTTCAGGACCTCCTCTTCCCCGAGGGAAGGTGGCCTCATAACGACACTATCTCCAAGACATGTATGAGAAGAAATCAAGTTAAAAGGAAGTATTTCACAGGAAAGCATCAAACACGGACAGGGGAACTTACCATGATTTTTGGCCTCCCATCGACCCTTGGCCAAATCACGCCACGAGCGCTCAGCATACGAAGAGGTTGAAACCAGTTATCGAACCCAACCTGCAAGGACCGGGGCTGTACCAGGAAACCAGGGGGAAGCTGCACCATAAAGAAGAATATAGATGAGAAGAGGTAAAGGAAACATAACAAGTAATCAAACGTTATCGGTGAAATTCTACTTACGCTTCATGTTCTATTCTTCGAGGAATGACATCTTCTCGGCGGGGATTAAATCGGAGGTCCTGACTCGGACAAACCGGGACATCCATCCTCGGTATTTGTCCTCGTCTATGCTCGAGAATAGCACCTTCGTGGCCCGGCGCTGAAGCCTTATCAGTCCGCCTCGATAAAGACGGGGGATGTATAGCATAATGAGATGATCGAGGGTGAATGACATCCCCTCGTTCTTGCTCGAGAAGAATCTGAGCAAAATGAAAATGCGCCTAAAAGAGGGGTAGATCTGGCCTAGGGTTACCTAGTATTGGCGGCAGAAGTCGATTATGACAGGATCAACCGAACCCAATATGAAAGGGTAAGTATACACACTTAAGAACCTTTTCACATGAGTGGTGATGTCCTCTTCGGGGGTAGGAATCACCACCTCTTTATTCTCCCAGTGACAGTCATTTTTCACCTGCTAGAGATCGCCTTCGAATATCGAATAGATGTATCTAAACATGGGCTCGCATCGACGAGGAACCGAAGAGGGTTTTCCGACTTCAAAGTCGGAAGTAAGTTCACATGGCCCGGGGATGCACTCTTCGATACGTGGCTCCACCAGTGTTTTGTCACCGGCCGGCCGCGATGAGGAGGCCTTTTCTTCTTGAGGAACGGTCTTTAATATTTTTTCCATTGCTATATGAGGTTTAAGGAAGAAGAAGGCAAAATTTGTGTTTTAATAAGATATTGGCAAACGAAAACTAGCAAAATTAATGAACTTGAAGAAGATAGAAGAGCTTTTGAAGATTAGAAGAAGTTTGAAAGTAAAGTTTGAGAAGATTATGAAGGTGGTCTATTTATAATAGCCACTTTGACGGTTTGAAAGCACTGGTGGCCGACTATCAACTGGCGTTAATTAATGACCTTGGGAACTGTGCAGACGCGACGCTTCAATCACTTCTGTCGCTTACGTCACGATGTTGACGTCATAATTGATTGAGGTATTAAATCGAATTCTCGAATTCGTTTCTTCTCGTTACACTCCAAAAAACGAGGGGACTATCTGTATACGGTCGAAATACCCGATTTCAGTGGTAGGGGAGTTGCCTCGAGGGTAACCTCATAATAGATCGGGCTCGAGCTCAAAGATAAAATATCAAGCCTGGAGATCGAAGTGTTCATTGAGATCGAGGCCAGGAACAATCGAGATCAAGCATGACTGACTTCGAGTAAGGTGTAATAACAGAATGGTGAGATGTGAGTAATCGGTCGAAGATCACGGCGGAAAGATCCCATTTAGGATCACGGCGGAAAGATCCCATGTCATTAATAACTGACTTCTATTTCCGTTATTAGAGTTGTACCTTATTTAGGATTCCTCTATTATATAAAGAAGGATCCCATTCACTTGTAAAAAAATAATGATTATTCACTGATAAGAATAGACATATACGTTGCTTTCTTTGTTTTACTTACTGTTCATCGCTTTTTGTTCCATCCTCCATTATTCTTATTAACTAACCTCAAGACTATCTCGAATCGAGGTCGAGGTATTATTCGCGGACCGGTTTGATTTATTTTATTGTCCAATTTATCTATTTAATTCGTTGTTTATCAATTGGTGCTGGTTCAAATCATAAATCCTTAAAATCACAATATAAGTTTAATTGTTACTCAATTTTTAGGGTAAACAATATATATATATATATATATATATATATATATATATATATATATATATATATATATATATATATATTGTCTGATTGGATCAGGACAACGGATTGAGTAAATGAGAAGAAATTGCCACAAAAGACTTCTCATGATGATTGTAAAGGTTTTCGAGAATAGTCTCGTCGCTGAAACTTATTTTCACTTAGAAGTTGCCACGAAATATTATTTTGACTTTAGTTGCCACAAAAGTTACTTGTAAAAAGTGTTTAAAAGATGCCGCCACTTAAAAATGAGCTCGTCAAGAGAGGTTTTTATTCTTCAAACAAAGCTTATTAAGCTCAACCCCTTTACCTTCTTCCCTTTTCATCTTCTCACTCAATTCCCTTGATTTCTCTCTTAACTCTTCCCCGTTCTTCTCCACACATCACCCCCCTCTCTTTCACACGTTCGTTGTATCCTTTTGACAGATTCTCATCCATACCACTAACCTTCTCACCAAATAAAAAATTATTTAAAATATAATAATTAAAACAGTTCTCGCATTAATATATAAGACAACATAGTATAATTATAATACTGAAATAAAGTTAGTGGCAAATAGTACATAAGTTTGTATAATGCTGCACCTACAGAAAAGATCCATTTAAGTGCAATGACCGAAGCAAGTTAAAATATAACCAGGTCTCTGTGTTATCACTTGTATTTGTTTTTTTGGTAAATAATTTTTTTTATTAATTCTTCCTTTCCAATTTATGTAACACACTTTTCGTATTAGTTCATTTAAAAAAGAATAATTTTGAAATTTTTTTAACTTTAAACTCTGCATTTTATCTACTTTACTCTTAATGAGAAGTCATTATAGCCAAAAGCCACACACAAGCTTTTAGCTAAACTTTAAGATCATAACATTTAAAAGTATTTATATTTTTATTAAATTGCGTGCCAAGTCAAATTACGTCACATAAGTTAAAACGGGTGGAGTACTGCCAAAAGAGTTATGTAAACTGTAAAGGTATCTAAATAGAGCTTGAGAATTAGGCAAAACAGCCCTAACTTTAGCTTAGCAATTACAAAATTCTGTGATCATGCATGGGGTCCTTTAGGTTGGTTAGTTCCAAGTGAAAATTTTCCTTTGGAAACAAGATCACCAGGACAAAGTATGGTGGTGTGTGTCAACATGATTTTCACAGCACTAATTGCACAGTGTTTCTTGGTTTCACTTTGTCACCTCAAATATGGCATATTTCTGCTGTTTGCAGCTTTGATTATTATTATTATGAGTTGCTTCATATTGTTGCTTTTGCCTGAGACAAAGCAAGTTCCATTTGAGGAAATTTATTTGTTGTGGCAAAGTCATTGGTTTTGGAAAAGGTACCGTGCTCCAGAGGAGAATGGAATTGATTTGAAGAAAGGGCAGCTAGTTTAGAGTGTTACTTGGATTTTTAGGGATGAAAATTTGCTTATTGTTTTTATTTGTTCTATGAACCTATGGTAGTTGATATCTTTTTATGCATGAAAAGAAAACCTTTACTTTATGCACTTTGGATGGGTTTTTGAATCAAGAGTTTCTTAATTTCTTTTTCAATATTTTATTGAAGATATATTTTGGACAGTAGACACTAAGTGGAATAGTTGAGTATATTTTGGACAGTAGACACTAAGTGGAATAGTTGAGTTACGCGCAAATGGCCCCAATACCATAGTTATGAAAAATGACACACACACAAGATAGTCAACTCTATTATTTTATATGCTCAGACATATATTTTTAAAATCCTTCGGCCAATTCTATAGAAACATTAATGATTTACAAATGATACGCGATGGCATCATCATGTTTTTGGATCATCTCCAAATTCCTTATAAATTGTAAGATATAGGCTTCCAAAGTCGGATTTATGACAACATAATTTTCCTTTATGCGTTCGCGAAAAGGCTTTCGCGATCGCGATTCACAGTGCCCAAACTGTCACACCTCCTTTTTTCCGAAGGGGAGATATTTGAATTTTTTCAATTAAAGTGACAATATCCGAAATGGAATTATTTATTAAATTCAGAGTCGCCACTTGGAATAAGTTATGGTGTCCCAAGTCACCGGTTTATTTTAAATCCCAAATCGAGGAAGTTTGACTCCATTTATGGTCTGCGAACACAGAAGACCGGGTAAGGAATTTTATTAACCCGGGAGAAGGTGTGAGGCACTCCCTAGTTCCGTGGTTTTAGCACGGTCACTCAACTATTAATAATTGGCCTAACTATCTGATTTATTACATATTTAAAATCTATTGTGCTTTTTAGCTTTCTGACCGCTTTTATTATTTATGAAATTTATTTGAAACAAGTCACGATGTCGTACATTTGTCGTTTTGACACACGTCGCAAACCGCGCCACATGAAATGCACTCGCGATTTACGATATGCTTATTTTTATTATTATTAGAAGTTATGGTCGGGTCACATGAAATGCACACCCGAATGGGATTTGCGTATCGTGACCATACCACGAAAATCGTACCCATAGTCACGATAATTTATTATTAATCGCGTCTAAAGCAAAACTATAATTTTTATGAATTAATTAACCCATCCTAAAATTTGAAATTATATATGGAAAGGTCCAAAATGTATGGAAAAGGAATGTTGGAAAGATAGCAACTTGCTCTTTTGAATCCATAATGAAATGAATCTTTCGTTGTCACGAACCTAGATAACAATTATAAACGTGACCCAATCCATTTTTTATTATTTTTTAGTCAGTTCTTAACTACTTCGAAGGAAATCAAAATGAACTAAGATTGCATCGAATAATACGAACGCGAACATGAGTAGCTAATCAACATAAACTGGGCAAATTCGAGATACTCTAAACGAAAATCTGAAAGTCTAACTGCATTCTTGAGACACTGAATCTAAATACAATAATTTGAGATACACTGAAGAGCCCATACACGTTTTAACAAACTGAAATTAGCTACTGCATTTTGGAGTACGAACCTGGGCTATAGAATGAGCCCAGTAACATGAAACTCTGAATATGCTACTAGCGCAATCTCAAGTGGAGTTCTATATGAACAAAGAAAAACAATTGCAAATGAATCGACAACCCATTGGTCCTGAAATAAATTACAAAGTTTAACTGATAGAATTTTAAATCTATGCTTTAATTACAACAACTTTCCAAGAGAAATCATTCCCGGCACATTACTTCCATTCTTTTCGCACATTTCAAGTTTACAATAAGATAGCCACTGAGTTACTCTTGGAACCGAAATCTGCCAAACGAACTAGCAAGTGAGAAGATGGCATCAAAACTAGCTTAATGAACAGGAATATCACTTAGGATAAAGTGCTTCATTTTAGAAAGACAAATCAATGTTAATACCTTGAATCCTATCGGCCAATAATACTTAATTTGGACTTTTCAATAGAGCATGAGGAGAATTCATCAAAAGAAAGAAAAAAGAAAATAAAACATATAGATAGATTAAATCACTTAACACACGATGGTTTGTATTTTTATTTAACAGACAACCATGGAACACTACAGGTGAGCATAGACATACCTAGCTGCAGAAAAGCCAACCGAATGACCAAATAAAGGTCTAAATATGAAAGAGGAAAATTCAGCTACGAGCCAGCAGAAGCAGCAATTTCCAGCAACAGAAAGACAGCAGCAAGACCAAAATAAAACCCAAAATCCCAAAGCTGGAGCTTGGTCACAGGAGAATGAATAAAAAGAAGTAAAGTGAAGGCTTCTTTGACTCAAGCAAATATGAAAATCCAGGAAAACAAACAACCACTGAGTATAAACTTAGCAAAACAAATTTTCTTCTTCTATGATTTTTCTGTCTCTAAGTTTAAATTCAGAGTGCCATTTTTATTTTTGGAAGATCAGTGAGTCTCTAGAGTGTGTGTTCTTCAATGTATTTGAGAGGAATCGAAACTCAGTAAAAAATTCCACCCTTCATTTCTGTGTGAAGGGTGTATATATAGGCTATCTAAAATCAGAGAAGGTCTGTTGGGGGGAAGGAATATGTCAGCGTGAATTCAGGGAAAATAGACGAGGGGAGGGAATCTTTTTCCAACTGAAAAATGCCAGCTGTTCCTTCTAGAAATAGACTATCTGCTTAGGCTTGGGCCAAATGTTATGACCCAAATGGCCCAAGACCAAGCCCAGATCTGACATTAAAGAAAACATCCCAAAAAATAACAAATGCCATATTTCAAATAAAATCAGAGATTTGACTAAGTACTTAACCTTTAATTAATCTAAATCAGTTTATTAGTTGAACAAATTGAACATGCAATTAACGACGAAGCTTAATCAACCAACTGAAAAAAAGAAAAAGAAGGAAAAACAACAAAACAAAAACAAACAAGAAAAACACAGAGCCGGAACAAATGAGGAAAAAGAATACTAGTTTAACGCTATAGAAATGAATAAACAACCCGACGGGCAACGGGAACGATGAACTCTGGCCGCGAATCGATGAAAGGACCAGACTCCTGTAACTTCGAAACGGGTCGAGACTAGCCTAGAATAGATGCTCTCAACAAGATTACTCGATGCATGTGAGTATTGAACTAAAATAAACAGAAACACCAAAGTCATTTAGAAATAAACCAGACTAGGGTTTATCTGGAATTTTAGACCTAAGATTCGCTAATTTTGGTGGGGTTTTTGATGAAATTGATGGGGGATTAGGGATTAGGAGGGTATGAGGGTTATAGGGTGTGAGTTTGAGAGGATTCGGAGTGGTGCCGTCGGCGTGGGGATTCTGGGCGGCTAGGGTTTGGAGTGAGTTTGAGAGAGAGAGACGAGGGGTTTGGGGGTGGCTAGGGTTTGGTGATTGAAGGAGAGGGAGAGGAAAATGAGGGGGGTCTCGAGGGTTTGGGGGGTGGATCCGACAGATATAAGGGTTGGGGGAGGGGGGAGTTACGGGCCGTTAGATCAAAGGAGATCAACGGCTGAGATCGCCTGTTAATGAAACGACGTCGTTTTGGTTAAGTGACGAGGCTGGGCTGGGTGAGGGGTTGGGTTTAGCGGACTTGGGGCGATCGTTTGGGCCAGACATTGTTTTGGCCCAAGTTTGAGACCAAACAAAATCTCTTTCTTTTCTTTTCTTTTTCTTGATTTTAAATTCTAATTAATTAAAACCTAAATTAAGTATTAAATCAAACTAATTTGTAGAAATAAACCTAGTTATCTATTTTACCATAATTAATTAACTTAGACTAATAAAAGAAGAATTACTAATTTGCAATTTAAAGCCTAAAAATGTAAATACAACTCATATTTTTCGTGATTTTTGTTTAATAATGCAGTTAACTCATGCAATTAAATCCTAGATGCGATTAGACCTAAAATGTTATGCACGAAATACTTTAGACATTTTGGTATTTTTCTTATGATTTTAGAATGTTAAATATGCAACTAAATACGAGCAACTTTTAACCGAAATTCCTACAAATTCTATAAAACTAAAAACAATTAAGAAAAAAATCTATTTGTGAATTTCTATAGGAATATTTTAGTCGGGCAAAAATCACGTGCTCACAGCTGCCCCTCTTTGCTTGGAAATATGAAGAGTTTTCGGGCAAAGATACCTTGAGCAAATACGAGCGATTTTTGACCGTTTGTATACTCTATGGAAGCATTTTGAAAACGTTTGACCGAACCTTGCTTTCGAGGTTGCCTACATATCCTCGGCTATGGAGGAATCAGGTCAGTGTAGTTCTGGATGTTTTGGTAGCTGGAACTACCGAGAAGCTGTGATTTCACTGTTGCTGCTGCTGCTGCTCTTTCTTGCTGAGCTCCCTATTACACCAAAGTCAAAATGAAAAAAAAACTAACTAAGCCCATCAGCTACGAGTTACAAGATTCCTATCTATGAGTCTTCTGAAGCTTGATCTTGAGTCTTGAATGGTTCTTCATGCGGACTTTTGACTTGAACCTTGATGCTTGCTAACTGCAGGTGCTAGTTCTTTCTTCTTCAGCTTTTCGGATCAAGATGGGACATGCAAAGCTTGCGACTTCAATCATGTCTTGAGCAGCCCATATCTTTTCATCTACTTCTGCATTTTGGATTCACTTCTTTTTTTTTTCTTTTTATTCTGGATTGAGACTTCTTCCTTTGGTCATCTCGGACTGTCAGCTCATATTCTTGAGGCGAGATTCTGCTACTTCTAACTTAAATTGAATCCTCAAATGGCTTCCCTCGTTCTCCAGGTGGGCGCCTGATGACTTAAAACTCGAAATAAATTCCCTCATTCTCCAGGTGGGCGCCTGCTGACTTAAAAACTTGAAATAAATTTCCTTATTCTCCAGGTGGGCGCCTGTGCTGACTTAAAAATAGAAATGAATTCCCTCATTTTCTAGGTGGGCGCCTGATGACTTAAAAACTTGAAATAAATTCCCTCGTTCTCCAGGTGGGCGCCTGATAATGACTTAAAAATGAAAACAAATTCCCTCATTCTCCAGGTGGGTGCCTGATGACTGACTTGAACTTAAAATAAATTTCCTCATTCTCCAGGTGGGTGCCTGCTTACTTAAAAACTTGAAATAAATTCCCTCATTCTCCAGGTGGGCGCCTGATTACTTAAAACTGAAAATAAATTCCCTCGTTCTCCAGGTGGGCGCCTGATGACTTAAAACTTTAAATAAATTCCCTCGTTCTCCAGGTGGGCACCTGATATTGACTTAAAACTTGAAATGAATTCCCTCGTTTTCCAGGTGGGCGCCTGCTGACTTAAAACTTGAAATAAATTCCCTCATTTTCCAGGTGGGTGCCTGCTGACTTAAAACTGAAATAAATTCCCTTATTCTCCAGGTGGGTGCCTGCTAACTTAAAAACTTGAAATGAATTCCCTCGTTTTTCAGGCGGCGCCTGATGTTGAATTAACACTTGAAATAAATTCCCTCGTTCTCCAGGTGGGCACCTGCTGACTTAAAACTGAAATAAATTCCCTCATTTTCCAGGTGGGCGCCTGCTGACTTAAAACTGAAATGAATTCCCTCGTTCTCCAGGTAGGCGCCTGCAATCATGACAACACAGACAAAACAGAGAAAATTTTCTGCCCCAGTTTGTACCAGGAACATTCATTGATTGTTAGTTGCATCCCATTATCCAGGAGGGTCCTGAAAACTTAAAACTAGATCCCATTATCCAGGAGGGTCCTGAAAACTTAAGATTGAACTTATCTGGAACATACTTTCCTCATAGGGGATTCCTAGCAAAGCAAACAAGATTTCTTTCCCCTGCTTAAAACAAAGAAAATTTTGTCAGTTTGAAACTATGGTGGTTAGTTTGTGGCATCCTTGCTGAAGGTGTCTGCTTCTGCCACTATCCTGCTTCATTCTGATTAGCTTCTTCGGGCTATGAAGAATTGTTTGACCTTTCAATCGGACCTCGAACACAAAACCTCTGAATGACTTGAATCCCTTACATTCAACTCGTCGTATAACACTTTCATTCTGACAACTGTGGAACCTTTGCATTTCCTACAAATTCACGAATCACTTGACCACCTGAACTTCAGTTATCATCGCATTGCTCATTCTAAACCATGTCACTTGGAATGTGCCTGGCCAAATTTCGCTTGGTGCAAATAAAAAGCCGGTAATGAGCTTTGAAGTCCTTTCTTGCTTGCTTAACAAAAAACTAATTTGACAGAAACTTACAAAAATAGACCCAAAAGAAACGAAGTGAAGTGACTTCGAGAATTAGGAATAAAAAAGAAAAACTGAGATGACTATTTGAAGAAAAATTGAAAAGAAACTTATCTGAATGAATCAGCTGGCTCTAAAGATCATGACATGCATTTCGGATTGATCAGCCTAATCCATCCAACTAATCACATTTCTGTTCATGTCATGTATTCATACTTCAAAAACCCGGGCTTTCAACGATCCAACTTTTCCGTAAAGTCACCAACCTCTTTTGACTTGTAGTGCCCCAAAAGGTTTTCACCAACAAGCCTCTCTCATTTGTTCATCTCTCAACTCACCGCCGCCTTACGGTGCCCGTGAGGGTTTTCACCAATAAGACTCTCTCATTTTAAATTTTTCCTCAGCTCACCATCGCCTTACGGTGCCAGTGAGGGTTTTCACCAATAAGACTCTCTCATTTTATTTATTTTTCTTGTACCCAATGAACAAAGTGTTACCCATGATGGAAATTATACCTCTATCTCACTTGACTTGGTATCCTCAAAGATTGATCGGAAGGTCTTTCTTTGGACCGTAGTATAGGCTTTTGGAAAGGGTTAGAAAGAAAAGGTGGTATAAGGCTCAACATGACTTAAGATGAAAGGGTTCAAAATTACAACTTTTGGAATCAAACCTATTGCAAAACTAAAACTTCTGCCCTAGTTTTTGAATCTGGGGAATTTTGAATTTTATTTGATGGGACTGAACCTCAGAGTAAGGCTGCCTACGTATCCTTAAAAGGAATCAAGTCTAACGTAGTTCCAACATAAGAGTTTTGTTTTTGTTACTTTGCTTTTCTTTTTCTCCTTTCTTTTCTCTTTTCTTTCTTTGCTTTTCTCTTTTCCTTCTCTTCTTTTTTTCTTTTTTTTCTTTTTTTTTTTTATATTTCTAACTCTGCTTCTGATTCCAAAAGAGGGGTATGAAAGAAAAATAAAAGGCTCAAAAGGGGTAACAAATGATAACAGTGTTTGTGATAGCAGAATAAAATGCCTTCATCATTCCAACTTTGAACATGCCTAGTACAAAATGCGATTGAAGATAAGCAAAGAAATCATACATAATATCTCTTGACTGCATCAGAATTGATAGCAATATCCACACATTTACCTTCTATATCTGTTAAATACAAAGCACCATTGGGCAACACCTTTGTCACAATGAACGGCCCCTTCCAGTTTGGGGTGAACTTGCCTTTAGCTTCAGCCTGATGTGGAAGGATGCGTTTCAATACCAGCTGACCCACCTCAAATTTTCGGGGACACACCTTCTTGTTGTATGCTCTTGCCATTCTTCTCTGATACAGTTGACCATGGCATACTGACGCCAATCTGTTTTCATCAATCAAACTCAACTGCTCTAGCCGGGTTTTGACCCACTCATCATCATCAATTTCAGCTTCAACAACGATCCGCAGGGATGTAATCTCAACTTTCGCAGGTATAACTGCCTCGGTTCCATATACCAGCAAATAGGGAGTTGCGCCTATTGAAGTAAGAACAGTAGTGCGATAACCCAGTAAAGCAAAAGGTAACTTTTCATGCCATTGCCTAGAACCTTGCACCATCTTACGAAGTATCTTCTTTATGTTCTTGTTAGCAGCCTCAACAGCTCCGTTTGCCTTAGGACGATACGGAGTGGAGTTTCGATGCATGATCTTGAACTGTTGGCAAACCTCTTTCATCAAATGACTGTTGAGGTTGGAAGCATTATCTGTGATGATTACCTTGGGAATTCCGAACCGGCAAATGATGTTTGAATGAACAAAATCTACCACCGCCTTCTTGGTCACGGACTTGAAAGTTACAGCTTCGACCCACTTGGTAAAGTAATCAATGGCCACCAGAATAAACCTATGTCCTTTTGACGCCGCCGGCTCAATCGGTCCAATGACATCCATGCCCCAAGCAACAAAGGGCCAAGGTACCGACATTGTGTGCAGCTCAGATGGTAGGGAATGAATCAAATCACCGTGCACCTGGCATTGATGACATTTGCGAACAAAGCTGATGCAATCACGTTCCATGGTGAGCCAATAATAACCTGCTCGAAGAATCTTCTTCGCCAAGACATACCCACTCATATGTGGCCCGCAAACCCCGGAATGCACTTCGGCCATGATAGTCGAGGCTTGTTTAGCATCTATACACCTTAGTAATCCTAGATCTGGAGTTCTCTTATACAATATTCCCCCACTTAAGAAGAATCCGCTAGCCAGACGTCGAATGGTTCTCTTTTGATCGCCTGTGGCATGTACCGGATATACCCCCGATTTGATGTATTCCTTGACATCATGGAACCAAGGCTCGCCATCAAGTTCTTCCTCAACCACATTGCAATAGGCATGCTGATCACGGATTTGGATTTGCAGAGGGTCGACATAAGTCTTATCTGGATGGTGTAACATTGACGCCAGAGTAGCGAAGGCGTCGGCAATCTCGTTATGAATCCTGGGAATATGCCTGAATTCTACCGACCTGAATTGTTGACAAAGATCATGCAGACATTGTCGATGCGGTATGAGCTTCAAATCCTGAGTCTCCCATTCTCCCTGAATCTGGTGAACCAACAAATCTGAATCTCCCAAAACCAATATTTCTTAAACTCCCATGTCTATAGCTAGCCTCAAACCCAGAATGCATGCCTCATATTCAGCCATGTTGTTAGTGCAATAAAATTGGAGTTGAGCTGTTACGGGGTAGTGATGCCTTGTTTCAGAAATGAGTACATCCCCTATTCCGACACCCTTCATGTTAGAAGCTCCATCAAAGAAGAGTTTCCAACCTGGCTTTTCATCATGATCAGCCTCGTCAACATACATCACTTCTTCATCAGGAAAATAAGTCTTCAGTGGCTCATATTCTTCATCCACTGGATTCTCGGCCAAGTGATCGGCCAGGGCTTGGGCTTTCATCGCGGTCCGAGTCACATAGATGATATCAAACTCTGTGAGTAAAATCTGCCACTTTGCCAATCTTCCTGTGGGCATAGGCTTCTGAAAGATATACTTTAAAGGATCCATGCGAGAAATGAGGTAAGTAGTGTAGGATGACAGATAATGCTTCAACTTTTGTGCCACCCAAGTCAGGGCGCAACATGTCCTTTCAAGAAGAGTATACTTAACCTCATAAGGAGTGAACTTCTTGCTGAGGTAATAAATGGCTTGCTCTTTCTTGCCTGTGATGTCGTGTTGACCCAACACATAACCAAAAGAATTATCCATAACCGTCAAATAGAGAATTAAAGGTCTCCTAGGTTCTGGCGGGACCAACACAGGGGGGTTTAACAGGTAATTCTTGATCTTATCAAATGCTTCCTGACACTCATCAGTCCACTTAACCGCAACATTCTTCTTCAACAACTTAAAGATGGGCTCACAAGTTGTCGTGAGTTGAGCAATAAACCTGCTGATGTAGTTTAACCTCCCGAGCAGGCTCATCACCTCAGTTTTATTCTTTGGCAGTGGTAATTCCTGGATGGCCTTGATCTTTGACGGGTCCAACTCAATACCGCGTCGACTGACTATGAATCCCAACAGTTTCCCAGACGGGACACCAAATGCACATTTTGCCGGATTGAGCTTGAGGTTGTACCTGCGGAGCCTTTGGAAAAACTTCCTCAAATCCCCAACATGGTCGGACTGCTTCTTTGACTTTATGATCACATCATCTACATAAACCTCAATTTCCTTGTGTATCATGTCATGAAATATGGTAGTCATTGCCCTCATGTAAGTTGCCCCAGCATTCTTTAAACCGAATGGCATTACCCGGTAGCAATAAGTCCCCCATGGCGTGGTGAATGCTGTCTTTTCTGCGTCTTCCTCGTCCATCAGGATTTGGTGATATCCCGCATAACAATCCACAAAAGACCCGATCTCATGCTTGGCACAATTATCAATCAGAATGTGGATGTTCGGCAATGGAAAGTTATCCTTTGGACTCGCCTTGTTGAGATCATGATAATCAACACACACCCTGGTCTTACCATCCGTCTTTGGTACTGGCATGACATTAGCTAACCAAGCGGGATATCGAGTGACCTGAATGACCTTTGCGTCAAGCTGATTTGTGATTTCTTCTTTGATCTTCACACTCATGTCAGTCTTAAACTTCCTTAACTTTTGCTTGACTGGAGGGAATGCCGGATCAGTTGGCAATTTATGAACTACCAAATCAGTGCTCAAACCCGGCATGTCGTCATACGACCATGCAAAAACATCTTTATATTCAAACAGTGCTTTGATTATTTCTCCCTTGATTTGTGGTTCCAGATGCACACTTATCTTGGTTTCCCTGAGATTATCTTGATCTCCTAAATTGATTGCTTCAGTTTCATTCAAATTAGGCTTGGGTTTTTCTTCAAAGTGATTTAGTTCTCTACTGATTTCCTGAAATGCTGCTTCTTCATCATATTCTGTTTCATCATCACACTCTACTTCTTGGATTGTTGTTTCGGAATTAGATTGGCTTTTAAGATTTGGCTAAAAATTCCTCATGCATGTCATGTCATTGAAACCAGCATAAAAAGAACTGTACAGAAAAAATAAACAAAACAAAAATGAAACGCTATCAGGAATAATGGAAAACGGGAAATTGTATTTCATTGAAAATAAAAGGATAGGAGGGTTTGTACATCAAAACAAGCAAAAAATAAAAAATCTGGATTACAACCCTGGAATAACCCAGATAACAGAAAGGAAAACAAAGCAAACTACCAAAACTCCTTCCCGGTGGGGAGAGGAGTAGCTTTCCAATTGCTAAGCTTCACATTTGGCCCAACGAGCTGCACATCGGCATTACTGGAACCTTCCCCGATTTCTACCATATTAACCTTATCAAACAAACTCTGGAACCTCTTGATCAACTCTTCATCAAAGTCGACCACAGGTTTTGGGACCGCTGATATTGGGCGTTTTGCGACCCCTGGCTTGACAAAACACTTGGAGATATGTGGAATAAGCTTAGGAAGTGACCATGCCTTTCCTTTCAAACTTTTAGCCTTTTTCACGTCCTTCCCTGTGGGTGTGAATCCCAAACCAAATGTACCGAAACTTTCACGTGGACACACCGGATGCACAATACCCTGCAGAGATGAACCCAGACCTTTGCCCGACAGAAAACCATTCTTCAACATTTCATTTGCTACCATGACATACGCGGATGGTATCTTCGGACCTAGGATGCATTCTTCTTCGGGAATTTTCCCGACAGACACTGTTTCGAACATTTGGTAAACCCAAGGCCCTTTATCATCTTCAACTTCAATAAATGGAACGATTGTGTCATTGTAAGCAGATGAGTTCTCATCACTGTGCACAACTATTTCCTGCCTGTCGCATTCGAACTTTACCATTTGATGCAGAGAAGACGGGATAGCCTTGGCAGCATGGATCCAAGGCCTGCCCAACAACAGGTTATAAGAGATAGCCACATCTAGCACTTGGAACTCCATAGTGAACTCAACCGGCCCTATTGACAAATTGAGCATTATATCACCGACAAAATCTTTCCCTCCTCCATCGAAGCCTCGAACGCATACATTATTAATGTGGATTCTTTCGGTGCCAATCTTCAACTTTTGCAAAGTGGACAGAGGGAAAATATTTGCACTAGAACCGTTATCCACCAGTACCCTTGAGACAGCAGAATCCTCGCACTTCACTGTGAGATAAAGAGCTCGATTGTGTTCTGTACCCTCTATAGGAAGTTCATCATCTGAGAAAGTGATCTTGTTTGCTTCAAAAATCTTGTTAGCAATCTTTTCCAAGTGGTTCACCGTGATCTTATCAGGAACATGGGCCTCATTCAAAATCTTCATCGGGGCTTTGCGGTGTTCATCTGAATGTATCAGCAAAGACAGAAGAGAGATCTGAGCTGGTGTTTTCCTCAACTGTTCTACAATGGAATAGTCTTGCATTTTCATCTTTTTCAGGAATTCCTCAGCCTCTTCTTCGGTGACCGGCTTTTTTACTAGGATGTGGCCGTCCCTGAATGGCTTGGTTTTCCTCAGTTCTTCTGGGGTAAAACATCTCCCAGAACGAGTCAGTCCTCCGGTTTCATTGATTTCTTCCTCTATTTCTTTCCCTTTGTATGTTACTATCACCTGTTTGTAATTCCACGGGACGTCCTTTGTATCAACCATTGGTAACTGGGTCACTGGCTTAATAATAACAGGGGTAACACGAGCTCCTTCCACAATTATGATAGGCTTGCCCGGGACCCCTGGCATGATCACTTTTTGCTTTTCCTGGTTCGCTTTAACATCAACCGGAGGCCCTTTCACAACCAATAAAATGGCTTCACGTTGAGCGTGCTTGGCTTCTCCGACACCCCTTCAACTGTCAAAGGCATTGCTTTTGCAAAATTTGGAGCTTTAACTGGATTACTTTCGCTAGCCCGGATCATCATGACAGACTTGGAAGAATTCTTGGGCCCCCCGTCCTTATGAACTATCTCAATCATATGTGTCTCTGCATGGGCTGGCAAAGGATTTTGGTTGATGTTTGGCGCCTCCGGGCTCTGGACCACAATTTGATTTGTATCAATAAGCTCTTGGATCGCCCTCTTCAAATGCCAACACTTCTCTGTGTCGTGCCCTGGGGCATCAGAATAATATGTGCATCTGAGGGAATAATCAAGGTTCCTTGGAGGTGGATTTGGTGTCTTTGGCTCAATCGGCCTCAAAACGTCCAACTGCCTCAACCTCTGAAACAAACTGGTATAGGACTCTCCAAGATGGGTGAAGGTTTCTTTCCGTTGTTGCCTCTCTTTTCTATAATCCGGCCTTGATCGAAAGCTTGGACCAGTAGGGTCTCGGTATGGTTGTGGGGGTGGATAAGGATTTTGTGGAGTTGGAGCAAGCCATTGCGGGTAAGGAGGGGGTTGAGCATATGACTGTGCGTGGTGAACATGGTATTGGGGTAGCTCGACAGAATATCGAGGGTCTTGTGGTGGGAAATAATGCTGGGATGGATTATATGGAGCTTGGGTGTAGGTTTGAGGCCGGGGTTGAGTTTGGGTGTACTGGTGAGGCGGCCATGCCATGATCCGGAGACAAACATAGCGACATCTTCTTTCTTCTTTTTGCCTAACAGGCTTCCAGTGCCACTTTGAATTGCTTGTGTGGTTGCTTTTATGGCAGAGTAGCTCATGATCTTGCTTGACTTGAGTCCCTCTTCCACCATTCCTCCCATCTTTACCACATCGTTGAAGGACTTACCTATGGCTGAGATCAAATGGCCAAAGTAAGTGGGCTCTAGGGCTTGAAGAAAGTACTCGACCATCTCATCTTCTTCCATCGGAGGGTAGACTCGTGCATCTTGTTCTCTCCATCTGAAACCATATTCCCTAAAGCTTTCATTGGGCCTCTTCTCTACCTTGGTCAAAGATAGGCGATCTGGGACAATGTCTAAATTGTACTGAAAGTGCCGAGCAAAGGCCTGAGCCAAGTCATCCCATGTGTACCACCTGCTAGTATCTTGGCGGGTATACCATTCTAAAGCTGCCCCACTCAGACTCTGACTGAAATACGCCATTAATAATTCATCTTTCCCATCGGCGCCTCTCATATTGCTGCAAAAGCCTCTCAAATGGGCCACGGGATCTCCATGTCCATCGTACGGGTCAAACTTGGGCATCTTGAACCCAGCGGGCAGTTGGACATCCGGAAATAAGCATAAATCCTTGTAAGCCACACTTACTTGGCTTCCTATCCCTTGCATGTTCTTCAAAGATTGCTCTAGACTCTTCACTTTCCTGAACATCTCGTCCTGCTCCATATTCCGGGATGGTTTCTCAGTTTCGACAGGAGGTTCAAAGTGAGGGGCATGGGAATAAGGATCCGCGACTTTGAAAGTTGGTTCCGGAACATAATATTGGGTATCTGGAGCTTGGAACGCGGGTTCACTAGAAGATCTGTGAAGGGTAGCTCGCGGAGGGGCTACGAAAATAGGAGCGGATGTCGGAGCAGGGTATGCGGTTGTTTTGGCTGGTGGAGCATGAAAGGTTTGGGACGAGGTGCCAGGGTAGTGGTGATAAGGGGTAAAGCCTGGGGCGTGCTGAGGGGAAAGGTCAATGGTAATGGGATCTTGGGCTTGTGACAGTGGTGGGATGAAAGCGGGATTTTCTGGGTAGTTAGCGGGGAATGAAGGTGGAGGATGCCCCCTGACCCAGGCTTGATACATTTCTGCCATTTGATGTTTCAGCCTGTAGACCTCATCTTTCAATTCATACTCCGATTCTACAATCTCCCTTGGCGGGTCGACAACACCCGTGTCCGATTCTTTGCTAGTCATGACTGCCTTGCACTTTGATCTGGTGTTATAGGGGTGACTTGCCAGGATGCCAACAAACTAACCACCTAAAACAGAACCTGTCTCTTGCACACACAACAACTTGGTCAGTTTTAAAGCAATTTACAGATAGGTAATCGCACATTGGGGATACAATGCACCTGAGCAGTTAAACATTTCTAAATGCTTTGCGACGGCTCGTATGTTTCATCCCGGCTTTTCCAAATTCTCCAATCCTGACTTTTCCATCTCTCCTTCTGCTGTGTTTCGCTCTTTTAATTCTTATTTTTTTTTTCTTTAGTTTGGCCTCTCTTTTCTTTCTTCCCTCATTTTCTCTCTTTTTCTCTCTCTTCTTTTTTCTATTTTCTTTTAAGATTATGATTGAATCCTATGGGGATTGCCTACGTATCATGACGCCGCATGAATTAGATCATTACGTAGTTTAGAGAAATAGATACGAAAATAAATTATTTCATCAATAAAAGATATCTTTTTGAATTTTCTATTACAAGGACTAAAAGTAGCGATGACTGCAAAAGAAAAAATCTACAGACTCGAAATAAAGTAATAGACAACCTTGACAAAGACGAACAAGACTCGGAGAAAGTAAAATACAGATTATTAAAGGAAATCAAAAATACATAAGAGCCTCCACTGGTACTCCGGAGGCTTGCGGGACATCAGCCGGTCTCCGCACAGGCCTGCGGGCAATATCTTCTTGAAGGCGGTCTAGGTCAACCATCACCTGGCGAACAAATATCATCACAGAAGCAAAAAATATAGACCTGGTCATGTCTTCACATTCATGGCATTTCATTACAACATAATCAGCTATCTCCTTAATCCCCATTCTGATGACACCCTTTTCTTGAAGTAAACGTCCAATCTGTTGGGCCCGAGCCTCCAACACCTGTGCATCTGTGTTGTTTTGGTCTTGTAACTGCTGCATGCTTTCTTGTAATTGATAAATCAATGCGTAGCAATACTCTCTTTCTGCCTTGAAATCCTTTGTTTGCTTGATCATTTCATTTTCCAGGGCAACCAGCTTTTTCTGTAAAATTGCTACTTCTTTATCATATTTCTACTTCAACTGGTGGGCTAATCTAGCGTGTTCTTCCGCACCTTTGGCCAGCCTTGCTTGAGCATTGAACAAGTCCCTTTCGGCCTTTGTCAAGTCAAAACCGTAATCATGCACTTTCCGCCTCAGGTTGGTTATAATTTTCTCATCTCTCTCACTTCTTGCTGGTGTCTCGGCGGCTATTTTCATTCTCTGGATCTGGGCTCGAAGGGCTTCATTTTCCTTGGCCAACCTCTTCTTTTCCCCTTCATCTTCAGCTGCCTGCAAACTACTATCAAATTTGATTTTTTCAATTTGTTCTTCTAGCTTAGTTATAGTAGTTCAGTATTCCTTTTCTTTAGCCAACCAAACCCATTGCTCTCGTTCTCCATCGGTGAATTGTTGGACATGGGGCCTTTTGGCGGGCTGTTCTGGCTCTTGACCGACCCAACTTCTTTTCTTGTACCACGTGGCATAGTTGGATCCTACTTCACCTATGGACAGATCTCGTACTTGAGTCTGTGGTTCCAGGAACCTACATTGGTGCCAAATCTGGCGAACCCTTTCTTCTGGAAACGTGGCTTTCGGGCATATTTCAATAACCTGTGGACTCAAATCTTCGTCATAGGGGATTGTTTGGTATCTGCCCAACTGGCGTAGGACCCGATGTGGGGCATATGGCTGAATACTCCGAAGACCCATTAATAAAAGAAAGCACACTCCGGCGGAAATGTAGATAACTTCGTCGACCGGGAGCCAACCGAAAGCCCACTCAATTCGATTTGCGTTTAAAGAACCCAAATACGTAAACCATGCCTCAGTACCTTCTGGAAACTCATGACCGTTTACTCGGTTTTCATATTCTTCGATGCAATTGAGTCCGGTCAGACCGTAGTTCATGTAACCTGGGCGATGACAAAGATGTTCTACCAACCACATTTGTAAAAGCAAGTTGCAACCCTCAAAAAACTTTGTCCCGGCTCGACAAGCGGTTAAAGCTCGGTAAATTTCTGCGAGAATCATCGGTATGATAGTGCCATTGGCCTTTTTGACCATAAAGTCGGCCACTCCTGCGAGCCCCAATTCTATATGTTTGTCACTCCTTGGGCATATCAGAGTGCCTAAAAATGCCACCACAAAGGCCAAACCCTGCGTGCTTCCCATTTGTCTTTATTTCCCTGATGACTCAAACCAGTGTCCGGAGCCTCAAATCCGTGGGGGTCCCCATACCGGCTGTATAAGAAACGGAATGTGCAGAATCCTCCGGCTAAATTTTCATCTTTAACCTGCAGGCTAATACTGAGGAGGTCCAAAAACTTATGAGGGGTTACAGTTCTTGGTGCTACTGGATATTGATACCTTAACTTCCCTTCGAAACCAATATAACCTGCTATCTCCTCTAGTGTAGGGGTCAACTCAAAATCAGAGAAGTGAAAAACATTGTGTGTCGGGTCCCAAAACGGTATCAAAGCTTCGATTATATCAACCCTTGGTTTAATTTCCAGAAGACCAGTGAGCCCACCTAAAGCCTTTGTCACAGAACGCTGACTGACCTCCCCCAGGTCGTTCCACCACATATGGAGTCCTAGTGGAATCTCGTCTACGACTCGAAAAGGTATATTTTCAACAATGCTCATCCTGCACATTTTATTTAAGGCGACTGGTTAAAAACAAGTGATTTTTGTTTTTTTATTTTATTTTTGACCCCAAAAGAAAGCATATTTGTGCAAAATAAAACTCAAACAACTCAAGGCCACCTTTGCAAATAATGGCCCTTCAGCCCTTCAGAAATGAAGATTTTAAAGTTGTGCTTGCTAAGTGGCTAAAATTAGGAAAAGAGCCATAGGTGGCTATTCTGGTAAAGCAAACTTCCTGCGTCCCGTCGGGACATTTCTGGCTATTTGGACAGAAAGTGACATCCCCTAAATTTATTTATGACAAAATGACGCATTTTCAAATTTTCTGGTTATTTTTTGCAAAAACGGGGCCGAACCCGATGAGGGTTGCCTACGTATCTCACATCCGGTGAGAATCAAACCCGCGTAGTTCGGTCCATCTTGATGCACAGAAAGATATGATTTGTTTTGAAATGATTTTTTTTCTCTTTTTTTTTGAAACTTTGGCAGAGTAAAGGGATTTTTGAATATCTGGATTATCAAAACCTGGTATTTTTCTATCTTACCTCACTCTTTTCTTTTTTTTTCTTTTTTTTTTTTTACTCTAGAAGCCGGTCAATATAAAAACCAAGCAAATTAATGCACAAGTAGCACGTAAAGAATGCATCAGGATGGTCTTTTAATTTTCGGGTGCACCTATCCTAGACGGACCCAACCCCTGTGTTGAGTCCCCTAAGTCAAATGCACGTGATGCAAGCAAACGTACCTACTAGGGATCCGGCATAAGGCTGTGTTATTCTAAGTTTTAAATCCTGGGTGTATTGTTCTAGACCTGGCTTACCCGAACGGATAACTCGAGCGGACAACTCGAACCGAGGGGGAGCAGCGTACCGGGAATACAGAAGTTTCACCGGCTTTGCAACTTGTCCGAACCTCATTCTAAAATTAGGATATGACTCTAACAGAAAAGAAGCCACGCGAAGCGCACGCTCCCCAGAAGATTTAGAAGACTCAGAGAGAAGGAGGGTTTCGTAGCAATTTATATACAGTTCAAACAATATCAAAGCAGTAAAAATAGGCATTTAGCACATTAGGCTCAAACACGTAAAAAATCAGATAATAAGTAAAAGCCAAGTATAACAGTCATCTAAGCTCGAATTCTGAACCCTGAACCAGAGATTCTGGGTTCGGTCCCCAGCAGAGTCGCCAGAGCTGTGACACCTCCTTTTTCTCGAAGGGGAGATATTTGAGTTTTTCCAATTAAAGTGACAATATCCGAAATGGGATTATTTATTAAATTCAGAGTCGCCACTTGGAATAAGTTATGGTGTCCCAAGTCACCGGTTTATTTTAAATCCCAAATCGAGGAAGTTTGACTCTATTTATGGTCTGCGAACACAGAAGACCGGGTAAGGAATTTTGTTAACCCGGAAGAAGGTGTGAGGCACTCCCGAGTTTCGTGGTTTTAGCACGGTCGCTCAACTATTAATAATTGGCCTAACTATTTGATTTATTACATATTTAAAATCTATTGTGCTTTTTAGCTTTCTGACCGCTTTTATTATTTATGAAATTTATTTGAAACAAGTCACGATGTCGTACATTTGTCGTTTTGACACACGTCGCAAACCGCGCCACATGAAATGCACTCGCGATTTACGATATGCTTATTTTTATTATTATTAGAAGTTGTGGTCGGGTCACATAAAATGCATACCCGAATGGGATTTGCGTATCGTGACCATGCCACGGAAACCGTACCCATAGTCACGATGATTTATTATTAATCGCGTCTAAAGCAAAACTATAATTTTTATGAATTAATTAACCCATCCTAAAATTTGAAATTATATATGGAAAGGTCCAAAATGTATGGAAAAGGAATGTTGGAAAGATAGCAACTTGCTCTTTTGAATCCATAATGAAATGAATCTTTCGTTGTCACGAACCTAGATAACAATTATAAACGTGACCCAATCCATTTTTTATTATTTTTTAGTCAGTTCTTAACTACTTCGAAGGAAATCAAAATGAACTAAGATTGCATCGAATAATACGAACGCGAACATGAGTAGCTAATCAACATAAACTGGGCAAATTCGAGCTACTGTAAACGAAAATCTGAAAGTCTAACTGCATTCTTGAGACACTGAATCTAAATACAACAATTTGAGATACATTGAAGAGCCCAGACACGTTTTAACAAACTGAAATTAGCTACTGCATTTTGGAATACGAACCTGGGCTATAGAATGAGCCCAGTAACATGAAACTCTGAATATGCTACTAGCGCAATCTCAAGTGGAGTTCTATATGAACAAAGGAAAACAATTGCAAATGAATCGACAACCCATTGGTCCTGAAATAAATTACAAAGTTTAACTGATAGAATTTCAAATCTATGCTTTAATTACAACAACTTTCCAAGAGAAGCACATTACTTCCATTCTTTTCGCACTTTTCAAGTTTACAATAAGATAGCCACTGAGTTACTCTTGGAACCGAAATCTGCCAAACAAACTAGCAAGTGAGAAGATGGCATCAAAACTAGCTTAATGAACAGGAATATCACTTAGGATAAAGTGCTTCATTTTAGAAAGACAAATCAATATTAATACCTTGAATCCTATCGGCCAATAATACTTAATTTGGACTTTTCAATAGAGCATGAGGAGAATTCATCAAAAAAAAGAAAAAAGAAAACAAAACATATAGACAGATTAAATTACTTAACACACGATGGTTTGTATTTTTATTTAACAGATAACCATTGAACACTACAGGTGAGCATAGACATACCTAGCTGCAGAAAAGCCAACCGAATGACCAAATAAAGGTCTAAATATGAAAGAGGAAAATTCAGCTACGAGCCAGCAGAAGCAGCAATTTCCAGCAACAGAAAGACAGCAGCAAGACCAAAATAAAACCCAAAATCCCAAAGCTGGAGCTTGGTCACAGCAGAATGAATAAAAAGAAGCAAAGTGAAGGCTTCTTTGACTCAAGCAAATATGAAAATCCAGAAAAACAAACAACCACTGAGTATAAACTTAGCAAAACAAATTTTCTTCTTTTATGATTTTTCTGTCTCTAAGTTTAAATTCAGAGTGCCATTTTTATTTTTGGAAGATCAGTGAGTCTCTAGAGTGTGTGTTCTTTAATGTATTTGAGAGGAATCGAAACTCAGTAAAAAATCCCACCCTTCGTTTCTGTGTGAAGGGTGTATATATAGGCTATCTAAAATCAGAGAAGGTCTGTTGGGGGGAAGGAATATGTCAGCGTGAATTCAGAAAAAATAGACGAGGGGAGGGAATCTTTTTCCAACTGAAAAATGCCAGCTGTCCCTTCTAGAAACAGACTATCTGCTTAGGCTTGGGCCAAATGTTATGACCCAAATGGCCCAAGACCAAGCCCAGATCCGACATTAAAGAAAACAGCCCAAAAAACAACAAATGCCATATTTCAAATAAAATCAGAGACTTGACTAAGTACTTAACCTTTAATTAATCTAAATCAGTTTATTAGTTGAACAAATTGAACATGCAATTAACGACGAAGCTTAATCAACTAACTGAAAAAAAGAAAAAGAAGGAAAAACAACAAAACAAAAACAAACAAGAAAAATACAGAGCCGGAACAAATGAGGAAAAAGAATACTAGTTTAACGCTAAAGAAATGAGAAAACAACCCGACGGGTAACGGGAACGATGAACTCTGGCCGCGAATCGAAGAAAGGACCGGACTCCGGTAACTTCGAAACGGGTCGAGACTAGCCTAGAATAGTTGCTCTCAACAAGATTACTCGATGCATGTGAGTCTTGAACTAAAATAAACAGAAACACCAAAGTCATTTAGAAATAAACCAGACTAGGGTTTTTCTGGAATTTTAGACCTAAGATTCGCTAATTTTGGTGGGTTTTTTTGATGAAATTGATGGGGGATTAGGGATTAGGAGGGTATGAGGGTTATAGGGTGCGAGTTTGAGAGAATTCGGAGTGGTGCCGTCGGCGTGGGGATTCTGGGCGGCTAGGGTTTGGAGTGAGTTTGAGAGAGAGAGACGAGGGGTTTGGGGGCGGCTAGGGTTTGGTGATTGAAGGAGAGGGAGAGGAAAATAAGGGGGGTCTCGAGGGTTTGGGGGGTGGATCCGACAGATATAAGGGTTGGGGGAGGGGGGAGTTACGGGCCGTTAGATCAAAGGAGATCAACGGCTGAGATCGCCTGTTAACGAAACGACGTCGTTTTGGTTAAGTGACGAGGCTGGGCCGGGTGAGGGGTTGGGTTTAGCGGACTTGGGGCGATCGTTTGGGCCAGACATTGTTTTGGCCCAAGTTTGAGACCAAACAGAATCTCTTTCTTTTCTTTTCTTTTTCTTGATTTTAAATTCTAATTAATTAAAACCTAAATTAAGTATTAAATCAAACTAATTTGTAGAAATAAACCTAGTTATCTATTTTACCATAATTAAATAACTTAGACTAATAAAAGAAGAATTACTAATTTGCAATTTAAAGCCTAAAAATGTAAATACAACTCATATTTTTCGTGATTTTTGTTTAATAATGCAGTTAACTCATGCAATTAAATCCTAGATGCGATTAGACCTAAAATGTTATGCACGAAATACTTTAGACATTTTGGTATTTTTCTTATGATTTTAGAATGTTAAATATGCAACTAAATACGAGCAACTTTTAACCGAAATTCCTACAAATTCTATAAAACTAAAAACAATTAAGAAAAAAATCTATTTGTGAATTTCTATAGGAATATTTTAGTCGGGCAAAAATCACGTGCTCACACAAACAATAAATTTTCTCTTCGCGAACGTGACCCAAAGTCCGCGATCGCGATGCACACCCATGTGGCCAAAAACCAGCAACTATAAATGGTCTAGAAATGATCCGAAACCACCCCTAAACACACCTAAGCCCCTCGGGACCCCGTCCGAACATACCAATAAGTCCCAAAACATAACACTGACCCATTCGAGGCATCAAATCACACATAACAACATCGAAACCACGAATCGTCGATCAAGATCAATCTCTTAAGTTCATAAACTTCAAATTTCGAACCAAGTGTCCGATTCAAGCCTAACCAATCCGGAATGAATCCAAATTTTTGCATACAAGTTCCAAATGACATAAAAAACCTATTCCAACTCCCGGAACAAAAAATCGAACCAGATATCATCAAAGTCAACTCTCGTTCTCGGTCAAACTTATGAACATTCCAAACGTTCAAATTTTATACTTTCGCCAATTAGTACCAAAACCTTCAAGAAATATCCAGATGCAAATTCGAGCATATGCCCAAGTTCAAAATCACAATCCGGACTTACTGGATCCATCAAAATTCCGATCTGGGGTCAAATACACAAAAGTCAAACTTTGTCAACTTTTCCAACTTAAAGCTTCCTAGTTGAGAATTATTCTTCTAAATCAACTCCGGATCACCTGAAAATCAAAACGGACGATTCACACAAGTCATAATACATCATATGAAGCTACTCAAGACTTCAAACAGCTGAACAGAATGCAAATGCTGAACGGTTGAATCGTTACATCTATAATAATATATAAAATGAAAATGTCAAGTGCATTATAAAATGAAAATGTCAAGTGCATTACAGATATTGTGTAGCATAATCGGGGCGAATTGTCTATTGTTCAAAATTGGCCGGTGAGGAAGTATGATTTCTTTTTAAAAAAAAATAGTCAACCGATCTGCAAGTGTTAAATTAAATTGTCAATTATACTTTCAATAATGAAGCTAAGAGTATGACTTTACTCTTTTATTTAATGTATCAACAAATGAATATGTACAAAGAGACAAATATTTATACTAAGAAGGAAAGAGGCAAATATTTCTGTATATAAATAGTGGCACTAAGTTATTGTGATCAACGAACTGAGCATCAACAGAGATAAACAAAATATTCCCAACAATGGCTAGAGCCAACTCTCTGAAATTCGCTTCCTACTTCATTCTTTTACTAATCGCTGGTAAGTTATATATAATTTTATCATATATAGTATATATTTTCTCCTTTTCTCGCACAAGCATTTTCTTTTTTAATTTATTTTTTTTACATACAAATTAAAAAGATATACTGTAATATATTATGCTCCTACTTATACTCACCTTGATTCGTATTTTGAATTGCAGCTCAATTTACGTTATTTTCTAAAACACACGTAACTGCTGCTGGATGTTGGGACCTGTGTGTCTACAGTGATGAATGCACTGATGCAAAATGTTGGGCGTGCGATCTCAATGCTGGTCAGGGTGGTGGTTTCTATGGGCGCTGTATAGATCCATCCATTTGGAATGACGAAAAAAAGAACTAAATATTCGTACGTTCAATATAATACCGTGCGAATGTTTTTCCGAATTTCAATAATCCAACATACAATATATCATGTTGGTATGTGCATGCGTATTTTCGTTCTTTATTTGAATCTGTGTCAAAGTCCAGCGCTAGCTATAGCTGCTGGTACATAAGATTGTTGTGTTATACTTTGTACGTCTACCTATGTCAAAATTATTATCAATAATAAATAAAAAAAATAAGTCCTATCGTGCTCTATATAATTGTTTCAAGAAGGCTCTCGGTTGTTATGTGAGCCCAGCTGCTTGTATATATGATTCAATAATTAGTAGAAGTAGCATTCAGTCGGTACTCTTTTTTATTTATTTATTTAGAAATTGTCATTGTCATGTAATTTCATATTTCACAAGTAAAACTTCAAGATATTATCCAGTAGTTTTACTTGCGAAATTTGAAACTCTAATAACTATTTTTAGGAACTCCTGTTATGTCTTTCTGAGGTAATATCTAGAAAAATAAGCATATATAGCATAAAAATGCAAAACATTTTTCTTTAACAAGTAAAATCTAAAGGATGAAAGAAAATCATATCTAACAATGGAACCAAAAATAATAAAAAAAAAAAAAAAAAATAAAATAATAATAATAATAATAATAATAATAATAATAATAATAATAAAGGAAATAAGTTACTGCCTTGCTCTTGCAGAAGCTGGAAAATGCCAAAGTGGCTGTAACGAAAATTCTGTAAATCTAAGTCATTATAGCCAAAAGCCACACAAAAGCTTTCAGCTAAACTTTAGGATCATAACTTTTAAAAGTATTTATATTTTTCTTAAATTGCGTGCCAAGTCAAATTACGTCACATAAGTTAAAACGGGTGGAGTACTGCCAAAAGAGTTATAAGATTAAATATTCAAAACAAGAGATGAACTAATATTAAGATCTGAATCAACGTAGAATAAATTATTTTTTATGTTAAAATCAAATAATTAAATCTTTTAATTAATTATTTAGCAAGAGAATCCAATTCAATTATTTTTTAAATTCATCATATGAGTAAAATTCTTTTTAAAGTAAAAAAAATCTTAGGGTACATAAATATTTTTCATAAAAGAGCGCTAGAACATAAAGTAAAAAGGTTAGTATATTATTAAGAATTAAAATGCTATACAAATGTCTGAGGAAGCACAATCAAAGCTAAATCCTAAACAAGATCAAGTTTTCAAGACTATATTATAAAGAGTCGACTCTGGTATAACAAGATTATTCTTTATAGATGCCTCCGGCGAAATCAAAATAATATTTCTATGTCATGCATTACTTGCAAATATCATATCAAGAGGCATGACACTATTAGATAGCAAGTGGTGTACAAACAACGATTTTATTATGATACCACCCACTTTAGATTTGATATACCTCTTCAAACAACTTAAATAACCATCTCAAATATATCAAAGCAGAGCAATGATGCTAAATTTATAAGGAAATCAAAATTGATAATATGGGATGAAGCACTTATGACTAAGTGTCAAACGATCGAAATAATTGTCCGGAGTTCTTGAGATATATTAGATATTAATGAACCGTCTGGTGAAAAAATAATGGTTTGGGAGGTGACTTCTGTCAAGTACTACCAGGTTGTTCCAAAATCGACAAAAGCATAGACTGTAAAAGCTAGCTTACCAAAGTTATACTTCTGGCCTCAACGAAAAAGATTCAACTGACAAGAAATATAAAGTAATTAAGAACATATCCAATATTCAGTGTCTTCTTGCTTCGTGTCGGAAACGAAGAAGAGGATCCAATAAAAGATGATTTGGTTCTTCCCGGACACTTGGTTATCAATCCCAATGGTAATAGTAGTGCATTTAATAAAAGAAATATTTCTATCATTAGATTAAAACGCAATTTGTGCAAATCGCATGATAGAATTAAAAAGATATCTTAGCTAGCAAAAATGAATATGTTGATCAACTAAATAAAAGGTTGATTGCAAAATTTTATAGTAAAAGCAAAATGTTTTTCAGTTTTTGACTCAACAGAAAATGACACTAATAATTACTACCAAGAAAAATACTTAAATACTTTAATACCAGATAACAAGAAAACGGAAGCAAAAAACATATATATAAAAACATAACTGGTTATAACATAAATCTAAGTATAAGAAAATAAGAGAATACTATAGATCCTATAGGTAAGAAAAAGATACACTCGTGACTACCTACTGACTTTCTACCTTAGCTAGTTCTCAATCTCCATGCCTTTTTATCAAGGGTTATGTCTTGAGTAAGCTGCAGATGTACTATAACCTGCCTTATCATCTCTCCCCAATACTTTTTAGGTCTACCTCTACCGCTCCTCAGACCCACCATGGTCAACCTCTCATACCTTCTTACTGGGGCATCTGGACATCTCCTCATTATATGACCCGAACTATCTTAGTCTTGCTTTTCGCAACTTGTCCGTCACGGGGGCACTCCCACCTTGTCCCGAATATTTCATTCCTTATCTTATCTCTCTTAGTATGCCCACACATCCATCGCAGTATCCTCCTTAATTTATGCTACTTATAACTTCTGGACATGAAAGCTCTTGATTGGCCAACACTCCGTCCCATAAGCCATAGTCGCATCATACGTTGGTAGCTACCATTTTCTTGTTTTATAATTCCATTAAGAATTAGTGACGAGATCAGGCATAGTCGACCTCTATTTGTTGTTTTATCATTGCATCAAGATTTGGCGAGGATATTAGGCTTAGTTCACCCCCATTTCTTATTGATTGAAAGGTATACCTCAAACTTACAGTTCCGGATGTTGTTTGATTTAAAGACGAATTATATTGTAATATTTAATTTAAAATATGTGATTGACTTTTGAACAAAACAAACGTTGTTTACTATAATAAAGGTTACTTTTGTCTTCTTAGTATTTTAAATACATGTATTACTAATACATACATTATATCACAATTCGAATAAAATAAAGGTGATCAACAAATGATATATTTGGATTCCATACGATACAAAATATGAGCTACTAAGATTAGATTATTGCAAAAACGGATATGAAATAAATATAACTTTTGTTTGAAATGTACATAAATAGAATTCAACTCTAGAACTACCTAGGAACAAGTCGTACCCACACCCGGAAGACACGAACATCTTCAGAGTCATCTCCCGTCATCCATCGCAACTCCGCTCCAAGATATGCACGGAAGGTGCAGAATTGTAGTATGAGTACAACTGACCACATATACTCAATAAGTATCTTCACTAACCTCGGTGTAACGACCCGACTTGTCGATTTGAGTTATTACTCTCCTTTCTACTATTTGAAGTCTTGAATAGCTTCATATGATGTATTATGAGTTGTGTGCAAAATTTGAGGTCAATCGGACTTGATTTGCTATATTTCGGCATAGAACCTAGGATATTTCGACATCGATTCTTCAAGAATACGTAGTATCATATTAAGCAAATGAGCTTCAAATTCAGTTTTGATTAAAGAATTAGATCCGTATTGAAATTTTGGAGCCATAGCAAAAAGAATCGTCGAATTCGGATATCGTATGAGAGAGTTATGCCCATTTCCATGTCGGGAACGATTTTCCATCGCCGTCAGCGCCCCACGCCACCTGTGGCGCCTGAAACAGCTGAGACCCTATAAACGGGGGTTTTCTGCCATTTTTGACAAAAATAGAGTTGGGGAGCTCGGTTTTGATGATTTTTGGGCGATTTTTACAGGTAAACATTGGTGAAGTGTTCCTTATCCTATTTTGATTATATTTCATGATTCCATACTCATTTACATCATGAATCCGTGAATTTATAGAAGAAAAATCAGATTTTTTTGTAAAATCTTCCAAAAATATAAAATGAAGATTTGAAGCTCAATCCGATATCGAAATTTGATAAAATTGGTATGGGTGAACTCGTAATTGAATGAGTTGTCGGATTTTGTGAGTTTCGTCGGATTCTGAGACGTGGGCCCTACGGGCGATTTTTGAGTTAAATTTCGAATTTTGCTGGAAAATTAGTATTTTCATATGGAATTAAGTCTTGCGATTCGTGTTGAGTATATTGAATTGTTTGTGACTAGATTTGAAGCTTTTGGACACGAATTCGCGAGGCAAAGGTTTATAGGAATCTTGAAATTGGTTGCGAAATGAGGTAAGTATCTTGCCTAACCTCGAGTGGGGGAATTACCCCTTAGGCATCGAGTCTTATGTGCCATTTATGAAATGTGAAAAGCCGTGTACGCGAGGTGACGAGTACGTACTCGGGCTTATATGTGCAAAATTGATCGGGTTAAAGTCTTAGGCATATTTTGTAGTAAATTGAATAATTGTTGGCATTTATTAAATCATCTATTTGCCATGCCTCAATTCGCGTTTGTTGAATTTATTTTTATATGATAATTTGGTGTGGTTATTGCTTGTATATTTATGTGAATTCCGTGAGTTGGGTGATTTGATATTTTCTGGAAATAATTATATTATGAATTTTTCATCTGCAAATAATTAATAAAATTAGTTTGAACCGAGACGTTATATAATTATCAAAAATTTGGATTAATGAAAGCGTTTCCCTATACTGAGTATTTTCCATCTCTGTTATTATTTTTAGGTTTTATACACATTGTGTGGAGCCTTGGGTTATTTGTTGTGAAATTAATTAATTTTGTTATATCTTTGGAATTGGTTGTGGCCATTGGACAAATTGTGATATGAATTGATTTTGTTATGTTGCCGGGATATTATTTCGAGTAAATTATTGTGTTATTTGAGTTATTATTTTGAGGATATAAGGGTGGCATTTCACAGTTGATATTATGCGGGTATAAGGGTGGCATTTCACTGTTGTTATGTGTGTTGGGATATTGTGTGGGCGGAGCGATAAGGGTGGTTATATGAGAGATAAAGGTGACTATAGGAGCGATAAGGGTGGCTATTAATATTATCAGGGCGGGGGATAAGGGGGGCTATTATATGAGCGATATTGGCTATATGAGCGATAATGGTGGCTATTGATATTGTTAGGGCGGAGGGATAAGGAAGGCTATTATAGGAGTAATAAAGGTGGTTATATGAGAGATAATGGTGGTTATTGTTAGGGATGATATGTGATGATGTGGGGTTATTGCATTGGTAATTTTCATGTGAGGTTGTGATTTTTCTTGTGTTCATTTTTATACCTTGTGCAATTTGTCTTGTTGTTGGTAAATTGATAATAGTCTGATCTATATTGAAATTGAGAGCCTGTGGATATTGCCAGGCGGATTATGAAATAAAATGTGGGCACGAGGTATCGTGAGTAAATAATGATGATATTGGCACGTGAACTATCCGTGCAGTTGTGATATGAAATGTGGGAACAAGGTGCCGTAAGTAAATAATGATGATATTGGCATGTGAACTGTCCGTAAAGTTGTGATATGAAATATGGGTACGAGGTGCCGTGAGTAAATAATGATGATATTGGCACGTGAATTGTCCGTGCAGTTGTGATATGAAATGTGGGCACGAGGTGCCTTGGTTAAATGAATGATGATATTTGGCACGTGAGTTGTCCGTGCGATTGTGATAGAGAAATTGGCATGAGGTGCCGTGGAAATATAAAAGTAGGCTGAGACCCGTATTTTATGATTTTGAAATGCTGTATCACAGGGTGACTTTTATTCGAAAGAGATTTAATTGGTTGTACTTGTATTCATTATTTGTTGCACAATATTTATGGTATTCTTGTCGCCCTGCTATGTATATCACTGGTTGATTATTGTTGCCATTACTGTTATTTGTTTTCTATTATTTTTGTATACTATATTGCACATGCTATTAAACTGGTGAGTGTCTCGACTGTACCTCGTTACTACTCCACTGCGGTTAATCTTGATACTTACTAGGTACCGACCGTGGTGTACTCATACTATACTTCTGCATATTTTTGTGCAGAGCCAGGTATTGGAGCTATCAAACTCGGACAAAGTTAAAGTGTGATCGCAAGGATTCAAGGTAGAGCTGCTTGGTCATCGCAGTCCCTTGAAGTCTTTTTATTTTATTATACTGTTAATTATTAATCAAATAGTATTGAGTATTCGATCCTTGAGATCACTTCATGTATTTAGTTATAGTTCGTGACTCAGTATTACTAGTCTTGGGAGGTTGTTATAATTGTTTCCGCTTTTGGTTTAAAAGAAAAAAGGCTCAAAATATAATTGTAATCGGCTTACCTAGTCTTAGAGACTAAGTGCCATCACGACGCATTTGATGGGATTTTTGGGTCGTGACACTCGGTGAAGTAGTGACGAGGCTTTATAGTTAGAAGATACTCATTGATATAACATGTGCAGTAGACTAACAATAGAATAATACTAGAACATAACAGAAAAGGGTACAAGAAAATAAATATGTGAAGCAGTAATGATTACTAGAAGAAATCATGATTAATACTCCTCAATATCACGACCAATCATTTTCTTATAGCGATAACCAACAAACCACGATAGTAAATCCATAACTTTCATAGTGTGAGAAATATACTCAAGACATCAAATCAAATAGCACGGCAACACCCTTCGTACATTTATCTTATCCTCACCAAGTATGCGTATAGAAGTTCCAACCAGGTGAAATAAATGCTAATAACAGTAATGACAAAGTGGAAAATACACAAGTAGCAATAACGAACAAGGCACTACATATGGACAATGGTAATAGACTAGGTAAAAGGCATAGAAGTAATGACAGCAATTAGGAAAGATGGACATAAATTTCACTAGCTAACATGGTAGAAGGCCTAGATGTAGATATGACAAACAAGAGGGAAAGCATGATCTTCATGAGCTAACAAACACAAGACATGAATAACTAACATGGTAGAAAGCTTATACGAAAGTGCAACAAATGAGAAACGACATGGACGTAGCTATGACAACAAGAAGGAAAGTATGATATTTGCAAGTTAAATAGATAGAAGACATGGACAACACAACAACAATTGAGATAGAGGATAAAGACAGAACAACAACGACAAACCACATAGAAAACACAGGTGCAATAGTAATAACTCAAGGTAAAGGCATGAATGTATACACAAGGAAAGGATATCACAACATAATGCATGTTCCTCATCCTCGCTTGCACGAAAACACCTTCGTGCCATGAACACATGATAATATAACAACATGATAATGTAAATAAAATGGCATGACATCACCCTTCGTGCTTTTACTCTCATCCTCACATGATAATGTATGATAACATGATAATATAAATGAAATGGTACGGCATCATTCTTCGTGCTTTTACGCTCATCCTCACATGATAATATAAATAAAATGGCATGGCATCACCCTTCGTGCGTTTACTCTCATCCTCACATGATAATGTAAATGATAACATGATAAAATAAATGAAATGGCACGGCATCACCCTTCGTGCTTTTACTCTCATCCTCATATGATAATGTAAATGAAATAGTACGATATTACCCTTCGTGCTTTACACTCTTCCTCACACGATATTGTATATGTAATGGCACGACATCACTCTTCGTACTTTATACTCTTCCTCACATAATAATATGTATGCAATGACACGATATCACCCTTCGTGTTTTACACTCTTCCTCACCAAGCACATGTATATCAATAACAAGCAAGGTAGGAAGCATGAATTACATCAAAGAGAGTGTTTAAATGAATATTCCAAATGAACATCAATCACAGCTTTCAAGCCAATAACAATTCAATAAACCTCAAGAACCTTATTGTTCAAGTATTTCAACAAGTCTCAAAGATGATCTTCAACTCAAGTATAGAATCCAATATCTCAAGAATAACGATCGTAGCGATATATTAGTGATTAAACATAGTGATGACCGAATTTAACACATCAATAGCTTTCACAAAAATTTGTCAAATTTTAATCAAGTTATAATAAGCTAAATTTTGGTTTATAGCGTTTAATTTCACATTCTTAGTAGTCTAGAAGTCAAGACATGAAACAAGAAGGTCACATAATTTTATAAGGTACAATTAATTGTATAATTTACCCCCGAGCATGATTAACCTTGGCACATGCATATACGCTCATCACCTCATATACGCATCACCCCAGCATGTAGCAAACAATGACAATTAGTAAGAAGCAAACCCAATCGATAAAGGTCGAATCTTTACAGATTTACTCAAAGTTAACCAAAAAGTCAAACCCGAGCCCACACCTCGGAACCCGACAAAACTTACAAAATCTGATAATCCATTCAATTACGACTCCAATCATACTAATTTTACTTAAATCCGGCTCTGAATCGATGTTCAAAACTCAAATATTTACTTTAGGTAAATTTAGACAAAACCCCTCAATTTCTCTTTTGAAATTATCAACCAAATGCCAAAAATGTAGATTGATTAATGAAATATAATCAATACCGAGTAGAAAATACTCACCCCAATCCATGACATGAAAAGCGCCTAAATAATCGCCTCAATCCGAGCCTCATAGCTCAAAATATGCTAAAATGTCCGAAAACTTCGAAATAAAGTATTTTATACACTGTTCCAGAGGTACCCTTCGCGACCGCCGTCACAAACCTCGCGATTGCGATTATAAAATTTTCTAGGACAATTCTTACCCTATGCAATCACGGACATCTCCCCACAATCGCGATGAACAAACTTCCATTAACCCTTCCCAAACTCGTCTCAGGCAGCCTATAGTATATCAACCATAACTTTATCTACATAACTCCAAATAATAAACAATTTGATTTTTTGAAAACTATGTATGAAGGGCTACAACTTTTATTTTTGAATCATCTCTAAGTTCCTTATAGATTGCAAGATATAGGCTTCCAAAGTCGGGTCTGTGACAACTGAATTTTCCTCTACGCGGTCACGAAAAGGGTTCCGCGATCGCGATTCACAATGCCCAAACAACAAATTTGTTCTTCGCGAACGTGACCCAAAGTCCGCAATCACGATGCACACCTCTCTGGCCAAAAAGCAGCAACTATAAATGGTCTGAAATCACCTGAAACTCACCTGGTCCCCTTGGGAACCCGTCCGAACATACCATTAAGTCCCAAAGCATAACACTGACCCATTCGAGACCTCAAATCACACATAACAACATTGAAACCACGAATCGTCGATCAAGATCAATCTCTTAAGTTTATAAACTTCAAATTTCGAACCAAGCGTCCGATTCAAGCCTAACCAATCCGGAATGAATCCAAATTTTGCATACAAGTTCCGAATGACATAACGAACCTATTCCACCTCTCGGGAAAAACAATCGAACCCGATATCATCAAAGTCAACTCTCGGTCAAATTTATGAACATTCCAAACCTTTAAATTTCTAACTTTCGCCAATTAGTTTCAAAACCTTAAAGAAACATCCGGATGTAAATTCGGGCATATGCCTAAGTCCAAAATCACCATCCGGACCTAACAGAACCATCAAAACTTTAATCCGGGGTCAAATACACAAAAGTCAAATTTGGTCAACTCTTCCAATTTAAAGCTTCCTAGTTGAGACATATTCCCACAAATCAACTCCAGATCACCTGAAAACCAAAACCGACGATTCACACAAGTCATAATACATCATATGAAGCTACTCAAGATTTCAAATAGCTGAACGGAATGCAAATGCTCAAAACGACCGGTTGGATCGTTACATCTATAATAGTATATAAAACGAAAATGTCAAGGGCATTACAATATATATTGTGTAGGATAAGAGGGGGGGAATTGTATATTGTTCAAAATTGGCCGGTGAGGAAGTATGATTTCTTTTAAAAAAAACAAATAGTCAACTGATCTGCAAGTGTTAATTAAATTGTCAATTATGCTTTCAATAATGAAACTAAGAGTATCACTTTACTCTTTTATTTAATGCATCAACAAATGAATATGTACAAAGAGACAAATATTATACTAAGAAGGAAAGATAAAGGCAAATATTTCTCTATATAAATTGGCACTAAGTTATTGTGAGCAACGAACTGAGCATCAACAGAGATAAACAAAATATTCCCAACAATGGCTGGAGCCAACTCTCTGAAATTCGCTTCCTTCATTCTTTTACTAATCGCTGGTAAGTTATATATAATTTTAACTTTTATATATATATATATATATATATATATATATATATATATATATATATATATATATATATGAGTTATATATAATTTCCTACTTCCTTATATATAATTTCGCTTCCGAACATTATACAAACTTATGTACTGTCTGCCACCAACTTCTCCACACATCATACCCTCTCTTTCACACGTTGGTTGTATCCTTTTGACAAAATCTCATCGATACCACTAACCTTCTCTCACCAAATAAAATATTATTCAAAATATAATAATTTAAAATAAATAATATTTAATACTTAATATATATATATATATATATATATATATATATATATATATATATATATATATATATATATATATATATATATATATATATATATATATATATATATGTATGTGTGTGTGTGTGTTACTTTTATATGGACACTATATCCTATCTATATATCTATATATACATAATATTTAATTGATTTAACATCCTATATTGTAATAATATTCAATATTTAATTAATTTTGTATTTATATACATACACACATACACACGTATGTGTGTATATATATATATATATACATATATATATATATATATATATATATATATATATATATATATATACATACGTGTGTATTTTATATATATATGCGCGCACACACATAATCTTGAATGTTTTATTCTCGATCACCTTATTAGTACTTTGCTCATATACTTCATCATATATATATATATATATATATATATATATGCGCGCACACACATAATCTTGAATGTTTTATTCTCGATCACCTTATTAGTACTTTGCTCGAATACTTCATGTCACGACCCAACTCCATGTCAGGTCGTGATGGCGTCCAGCACCGTTGCTGGATAAGCCAATAGTGAACAACTTATGATTTCCCATTCTTTTTTTTTTTAAAGAAATTCCAACATTTAGCTTTACTTACATTTAAAGCATTTGATGAATAAAGGATTTTTAAGGCAAACAAACGGAAACATCTAAAAGCAGTTATAACTATTGAATTACAACCCAAAAAGCAAAGTACCAAGATCTGGTGTCACAAGTATGTGGGCAACTAGTAGGATATACAAAAGATGACTATCCTACTGTCTGAAACAGAATAGACAGATAAAAACAAAAGAGAAACTCTGGCATGTTGCTGAACAACTCAGAAGGGCAGCTCACCGTGAAGTCTCGGTCCAAAATCAAGTATGCGTGCCGGGTGGGTAACTAGATGCACCAGCCTCAGATCTTGTACAATTAAGTACAGAAGTATAGTATGAGTACATAAACAATATGTGCCCAGTAAGTATCCCGCCTAACCTCGAAGAGGTAGTGACGAGGGGTCGACTTGACACTTACTAGGCCAATAATAATGTAATTTAAAGCATTATACTAAGCATGGATATCGTAAATGATACTGTCGGTTCAACAACAGGAAGAGATAAGTCCTTCTTTCATAATTATAATTTAAATTTTAGTAATACCATTTAGCAACTTACATTTTAAGGCATTTAAACAGAATAAACCATGGAAAATTTTCAAATAATTAGCATGCGCAATTATGATGAGGTCGTACGGCCCGATCCAATAAAATATTTAAACTGTGCACTACCAAGGGTCAAACGACGCGAACCATAGATGCATCTATTTTTCTCGCTCGCGAATCATTCATGCGACGCGGTCAAATATAAATTTAAGGAATTACCCCTCTCGCGAATCATACATGCGACGCGGTTACACAAAGAATCTCATAAATTTTTATAGTACTCTCCCATTCTTTTCAAAATACGACATTCAAATGAAAACTTTTAAGATCCCATTATTTTTCCTCAATTCCAAATTCCTTTTGAAATATTTAATAAGCACACTCCATTCTGCCCTTCTCAAGGCAAACAATACACATAAAGCAATAATCATATCAGCAAGGCATGGTGTAAGCCTAAGACAACCCAGGCATAACAGGAATAGTAGCTACGTACGGACTCTCGTCACTCCGTGCGTACGTAGCCCCCACAAATATCAACATATAATTATTTAGTTTACCTATGGGGTAATTTCCCTCTTACAAGGTTAGAAAGGAGACTTACCTCGTCTCAAAGCCTACTTTCCAATTCAAGAACGCGCTCAAATATCCAAATTTGATGCCAAACGACTTGAAACTAGTCAAACATTACATAAACTAATCAATCTATAGTCAAAGGTTCATAATTCTACCATTTAAGTGATTACCCAACTTAAATTGCAAGATTTCTAAAATTCACCCCGGGCCCACATGCTCGGATTTGCGAAAATATTTAAAGAAAGTTGTTACCCATAACCTTAGGAACATAAATATATGATTTTTACTAAATTCCATAACGAATTTCGAGGTTAAATCTCATTTTTATGAAAAACCAAGGTTTTCATCTAAATCCGTAATTTTTACTAATTTAAATGTTATAACCTACCCATAAACCATGTATTTAACTCACATTTGATAGGAATTACTTAGCTCAACTAGTTGATGGAAATCCCCTCTCTAAACAGCTCCAAAATCACCCCCAAGAAGAGTAAGAAGTGAGCAAAAGTGCTCAAAGTCCGATTTAAAACACACGACTCTTTAGCGACTTCCGCACCTGCGGTTAAATTGGCGCACCTGCGGTATCGCTTCTGCGGACAACTCGCACAGGTGCAGACCAAAGCCAGGATGCCTCATCTCGCTTTTGCGCCCAGATGATCGCACCTACGACCACGCATCAGCAACAAATGACGTGCATCTGCGACACTACCCGCTCTTGCGATGCCTGCCTTCGCACCTGCGCTTTCGCAGGTGCGGTCCTTCTTTTGCTTTTGCGATGGCTGGGCAGCCTATGCTAGGATGTATCTGCGATCATGGGCTCGCACCTGCGAGCTTACACCTGCGGCTGACCAAGCGCATGTGCGATTATGACAGCAGCTAGATCTTCAGGTTTGGCTTCCAAATTCCAACTTGGTCCGAGCCTTGTTTGATTGACACTCGGGGTCCCCGGGACCCCGTCCGAACGTACCAACAAGTTTAAAATCATAAAACGAACTCGCTCGAACTCTCGGAATGCCCGAAACAACATTAAAACTAAGAATCACACCCTAAAACCAATTGAATCAAACTTAAGATCTTCAAGTTCTTCAATTTACTTCCAATGCGCCGAAACGTACTTATACTACTCGGAATGACACCAAATTTTGCGTGCAAGTTTTAAATGACATTACAGAACTATTCCCTATCTCGAAATTCCGTTTGGACCTCGATATCATCAAAACCCGCTCCAAACCAAATTTTAAAGAACTTCTAAAACCTTCAAGAACCAACTTTCACTATTGGGTGCCAAAACGCCCTCGGGTCATCCAAAACCCGATCCGAACATACGCCTAGGTCCAAAATTATTATACGAACTATTGGAACCGTCAAATCCCAATTTTAAGGTTGTTTACTCAAAATATTGAACGAAGTCAAACTTGGCCTTTCAAACCAACCTTAAGGAACCAAGTGTTCCGATTTCAACCCAAACTCTTCCAAATCCCGAACCAACCGTACCCGTAAGTCATAAATCAGTAAATGCATGTACGAGAAGTCTTATTTAGGGGAACGAGGTTCTAGAAAGTAAAACGACCGGTCGGTTCGTTACATTCTCCACCTCTTAAACAAACGTTCGTCCTTGAACGGGTTTAGATTCATACCTAATGTGTTGAATAAGTGTGGATATCTTCTCTGCACGTCCTCCTCGGACTCCCAAGTCGCCTCCTCGACTAGTTGGCCCCTCCACTGAACCTTTACCATGGAAATCCTCTTGGACCTCAACTGGCGATCCTGCCTAGCAACAATAGCAACTGGCTCCTCCTCATAACCCAAGCTCTCATCTAGCTGAATAGTGTTGAAGTCTAACACATGTGACAGGTCGGCATGATACCTCCGGAGCATAGACACGTAAAAATCTGGATGAACCCCTGATAGGCTGGGAGTTAAAATAGGCTCATAAGCAACCTCCCCAACTCGCCTCAACACCTCAAATGGGCCTATAAACCTTGGGCTCAACTAGCCCTTCTTTCCGATTCTCATTGTAATGATTTATGACTTGCGGGGATTGTTGGTTCGGGATTTGGAAATGTTTGGGATGAAATCGGAACACTTGGTTCCTTAAGTTGGCCTTAAAGTGCTAAGTTTGACTTCGGTCAATATTTTGAGAAAATGACCCCGGAATAGAATTTTGATAATTCCAACAGCTCCGTATGGTGATTTTGGACTTAGGAGCGTGTTCGGAATTTTATTTGGAAGTCCGTAGTTAAATTAAGCTTGAAATGACTAAAAATAAAAATTTAAGTTTGGAAGTTTGACCGATGAGTTGACTTTTTGATACCGGAGTCGGAATCCAGTTCCGAAAATTTTCATAGCTCCTTTATGTAATTTATGACTTGTGTGTAAAATTTGAGGTCAATCGGAGTTGATTTGATAGGTTCCGACATCGAATGTAGAAGTTGAAAACTCTTAGTTTTATTTAAGCTTGAATTGGGGTATTATTCATGGTTTTAGCGTTGTTTGATGTGATTTAGAGGTTTGACTAAGTTCATATGATATTTTAGGACTTGTTGGTATATTTGGTTGAGGTCCCGAGGGCCTCGGGTGAGTTTCGGATGGTTAACGGATCAAAAGTTGGACTTAAAAAGATGCTGCAATTTTCCCTTCTGCTGTATATTCTGGGCTGTGATCGAGCCCACGATCGAGGCCTGAGTCGAAGCCAGGGACAAGGCTCAGTATCGAAGCCACGATCGAAGGCAAGGCTCGAGGGCCATGATCGAAGGCAAGGCTCGAGGACCAGGATCAAGACCCACGATCGAACTTGATCGAGGCCATGACCATGTCCCAGGCTCGAGGCCTGATCGAGCCCATGACCAGCTCCCAAGATCGAGCTCCCATGATCGAGCTCCCAAAATCGAGCTCCCAAGATCGAGCTCCCAAGATCGAGCTCCCCGAGATCGAGCTCCCCTGATCGAGCTCCTTGATCGAACTGGACAGAGCTGTAAGTTATAAAAACAGAGGACATTCGTCCCATTTGCCATTTTTGACGAACTTGAGCTTGAGCAGAGGCGACTTTTGACAGATTTTCAAGGGAAAAACATTGGGGTAAGTGATTCTAACTCGGATTTGGTCTACATATACAAGTATATCATTGTTTTTACCATAAATTAGTGTTTTGAGATTTAAATTTGGGAAATTTTTAGAAATCTCATAGAAACGAATTTTTGAGATTTCGGTATCGATTCGGAGTCGGATTTGAGTGAAACTGGTATGGTTGGACTCGTAATTGAATGGGTTATCAGATTTCATAACTTTTGCCGGATTCCGAGACGTGGGCCCCACGGACAAATTTTTAATTAATTTCGGGATTTTTATTTTAAAAATGTAGTATTTTCTTATAGAATTGATTCCTATAATTTTTAGTGATTGTATCGAATTATTTTGGATAGATTTGAGCCAGACAGAATTGGATAATCGTGGAAAAGGTCTTATAGTGGATTAATTGGAGCAAGACGAGGTAAGTATCTTGTCTAATCTTGTGAGGGGAAAATTACCCCATAGGGATTAAATTGAATAATTATTGCTAATTGCGGGGGCTACGTACGCACGAGGTGACGAGAGTCTGTGCGTAGCTACTATTAATGCTAAAGTCCGGGTAGTTTAAGACTCAAAGCATGAATTACTTGTGTGAATTGTATTCTTTATTAATTAAAATAATTGATGTATATATTGTGAATTGTTAAGAAAAGTAGAAAAATATGAAATTTTCATATGCTTAATTTTTGTTTAAATCAATTAATTGTTAAAAAAAATTATTCTCCTCCCAAATTTATCTTGTAATAAATATACTCTCCTTCCGGAGGCACATAAGAAAATGTCCTCCTTTCTTGTGGAGCGGGCCGAACGCCTCGGCAGGATAGATGCATCTATGGATCGCCCGCACGTCCCTCGGCAGTGTACACGATACTCTGGATCGGGCCGTACGTCCTCGGCAGAAGTCGTGCGTAATAATAATAATTATACGATACTTTAATAATTTATTTCGGCTTGTGAATCTAGTTAATAAATTGAAAAATTCTTGGAATTTAATGAATTATTATTCTTGCTTGTTAAGGAATTAATTGTTACTCATGTAAATAAGGTTTAATTGATAAATTTGAAATTATTTGAATTGAAGGAATTTAATTAATATATTGAGAATTGTTACATTTGAAGGAATTTGATTATTTCTACTGATTAAATAAATTATTGTAAATTTTGTAAATTATGCTGATTTAAATATCCTAGTTTTATTTCAGTTATTATTATTGACCCATAGTGAGTGTCAAAGTCGGCCATCTCGTCTCTACCACTTCGAGATTAGGCTTGATACTTACTGGGTACATGTTGTTTACGTACTCATACTACACTTGCTGCACTTTTTGTGCAGGATCTGAGATAGGTACTAGTGGAGGACCTATCATCACATACCCACGTCATCCCGAGGCATAGTGGTGAGCTGCCTTTCTGAGTCGTTCTGCAGCTACCAGTGTCTCTTCTTATATTTATATTCTGTCTATTTCATTTCAGACAGTATTTGAAGTTTTGTATAATCTACTAGATGCTCATGCACTTGTGACACCGGGTCTTGGCACACACATTGATTGAAGTTGGTATTTTATTATTTTTTTGGAATAAAAGTTTAACCAATGTACGTGTGAATTATTAGTTGGCTTGGCTAGCTGTAGTGTTGGGCGCCATCACGACCTATAGGTGAAATTGGGTCATGACAACATGATATCAGAGCACTTGGTTCACGTAGGTCTCACATGTTATGAGCAGACCTAATAGAGTCTTGTGGATCGGTACGGAGACGTCTGTACTTATCTTCGAGAGGCTATATGGTGTTAGGAAACTACCTTTCTTCATATTCCATCGTGCAATTGATGTAGTACTAAATATCCTTCTCTTATTCTCTCACAGATGGTGAGAACACGCTCAAATGAGATTCCAGACCAGGAAAGAGCTACTCCCCCAGTTGCTAGAGGCCGAGGGAGGGCTCCAGGCCGTGGTAGAGGGCGAGGACGTCCCATGACTGTTCCAGGTATGCCGCCAGTGGATCCAGCAGAGAATCCCATTATTGAGGAGCAGGGTGAGATGCCTGTGGCAGAGACAGCTCCGGTGGACTTCACATCTGCACCAGGATTTCAGGATATCACGGGTCGTATGCTGCGATTCATGGACAATATGACTCAGGCCGGTTTATTTCCGGCAGACCCAGCCACATCTCAGGCGGGTGGGGGAGCACAGACCCCTACCGCACAGGCTCATGGACAGGTAGCTGCTGTATATCAGACCCAGGGTGCACTACCCATGTGTGGAGTCCAGCCAGTGGCAGCAGCTACACCTGAGCCCAGGCCAGCTGTAGCCGCCGATCCTCAGAAACTATTGGACAGATGGACTAGACTACATCCTCCTATCTTCGGGGGTGAGCGACATGAGGATCCACAGGATTTCATTGATCGTTGCAAGGATAGACTGTACAACATGAGGATATTGGAATCCCATGGGGTTGATTTCGCTACTTTTCAGCTAGAGGGTAGAGCCCGTAGATGGTGGCAGTCTTATGCTCTTGGCAGACCAGCAAATTCTCCTCCCATGACTTGGGACAGGTTCACCTGTATCTTCTTGGATAGGTATATTCCACCCTCCCAGAGGGAAGAGTTGCGGTTTTAGTTTGAGCAGCTCCAGCAGGGTGAGATGTCAGTAACTGATTATGAGGCGAGGTTTTATGAATTATCTCGCCATGCACTAATGATACTCCCTACTGAGGCGGAGAGAGTGCAAAGGTTTGTAGCCAGTTTACATACTAGTATTCAGGCCACTATGGCTCGAGAGGTTGAGATGGGTACTTCTTATGAGCGAGTTGTGGAGATAGCCCGGAGGATTGAGGGTGTACATCAGCGGAGCCGAGTGCAGATTATGAGAGATAAGCGGTTCAGGTACTCTGGAGAGTTCAGAGGTGCTCCATCCGGGGGCAGAGGTCAGTTCGTGAGGGGGCAGTCCAGCAGACCCCCATATCCAGCACCACCATCTCCTTGAGGTGCTCCAGTACGACCTTATTTCAGTGCTATACCAGAGAGTTCTTATTGCCCACCAGTTATTCAGGGTTCTTTCCGTGGGTATTCAGGTACCCATGACCAGGCACTTAGTCAACAACCCATCGTACCGAAGAGTTGTTACGAGTGCGGGGATCCCAGTCACATGCGGAGGTTTTGCCCTAGGCTTCGGGGTAGACCAGTATAGCAGGGTCAGCAGCTTATGCTTATCGGACCAGTTTCTCCACCAGTAGTTCGACCACCTAGAGGTGGAGGACAGGTGGGTAGGGGCCGTTCTAGAGGTGGAGGTCAGCCAGGCGGAGGCCAGACAGTTGGCGCTCCAGCTCGGTTCTATGCTTTTCTGGCTAGACCAGATGCAGAGGCCTCAGATGCCGTGATTACAGGTATTATTTCTATTTGTGGCAAAGATGCCTCAGTATTATTTGATCCAGGATCTACGTATTCATATGTGTCATCTCTATTTGCTCCATTCCTGGGTGTTTCTCGTGAGTCCTTGAGTACTCCTTTTTATGTGTCCACTCCTGTGGGCGATTCTATTGTTGTGAACCGGATCTACCGGTCCTGTATTATTACATTCTGTGGTTATGAAACTAGAGCAGATCTCCTATTGCTTGAGATGACCGATTTTGAAATTATTCTGGGCATGGACTGGTTATCTTTATATCATGCTATTCTAGATTGTCATGCCAAGACTGTTACCTTGGCTATTCCAGCATTGCTTAAGCAGGAGTGGAAGGGTTCGCCTGTTAGTTCATTTAATAGAGTTATTTCTTTTATAAAGTCTCAACACATGGTTGAGAAGGGTTGTTTGGCTTATCTAGCCTATGTTCGGGATACTACTAGAGAGGCTCCGGCTATTGATTCAGTGCTTGTAGTTCGGGAGTTCCCTGATGTATTTTCATCAGATCTTCCAGGTATGTCACATGATCGTGATATTGATTTCTGTATTAACTTGGCTTCAGATACCCAGCCTATATCTATCCCACCATATCGCATGGATCCGAAAGAATTGAAAGAACAACTTGAAGAGTTACTAGCCAAAGGGTTTGTTAGACCGAGTGTATCGCCTTGGGGTGCACCAGTATTATTTGTGAAAAAGAAGGATGGAACAATGCGGATGTGTATTGATTATCGCCAATTGAACAAAGTCACTATTAAGAACAAGTACCCGTTGTCGCTTATTGATGATCTATTTGACCAGTTGCAGGGTGCTAGGGTATTCTCTAAGATTGACTTGAGGTCGGGGTATCATAAGTTGAAGATTCGGGATTCGGATGTTCCGAAGACTGCTTTTCAGACTAGATATGGACATTATGAGTTTCTGGTGATGTCCTTCGGTTTAACTAATGCCCCGGCAGCGTTTATGAATCTGATGAGCAGGGTATTCATGCCATATATTGATTAGTTTGTCATTGTCTTCATTGATGACATATTAATCTATTCACGCAGTAAGAAGGAATATGAGCAGCATATGAGAGTAGTGCTTCAGACATTGCGGGAACAAAAGATATATGCTAAGTTCTCTAAATGTGAGTTTTGGCTAGAGTCTGTTGCATTTTTGGGACATATTGTATCGGGCGAAGGTATTAAAGTTGATCCCAAAAAGATTGAGGCAGTTCAGAATTGGCATTGTCCCACTTCGGCGACTAAGATCAGGAGTTTTCTGGGTTTAGCAGGTTATTATCGTCGGTTCGTGGAAGGTTTTTCATCTATTGCAGCACCTTTGACCAAATTAACCCAGAAGGGTGTTCAGTTCCGATGGTCCGATGATTGTGAGTCAAGCTTTCAGAAGCTCAAGACAGCACTGACTACAGCACCCGTGTTAGTTTTACCATCTGGTTCGGGAATATATACAGTGTATTGAGACGCATCACGCATTGGCTTGGGTTGTGTATTGATGCAGGAAAGGCGAGTTATTGTATATGCTTCACGTCAGCTGAAGCCCCACGAGAAGAATTATCCAGTACATGATTTGGAGTTAGCTGCGATTGTTCACGCTCTAAAGATTTGGAGGCATTATCTTTATGGGGTGTCTTGTGAAGTTTACACTGATCATCGCAGTTTGCAGCATTTGTTCAAGCAGAGGGATCTAAATTTGAGGCAGCGCAGATGGCTGGAGTTACTAAAAGATTATGATATTACTATCTTGTATCATCCGGGCAAAGCAAATGTGGTTGCAGATGCCTTGAGCAGGAAGGCGGAGAGTATGGGTAGTTTGGCTTTCATTTCAGTAGAGGAAAGGCCATTAGCCTCAGATATTCAGTCCTTGGCTAACAAACTTGTGAGGCTGGATATTTCAGAGCCCAGCCGAGTTCTTGCATGTGTGGTTGCCCAATCTTCACTATTTGAGCAAATCAAGGCTCGCCAGTATGATGACTCATACTTGATGGTTCTTCGTGAAATGGTACTACAAGGTGGTGCTAAGGAAGTTACTATTATAGCGGATGGTGTTCTGCGACTTCAGGATCATCTATGTGTTCCTAATGTGGATGGACTGAGGAAAAAGATCCTGGAAGAAGCACACAGTTCTCGGTATTCTATTTATCCAGGTGCTACTAAGATGTATCGTGACTTGAGGCAACATTATTAGTGGCGACGAATGAAAAAGGACATAGTTGAGTATGTATCTAGGTGTCTAAATTGCCAACAAGTTAAATATGAGCACCAGAGGCCAGGTGGCCTACTTCAGCAGATGACTATACCAGAGTGGAAATGGGAACGAATTACTATGGACTTTGTAGTTGGGTTGCCGCAGACCTTGAGGAAGTTTGATGCAGTTTGGGTGATTGTTGACAGGTTGACTAAGTCGGCACATTTTATTCCTGTTGTGACTACGTATACTTCAGGGAGGTTGGCCCAGATTTATATTCAGGAGATAGTTCGATTGCACAGTGTGCCAATTTCCATCATATCAGATAGAGGCCCTCAGTTTACTTCACATTTCTGGAGAGCAGTACAGAGTGAGTTGGGGACCCATGTAGAGATCAGCACAGCTTTTCATCCGCAGAGCGATGGACAGTCAGAGAGGACAATTCAGATTTTGGAGGATATGCTCAGGGCATATGTGATTGACTTTGGAGGTCAGTGGGATCGTTTCCTGGCTTTGGCCGAGTTTGCTTATAATAACAGTTACCAATCCAGCATTGAGATGGCTCCATTTGAGGCTTTATATGGTCGGCGATGTCGTTCACCTATCGGATGGTTTGAGCCAGGTGAGGCTAAGTTATATGGTACTGATTTGGTAAGGGATGCCTTGGAAAAGGTAAAGTTGATTCAGGAGCGACTTCGTACAGCACAGTCTAGACAAAAGAGTTACGCGAATCAGAAAGCGCGTGATGTATCATTTATGGTAGGTGAAAAATTTCTCTTGAAGGTTTCGCCGATGAAGGGAATTTTAAGATTCGGGAAGAAGGGCAAGTTGAGACCAAGGTTTATAGGCCCATTTCAGGTGTTGAAACGAGTTGGGGAGGTTGCTTATGAGCTTGCATTGCCTCCCAACCTATCGGGACTTCATCCAGTTTTTCACGTATCTATGCTCCAGAAGTATCATGCCGACCTATAACATGTGTTAGACTTCAGCACAGTTCAGCTAGATAATAGCCTGGGTTATGAAGAGAAGCAATTGCCATTGTTGATAAACAGGTTCGCCAGTTGAGGTCCAAGAGGATTTCTGCAGTAAAAATCCAGTGGAGGGGCCAACCAGTCGAGGAAGTGACTTGGGAGGTCGAGGAAGACATGCGGAGCAGATATCCACACTTATTCAGCACTCCAGGTATAATTCTAAACCCGTTCGAGGACGAATGTTTGTTTAAGAGGTGGAGAATGTAATGACCCAATCGGTCATTTTAACTTTTAGAACCCCGTTCCTTAATATAAAACTTTGCGTAGGTGCTTGTAATGATTTATGACTTGCGGAGATGGTTGGTTCGGGATTTGGAAGTGTTTGGGGTGAAACCGGAACACTTGGTTCCTTAAGTTGGCCTTAAAGTGCTAAGTTTGACTTCGGTCAACATTTTGAAAAAATGACTCCGGAATAGAATTTTGATGATACCAACAGCTCCGTATGGTGATTTTGGACTTAGGAGCCTGTTCGGAATTTTATTTGGAAGTTCGTAGTTAAATTAGGCTTGAAATGGCTAAAAACAAGAATTTAAGTTTGGAAGTTTGACCGATGAGTTGACTTTTTGATACCGGAGTCGGAATCCAGTTCCGAAAATTTTCATAGCTCCGTTATGTAATTTATGACTTATGTGTAAAATCTGAGGTCAATCGGAGTTGATTTGATAGGTTCCGACATCGAATGTAGAAGTTGAAAACTCTTAGTTTCATTTAAGCTTAAATTGGGGTATGATTCATGGTTTTAGCTTTGTTTGATGTGATTTAGAGGTTCGACTAAGTTCGTATGATATTTTAGGACTTGTTGGTATATTTGGTTGAGGTCCCGAGGGCCTCGGGTGAGTTTCGGATGGTTAACGGATCAAAAGTTGGACTTAAAAAGATGCTGCAATTTTCCCTTATGTTGTATATTCTGGGCTGTGATCGAGCCCCAGATCGAACCCAGATATCGAGCCCACGATCGAGGCCTGAGTCGAAACCAGGGATGAGGCTCAGTATCGAAGCCACGATCGAAGGCAAGGCTCGAGGGCCATGATCGAAGGCAAGGCTCGAGGGCCAGGATCAAGACCCAAGATCGAACTTGATCGAGGCCATGACCATGTCCCAGGCTCGAGGCCTGATCGAGCCCATGACCATCTCCCAAGATCGATCTCCCAAGATCGAGCTCCAGTGATCGAGCTCCCAAGATCGATCTCCCTGATATCGAGCTCCCCCGATCGAGCTCCTTGATCGAACTGGACAGAGCTGTAAGTTATAAAAACAGAGGACATTCGTCCCATTTGCCATTTTTGACGAACTTGAGCTTGAGCAGAGGTGACTTTTGACAGATTTTCAAGGGAAAAACATTGGGGTAAGTGATTCTAACTCGGATTTGGTCTACATATACAAGTATATCATTGTTTTCACCATAAATTAGTATTTTGAGATTTAAATTTGGAAAATATTTAGAAATCTCATAGAAACGATTTTTTGAGATTTCGGTATCGATTCAGAGTCGGATTTGAGTGAAACTGGTATGGTTGGACTCGCAATTGAATGGGTTATCGGATTTCGTAACTTTTACCGGATTTCGAGACGTGGGCCCCACAGACGAATTTTAATTAATTCGTGATTTTTATTTTTAAAATGTAGTATTTTCTTATAGAATTGATTCCTATAATTTTTAGTGATTGTATCGAATTATTTTGGATAGATTCGAGCCATACAGAATTGGTTAATCGTGGAAAAGGCCTTATAGTGAATTAATTGGAGCAAGACGAGGTAAGTCTCTTGTCTAATCTTGTGAGGGAAAAATTACCCCATAGGGATTAAATTAAATAATTGTTGCTAATTGCGGGGGCTACGTACGCATGAGGTAACGAGAGTCCGTGCGTAGCTACTATTAATGCTAAAGTCCGGGTAGTTTAAGACTCAAAGCATGAATTACTCGTGTGAATTGTATTCTTTATTAATTAAAATAATTGATGTATATATTGTGAATTGTTATGAAAAGTAGAAAAATATGAAATTTTCATATGTTTAATTTTTGTTTAAATCAATTAATTGTTAAAAGAAATTGTTCTCCTCCCAAATTTATCTTGTAATAAATATACTCTCCTTCCGAAAGCGCATAAGAAAATGTCCTCCTTTCTTGTTGAGCGGGCCGAACGCCTCGGCAGGATAGATGCATCTATGGATCGCGCCGCACGTCCCTCGGCAGTGTACCGAACACTCTGGATCGGGTCGTACGTCCTCGGCAGAAATCGTGCGCAATAATAATAATTACACGATACTTTAATAATTTATTTCGGCTTGTGAAGCTAGTTAATAAATTGAAAAATCCTTGAAATTTAATGAATTATTATTCTTGCTTGTTAAGGAATTAATTGTTACTCCTGTAAATGAGGTTTAATTGATAAATTTGAAATTATTTGAATTGAAGGAATTTAATTAATATATTGAGAATTGTTACATTTGAAGGAATTTGATTATTTCTACTGATTAAATAAATTATTGTAAATTCTGTAAATCATGCTAATTTAAATATCCTAGTTTTATTTCAGTTATTATTATTGACCCATAGTGAGTGTCAAAGTCGGCCATCTTGTCTCTACCACTTCGAGATTAGGCTTGATACTTACTGGGTACACGTTGTTTACGTATTCATACTACACTTGCTGCACTTTTTGTGCAGGATCTGAGACAGGTACTAGTGGAGGACCTATCATCACATACCCACGTCATCCCGAGGCATAGTGGTGAGCTGCCTTTCTGAGCCGTTCTGCAGCTACCAGTGTCTCTTCTTATATTTATATTCTGTCTATTTCATTTCAGATAGTATTTGAAGTTTTGTATAATCTACTAGATGCTCATGCACTTGTGACACCGGGTCTTGGCACACACATTGATTGAAGTTGGTATTTTATTATTATTTTGGAATAATAGTTTAACCAATGTACGTTTGACTTATTAGTTGGCTTGCCTAGCTGTAGTGTTGGGCGCCATCACGACCTATAGGTGAAATTGGGTCATGACACTCATAATACCCTTCATCGGCGAGACTTTCAAGAGAACCTTCTCGCCTACCATAAATGATACATCACGCACCTTCTGTTCCGCGTAACTCTTCTGTCTGGACTGTGCTGTGCGAAGTCGCTCCTGAATCAACTTTACCTTTTCCAAGGCATCCTTCACCAGATCAGTACCATATAACCTAGACTCGCCGAGCTCAAACCACCCGATGGGAGAACGACATCACTGACCATATAAAGCCTTAAATGTGGCCATCTCGATGTTGGCCTGATAACTGTTATTGTAATAAAGCTCGGCCAATGGCAAGAACTGATCCCACTATCCCCCAAAGTCAATCACATATGCTCTCGGCATGTCCTCCAATATCTGTACTGTCCGCTCTGACTGGCCGTCGGTCTGTGGATGAAACGTTGTGCTGAGCTCTACACGGGTCCCCAACTCACTCTGTACGGCTCTCCAAAAATATGAAGTGAACTGAGGGCCTCTATCTGATATGATGGAAACAGGCACACCGTGCAACCGAAGTATCTCCCTAATATAAATCTAGGCCAATTTCTCTGAAGTATAGGTAGTCACAACCGGTATGAAGTGTGCCGACTTAGTCAATCTGTTGACAATGACCCAAATTGCATCAAACTTCCGCAAGGTCCGCGACAATCCAACTACAAAGTCCATAGTGATGCGCTTCCATTTCCACTCAGGTATAAGTCATTTGCTGAAGTAGGCCACCTGGCCTTTGATGCTCATACTTGACCTGCTGGCAATTTAGACACCTAACTACATACTTCACTATGTCTTTCTTCATCCGCCGCCACCAATAATGATGTCCCAGGTCATGATACATCTTTGTAGCACCTAGATGAATAGAATACCGAGAACTATGTGCCTCCTCTAGGATCCTCACCCTCAAGCCATTGACATCAGGAACACATAGACGACCCTGGAGTCACAAAACACCATCCTCGACAATAAAAACTTCTTTATCACTACCCTGAAGTACCGTCTCTCTAAGAACTGCCAAGTGCGGATCATCAATCTGTCGGGCCTTGATCTGCCCAATAATGAAGACTGAGAAACAACACATGCAAGAACCCGACTGGGCTCTGAAATATCCAACCTCACAAGTCTATTAGCCAAGGACTGAATGTCCAAAGCTAGTGGCCTCTCCTCCGCCGAAATATATGCCAAGCTACCCATACTCTCTGTCTTCCTGCTTAAAGCATCTGCGACCACATTTGCCTTGCCCAGATGATAAAGAATGGTGATGTCATAATCTTTCAGTAACTCGAGCTATCTACGCTGCCTCAAATTGATATCTCTTTGCTTGAACAAATGTTATAAGCTACGATGATCAGTATAAATCTCACATGGCACCCTATACAGATAATGCCTCCATATCTTAGGAGTATGAACAATCGCGGCTAACTCCAAATCGTGCACAAGGTAATTCTTCTCATGAATCTTCAGCTGACGCGAAGCATATGCAATTACTCGCCCCTCCTGCATCAATACACAACCCAAGCCAACGCGTGAAGCGTCGCAATATACCGTATACATCCCCGAGCCGGAAGGCAACACTAGAACCGGTGTTGTAGTCAAAGCTGTCTTGAGCTTCTGGAAGCTCGCCTCACAATAATCGGACCAACGGAATGGGGCACCCTTTTGGGTCAATCTAGTCAAAGGTGCTGCAATGGATGAAAAGCCCTCCACAAACCGGCGATAATAGCCCGCTAACCCCAAGAAACTCCTGATCTCAATCGCCGAAGTGGGACGAGGCCAACTCTAAAGTTCCTCAATCTTCTTGGGATCCACTTTAATACCATCTCTTGATACAACATGCCCCAAGAATGCCACGGACTCTAACCAAAACTCAAATTTGGAGAACTTAGCATATAGCTCCTGCTCTCGCAATGTCTGAAGTACCACTCTCAAATGATGCTCGTGCTCCCCCAGGCTACGTGAGTAAATCAGGATGTCATTAATGAAGACAATAACAAAGGTATCAATATAAGTCCTAAACACTATGTTCATCAAGTCCATGAATGCTGCTGGGGCATTAGTCAAGCCGAAGGACATCACTAGAAACTCATAGTGACCATATCTGGTACGGAAGGTAGTCTTCGGACCATCTGAGTCCCGAATCTTCAACTGATAGTACCCTGATCTCAAGTTGATCTTAGAAAACACTCTAGCACCCTACAACTGGTCGAACAAATCATCAATACGCGGTTGCGGGTACTTGTTCTTGATGGTAACCTTGTTCAATTGGGGGTAATTAATGCACATCCGCATAGTCCCATCTTTCTTCTTCACAAATAATACTGGTGCACCCCAAGGCGATACACTTGGTCTCACAAACCCCTTTGGTAACAACTCCTCAAGTTGTTTCTTCAACTTCTTCAATTATTTCGGAGCCATACGAAACAGTGGGATAGATAGAGGTTGGGTGCTTGGAGCCAAATCAACACGGAAATCAATATCACGATCTGGCAGCATGCCTGGAAGGTCAAAAGGAAACACATCGCCGAACTCCTGGACTACTGGCACTGAATCAATCATTGGAGACTCTGCGGTGGTGTCCTGAACATAAGCTAGATAAGCCAAACAACCCTTCTCGACCATATGTCGAGCCTTCAGAAAAGAGATAACCCGACTAGCTATACTAACCGAGAACCCTTCCACTCCAATCTCGATAATTCTGGCATCGATAACGCAATAGTCTTGGCATGACAATCAAGGATGGCGTGGTATGGGGATAACCAGTCCATGCCCAGGATGACCTCAAAGTCGATCATATCAAGTAGCAGAAGGTCCGTCCTAGTCTCGTAACTACGAAATATGACCATACAGGACCGATAGAACCGATCCACAACCATATAATCGCCCACAGGAGTGGATACATAAATAGGAGTACCCAAGAACTCACGAGGAACATCCAGGAAATGAGAAAACAGAGATGATACATATGAATAGGTAGATCCTGGATCAAATAACATCGAAGCATCCCTACCGCAAACAAAAATAATATCTGTGATCACGGCATCTAAGGCCACTGCATCTGGTCTGGCCGAAAATGCATAGAATCTAGCTGGGGTGCCCCCTTACTGGACCCCGCCTGCCGAACCTCCACCTCTAGGACGGCTTCTACCCACCTGTCCTCCGCCTCTGGGCGGACGGACTGCTGGTGCGGCTGCTGGAGCTGAAATCATGGGCTGCTGACCCTGCTGTATTGCCTTGCCCCGAAGCCTGGGGCAGGATCTCTTCATGTGACCCGGATCTCCACACTCGTAACAATCTCTCGGTACCATATATTTCTGTCCCGAAGTCTGACCCTGATGGCCTGAATACCCACTAGAAGAACCCTGAATGGCTGGTGGGCAGTATGAACTCTCTCGCATGGCGCTGAAATAAGCACTGGAAGAACCCTGATGAACTGGTGGGCGATAAGAACTCTCTGGCATAGCACTACAATAGGGTCATGCAGGAGCACCCCGAGGAGGTGGTGGTGCTGAATATGTGGGCCTACTAGGCTGACCCCTCCCGATCCGACCTCTGCCCCTAGCCGGGGCATCTCTAAACTCTACAGAGAAACGGGCCCTCTTCTCCTGCTGCATCTGCTCTCTACCCCTCTGACAGTAGCCCTCAATCGTCCGAGCAATCTTCACTACTAGTTGATAACCAGTACCCATATCAACCTCGCGGGCCATACTAGCCCGAATATTGGGGTGCAACCCCGCAACAAATCTCCGCACTCTCTATGCATCCGTAGGAAGTATCATAAGTGCATGGCGAGACAACTCAAAAAACCTCGCCTCAAATTCGGTCACTGACATCTGACCCTGCTCAAGCTGCTCAAACTAATACCGCAACTCTTCCCTCTCGGAGGGTGGAATATACCTATCCAGGAAAAGATGTGTGTACTGGCTCCAAGTCATGGGAGGATAACCTGCTGGTCTGCCAAGAAGATAAGACTGCCACCATCTACGGGCCCTGCCCTCCAGCTAGAAAGTAGTGAAGTCAACCCCTTGTGACTCTAGTATCCTCATGTTGTGCAGTCTATCCCTGCACCTATCAATGAAATCCTGGGCATCCTCATGATGCTCGCTCCCGAAGACAGGAGTGTGTAACCTAGTCCATCTGTCCAATAACTTCTGTGGATCGCCGTCCACAGTTAGTCTAGGCTCAGGTGCAGCTGCCGCAACTGGCTGGGCTCCACCCATGGGTAGTGCACTCGGGGTTTGATATATCGCAGTTGCGTGCCCAGGAGCCTGAGAAGTAGGGGACTGTGCTCCCCTTTCTGCCTGAGATATGGCTGGGTCCGCTGGAAATAAACCAGCCTGAGTCATGGTGTCCATGAACCGCATTATACGACCCATGACCTCCTGAAAGCCCGGTGCAGTCATGAAATCTACCGTGGCTGGCTCTATGGCAGGCACCTCGCCCTGCTCCTCAATAATGGAATCCTCCACTGGATGCGCTGGTGGTGGTACTGGGGTAGCTATGGGTCGCTCTCGTCCCCTACCTAGGGCCGGTGCCCTCCCCCAGCCTCTGCCTCGACCTCTAGCAAAAGGGGGAGCAGCTCCTCTCGGGTCTGAAACGTTCGCCGTGCGCGTCCTCACCATCTGTGAGAGAATAGAAGAAGGAAATTTAGTATACTATCAATTGTACGATAGGAGACGAATAATGAGTAGTTTCCTAACACCCCATAGCCTCTCGAAGATAAGTGCGGATCTCTCTGCACTAATCCGCAAGACTCTACTAGGCCTGCCCATAACTTGTAAGACCTACATGAACCTAGTGCTTTGATACCATATTGTCACGACCCAACTCCATGTCAGGCCATGATGGCATCCAGCACCGTCGCTAGACAAGCCAACAGTGAACAACTTAGTGATTTCCCATTCTTTTTTTTAAAAGAAATTCCAACATTTAGCTTTACTTACATTTAAAGCATTTGATGAATAAAGGATTTTTAAAACAAACAAACGGAAACATCTAAAAGAAGTTATAATTATTGAATTACAACCCAAAAATCAAAGTCTACTAATACGTACCAAGATCTGGTGTCACAAGTATGTGGGCAACTAGTAGAATATACAAAAGATGACTATCCTACTGTCTGAAACATAATAGACAGATAAAAATAAAAGAGAAACTCTGGCTTGCTGCTGAACGGCTCAGAAGGACAGCTCATCGTGAAGTCTCGGTCCACAATCAGGTATGTGCGTCGGGCGGGTAACTAGATGCACCAGCCTCAGATCCTGTACAATTAAGTACAGAAGTATAGTATGAGTACATAAACAATATGTGCCCAGTAAGTATCCCACCTAACCTCGAAGAAGTAGTGACGAGGGGTCGACTTGACACTTCCTAGGCCAATAATAATGTAATTTACAGCATTATACTAAGCATGGATATCGTAAATGATACTGTCAGTTCAACAACAAGAAGAGATAAGTCCTTCTTTCATAATTATAACTTAAATTTCAGTAATACCATTTAGCAACTTACATTTCAAGGCATTAAAACAGAATAAACCATGGAAAATTTCCAAATAATTAGCAAGCGCAATTATGTCGAGGTCGTACTGCCCGATCCAATAAAATATTTAAATTGTGCACTGCCGAGGGTCAAACGACACGAACCATAGATGCATCTATTTTTCCCGCTCGCGAATCATACATGCGACGCGGTCAAACATAAATTTAAGGAATTACCCCGCTCGCGAATCATACATGCGATGCGGTTACACAATGAATCTCATAAATATTTATAGTACTCTCCTATTCTTTTCAAAATACGACATTCAAATGAAAACTTTTAAGATCCCATTATTTTCCCTCAATTCCAAATTCCTTTTGAAACATTTAATAAGCACACCCCATTCCGCCCATCTCAAGGCAAACAATATACATAAAGCAATAATCATATCAGCAAGGCATGGTGTAAGCCTAAGATTACCCGGACATAACAGGAATAGTAGCTACGTGGACTCTAGTCACTCCGTGCGTATGTAGCCCCCCACAAACATCAACACATATTCATTTAGTTTACCTATGGGGTAATTTCCCTCTTACAAGGTTAGAAAGGAGACTTACCTCATCTCAAAGCCTACTTCCCAATTCAAGAACGCGCTCAAATCTCCAAATTTGACGCCAAACGACTCGAAGCTAGTCAAACATTACATAAACCAATCAATCTATGCTCAAAGGTTCATAATTCTACCATTTAAGTGATTACCCAACTTAAATTGCAAGATTCCTAAAATTCACCCCGGGCCCACATGCTCGAATTTGCAGAAATATTTAAAGAAAGTTGTTACCCATAACCTTAGAAACATAAATATATGATTTTTACTAAATTCCATAACGAATTTTGGGGTTAAACCCCATTTTTATGAAAAACCAAGGTTTTCATCTAAACCCGTAATTTTCACTAATTTACATGTTATAACCTACCCATAAACCATGTATTTAACTCACATTTGATAGAAATTACTTACCTCAACTAGTTGATGGAAATTCCCTCTCTAACCAGCTCCAAAATCGCCTCCAAGAAGAGTAAGAAGTGAGCAAAAGTGCTCAATGTCCGATTTAAAACACACTGCCCTTCAGCGACTTCCGCACCTGCGGTTAAATTGGCACACCTGCGGCATCGCTTCTGCGGATAACTCGCGCAGGTGCAGACCAAATCCAGGCTGCATCATCTCGCTTCTGCGCCCAGGTGATCATACCTGCGGCCACGCATCAGCGACAAACGATGCGCATCTGCGACACTGCCCGCTCCTGCGATGCCTGCCTTCGCACCTGCGCTTTCGAAGGTGCGGTACTTCTTTCGCTTCTGCAATGGCTGGGCAGCCTATGCTGGGACGCATCTGCGATCATGGGCTTTTACCTGCGGATGACCAAGCGCATGTGCGATTATGACAGTAGCTGGAGCTTCAGCTTTGGCTTCGAAATTTCAACTTGGTCCGAGCTTCGTCCGATTGACATTCGGATCCCCAGGAACCCCCGCCGAACGTACCAACAAGTTTGAAATCCGAAAACGGACTCGCTCGAACTCTCGGAACCCCCGAAATAACATTAAAACGAAGAATTACACCCTAAAACCAATTGAATCAAACTTAAGAACTTCAAGTTCTTTAATTTACTTCCAATGCGCCGAAACATACTTATACTACTCGGAATGACACTAAATTTTACGTGCAAGTCTTAAATGACATTAAGAAACTATTTCCGGTCTCAGAATTCTATTTGGACCTCGATATTACCAAAATCCGCTCCAAACCAAATTTTAAAGAACTTCTAAAACCTTCAAGAACCAACTTTCACTATTAGGCGCCAAAATGCTCCCGGGTCATCCAAAACCCGATCCGAATATACGCCCAAATGAGAAATCATCATACGAACCTATTGGTACCGTCAAATCCCGATTTCAAGGTCGTTTATTCAAAATATTGACCGAAATCAATCTTAGCCTTTCAAGCCAATCTTAAGGAACCAAGTGTTCCGATTTCAACTCTAACTCTTCCAAATCCTGAACCAACCGTCCCCGCAAGTCATATATCAGTAAAAGCATATACGGAAAGTTTTATTTAGGGTAACGGGACTCTAGAAAGCAAAACGATCGGTCGGTTCGTTACACTTCATAAGTGGATCAATTGGAAATTCAATTATATTCGATTAAATCTTACTATAACACATTTAAAAATAAAGTGTATAGTTCTATAAGATGTAGTGCTATAATAATATTATTTAAGTTTTAGCAACAACAATATATGAATATAGCATATATTAATATAGCATTAATATGTACACATATGTTGTTGTTACTACAACTTAAGTATTAATATAGTACTACATCTTATAGATAACATGCACTTTGTGGACCATTAATTTCAAATGAAATATGTAGAATCTTGAAATTTCCAATCGAAGTCGGTCGTAAATGTCTTTTTAATTTTTTTTAGTATACCGACCGATTTCGGTCGGTTTATTACAGTTTACAAATAATTATAAAATTATAATATATTTAAAATTCCGACCGATGTCGGTCGCTATTTGAAAAATAAATATTTTTAAAAAAAATTAATACCTTTATCTTTGTTGTCAGTCAACGTGTTGAAATAAGACCGTTTTCGGTCGCAACACCTTAGCGACCATTATTTTTTTGATTAATTAAAAGCGGTCGAAAATCGATCGCTTTTTCTCAAATTTTGACCGATATCGGTCGGTTTTCTTGGACGAAATTAGGCAGTTTTCTAGTAGTGACATGCCACAAAGGCCATTCTATATGTTTGCTTTGATTTTAGAGGTTGTATTTGCATGCGCCATTACTATAATTACATAAATCTATGTGGTTAAATTGTTAGTATTACTCCGTCCGGTCCACTTTAATTAACCAATATTTTGATCGTTTTTATACATATTAAGAAATTCATCTTTCAGCATTAATTAATAATAAAATTGATCATCTTAACCTTAATTTGTTCATTGAAAATGTAACATATATTCTTAAGCTCTTTGCTTGAAGGGTAAAAAAAAAAGTTAATTACTCCTTAATATCTAAAAAAATCAAAGATTCTGCACCAAAAAAAAACAAAACCAAAAATATTATTTGATGAAAGTATGACTTTGATTGAGATTTTCCAGGTCAATGAGTATTTAGAGTGGGGGTGGGCATAATACCGGCCGAACAGAAAAAATCGATCGAACCGTGAATTTTGATTTTTCGGTTTTGGTTTAATCGATTTTTCAGTCGGTGCACGGTTTTTAAATTATTAATTTTTGGTTTTTCGGTGCGGTTTTCGATTTAACCGAATAACCAAAATTTTGGGTATTAGTTATTACCCATTTTAGGCTGAAGCCCAATATCTATTTGAACTTTGAAGCCCAGTTTAATTTACCCAAACCTATTGATAGTCTGTCTAATACCCAAAGTCCAAACCCAATGATTACAACTGACTAAATCACTAATACACATTATACTTTGTCACTTCCCATTTCCCATTTCCCATTTTCCAAACCTAAACAAAGAATTAGATTTAGGGTTCTCAAACCTACATCAATTGAAAAGTTCGCCTCTTCGGTTCTTCTTTCTTCCTGTGCGACTGCTGCGACTACGACTGCTGCGACTCGTCGTCTCCGACTGCTGCGACTTCTTCTGAGTTCCTGTGAGTTCTGCTCCTTCTTCCTCAGCTCAACTATGACGCCTTCTTCCTTAGCTCGTCGCTCATCCTTCATCCTCAGGTTAGTGCGAGTTCTTCTGAGTTATGAAGAAAGAAAATGTCTTAATCTTTTGTGTATGTTGACTTTCAATTAGTCTCACTGTTAGTCTTTTATTTATGTTGATTTTCAATTAGTCTCACTGTTATTCTTTTGTGTATGAAGAAAGAAAATGTCTCACTGTCTTAGTCTTTCACTTCAGTATGTTTCAAAATCAGGTCTAACATATGGACAGCTTTACTTTAGTATTACACACCACAATTTCTCTCAAAATTTCAAAAAGCAATCAAGTACACCAATAAAATAATAAGGTGCTTAGATGTTTCTGCCAAAGGAGGTTTATGGCCAACCGAAAAAGTAAAGAATTTGCTTTACATACCACTACAATAAATAAGTATTGTAAATAAACTCTAAATTTAAAAGAGAAAGGTGCTTGGATGTTTCTGCCAAATGAGGTTTCTAGGTAGATGGCCAACCTAAAAAGCAAAGAATTTGCTTTACATACCACTACAATAAATAAGTAATGTAAATAAACTCTAAATTTAAAAGAGAAAGGTACAGATTAAACATGTTTCCACTTATGAACATAGAAAAATTAGTATCACATATAATCATTTGATAAATATTTGAACAAGTGGTAAGTTTAAATATTTGCTTGTTTTATGATATTATTTTGTTATTTATAATTAAAAATATTTTATTAACTTGTAAAATTTTCTAATTTTTCTTTGTAGGTTCAACTATGCCTCATGGTCCTAAAGCTAGATCGCCTATTTGGGAACATTTTGAGCTAGTTAAAGTAAATGAAGAAGCCCGTAAAGTAAAGTACCTTCATTGTGATCGAGTTTATAATTGTCATCCAAAGTATTATGGCACTTATGGCTTAGTGTAGCATATTAAGAAGTGTCACATGCCTCATCCAGTGATTCGTATTTAAGGCTTTAATTTAAGTATCATTTTCTAGACTTACTTTGTGGCTTGTGGCTTGTGGTTTGTGACTAGTTTGCCACTGTTTTGTTGTTAGGTGATGGTATTTTTAGACTTATTTTGGACTTTGGTAGCTGCTAGATTTTCCACTATGTTAAACTGTTTTAGACTAGTTTGCCACTGCTGAACTATGTGGTATTTTGCTACTTAGGTGTTCTGTTTGCACTGATGCCACTGAAGGCTTCCCTGCTCTCTGTGTGCTTGTTCTCTTTAGTCTATTCTCGGTTTCATTTATAGTGTAGTTTCAAATTAGAGTGTTATTGTCAGCAAAACTTGTGTTAGACTGCCGTCTGCCACTGTCTTTCTCTGTTGCTGGGCTGGACGAACAACAACTAAATGACAATTTGCTAGGCTGTCTTTCTCAAAAGTCAAAATGACAATTTGCTGTTGGGCTGGACGAAAAGCAAATAAATTCCAGCCTTGTTTATTGATGTTCCTACAAACCGTAAATACTTGTTGTTCCTACAACCGTTTAAAACCGAAAAAATAAATCGGAAATAACCGAACCGAACTTTGAAAAAGCCGCACAGAACCGTAAAAACTTTGGTTTGATTTGGTTATTAATATTACAAAATCGAAAACCGATAAACCGAACCGTACTTACATAATAACCGACCGAATCGACCGACGCCCACCCCTAATTTAGAGATCTAGATCTTGATTTTCGGATGTTGCTTGCACATGGACAACTCTACACGTTTGAGACACTTTCCTTTTTTAAGTATAATTGGCTAGTTTGAGGTCATGAGAAGAATATTTAATTTGAATCTTAATCTTCATTCCGGAGGTTGTGGCTTCATTTGCTCTAAATATTTCAAAATATGCTATTCATATTATTCAATAAGTTATGATTAGTCTAAGGTCAACACAAGGTAAAAGCTAAAATGTTTATATCAATCTATATTAACTTATTATGGTTAAGTAATTTAATGAGGTGTAAATATTTTACAATAATTAATCATGATTTAGTGATAAAAATGTATGTGCTAACATTTATCATACATTTATTAGTTGGACGTAAACACTCGGTACGAGTAAGTTATAGGTATATAAATTTTATTGGAATTAAATCCGTAAAATAATTTGGGCTATATTTTAAATTCAAGATATATTAATTCAAATAAATTTATTGGGCTAATATAATTGGATTAGTTATATAAGTCCAACATATATTGATTAAATAAATAAGTTTTAATCAATTCGGCTAGCCCATTTAATTGGGCTAAAGTGATGAGCCAACTTCATTAAGCCCAAGATGTCATCTTCCTAGAGGGCCAATTTGGTGCCATGTGTTATAGAGGGGATATTGCGTTTTATGGCAAGAAAGTAAGCTCTGCGCTCCAATATGTCCCTAAAAGGAAGAAAGATGAAGGTGAATCATCTAATCTCCAAACTAACATGCTAAAGGAGTTAACTCTTTCGGTAAAACGAATTGAGGCAGTAAAGTTGTCCTCAAAGCCACTTGTATGGTTTGTGGCCCAAAATCATTTGCAGAATGTGGCACTCCCTACAAAGCAAACAAATGAAGGTTTTGATCCTAACGCTTACATGCTATTTGCAAAAGCTGGATATAATCCCAATGAGCCGTCAAAGTTAGGGAAGATCCCATCAGAAGCTGCGATGAGGCAACCACGTGAAGGTTTGTGATACACACAACCGTCACCAGTGCGCATCTCCATAAGAAGGGCGAGTAATAATTATATCACCGTAGACGACGAATCTGCCATTTCTAACAAGCCTTCTGTCTTTGATTGACTTGGAAAATCAACTATGAGAAATTTCATATTTGAGAGATTCGGTCCATTAAAGAAAGGGAATAAGTTCCAGAGAAATTATCGAAATACAAGAATACCCGCTTCGCCCAAAATTCAAAAGATCTCTAAGGATTTCCAAAGTCTGGTTCCTTCTAGAATGAACCGACAAATAAAAGTCATGGTTTCGTGTGATGAGGTACTGAAGGTGAAGCCATACACTGTGGTCTACACTAAAGATCGTGATGAAGACGAAGAAAGTGTGGGTTCTTCGTATCATGTTACTGCACAAGGCGAGCATGGTGTTTTATCTCTAATGGAGGATGACGAAAAATTGAACGATGTTTCACCGTGTTATCATATATCCTTCAACGATGGGACCCTCAAGAAGATGAAGATGCAAAAGATGCTCCCCCGAAACTTGAAGAAGGGGTGAAGGCAATGATTGATGCCTTAAAAGAAGTTAACCTTGGCACTGATGAAGAATTAAGACCCACCTACATAAGTGATTTACTATAAGTTGATGAAGAAAGCACTTATATTGAGTTACTCAAGGAGTTTAGGGATGTCATTGCTTGGAGTTACAAAGAAATGTCTGGCTTGGACCCTAAAGCAGCATTCCATCACCTTGCGGTTAAGAATGGCGCTTGTCCTGTTAAGCAAGCTCAAAGGCGCTTTAGGCCGAACTGGGTTCCCCTGATTAAAACCAAAGTTAACAAACTCATTGAAGCTGGATTTATTTGGAAAGTTAAATACCCAACGTGGGTTTCAAGTATTGTCCATGTAAGGAAGAAGAATGGCAAGATTCGAGTGTGCGTCGACTTCAGGGATCTCTGTGAATACCTAATTTTTGTACTGTTTTAACACCTCCTAAAGTCATTAGTGTTTTGTTGCTTTAATTATATTTCTTAATTTTTGTGTCTTTGATTGCATATTTCCTATCATAAAAATACCAAAAAATAGTTCTTTCTTTATTTGTGCATTTTAGGAATTAACTAACTATTGAATTGGTGCATTAATATAGTTAATTGATTATTTGAATAAGTTACTTAATTAATTTATTTGTTTGTGTAAATTTAGTTTAATAAGTAGGATTAAGAAAGAAATTGGGCCAAATTTAAAAGAGAAAGTGGCCAAAAGTACAAGATAAGGGGTTGCCCTTGAAAGGGTCCGAAACGACGTAGTTTTGCCTCAAAACTACGTCGTTTCATTAAGTGACCCAAGATCAAATCTCACCCATTGATCACCCCTTGATCTAATGGTCCATATTTGATATCTCAAGAGGTATTTAAAGCCTCAAAAATCTGAAAAATTCCCTCATTTCCCCCATAACTCTTTCTGTCTCCTCTCTCTCTCTTCTCTCCGCCGCCACCGCCGCCGGAACTCAGCCACCGGCGGTGGCCAACCTCCAAACACCCCCAAATTCACACCATGTAATATCTACAACCTCCTCTTTCCATATCTCCAAACTAAATCCTTCAAAACCCCCTCAAACGCCTTGAATTTTAGATCTAGGAAACTTTAGCTGCTATTTTTTTGCCCAAAATTTTGAAGTTCCGGCCACTACCATCCCACAATACCTACATCAACGGATAGAGCTCATCAAGACCTACCTATTGATGTCAATTCTATCTCGAAAATCCGGCAACTAAAAATTCGGCCAAATTCCGGCGACCACCCCAAACACCCTCGTTTGGTATACCCTATTCTCATTTCCTTTGTCTATTTTTACTAATTGTATTGTATTTAGTTTATGTCTAGCATAATTTCTAATTTTTTTTATTTTTTTTTATTTATATTTTTATTATTAGTTGTGTTAAATCTATGTTAGCTTAGTCGTTCATAGTTATTAATCACTGATAATTTGTTATTCATTAATTTTGAAATAGCTATTTGCTTAGTCATGATATTTTATGATAGAAATTTCAAGTGCTTAGTGAATTTGCTTTTATTGGATTTGAGTATTTGAATTTTTGTGTTGATAAAAGCTGAAATTAAAGAAGGAATAGTACAAGTTTGGTTGTTTTTACTGTGCAAAGACTTTGGAGTGCAAAACTCAAAAGTCATTATGTGGTGACAAGTATAATACTTTTTGACAGCTTTTGAACAGTGTTTAGCACACAAAGTCAGTCTTTTGGACAGACTTTTGATGAACCAAAATCTGTCCAAAAAATCTGATTTATTTGCCTATTTAAAGGGCTCTTTACTCACTAAAAAGGGAGGGACACTCTATTACACACTCTATCTTATACTGAGACACATCTTGGAGAGTTGCTTAAAGACATATATCTTTGAGAAAAATCAGCAGCTTAATACATATAACAAACTGAAATTTCAGAGTTTTGTGAGAATTATTTGAGTGCAAAAACCTCGAGAAAAATCAGCAGCTTAATACATATAACAAGCTGAAATTTCAGAGTTTTGTGAGGATTATTTGAGTGCAAAAACCTCGAGAAAAATAGAAAGACCCCTTAGGCAATTTGTGAAGTTGATAGCTACCAGTTTCAAGCATCTTTGTTGAGTTTTCTGTTTTGTCTTAACACTTGAGTTGCTGTTGTTTCTACTGTATTTGCTGCTGAGTTTTTTGTTGCTGCACTGCTGTATTTTATTATTCCACAAACCAGGTAACTTTCAAATTCTTATATTGCAGATTCTTGATGATAATAAGAAGGATTTGATCCCGGTTTGGTTGATGGAACATATTAGATCTGATTTTGTTTCAAGATGAATGTTATATTAGTGTTATCATCATGTAAATCTGTTAAAAATTAGTTAAATTATCATTTTCTTCTTTATATATGTGATTGAAATTGCATTTTGTTAAGATTACTTAGTTTAAGAAAAATATAGAGACCCCACTTTTAACCATGTTTGTTTAGTTTGGGCTCTTTTTCGTGAGTTACTTTCATGGTTCATGTATAATTATCTAAGAAAGACTTCTAGCTTCAAATATTTTGATGCTTTGAATTATAGTCAACATAATGTTATACTTAATATAGTTCTTCTCTTTATCATTGAAGTATTACCGTTTTTCGTAGTTTTTATATTTAGTCGTGGTTCTTATGTTGTTAATGAGTGTAGTTTGATTAGTGCCATGATTGGTGTAGACGAGTAGAAATATTATGTTAGTCCTTAAGAAATAGTTGGTTAAGAAGATAAAAGATAATAATTAGCATGTAAGTTTCTTTTATGAAAAAAATAATTTTTAGTTTGGACATCAATGTAAGAAGCAATTTGGGCTTAGAAGAATACTTGTTATTTTGTGTTGTCTTGGTCATCGAGGCTCTTAAGCAACATGGGCCAAATAAGCTAAAATTTATAGGCCCAATGACAACAGAAAGCAAGATGAGCATTTTCTTTAAAACCAATAAATTATTTTTTGTTAAATAAAATAAGTGGCCCAATACCATGAAAGTTTAACATAAGCTTACCCGGATTTAATGTCTTGCATTAGTGAAAATTATTTTTAATAATAATATTTTTTTTCAGTCGAACAAGTAATAAATAAAAAAGAAGCGCTTTTTAATTAATTTAAGCGATAGGCAATTTTAGGCACGTTTGAGATGTAGACCATGTGTTCATACACGGTCCTTGGTCGATTTCTTTTTTAATAAAGTAGTCATGTGTGCATTTTCGCTCCTTGACTTTCAATATTAATTGTATTTAAACCATGTATACCGACACGTTCTTTGTTTTAATACATATAATCAAATAAGGACTTTGTGTGCTTGCACGCTCCTAGGCCAAAATTATTAATTATTAAGCAGCATTAGACAATAGTAACTTAAGGCAAATAATACACACTTTATCCAAAAATAATTCAAGCCAAATTTTAGTCAATAAAAGCGACCGTGCTAGAACTACGGGACTCGGGGAATGCCTTACACATTCTCCCCGGTTAACAGAATTCCTTACCCAGACTTTATTTTCGCAGACCAATAATAATAGAGTCAAATCTTTTTTTGATTAGGGATTCAAATAAAAGGTGACTTGGAACACCAACAAAATCAATTTCAAGTGGCGACTCTGTAAATAAAATAATCCCTACTCAATTTTGTTAATTTAATTGGAAAAATTCTTTAATCCACACAATATTATTTTGCGGGTAGAAAAAGGGGTGTGACAGCTCTGGCGACTCTATTGGGGACTTCAAGAATTCGAGCTTGTACATTGACTTTATTTGGCTTTATTAATTTTTTTATATATTGTGCTTTATTTGGGCCTAATGTGTTACTTGTCGTGTTTTTACCGTTTTGATATTGTTGAACTGTACATATAAATTGTATCTTCTCTCGCATCCCTTTGAGTCTTCTGATAATTAGTTATGTTGTGTTTGCCTACCAGCATCACAAAATTTCTGTCTTGAGATAAAGCCAGTTAGCCTACCAGCTTCTGGTGAATGATTTAGTCACACGTGTTTAGGCGGGAGAGTCGTTAGCTAGCTGGTGACGCTTGACGCTCCTCGACTTAGGTTGTCCGCCCGGGTAAGCCAGGTTTAGATACCATCTCCTTTAGGATTTACAAACTTAGAAGAACAAGCCACAAACAATGAATATCCCTAGTAGGCTACGCTTTATTTGCATCATGTGCATTTGACTTAGCATCGCTCGACGCAGGGGCTGAGTTCTGTTTTAGGACAGGTACCTTGTTGAGACCATTATGTCATGTTATGTGCTACTTGTTGCATTATTTGGGAGGCTTGTATGTCAACCGACTTAAGCATAAATCAGTTGAATGAACAGAGAAAAAATGATGTGGTCTAGTGCATATGGTTTTTATAGATTAATTTTTATTAAAAAAAATAAAAAAATAGTCGGTTTTGACCGAACTATGCGGGTCTGATTCTCACCGGATGTGAGATACGTAAGCAAACCTCACCGGTTCCGGCCCCCAATTTTCAAAAATCCAAAAAGATATCTTCCTTTAATTGCTTCTTTAGAAGTTTCTTTTTTTAGACCAAAAATCCAAAAATATTTTCTTCTTTTTTTAAAAAAAAAAGTCTTTCTCCCAAAATCCAAAAAAATATTTTCTTTCTTTTGAATTTTTTTTTAAAAAAAAATTCAAAATTCAAAATTCAAATATATATATATATTCTTTTCTTTTTTTTTTCTTCTTTAGAAGTTTTTCTTTCACCAATTCAAAAAACAAAATTGAAAAAAAAATTGAAAATATTTTCTTTGCTAGGAGATTTTTTCGGATTAATTGAATATGAAAAAAAAAAAGAGTTAGTTTACCTTTTTATTTCTCATCCACCTAACTACGCGAGTCTAATTCTCACCAAATATGAGATACGTAGACAAACCTCATCGGTTCCGGCCCCAATTCTTTTAAAAAAAAATATATATATTCAAAAATCGTTTCCCTTTCCTTGATTCCCTCTCTAGAATTCTTTCCTTAGAAAATCCAAAAAAAAAAAAAATTTAAATCCAAAAATATTTTCCTTCTTTTCCGAAGCCTTTCATTCGAAAAAAAAAAGAACAAAAAGAATCTTCAAATCAAAATCCAAAATATTTTCTTCCTTTTTTTCCTTTTTCTTTTTTAAAAACAAATTCAAAATTCCATAAAAAAAAACTCAAAAAATATATTTAAAAGTCTTTATAAATAAAATAAAAAAGAAAAGAAAATGAAAAATGGGCCAGTCTATTCCTAATCTTCCTGAACTACGCAAGATCTGATTCATGCGGCGTCATGATACGTAGGCAATCCCTATCAGATTAGATCATTGCATCAAATAAACTGGAAAAAAAAAGAGAAGAGTGACAAAAATAACAAAGAAAAGAAAAAGCAAAAAAAAAAAAAGAAAAGAAAAAAAAAAACAAGAGTAAAAATCCTTGCCCAAGAGAGCCTTTCAGAAAGAATCAGTTCACCCATATTGGTGAATCATACTCGAGCTTGTTCCAAAAGCTAGTCAGGCTAGGTCTGTTGCAGCCAATGGCCCCGAACCGGCCAAGCCCAGAGTCCCCCTCGCACTGGGCTAATGCTAGATGTGAATACCACTCTAGAGCAGTGTGACATGATACGAAAGACTGTTAAAATCTTAAGAGAGCAGTGGAAGACCTCATCGAGGTCAAGGCAATAATGCTTAGGGATGAAGATGCCCTTAATATGATGAACAATCCTTTGCATGTTCACACCAATGAGCCAGTAGTTGGAATGATCCGTGAAGATGAGGAATTTGATCCGGCATTGAAAGCCATTGCATCCATTGCCGAGACAGAAAAAAAGCAAAAAATGGTCGCCAAACCTGAAAGTCCCCCATCTGACGGGAGACTCGGTAGCCAGTCTTGTTATCCTTTCTGCGTCCAGATTATTTCAGGGTGTAATCCGGATGTTTTACATTATTGTCTTACTTTTTGATGAAAACCCTTCTATCTTTTAAGTTCAAAATGAAAAAAAAAATCAAATTCAAAAAAAATAATCAATTAAATGAAATTAATATTTCATTGTCTAGGAATATTTTCTTTTCTTAATCTTGTCACCTTTCTTATTCTCTTTTTGAAGTTCTGTTAATGCAGATTTTAATAACATGACATGCTTGCGGACTTCATGCCCAGATCCTAAAACGCCGTCAGACCTCGAATTAATGAATCAAGAAGCAGAATGTGTTAAAGATAAGGCTTGTGAGAAAATAAATAAATAATTGGAACACTAGGCCTAAGCCAAGTCCAAATGAAATCGGAAGAAGTTGAAATTCCCTCTCTTCGAATCATTGTTGAAATCGAGATTAAGGATAAAGATTGGGTCAAGAACCGGCTTGGTACAATTAACTATGATTGATGAAAAACGTATGGCCGTAGTTTGCCACGGGCAGTTGTACCAACAAAGAATGGCCCGTGCCTACAAGAAGAAAGTGCGGCCCGAAAAGTTTGAAGTAGGGCAACTCGTCCTAAGACGTATCCTCTAGCATCATGAAGAAGCCAAAGAAAAATTGGCTCCAGATTGGAATGGTTCATACATTGTAACAAGATTACTGCCAAAAGGGAGCGTTGTATTTGGGAGATATCAAAGGAAATGGCTCCGAGACAACTGTCTATACAGATACTGCCAAAAGGTATTATGTTTGGCCCTTTTTACGCATCTTTAATGTTCTCTGATTGGGATGATGAAGGCTTTCATTCTCGCTACCCAAACTCTATCAACCCTTTGCAAACCCTCTTGAGCCGGTTACTTTTCTTTGATTACCCTCTTTGGATCCTAGAAGTATTTATGAAAAAAAAAAAGAAAAGAAAAAAAAATCAAAACAAAGTGAATTAAACTAGGTTCGACTTGATTCCGAAAGGATACGTAGGTAGCCTCTCTCTGGGGTTCAGTCACACCAAAATAAAAATCAACATTTCTAAAAAAAAATAAAAATAAAACTAGGGCAGTTGTTACAGATGGTCGAAGATGGTTTCGCTTTAAAGGTTCCAAAGTTGTAATTCAATCCAAATCTTTTTTACCCAAATCCTTTTCAAGTCCTTCCGATCAATCAACGAGAATGTTCAAGAATTGGAGGATATAGTTACTTGGATCTTATACAACCAAATGAGAGAAATAAAATAAGAGAGTCTTATTGGTGAAAATCCTCACGGCCATCGTAGGGCGTTGCAGAGCAGAGAAAATGAAAATGAGAGTCTTGTTAGTGAAAACCCGCAAAGGTCACTATAAGGCGATGGTGAGAAGAGAAATGAGAGAGATTAGCTGGTGAAAACCCGCAAAGGGCACTACTGATCGAAAAAAGAATCTTCACAGCCATTGGTATTGACAGTCCTGGGCATTGTTTTTCGGTTTCGAGGCAAAAGTTTTGATGAATTTCTAAGAGTCAGACAGTTTACACATATCATGCATCCAGTCCAAAAAGTATGTCATGTTCATTGAAATCTGCATGTACTCCAGATAAGTCCTTTCCTTTCCCCGAAAGGGATACCTCTTGTATAAATTCATTCTACATTCTACTGTTTGTTTTACCTTGAATCCCTTTTGGTCTAGCTCTGTTTTGAAACTAAGGCAAAGAAGGGATAGCAAGACTGATTTACAGGACTCCGGTTTGATACAAGCTAATATGCAAAAAAGGCACCCAGACTCGGCATGGGCATCAAGTTGACCCCGACTGGACATGGGGTCGATGCTTCGAAATCAAAAACTCTTGTAAGGATTAAATCAAATTGAAAGTGCCTACAAGGGAAAAATGAAGTTGAAAAGGTTAAGTCTCAAGTGGCTAACCGTTTTGGCAAAGTTTGAAAAGCCAAAGGTTCCCCCAATGCTCTGAAATTGAAAGTGTTGAGGAAAGAAGTCGAAAGTGAAATGCCACAAAGTAAAAATAAAGTTGAGAAGGTTAAGTCTCACGCGACCAACCGTGGTATTCAGGAAGTCATCATAAAAAAGATGGGCATAAAGCCAAGCTGCCAAAGACATCAAGGCCACAAATCGACCACCACTTTTTAAAACTCGCATTTTTTCTTTGTTTGCAGCAGGAACAAAGCAGTGCAGAATGTCGATTCCTAAAGGAATAATGTCACCAAAGGTAAGTTTTCGCAAAATCTCCATTTTCTTTTATTTTCAGCATGCATCACTATTGTTCATACAGATCATTTTGGTAGCTTAACCCAGGTAGAACCTTTTCGCCTTGGGGGATCCAGCTCACAGTTCCGGGTATAAGTACTCTTCGCCCAGGTTATTTTTCGTAGCTTAACCAAGGTAGAGCTTTTTCGCCTAGGGGGATCCATCTCATAGTTTCTGGTAGAAGTACTCTTCGCCCAGGCTTGTTTTTCGTAGCTTAACCTAGGTAGAACATTTTCGCCTAGGGGGATCCAGCTCACAGTTCCGGGTAGAAGTACTCTTCGCCCAGGTTATTTTTTCGAAGCTTAACCCAGGTAGAACCTTTTCGCCTAGGGGGATCCAGCTCATGGTTCCGGCTAGAAGTACTCTTTACTCAGGTTGTTTTACGTAGCTTAACCCAGGTAGAACCTTTTTGCCTAGGGGGATCCAGCTCACAGTTCCGGGTAGAAGTACTCTTCGCTCAGAATGTTTTATGTAGCTTAACCCAGGTAGAACCTTTTCGCCTAGGGGGATCCAGCTCATAGTTTCCGGGTAGAAGTACTCTTCGCTCAGGTTTGTTTTTCGTAGCTTAACCCAGGTAGAACCTTTTCGCCTAGGGGGATCCAGCTCGTGGTTCCGGGTAGAAGTACTCTTCGCTCAAGTTATTTTACGTAGCTTAACCCAAGTAGAACCTTTTCGCCTAGGGGGATCCAGCTCATAGTTCCGGGTAAAAGTACTCTTCGCTCAGGGTGTTTTATGTAGCTTAACCCAGGTAGAACTTATTCGCCTAGGGGGATCCAGCTCATGGTTCCGGGTAAAAGTACTCTTCGCTCAGGTTGTTTTACGTAGCTTAACCCAGGTAGAACCTTTTTGCCTAGGGGGATCCAGCTCATAGTTCCGGGTAGAAGTACTTTTTGCTTAGGATGTTTTATGTAGCTTAACCCAGGTAGAACCTTTTTGCTTAGGGGGATCCAGCTCACAGTTCCGGGAAGAAGTACTCTTTGCCCAGGTTGTTTTTTTTGTAGCTTAACCCAGGTAGAATCTTTTCGCCTAGGGGGATCCAGCTCATGGTTCCGGGTAGAAGTACTCTTCGCTCAGGTTGTTTTACGTAGCTTAACCCAGGTAGAACCTTTTCACCTAGGGTGATTCAGCTCATAGTTCCCGGTAGAAGTACTCTTCGCTCAGGATATTTTATGTAGCTTAACCCAGGTAGAACTTTTTCGCCTAGGGGGATCCAGCTCATGGTTCGGGGTAGAAGTACTCTTCGCTCAGTTTGTTTTACGTAGCTTAACCCAAGTAGAACCTTTTCGCCTAGGGGGATCCAGCTCATAGTTCCGGGTAGGAGTACTCTTCGCTCAGGTTATTTTACGTAGCTTAACCCAGGTAGAACCTTTTCGCCTAGGGGGATCCAGTTCATAGTTCCGGGTAGAAGTACTTTTTGCTCAGGATGTTTTATGTAGCTTAACCCAGGTAGAACCTTTTCGCTTAGGGGGATCCAGCTCATATTTTCGGGTAGAAGTACTCTTCGCCCAGGATGTTTTTCGTAGCTTAACCCAGGTAGAGCTTTTTCGCCTTGGGGGATCCAGCTCATAGTTCCGGGTAGAAGTACTCTTCGCCCAGGCTTGTTTTACGTAGCTTAACCCAGGTAGAACCTTTTCTCCTAGGGGGATCCAACTCATAGTTTCGGGTAGAAGTACTTTTCGCTCAGGATGTTTTATGTAGGCTAACCCAGGTAGAACCTTTTCGCCTAGGGGGATCCAGCTCATAGTTTTCGGGTAGAAGTACTCTTCGCTCAGGTTATTTTATGTAGCTTAATCCAGGTAGAACCTTTTTGCCTAGGGGAATCGAGCTCACAGTTTTGGGTAGAAGTACTCTTCGCCCAGGTTGTTTTTTCGTAGCTTAACCCAGGTAAAACCTTTTCGCCTAGGGGGATCCAGCTCATGGTTCCGGGTAGAAGTGCTCTTCGCTCAGGCTGTTTTACGTAGCTTAACCCAGGAAGAACCTTTTCGCCTAGGGGGATCCAGCTCATAGTTCCGGGTAGAAATACGTTTCGCTCAGGATGTTTTATGTAGCTTAACCCAGGTAGAACCTTTTCGCTTAGGAGGATCCAGCTTATATTTCCGGGTAGAAGTACTCTTCGCCCAGGTTGTTTTTCATAGCTTAACCCAGGTAGAACTTTTTCGCCTTGGGGGATCCAGCTCACAGTTCCGGGTAGAAGTACTCTTCGCCCAGGTTATTTTTCGTAGCTTAACCCAGGTAGCGCTTTTTCGCCTAGGGGGATCCAGCTCATAGTTTCGGGTAGAAGTACTCTTCGCCCAGGCTTGTTTTACGTAGCTTAACTCAGGTAGAACCTTTTTCGTCTAGGGGGATCAAGCTCATATTTTCGGATAGAAGTACTCTTCGCCCATGCTTGTTTTTCATAGCTTAACCCAAGTAGAACATTTTCGCCTAGGGAGATCCAACTCATAGTTTCCGGGTAGAAGTACTCTTCGCTCAGGCTATTTTTCGTAGCTTAACCCAGGTAAACCTTTTCGCCTAGGGGGATTCAGCTCATAGTTCCGGGTAGAAGTACTCTTTGCTCAGGCTGTTATACCTAGCTTAACCCAGGTAGAATCATTTCTCCTAGGGGGTTCCAGCTCATATTTTTGGGTAGAAGTACTCTTCGCCCAGGTTTGCTTTTCGTAGTTTAACCTAGGTAGAACCTTTTCGCCCAGGGGATTTAGCGTCCTTTCAGTATTACAGGGTGCCAGCCCCTGGTTACACTCCTTTCTGTAATACAGGGTACCAACTCTGGTTACGCTCCTTTCAGTATACAGGGTGCCAGCCCCTGGTTACACTCCTTTCAGTAATACAGGGTACCAACCCCTGGTTACACACCTTTCAGTAATACAGGGTGCCAACCCCTGGTTACACTCCTTTATGTAATACAGGGTACCAACCCCTGGCTACACTCCTTTCGGTAATACAGGGTACCAACCCCTGGTTACGTTCCTTCTCAGTAATACAGGGTGCCAACCCATGGTTACACTTCTTTCAGTAATACAGGGTACCAACCCCTGGTTACATTCCTTCCCAGTAATACAGGGTGCCAACCCCTGGTTACACTTCTTTCAGTAATACAGGGTGCCAGCCTCTGTTACACTCCTTTCAGTAATACAGGGTACCAACCCCTGGTTACACTCCTTTCAGTAATACAGGGTGCCAACCCCTAGTTACATTCCTTTCGGTAATACAGGGTACCAACCCTTGGTTACACTCATTTCGATAATATAGGGTACCAACCCCTGGTTACATTTCCTTTCGATAATACAGGGTACCAACCCCTGATTACATTCACTTTTCCGTAATACAGGGTACCATCCTCTAATTCCATTTCCTCTGGTAACATAAGTTACTTCCCCTCGTGGTTGCATATCCTCACATAGTTAGTTTATACTACTCCCGTTGTCTTTATTTCAACAAATTAGATACTTTAGCTTTCTCTAACTCACAAAATTTTCCTAGTGCCAAACTGGGGCAGAAAATTTTTGTTCGTTTTGTTTGTCTTTGATGGCTTTGCAGGCCCCGCCGCATAGCACAAGTGACGATTAAAGCTTACAGTTTTATCTTTCTCATCAGAATAAAGAAGTTTTTCGGTCACAAGATAGTTGGAGTTAGCTTGGATAATGTGTCGGCAGCCCAGCTTCTCGAGTTTCATTTTTCTGAACTCTGATCCGGAAAGCAAGCAATCGAGAATGAGCCATGATCCTTTCCTCAAAGAGCATCAAGATCCAATCTAAGGTCAACACAAGCGAGCAGGTCAAGAATTAAGATTTGACTCCACAAGACACATAGATTAGGAATTTTGTAACTCTTAGTTTCCAGACATATGTAGTTCTTTCTCTTTTCCTTTTGATGCAAGCAGCAAGTAACAGTAACAGCAACAACAGCAGCAACAACAGTCTTAAATCTAGTGTCTGGTAGTCCCAGCTACCAAATTTTCCCAGAACTACACTGACCTGATTCCTCTAAACAAGGATATGTAGGCTACCTCGGAAGCAGGGTTCGGTCACCATTTTTTTTTAAAAATAAAAAAAATGCTTTCATTGGTGTGATATGTGAGAAAAAATTAGCCATGGCATTCACTTTTCTTTGCACGAAAACTCTTTATGTTCTCGAGCAAAGAGGGGCAGATGTGAATACCTAATTTTTGTACTGTTTTAACACCTTATAAAGTCATTAGTGTTTTGTTGCTTTAATTATATTTCCCAATTTTTGTGTCTTTGATTGAATATTTCCTATCATAAAAATACCAAAAAATAGTTCTTTCTTTATTTGTGCATTTTAGGAATTAACTAACTATTCAATTGGTGAATTAATATAGTTAATTGATCATTTGAATAAGTTACTTAATTAATTTTTTTGTTTGTATAAATTTAGTTTAAAAAGTAGGATTAAGAAAGAAATTGGGCCAAATTTGAAAGAGAAAGTGGCCAAAAGTGCAAGATAAGGGGTTGCCCTTGAAAGGGTCCGAAACGATGTAGTTTTGCCTCAAAACTATGTCGTTTCATTAAGTGACCCAAGATCAAATCTCACCCATTGATCACCCCTTGATCTAATGGTCTATATTTGATCTCTCAAGAGGTATTTAAAGCCTCAAAAATCTGAAAAATTCCCTCATTTTTCTCATAACTCTTTCTCCCTTCTCTCTCTCTTCTCTCTCTTCTCTCTCTTCTCTCTCTTCTCTCCGCCGCCGGAAATCAGCCACCGGCGGCGGCCAACCTCCAAACACCCACAAATTCACACCATGTAATCTCTACAACCTCCTCTTTCCATATCTCCAAATCAAATCCTTCAAAACCCCCTCAAACGCCTTGAATTTTAGATTTAGGATACTTTAGCCGCCACTTTTTTGCCCAAAAGCTTGAAGTTCCGGCCACTACCGTCCCACAATACCTACATCAACGGATAGAGCTCATCAAGACCTACCTATTGATGTCACTTCCATCCCAAAAATTCGGCAACTAAAAATCCGGCCAAATTCCGGCGACTACCCCGAACACCCTCGTTTGGTATACCCCTATTCTCATTTCCTTTGTCTATTTTTTCTAATTGTATTGTATTTAGTTTATGTCTAGCATAATTTTTGATTTTATTTATTTATTTATTTTTATTATTATTATTTATATTTTTATTATTAGTTGTGTTTAATCTATGTTAGCTTAGTCGTTCATAGTTATTAATCACTGATAATTAGTTATTCATTAGTTTTAAAATGGCTATTTTCTTAGTCATGATAGTTTATGATAGAAGTTTCAAGTGCTTAGTGAATTTGCTTTTATTAGATTTGAGTATTTGAATTTTTGTGTTGATAAAAGCTGAAATTAAAGAAGGAATAGTACAAATTTGGTTGTTTTTACTGTGCAAAGACTTTGGAGTGGAAAATTCAAAAATCATTGTGTGGTGACAAGCACAATACTTTTTTGATAGCTTTTGAACAGTGTTTAGCATACAAAGTCAGTCTTTTGGACAGACTTTTAATGAACCAAAATCTGTCCAAAAAATCTGATTTATTTGCCTATTTAAAGGGCTCTTTACTCACTGAAAAGGGAGGGACACTCTATTACACACTCTATCTTATACTGAGACACATCTTGGAGAGTTGTTTAAAGACATATATCTTTGAGAAAAATCAGCAGCTTAATACATATAACAAGCTAAAATTTCAGAGTTTTGTGAGAATTATTTGAGTGCAAAAACCTCGAGAAACATAGAAAGATCCTTTAGGCAATTTGTGAAGTTGATAGCTACCAGTTTCAAGCATCTTTGTTGAGTTTTCTTTTTTGTCTTAACACTTGAGTTGCTATTGTTTCTACTGTATTTGCTGCTGAGTTTTTTGTTGCTACACTGCTGTGTTTGATTATTCCACAAACTAGGTAACTTTCAAATTCTTATATTGCAGATTCTTGATGATAATAAGAAGGATTTGATCTCGGTTTGGTTGATGGAACATATTAGATCTGATTTTGTTTCAAGATGAATGTTATATTAGTGTTATCATCATGTAAATCTATTAAAAATTAGTTAAATTATCATTTTCTTCTTTATATATGTGATTGAAATTTCATTCTGTTAAGATTACTTAGTTTAAGGAAAAGATAAAGACCCCACTTTTAACCATATTTGTTTAGTTTGGGCTCTTTTCCGTGAGTTACTTTCATGGTTCATGTATAATTATCTCTCAAATATTTTGATGCTTTGAATTATAGTCAACATAATGTTATACTTAATATAGTACTTCTCTTTAGCATTAAAGTATTATCGTTTTTTGTAGTTTTTATATTTAGTCGTAGTTTTTATGTTGTTAATGAGTGTAGTTTGATTAGTGCCACGATTGGTGTAGATGAGTAGAAATATTATGTTAGTCCTTAAGAAGTAGTTGGTTAAGAAGATAAAAGATAATGCCTTTTGGCTTGAAGAACGCTGGTGCTACTTATCAAAGGGCTATGCAGAATATTGTTGACAGCCTTCTCCACAAAAATGTTGAATACTATGTTGACGACTTGGTGGTAAAATCAAGAAAGAGGGGCGACCACTTGAAAGACTTGAGAATGGTGTTTGAGTTGCTCTGGAGGTACCAACTTAGGATGAATCCATTGAAATGCGCCTTTGGAGTTACTTCCGGAAAGTTTCTTGGTTTCATTGTCCGACATTGTGACAACCCAAAATCCCACCACATGCGTCGTGATGGCACTTAGTCTCTAAGACTAAGTAAGCCGATTATAATTACAATTCAAGCCAATTTGTTTTTTGATAATCGAAACCAACAGCGGAAATAATTACAAACAACCTCCCAAGACTCGTAATATTGAGTCACGAACTCTAACTGAATACATAAAATAATCTCAAGGATCGAATATTCAATAATGTTTGATTAATAATTAACAGTACAAAAAAATGAAAAGACTCCAAGGGACTGCGACGACTAAGCAGCTCTACCTTGAATCCTTGCGATCACACTTTAACTCTGTCCAAGTCCGATATCTCCAATACCTCGCTCTGCACAAAAATATGCATAAGTGTAGTATAAATACACCACAGTCGGTACCCAGTAAGTATCGAGACTAACCTCAGTGGAGTAGTGACGAGGTACAATCAAGACACTCACTAGTCTAATAACCTGTGCAATATAGTATACAAAAATAATAGAAAACAAATAACAATAATGGCAACAATAATCAACCAGTGATATACACATCAGGGCAACAAGAACGCCATTAATATTGCTCAACAAATAATGAATGAAAGTACACCCAATTAATCAAGTCCTTCAAATATAAATCTTTCGCCTATATGTTTTTCAAATAATAATCTTCAGGATATAATACTTTCCAATAAATATATTTCGAATATACTCCCTTCAGATAAGTATCTTTCAAATATAATTCTTTCAAACAAATCTCTTTCAAATATAATTCCTTCAAATAAATATCTTTCAAATATAATTTTTTCAAATAAATCTCTTTCAAATATAATTCGTTCAAATAAATATCTTTCGAATAAAAGTCACCATGTGACATCTCATTTCAAAATCATAAAAATACGGGTCTCAGCCCACTTTCATATTTTTACGGCACCTCGTACCAATTTTTCTATCACAACCGCACGGACAACTTACGTTCCAATATCATCATCATTTACTCACGGCACCTCGTGCCCACATTTCATTTCATAATCCGCCTGACAATAGCCACATGCTCCCAATTTCAACATAGATTAGACTATTATCAATTTACCAACAACAAGATAAATTGCACAAGATATAAAAATAAACACAAGGAAAATCACAACATCACATGAAAATTACCAACGCAATAACCCCACATCATCACATAAAAATTTCTACCACAATAACTCCACATCATCACGTATCATCCCTGACAATAGCCACCCTTATCACTCCTATAATAGCCTCCATTATCCCTCCGCCATGACAATATCAATAGCCATCATTATCGCTCATATAGCCACCCTTATCACTCTGTATAATAGCCACCCTTATCACTCCGCCCAGACAATATTCCAACACACATAACCACAATAAAATGTCACCATTATACCTACATAATATCAACAGTGAAATGTCACCCTTATATTTTTATAATAATAACTCAACTCACATAACAATTTATACGGAATATTATCACGACAACACAACACAACACAATCAATTCCTATCACAATTTTCCCAATGACCACAACCAATTCTAATGAAATAGTAAAATCAATAAATTTCTCAAAAATAGACCAAGGCTCCATAATATAAAACCTCAAAACAATTAACAGAGATAAAAAATACTCAGTATAGGGCACCGCCTTCATTAATTTAAATTCTTGATAATTATATTAACGCCTTAGTTTAAACTTATTTAATTTTTGCAGATGAAAAATTCATAATATAATTATTTCTAGGAAATATTAAATCAACCAACTCACGGAATTCACATAAATATTCAAGTGACAATCACATCAAATTGTCATATAAAAACAAATTCGACAAACAAGGATTGAGGCATGGCAAATAGAGGATTTAATAAATGCCAACAATTATCCAGTTTACTACACAATAATGCCTAAGACTTTAACCCAATAAATTTTACACATATAAGCCCGAGTACGTACTTGTCACCTCGCGTACACGGCTTTTCACATTTCACAAAAAGTACATAAGACTCGATGCCTAAGGTCAGTAGATGTTCCTAGCCACGAGATGAGGGGGTTCTCTCTTACTGTTAAGCCGTCTTCAACTCTTCTTTCTTTACTCCTTTCCGCATCGGGGCTGATAATTCCCCCACTCAAGGTTAGGCAAGATACTTACCCTTTTGAAGTTATGCCGATATTTCAAAATCGCCTTCTTACTTGAATTGACCTCCGGACAGCTCAAATCTATCCAAATTAATTGTATAACTTCATTAAACTTCATCAGAAATAATTCCGGATAATAAAATGCCGACTTAAAATTTTATTCTAAAAAGTCAACCAAAAGTCAACGCGGGGCCCAAACACACATTCCGATACGAGTTCATCTATACCAATTTTATCGAATTCCAATAACAAATCGTCATCTAAATCTTGAATTTCTATTTTTGAAAAGTTATTACAAAAATTCCAATTTCCTCCATTAAACTCGAATTAAACGATGAATATAACCATAGATTCATGAAATATAATCACTTTTAGATACAAAACACGTACCCCAACCAAGCTTGTGAAAAATCCCTCCAGAATCGCCCAAATCTGAGCTCCAAAAATTCAAAAATGAAAATGACGAAATGACCATTTTTGGTCCTTAACATTCTGCCCAGTTTCTCACCTACGGACGAGTCGCCGCATCTGCGGAGCCTCTTTTGAGAGCCAAAATCCGCTTCTGCGGAAGTGCACTGCCCAGTTAACCCTCGCATATGCGGAAGCATTTCCGCTTCTGCGAAAATCGCAGGTGCGAGGCCATTGCTCGCTTCTGCGCAAAAAGGCCCCTTCTGCGAAGCCGCAGAAGCGTGAAGTTTCCCGTTCCTGTGAAGTTCCCCAGCATCCCCTCAGGTCTCTTCTGTAATGAGCACCTCGCTTCTGCGAGGTCACTTCTGCGATCTAATCCTCCGCAGAAGCGATTGCACCAACAATCAAAATTCCAGCAGTCTTCTTCAAGTCCAAATTGATCTGCTAACCATTTGGAATCCACCCGAGGCCCTCGGAAATTTAACCAAATATACCAACATGTCGCAAATACAATACGAACTTAGTCGAGGCTACAAACCACGTCAAACAACGCCAAAATTATGAATCACGCATCAAATCGAATTATGAGTTTTTAAATCTTCCAACTTCTATATTTTGCGCTGAAACATTTCTATTCAATCCGGAATGACTTCAAATTTTACACGCGAGTCATAAATGACGTAATGGAGCTGTTCAAATTTTCGGAATCGAAATCCGACCTCGTTATCAAAAGTTCAACCTTCGGTCGAACTTTTCAAAAATTTTCTATTTTCCAACTTTCGCCAAAATGCGTCGAATTATCCTATGGACTTCCAAATCCAAATCCGGACACATGCCTAAGTCCGAAATCACTATACGAAGTTATTGACATCATCTAAATTCTATTCCGGAGTTGTTTGCTCAAAAGTCAAACTCCGATCAACTTTTTTCATTTTAAGCTTCAAAATGAGAATTGTTCTTTGAATTTAATTCTGAATCTTTCGAAAATCAAACTCGACCACACCCGCGGGTCATAATACATATTACGAAACTGCTCGAGACCTTTAGTCGCTGAACGGGGCATAATTCTTAATGACAAATAGGGTCATTACAGACATCGATGGATTAAAATTGATCAAGCCAAAGTAGATTCAATCTTGAAAATGCCTAGGCCTCGGGATATTCATGAATTGAAAAGTTTGCATGGAAAGTTAGCGTACCTTAGGAGATTCAACTCAAACCTAGCTGGGAGGTGCCAACCATTCAGTTGCTTTATGAAGAAATGTGTCCCTTTCAAATGGGACCAAGCATGTAGCAATGCCTTTGAGAGTATTAAATCCTACTTGATTAACAAGATTTGTGATCTCTTTGGCTTCAAGCAACGCAACTCTTCTATGTACGATGCTGCCGCCAATGGTCTAGCCGAGGCATTCAATAAGACATTATGCAACTTGTTAAAGAAATTCGTCTCTAAATCCAAACGAGACTGGCATGACCGAATGGAAGAAGCTCTGTGGGCATATAGGACAACTCACTGCACGCCAACACAAACGACCCCTTATGCACTCGTTTATGGAGTCGAAGTCGTCTTACCACTCGAGCGTCAAATACCTTCGTTACGATTAGCTATTCAAGAAGGGATCATTGATGAAGAAAATGCTTGACTTCGATTAGCAGAGTTGGAGGCTCTTGATGAGAAGAGGTTGGAAGCTCAACAAAGTCTTGAATGTTATCAAGCTCGATTGACTCGCGCCTTAAATAAAAGAGTTCGCCTAAGATCCTTTCAAGTAGGAGCTCAAGTCATTGCCGTACGAAGACCCATAATTACTTCCCATAAACCTGTAGGGAAGTTCACTTCAAAATGGGATAGGACATATGTCGTACAAGAAGCTTACTCAAGTGGGACTTACAAGCTGGTTGATGCAGATGGCAAGAGTATCGGTCCTATCAATGGCAAGTTTTTGAAGAAGTATTATACTTGAAGTTGCAACGCTCCTTGATGCATGGGCCTAAACTGCACATTCCTACACTCCTGGCCCGCATGAGTCTAAACTGTGTACGACCCACCAAAAAAAGGGTCTGCTAGGTTGAAAATCTCGAAAGAGGTAGCCTAGGCAAAAGTTAGGACATAAAAAAAAGAGTCTGCTAGGTTGAAAACCTCGAAAGAGGCGGCCTAGGCAAAAGTTAGGACATAAAAAATAAAAATAAAAAATAAAAAATCACCCATTCCGAACTACGGTATGACTTGATCCTCTTCACCGAGATACGTAGGCAGCTTAGAGTTTTATTCTGAGTTCAGTCGCATGAGTTCAAAAGATAAGGGTGCCCCAATTATTTTTCGAATGAAGTACGATGGAATGTAATCCATTCAACCACCACTTGAAAATCGAGTCGAGATACCATTCTTCTGTTAAACTTTGGATCCCATTTGATTTAAGGGGGCAAGCTGCTATGGTAAAGTGGTGTCTTCACTAAAATGAAGACAATATTTACATCAAAGTCTGGGGATCCTCTATGTCTCCATGTTCGCATAACCTTCAAGTTTGTTGGTCTTCATATCCGCTCACTGCCCTAAAAAAAGGGGGAAGAGAAGAGAGGCATCAAAAGGGAACACAAATATAAGAAGAAAGATTTTCGGGCATAACGTTTCAAATTCAGTGAGACTTGAACCCAAGATATTTGTGAGAATGGATTTCTTGAATTTCTATTGATAGCAAGAAAAACTTCCTATGATCTCGAGGCTTCCATACCAAAACATAAAAGTTTTGGCGAAGTTGTGTCAATTCGAAACTGTCGGTATATTAAAATCTGATGTTGATTTCAAAATACTATCTGAAACTATCCTTAAGGTATTAAATCCTAAATTTTGGAAATGTTTTATATTTTGAAGTATTATTTTCATAAAATCAAACGGTTCGTGATTTCGACATTCCTACATCAATATATAAAAGTTTTGCTCAAGTCGCGCAAGTTTGAAATTATCAGTGTGTCGGAATTTTATGTTGACTTTGAAATATTATCTGAAACTATCCCTAAGGTATTAAATCTATAAATTTTGCTATTTTATATATTTTACAGTTTTGTTTTCGACAAATCTAACGGTCTATGATTTTGATGTTCCTACACTAAGATACATATATTTTGGTGAAGGCACAAATCTGAAACTATCAACGTGTTAGAATCTAAAGTTAGATTCAAAATAATATCTGGGACGATTCTCAAAATGTTTGATTCCTAATTTTGGATATGTCTTAGATCTTGAAGTTTGTTTTTCAAAAAATCAAGTGGTTCATGATTTCGACGTTTTCACCCCAAGATATAAAGTTTTTGGTGAAGCTGCGCAAATCTAAAACTATCAACGTGTTGGAATCTAAAGTTAGATTCAAAATAATATCTGGGACGATTATCAAAATATTTGATTTCAAATTTTGGATATATCTTAGACTTTGAAATCTTGTTTTCATAAAATCAAACGGTTCATAATTTCGACGTACCTACACAAAAATATGAATTTTTTAGTGAGACTGCGCAAATCTGAAATTTTCAACATGGCGAAATCTAAAGTTGGTTTCAAAATATTACCTGCGGAGATTCTGAAGGTGTTTGATTCCGAATTTTGGATATATCTTATATTTTAAAGTTTAATTTCTAAAAAATCAAATGGCTCATATTTTTGACGTTCTCACATTGAGATATATATCTCCTACCATAAAGGTACAAAGATGATGAACAATATTATCCTCAAAGAAAAATAAGGATGTATCTCCAAATACAGAGAATTTCGAGACATGAACGCCAATGACGTTTAAAAGAAAGCCAAGTTCTATTATGGGGACATCAATACATCATGATAAGCAAAGAACTATTTATATTGAACCGCAAAGGAAAAAAGGGACATTAATGAAAACGCATGATATAAAGTAAAACGGATAGAGTTTTCATTTCTAAGAATAGTCGCTAGTTAATCAAATACAAAAAAAAAAGAGGCAAATAAAATACTCTATATAGACTAATCTAAACACAAATTGTAATTGACCAAGTTTTTAAGGGTTGCCTATATGTGTTGTTTCTTCATCTCCACGTCTGCCAAGTAATCAGCAGTTGCCAAGGAAACATGAGAACATCTATGGTACTGCTCTTCAGCAGATGAGACTCTAGATTCAATCTCTTCAACCTTTTTCTTGGCAACACCTCGAAGAACTCTTAACTGTTTCACCTTCTCCTTGGCCTCTTTGAGAGACTGATTGGTGGCAGACAATTTCTTGACCTTCTCCCCTTTCTCAATCAAGACAAGATCAAGATGTTCCTTGGCGTTTAAAAATGACTCTGATTTTTCAACATCCACAACCTTGTCAGAAAGAGTTGATCGTTGTTGACATCCAATTTTATCCCTCCATTCTTCTAATTAATTTCCTTAAGCTTCTAAGTAATTAATACATCAAAAAAATAGTATTTTTCAATACTATTTTCCATTTACTACTACTACTACTATCATTGTTATTATTATTTTAGTACTACTGCTACTATTAATACTATTTATTAGTAGTGCTAGTAACATTATTATTAATATTATCATTAATAATATAATTATTTATTGAGTTAGTCACTTATTTAATATGTAGTATTATATATGCTCAAAGTATTTTTATTGAGTACAACTTATTAAAATATGGGAGCCTAAAAAAATTAATTAGAAGAAGGAAAAGGGAGCAGACCGTAATTTTCGGCCCAAACAAATCATTCCTAACAGCCCAAAATGCAAAGATCCAGCCCAATCGATCTCCCAACTCATTTCCAGCAGCCCCAAATATTATTTTCTAAAACTAATTTCCTCACAAGCAGCTGCCCCCACCTCTTTCCTCTCTTGAACAAAAACCCATTCTCTCTCCAGCCATGGCAGAAGCTTGCCTTCCCAATTTGGAGTAAGCTTCTTATCTCTCTTACTTTTATCTATTCAAGAATTGGTCAACACAAGGGGCCAAAGTACTTTTAGATTTTGATTTTCTATGGCAGGGACTTAATTTTCAAACGGCTCTTTTGAAGACCAAAATCCCAACCCGTGACTCCTCTGATTTTGGATTTGAATTTCAAATCAAAACCCTAGTTGTTTCACCTATAAATATACCTCTATAAGTCTCATCCGTATCCATCTGGGAATTCCAAAAACAAAACTCAGTTCATATCATACTCTGCTTTTCTTTATAATCTCAAGCTTTACAATCTGTGGAAAACCTTTTAGTCTCCATTTTTACATTCTCGACAACTAAAGAGTGGTAGGTCTGAGCCCTCAAAGTCCCAGTTTCACTGCCCAACAAGAGGTAAAATCTGATCTATCTTATTTTAGTCTTTCGCTTAAAGACATTGTGTTCCTTTGAAAAATCATGTATTAGGTTCTCTGCTTTATTAGTTGTATTAAAGAATGCGTTAGTGATATTTCGATACTGGCGTGATATGAGAAAATTCATGTTTACAGTCTGTTTTATTCGGATATGTCTAGTTAAAATTTCATGACTAAATCAGTCAAATGTTACCTGTTAATCGTGATGATCTTTTGTGCTTTACCCACTTGAGTACTATTTAAACTTTCTGTTAAAACATTGTTGTAATGAAAGGATAGCCCTAGAAATGTTTAAACATCATGTGTACAGTATTCAAAATGCATATTTTTTTTTTTTTTATAGAATGAGTTGACAGAAATGTCGTTTGAGAACCTGATTAACCATATGCTTTCATACTCGCATGAACACCGGAGCCGAAGAGTCTCACTTTGAGACTCAACGACGCCATAACACTGCAAGGAGACTGCACATCCCCGAGTCCCTTTTCCAGCTTTTACCGTGTTTAGACATCAAAAAATGCCGAAGATAAAATCTTCCGTGGGGCTTGGACATGGCTTCAGATCGCTTCACTTATCTTACTTACCTGCTATTCTGACTAACTTATATTTCAGTTATATGTGTTTACTCTTGAACGTATAATTGTTACATAATGATTGAACTGTAATTAACCATTTAGAGTCTTCGCTTTATGATATCTAGTTCTAGGACCAATAACTTAATGATTTCTCACGTATCAATATTCTTAGGATAATGAATCTTTATGACACTTTAACATTTTGGGGGCATTACTAAGTCACAATCTGGAAAGTTTTCTCTAAGTATTAATTGGTTCTTTACAATGAAGAAAGTATTTTGGGATCTCGGGTCATTTTTTTTTTTTTTTAAAGTCCAGCTCTTTAAAGTTCAAAAGTTAGATTTTCTGCTAAGTGTATTCGACTATTTTCAAGAACGTAGCTTCACTTTCTTTATTTTCACTCTTGAAGATCACGTTATAAATCTTATACAGCCTCAATCACTTTAATCAGTTAGGTTCCCATTTTGATTTAGCTAATGGGTATTTATCTTAAACTACTTGTCTTCTATAGTTTGTATTTTAAACACACGCATCTACACCCAACATTTAGCCTTAATTAACTTAAGTTTTGCCGGTTAACCGTAATTGACAGATCATATAGGGTGCTTTAATAACCTTCCCCGTAGGATTAGCTAGAACCCTTACCCATAATCTTAAGGTTAAATAGACCATATAAACAGAGTTAACTTTGGCATTAATTAGATAAAAGATGGTGTCGTAATTCATCTTAAAATAATTAGGTGGCGACTCTGTTAAAATTAATTAAACCTCAAAATTATCAATATGTTATACTCTAATTTGACTCGGTTAAAATGGGGTATAACAATCGTGTCTGGTCATATGAAGTGGCAAGCTCAAAGAAAGACGCCAATAGGTCTTTTAGAGGGAAATTATCCACACCCTTTCCGTCCATCTCCTCGAGAATCACTTGGATCTCGAATTGAAGAGAAGAAGCATTGTCTGCGGTAAGGTCCTTGAGTTTGTCATGAATTTTAACCCATGCATTCAAAATGAAATCCTTGAGAAGAGTCAAGACAACCTTTCTTCCATCAAAGATAGACATCGTTGGTGTTGATCATTGGTGAAAATTAGGCCCCGATATTTCTCCAAGACTAGGAATGGAAGTCGCCTCTAGGTATGACTTAGGTATTGGAAGTGATTTCCTCAAGTTTGGCTCCGCCACGGATTCACTACTACCTTGTGGCTTGCTTTGTGTGACGCCATTTAAATCTGAACACCATTTGGCTGCATAGATAAGGATATACGGTAAGTTAAATTACTTGGATATTATAAGATAATATGAAAGTTTTAATCATTACCTCTTTGATAGCTGTCAAAGTCCTTGAAGCATTGCCGATGCTGTCAGTAATCTCGACTACACCCAAATTAGCATCTCCTTATTTATTTGAATATGGCTTCACCCGCTTGAAATTTTGATCTCCTTGACTACTATCACTCTCGTTTTGGGACAGACATTTTTTGGAGGTAGGAACAACGGTGCCTAATGGAAAGGAACCCCCATTGGCTTGATGAGCCTGAACATTTCCCTTCTTTTTTTGAACTTCTTTATATGGAGGTCCCTTGACGTCGCATGGTACAACCGCTTTGGATTTTAAAGTAGGAGGCTTGTCCTCCTTGTCATGCTCTTGAGGCGTGATCTCTAAAGACGTAGCAGTAACTTGCCCAATGGTATTCACCAAAGATTGCAAGTGGTTTTCAAGGAAGTCTCCATGCACTCTTTCCCACCAAGACTTATAATCAGACGAGACATACTTCTTCATCTTGGGCATAATAGGGGGAAGTGTGGCCTTTGACCTACTTTTAGACAAAACACAAATTCGTAAAAGTTCCAATTGACGACTGAGGATGTCTTGATAAAAATCGAATTGACGACTGAAGCGATGAGGGCTATCAGGCTCCAAGATGAAGGTCGATCCATTTCTCAAAGGAAGGTAATTCGAGCGAATACTCATAAAATAATTTGACTTGGACTCTTCCTCATTGCCATCATCACGATAATAATACGGTTGAGAATTACTTGGCATTGTGGAAGTCCATGCGTCACTTTCTCCTCCATGAATATGCTTTCTTGCGTCTTCATTCCCAAAGTATCTCGCTGTTCCCTCACCTGAATATATGGCCATCAGAGCAGTAGCTGGCCTATTTGTTAGAGAAAAATGAGTCTTGAAGTAACAGGACAATCAACCATACACATAATGAATTGGGAAGTAAACTCTAGAAGGATCGAGTGGTGAGCCATTTGAAATTGTATTTAATTCCCTGTAGATGCTAGCTAAGACTGGAACGACGAGGTTAATTCTTTGCCCACGCGCTAGAAAGCCTACAATCTTGAAAGTCTCAGTCCGAATGAAGTCGCCTTCTTCTTAATAAAAAAGCAACCAAGTATACTTCGTCTTAATAGTGCATCTTCAACTTCCGACCAATTGACCATTTTATCTATGGCTCCAGTAGGGTTGTGTGTTGATTTGGGACGAGATGACTTTTTTTCTTTTCTCGCTGGAGGTTGTTCATACTTTAAAACTTTTTTGCACCAAAACTCTATCCATCTTCTCACATGGACGTCATGATTTTTAGTGTCCCTCTCGAAGTTGGTGATATGCATCAAATAATTGCTGACAGGCTTGTGGAAGGAACATTTTATCCTTGTCGTAAGCACCTGTAAATACTCGAGTATTTGGAATAACTTCCTCATAAGGAGACCCCATTAAAGGCAGACCCCCAATAGTGCAGTAGTCCCAAAGGTATATGGATAACTCTCCAACTGAGTTAAGCAAAGTGTTTATAAGAGGAAACCAAGCCTCACAAAAGGCTTGCATGATACTTGTAGAATGATCATAAATAAACAATGAGGCATAGACAATATCATAAATATTGGTGGCCCTCAATGTTCGATGGTTCATACTAAGGATATCTGTAACGACCCGGCCGGTCGTTTTGAGTGTATTAGCCCCGATCCCCTATTTACTGTTTTTCCCGTATATATTTCTACTTATGTGACTTATCGGGAGGTCTTGTTTTTGGTTTCGGAGTGATTTGGGACACTTAGTCCCTAAAACGAAAGTTTAAGTCTTAGAATTTTTACCGTAGTCAGAATATTATGTGAAGACAACTCTGGAATGGAGTTCCGTCAGTTCCGTTAGCCCCGTTGGGTGATTTTGGGGTTAGGAGCGTGTATGGACTGTGAATTTGAGGTCTGTAGCTAATTTAGGCTTGAAATGGCAAAAGACGAATTTTTGGGAAGTTTAACCGGGGAGGTTGACTTTTTGATATCGGGGTCGGATTTCGATTCGAAAGTTGGAGTAGGTCTGTAATGTTGAATATGACTTGTGTGCAAAATTTGAGGTCAATCAGACGTGGTTTGGTAGGTTTCGGCGTCGTTTGTGAAATTTGAAAGTTTAGAAGTTCATTAGGCTTGAAACCGAGTGTAATTCATGTTTTTGTTGTTGTTTGACGTATTTTGAGGGCTCGACTAAGTTCGTATAGTGTTTTAGGACTTGTTGGTATATTTGGTTGAGGTCCCGGGAGCCTCGGGTGTGTTTCAGATTCTTAACGGATCGGAATTTGGACTTGTGCAATTACTGAGTTTCTGGTGTTTCGCACCTGCGAGTGGGGAACCGCAGGTGCGGACACGCACGTGCGTTAGGCCAAGCGCAGAAGCGGGGGTTGAGGAGATAGTCAGGGTTCGCAGGTGCGAGGGGATTTCCGCATCTTCGAACCCGCAAATGTGCTTGAGGTTCCGCAGATGCGGAGAGTGAGCTGGAGGGTGAACGCAGAAGCGAACCATTGTCCGCAGGCGCGCACACGCAGGTGAGGCCCCTTCATCGCAGATGCGGACCCAGCCCTTTAAGTCATTTTTCCACCTATGAGGAAAATTTCGCAGGTGCGACGTCGCAGGTACGACATCACAGGTGCGACAGTGTGTCCGCAGATGCGGAAGAACTACGTAGAAAATGGGATTTCGATGGTTTGGTTTCCATTTCGATTTTGGGATTTTGAGAGCTCGGTGTGAGGCGATCTTTTGAGGTTCTTCAAAAGATTATTGGGGTAAGTGATTCTAACTCGGATTGGACTATATTTCAGGAATCTATTGCTATTTTCATCATCTAATTAAGGATTTGAGTTGTAAATTTGGGAAAAACTGGTAGAAACTTCATAGGCTAAAATTTTGAGTTTTGGAAGGTGATTTGAGGTTGGATTCGAGTAATTCTTGTATGGTTGGACTCGTGAGTGGATGAGTGTTCATATTTTGTCACTTTTGTCGGATTTCGAAACGTGGGCCCGGGGGTCGGTTTGAGCCTATTTCGGATTTTGGCTTATAGTTTCATGTTTTTCTTGTGGAATTGATTCTTTTAGCTTATATTAATTATATCGTACTGCTTGTGGCTAGATTCAGAGCGTTTGGAGATTGATTCGAGGGGAAAAGGCATTGCAGAATAGGTGTTTGTGCTGGTTGAGGTAAGTAACAGTTTAAAATCTGGTCCTGAGGGTATGAAACCCCTAATTTTTTGTATAATGTGACTATTTTGGAGGTGACGCACATGCTAGGTGACGGACGTGTAGGCGTTCACCGTGAGGGATTGTGACTTGGTCCGTCCCGTGAGACTTTAAAGTCGAATAGTCTATTGTTCATTACTTGTTCTCTCTGTGTTATAGAAATTCGACTGCAAATCATGTTAGAAATCATGCTTAAGCTATGTGATAGTACTGTTGGGAGCCTCAGAGGTCGCAGACTTGTTGAAGTATTTGCTAATTGTTGTCTTGTACTCGGTCATGGTTTTACTTACGTATCATATCTCAGTCTCTTCTTGATTCTTGTTGATACACTATGTTATTTTTGTTTGGGCTGATCTTTATGATTTCTGAGAGCTCGAGACCCTAGAGAGGTTGGTGGCTGAGTTAGGGCCTGAGTACCGAGCTGTAAGCTATATGTATGTATATGGATCGGTTTGCACGCCGCAACGAGCCTTAGGGTTGTATATGGATCGGGTTACACGCCGCAACGAGCCTTATGGCTATTTATATGGGATCGGGCTGCACGCTGCAGTGATATAGCGCTTGGGCTGAAGGAGTCCCTCCGGAGTCTGCACACCCCCAGTGAGCGCAGATACCTATTGAGTGTGAGTACTGAGGGCTGAGAGCCGAGTGATAGAGCTGTTGTGACGAGTTGAGTGACTATTATCCTGAGAGGCTGTACTTGTTTTTTCATTTGTTGATGCACTTAGTGGCTATCTGTCATTGTCGTGAAATTTCTGAAAGATTCTATATCCGGATCTACCCGCACTTTAACTGTATAAAACTGATTTGATTTGAACTGTCGGATTTGAAAGCAAGTCTATTCTTTGCTGAAATTATTGAAAATGAACTGTATTGTATAGCTCATCATACCTTCTTAGTTCCTTATTTATTTATGTTATTTGATGAGTTGGTTGTACTCATGCTATACCCTGCACTTCATGTGCAGATCCATGTGTGTTTGATCATGGAGGCCATTAAGTTCGTGCGCGATCGAGTACCAGAGACTACGAGGTAGCTGCCGGCGTCCTTAGACCTTGTCTCTCCTTCTATATTTTCTTTCTTTTCTCTACTGCTACTTAGACATTGTTTGTATTAGATTGGATATCTAGATGCTCATGACTCAGTGACACCCCGATGTCGGGCTATGTTTTCGCACTTATGCTTTAGGTTTTATCCCGTTTTTATGAAAGACTTCGGTTATTTTAAATATATTAATTCATTTATGTTAAATGTTGAAAGTGTTTGGGAGATGTCGGCTTGCCTAGTATCACGATAGGCGCCATTACGACGGGTTAGGTTTTGGGTCGTGATAAGTTGGTATCAGAGCATAGGTTACATAGATTTCACAAGTCATGAGCAGGTTTGGTAGCGTCTTGCGGATCTGTATGGAGACGTCTGTACTTATCTTCGAGAGGTTGCCGAACCCTTAGGAAAGAATTCACATTCTTGAATTCTTGTCGTGCGAATCTGTTGATTCTGGTGACTAAACATCTATTGTTTCATTCTCTCACAGATGGTGAGGAATCATACTACGGGGCAGGACGGACAACCACCAATACCTCCAGCCAGGGCCGCGAGAGGCCGAGGTCGCGGTAGAGACCGCGGTAGGGGCAAAGGTGCAGCCTCCACAACAGCTGGGGCAGTACCTGCAGATCTACCAGTTGCCCTAGTTCAGGAGCAGGCACCAGTTGTGGATGAGCCTGTGGGACCAGATCAGGCACCACCTATGCCTATTGTGATTCCACGCCTTCAGGAGGCCTTAGCTCAGATTCTGACCGCGAGTACTAGTCTTGCTCAGGCGGTCTCTATTTCGGCCGTAGCAGCCACTTCTCAGGCCGGGGAAGGCGTTTAGACTCCCGCTGCCCGCACACCAAAGCAGGTGGTACAGGTATTCCAGACAACGGGGCACCACTAGCCCAGCCGGTTGCCGCTGCTTAGGATTATATGGTTCCTGCTATGCCCGAGGGTGAGCAGCGTAGATTGGAGAGGTTTGGGAGGCTCCAGCTTCCATCTTTCAGTGGTGCAGAGGGAGAGGATGCACACGATTTCTTAGACAGGTGTCAGAGGATACTATGTACGACAGGTATTCTGGAGACCACTGGGGTCTTTCACTACCTTTCAGTTCTCTCGGGCTGCCTTCAGTTGGTGGGAGGCTTACGAGAGGCGTAGGCCGGCTGGCGCAACATGGCAGCAATTCTCTGTTCTTTTCCTGGAGAAGTTCGTGCCTCAGTCCCGCAGAGAGGAGTTGCGCAGGCAGTTCGAGCAGCTTCGTCAGGGTGATATGTCCGTGATGCAGTATGAGATGATATTTTCTGAGTTGGCCCGACATACTATCTGGTTGGTTCCCACAGATAGAGAGAGGATCAGGAGGTTCATATATGGCCTCACTTTTCAGCTGCGATTGCTTATGACTAGGGAGAGAGAGTGTCTGGTGCTACTTTTGATGAGGTTGTCGACATTGCTTATTAGATTGAGATGGTTCGCAACCAGGAGCCGGTTGAGAGAGAGGCCAAGAGGCCTCGTGGACAAGGTGGATTTAGCGGTGTTCCTTTTGGGGGGCAGTTCCACCAAGGTAGGGGTCGTCCTTTCAGACATGCTCAGACGGCTAGCCCAGTTCGCCGTGGTGCATCATCTGGCTATGGTTCGTACAATTATCAGCATGGTCGTTCATCTCTCAGTGCCCTCCCAGCTCAGAGTTCATCCCGTGCTCCATCGGGTCAGGGCTCGTCTATGTCAGGTCCTTCTACCAGTTATCCCGGTGCTCGAGGCTCCCTTTAGCCCCCAGCACCAGCACCGGGAAGTAGCTATGAGTGTGGAGAGTTTAGCCACATCACGAGACATTGTCCCCGCCTTACGGGAGGTCCGGCTCAGTAGAGGAGCCAATCTATGACATAAACACCAGTTTCTTCACCACCCGCTCAGTCAGCTCGGGGTGAAGCCCAGTCAATTAGGGGTCGCCCGAGAGGGGGAGGCCGATTAGGGGGCGGCCAGGACCGTATCTATGCTCTTCCTGCCAGACCAGATGCCATTACTTCAGATGCTGTGATTACAAGTATTGTCTCAGTTTGCCATAGAGATGCCTTTGTATTATTTGACCCTGGTTCCACTTATTCATATGTGTCCTCGTATTTCGCTCATTATCTAGTTATGCCTCGTGAGTCTCTAGTTATATTTGTTCGTGTATCCACTCCAGTGGGTGTACTATCATTGTGGACCGTGTATATCGGTCATGTGTGGTGACTATTGGGAGTATGAAGACTAGAGTGGATCTCTTGTTGCTTATTATGGTCGATTTTGACGTGATTTTGGGTATGGATTGGTTGTCTCCATGTCATGCCATTCTAGATTATCACGCTAAGACCGTGACATTGGCGATGCCGGGGTTGACGAGGGTTGGGTGGAGCTGCTCCATAGACTATGTTCCAGTACAGTGATTTCATACTTGAAAGCTCAGCGGATGGTTGAGAAGGGTTGTCTATCTTATCTGGCCTTTGTGAGGGATGTTAGTGCATAGGTCCCTGCTATTGATTATGTTCCGGTGGTGCGAGATTTCCCGGATGTGTTTCTTGCAGACCTGCGGGGCATGCCGCCCAACAGGGATATTGATTTCGGTAATGATTTGGTGCCGGGCACTTAGCCCATTTCTATTCCACCGTACCGTATGGCATCAACTGATTTGAAGGAGTTGAAGGAGAAGCTTCAGGAATTCCTTGATAAGGGGTTTATTCGGCCTAGCATGTCACCTTGGGGTGCACCAGTTCTATTTGTGAAGAAGAAGGATGGTACTATGAGAATGTGAATTGATTACAGACAGTTGAACAAGGTCACAATCAAGAACAAGTATCCTTTGCCGCGTATTGATGATTTGTTTGACCAGCTTCAGGGAGAGATGGTGTTCTCCAAAATTGATTTGATGTCAGGGTATCACCAGATAAAGATTCAGGGCTCAGATATTCTTAAGACAGCTTTCAGGACCCGATATGGCCATTATGAGTTCCTTGTGATGTCTTTTGGGCTAACCAACGCCCCATCAACGTTCATGCATCTGATGAACAGTATGTTTCAGCCTTATATTGACTCGTTCGTTATTATATTCATTGATGACATCCTGGTGTACTCTCGTAGCCAGGAGGAGCATGCCTAGCATCTGAGGAATGTGTTACAACGGTTGAGGGATGAGAAGCTTTATGCAAAGATCTCCAAGTGTAAGTTTTGGCTCAATTCAATGGCGTTCTTGGGGCACGTGGTGTCCAGTGAGGGTATTCAGGTAGACCCGAAGAAGATAGAGGTGGTTCAGAGTTGGCCCAGACTGTCCTCAGCCATGGAGATTCAGAGTTTTCTCGATTTGGCTGGTTATTACCGTCCTTTTATGGAGGTCTTCTCATCCATTGCACCGCTTTTTGACTAAATTAACCCAAAAGGGTGCTCCTTTCAGGTGGTCGGAGGAGTGCGAGGAGAGCTTTCAGAAGCTCAAGAATGCTTTGACCACGGCTCCAGTTCTAGTTCTACCATCAGCTTCTGGTTCTTACACAGTGTATTGTGATGCCTCGCGGATCAGCATTGGGTGTGTTTTGATGCTGGAGAGTAGAGTGATTGCTTATGCTTCGCACCAGTTGAAGCCCCATGAGAATAACTATCTTGTCCACGACCTTGAGTTAGTTGCTATTGTTCACTCCTTGAAGATTTGGCGGCACTATTTGCACGGGGTCCATTGTGAGATTTACACTGATCATCGGAGTTTTCAGCATCTGTACAAACAGAAGGATCTTAACTTGCGTCAGCGGAGGTGGTTGGAGCTTCTTAAGGACTATGATATCACCATTTTGTACAATCCCGGGAAGGCCAATGTAGTCGTCGATGCCTTAAGTCGCCGGGCGGAGAGTTTGGGGAGCTTAGCATATCTTCCAACAGCAGAGAGGCGATTGGCATTGGATGAGCCAGTTTGTTAGATTGGATATTTCTGAGTCGAGTCGAGTATTGGCTTGTGTGGTCTCTCGGTCTTCTCTTTATGATCGTATAAGGGAGCGTCAGTATGATGACCCCCATTTGCTTATTCTTAAGGACACGGTCCAGCATGACGATGCTAAGAATATCACTATTGTGGATGATAGTGCATAGAGGATGCAGGGCAATCTATGTGTGCCCAATGTAGATGGGTTGCGTGAGCTGATTCTCCAGGAGGCTCATAGTTTGCGGTATTCTATTCATCCGAGTGCCGCGAAGATATATCAGGACTTGAGGCAGCATTACTGGTAGAGGAGGATGAAGAAGGACATAGTGGAGTATGTAGCTCGGTGCCTAAATTGCCAGTAGGTGAAGTATGAGCATCAGCGATCAGGTGGGTTGCTTTAGAAGTTAGAGATTCCGGAGTGGAAATGGGAGCGGATCACTATGGATTTCGTTGTTGGGCTTCCACGGACTCAGCGAAAGTTTGATGCAGTTTGGGTGATTGCGGACTGGCTGACCAAGTTAGCTCATTTCATTCGTGTGATGACTATATATTCTTCCGAGCAGCTGGCTCGAGTGTATATCCGCGAGATCGTCAGGCTTCATGACGTACCAGTATCTATCATTTCTGACCGGGGTACGCAGTTTACATCACAGTTCTGGAGAGCCGTACAACATGAGTTGGGTACTCGAGTGGAATTGAGCACATAATTTCACCCTCAGACGGACGGACAGTTCGGGCGCACTATTCAGATATTAGAGGATATGCTTCATGCGTGTGTGATGGAGTTTGGGGGTTCGTGGGATCAATTCTTGCCTCTAGCAGAGTTTGCTTAAAATAATAGTTACCAGTCGAGCATCCAAATGGCGCCGTATGAGGCTCTGTATGGTAGGCAGTGTAGGTCTCCAGTGGGTTGCTTCGAGCCAGGCGAGGCTAGATTATTGGGTACAGACGTGGTTCATGATGCTCTGAAGAAGGGTAGGGTGATTCAGGATAGACTACATATAGTCCAGTCCAGACAGAAGAGTTATGCGGATTGGAAGGTTCGGGATGTTGCATTCATGGATGGAGAGCGGGTCTTGCTCCGGGTGTCACCCATGAAAGGTGTTATGAGGTTCATAAAGAAGGGCAAGCTGAGCCCGAGGTTTATCGGTCCATTTGAGGTATTGCGACGTGTTGGGGAGGTTGCTTATGAGCTTGCCTTGCCTCCCAGTCTAGCAGGAGTTCATCCAGTATTCCATGTTTCTATGCTCCGAAAGTATCACGGCGATCCGTCTCACGTATTGGATTTCAGCAGGTGGCGATCTTATGTTGAGGAGCCGGTGGCGATCTTAGATAGGCAGGTTCGAAAGCTGAGGTTGAAGAATATTGCTTCTGTGAAGGTTCAGTGGAGGGGTCAGCCGGCCGAGGAGGTGACTTGGGATACCTAACATGATATGCGCAGCCGTTGTCCTCATCTTTTCACCACTTCAGGTATGTCTCTATGCTCGTTCGAGGACGAACGATTATTTTAAGAAGGGGAGGATGTAACAGCCCGGCCGGTTGTTTTGAGTGTATTAGCCCCGATCCCCTATTTACTATTTTCCCCGTATCTGTTTCTGCTTATGTGACTTGTCGAGAGGTCTTGTTTTTGGTTTCGGAGTGATTTGGGACACTTAGTCCCTAAAACAGAAGCTTAAGTCTTAGGATTTTGATCGTAGTCGAAATATTGTGTGAAGAGGACTCCGGAATGGAGTTTCGTCGGTTCCGTTAGCTCAGTTGGGTAATTTTGGGCTTAAGAGCGTGTCCGAACTGTGAATTTGAGGTCTGTAGCTAGTTTAGGCTTGAAATGGCTAAAGTCGAATTTTTGGGAAGTTTGACCGGAGGTTGACTTTTTGATATCGGGGTCGGATTTCGATTTCGGAAGTTGGAGTAGGTCCGTAATGTTGAATATGACTTGTGTACAAAATTTGAGGTCAATCGGACGCGGTTTGATAGGTTTCGGCGTCGTTTGTGGAATTTGAAAGTTTACAAGTTCATATGGTGTTTTAGGGCTTGTTGGTATATGTGGTTGAGGTTACGGGGGCCTCGGGTGTGTTTTGGATGCTTAACGGATCGCACCTGTGAGTGGGGAACCGCAGGTGCGAGGGGATTTCCGCATCTGCGAACCCACATATACGCTTGAGGTTCCGCGGATGCGGAGAGTGAGCTGGAGGGGTGAACGCAGAAGTGGACCATTGTCCGCAGGCGCGCACACGCAGGTGCAGCCCCTTCATCGCAGATGCGGACCCAGCCCTTTAAGTCATTCTGCACCTGCGAGGGAAATTTTGTAGGTGCGGCGTCGCAGGTGCGACAGTGTGTTCGCAGATGCGGAAAAACTGGGCAGAAAATGGGATTTCGAGGGTTTGGTTTCCATTTCGATTTTGGGACTTTGAGAGCTCGGTGTGAGGCGATTTTTTGAGGTTCCTAAAAGAAGATTGTTGGGGTAAGTAATTCTAACTCGGATTGGACTATATTTCACGAATCTATGGTTATTTTCATCATCTAATTAGGGATTTGAGTTGTAAATTTGGGAAAAATGGTAGAAACTTCATAGGCTAAAATTTCGAGTTTTGGAAGGTGATTTGAGGTTGGATTTGAGTAATTCTTGTATGCTTGGACTCGTGAGTGGATGGGTGTTCATCTTTTGTGACTTTTTTTGGATTTCGAGACGTGGGCCTGGGGGCCAATTTGAGCCTATTTCGGATTTTAGCTTATAGTTTCGTGTTTTTCTTGTGGAATTGATTCTTTTAGCCTATATTAATTATATCGTACTGCTTGTGGCTAGATTTGGGTGGTTAGAGATTGATTCGAGGAGCAAAGGCATTGCGGAGTAGGATTTTGTGCAGGTTGAGGTAAGTAACAGTTTTAAATCTGGTCCTGAGGGTATGAAACCCCGGATATTGGTATGATGTAACTATTTTGGAGGTGACGCACATGCTAGGTGACGGGCGTGCACCGTGGGAAATTGTGACTTGGTCCGTCACAATTTGACTATTGTTAATTACCTGTTCTCTTTGTGTTAAAGAAATTTGACTACAAATCATGTTAGAAATCATGCTTAGGCTATGTGATGGTACTGTTGGGACCCGCAAAGATCGCGTACTTATTGAAGTATTTGCTAATTACTTTCTTGTACTCAGTCATGGTTTTACTTGCGTATCATATCTCAGTCTCTTCTTGATTCTTGTTGATACACTATGTTATTTTTGGGCTAATCTTTATGATTTCTTAGAGCCCAAGAGACTAGAGAGGTTGGTGACAGTTAGGGCTTGAGTGCCGAGCTGTGAGCTATATGCATGTATATGGATTGGGTTGCATGCCGCAATAAGCCTTAGGGCTGTATATGGATTGGGTTGCACGATGCAATGAGCCTTAGGGCTGTATATATGGATCGGGTTGCACGCCGCAACGAGCCTCATGGCTGTATATATATATGAATCGGGTTGCACGCCGCAACGAGCCTTATGGCTATTTATATGGGATCGGGTTGCACGCCGCAGCGATATAGAGCTTGGGCTGAAGGAGCCCCTCCGGAGTCTGCATACCCCCAGTGAGCGCAGGTACCTATTGAGTGTGAGTACTGAGGCCTGAGAGAAGAGTGATTGAGCTGTTGTGACGAGTTGCGTGACTGTTGCCTTGAGAGGTTGTACTTGCTTTTTCATTTGTTGATGCACTTATTGGCTATCTGTCATTGTCGTAAAATTTATGAAAGATTCATTATCCGGATCTACCCAAACTTTAACTGTATAAAACTGATTTGATTTGAACTGTCGGATTTGAAAGCATGTCTATTATTTGCTGGAATTATTGAAAATGAACTGTATTGTATAGCTCATCACTACCTTCTCAGTTCCTTAATTATTTCTGTTACTTGCTGAGTTGGTTGTACTCATGCTACACCCTGCACTTCATGTGCAGATCCAGGTGTGTTTGATCACGGAGGTCGTTGAGTTCATGCGCGATTGAGTACCGTAGACTACGAGGTAGTTGCCGGCGTCCGCAGACCTTGTCTTTCCTTCTATGTTTTCTTTCTTTTCTGTACTGATACTTTGACACTGTTTGTATTAGATTGGATATCTAGATGCTCATGACTCAGTGACACCCCAATGTCGGGCTATTTTTCCGCACTTATGCTTTGAGTTTTACCCCGTTTTTATGAAAGACTCCGGTTATTTTAAATATATTAATTTATTTATGTTAAATATTGCAAGTGTTTTGGAGATGTCAGCTTGCCTAGTATCACGATAGGCGCCATCACGACGGGTTAGGTTTTGGGTCGTGACAGTATCTTCGGTCCACTCCCAATAGCAGGGAATATAATGAAATTCGCCACCAAAAGTTAAGGAATCACCCCCAGTGTACTTCTCCTTTGAGGATTCATCGTCCTAAGCATGGGAGGGAACTTGCCACATTCTTAACGTTTTGATTATGGGAACAAAGAGTCCATGTCTTGAATTTATGTTTGGTGTTTTCAAAGGTCCAATCTACCAAACGAAATAGATTTTGTAAGGATAGCCACGAAGCTGCATATAATCCGATCAGTGGTATATCAACTAGCAATCTGGTCTTCGTTTTACTATCCATGTGCTCTGAGATTATAAGATACTTGGACGTGAAGGAAGAGGATGCAAAGTCTCTAGAGTAAATCATGTTCAAGCTGCATAAAATAAAAATATATTTGTTAGTACCTAAGTCAAAAGGGAAAAGTAAAATCGCAATCTTGAAAGAGAGCATGGATAAGTAAAAAATTTCGCCTTAGACGTAAAAAAAAAAAAAGGAATGTCTGTGTCGGACTTGTTTTAAAAGTTTTCGTTGCGAACTTTTAAAGGTGTTTGTCTCGAACTTTTAAAGGCATTCGAATTTTTTAAAGGTTTTTGTTGCGAACTTTTAAAGGAATTTGGATTTTTAAGGTTTTCGTCCGAACTTTTTAAAGGCGTATGTTTTGAACTTTTAAAGGTGCGTGTCTTGAACTTTTGAAGGTACTCGTGGCGAACTTTAAAGAGTCCCCACTGCCTACTCTTAACGATTTATACCACGGACTTTATAGATCTTCGCCACAAATTTTAAAGATCTTCACCGTGAACTTTTAAAGATCTTGACCACGAGCTTTTAAGGATCTTTAGGTGAGCTTTTATAGGTCTTCGCCACAACTTTTAAAGGACTTCACCACTTTTAAAGGTTTTCACCACGATCTTTTAAAGGTATTCACTGTGAGCTTTTAAAGATCATGACCACAAATTTTTAAGGATCTTTACACGAACTTTTATCGGTTTTCGCCACAAATTTTAAAAGTATTCATCGCAAATTTTTAAAGGTTTTTATCTCGAACTTTTAAAGTACTTCGTAGGTTGATGAAGTTACTTCTAAAAAAGAGACAACAAAGTACAAAAAGAAAAGGAAGGAAGAAAGCACAATAAAAGAAGAAATTATATTCGCGTTAATGCTTCCGAATCGTCAAAGGTAGAGCAGATGTTGCAAACACAACAATTGATGCCAACTGAATGAAAGGCGTGACCTATTTATAGGTGCAGTGATGCGGCTCTTATTATGACTAATAACGATGTGGGATTGCTAATTGTTAGAGTCCAAGAAGAATTGGATATCTTAATTCGGGTGGAAAGGAAAAGTCCTAGGCGGCGAAAGTCTTCTATTCATAATGGGAAAAGTTGGTGTGATTTCATTAAATCACGTGAGCATGCAACAACATATATTGGGACTGTTGCTTATGTCAGCAACCAATTCCTTGAAGTATACATATAGGGGACCGGGCAGTCCTGGTCGAAAAAAATAGTGACAGGCCGGTCACTAATCCGGGCCGGATATCGGATTTAACAAATCGGGTTTAACGGGTTCGGGTCCATCCGGTCAAAAATTGAACCGGAATGGTTCCAGGCCTAAGGGGTCGGGCCGGGCCAGGTTTATATATTTTTTTTTTGTATTTTATATAACTATAGTAATTTATATTAATAAATAACAACAACATATCCAGTATAATCCCACAAGTGGTGTCTGGGGAGGGTAGTGTATACGCAGACCTTACCCCTACCTGGCGAGATAGAGATGATGTTTCCAATAGACCCCCGACTAAAGAAAAGGTGAAAAGAAAAAAAAGGAAGAAGACGAAGAAGAAAGGGGAAGAAGAAAGAAAGAATATGGGGACAAAGGAGGATAAGGAAAAGGGGATATATATTAATATAAAGTAAAAAGAGTCTTTGAATAAAGGATGCAAATACTTTAAAATTCTAATATTTGAATATTTCAATACAATGAAGATGGAAAAAAATTACACTTATAATTTGCAAGTTCTTTTTTTATTTCAAACTTGCAAATTAAAGTTTACATTTAACAATAACTAAATTAACGAAAAAAGAGTAAATTCAAAGTTTAATTATTAAATATAAATCTAGACATATTGTGAAAATTTAATTAAAAACTCTTTTTGCAGCATTAAACATATTGTGAAAATTTAACTACTAACAAAAATTAAATATGCAAATAAAATAGTAAATAAGAGAAATGGTTAGAGGGAGTGCACCGAATTCCGCAATAAATTGAACACTTGATGATTTTCGCAGCTCCAATGTTACCACGAAGAAACGTCAATTGTTCAAAGTTCAAACTTCAAACTTTAAATAATACGATAAATTAAATTTCAAGAAAAATGAGAGCCAAATAGTTGATTGCAATTTAGGTGAAGAATGAGAGAATGACAATTGAGATTTGAGAAATGATAGATGAGTGAAGAAATGAAGAAGATAGAGGGTTTATTTATAGTTTTTCAAAGGGCTAAATCAGTAATTACTAAATATATATTTTTTTTTAAAAATTACCCAAAAAGTTCATTCTTGCAAAATTTTCGTTGGACAACAGTCAAATTGGAAGCTGACCGTTGCCAACGGTCAAATACATTTATAAAGAAAATTCAAAAAATAGCCGTTAAACCGGTCCAGTTAACCGATAAAAAAATTGTATACGGACCAACCTCCCTAACCCCCTAACCCAGCCCTACCCGACCCCCTACAACCGATCTGGGTTACTACCGGTTTGGGCCAATCCGAAACCGATCAACCCGGCCCGTTAAACAAGTTTAAGTATACATATGGTAAAGCTATTGATTTTGAAGTCTTTCAAAATGGAAAGCCACGTAATAGTGTGCAGTAGTAATTTTGGGAATTAAAATTTAATAGCTTTTACATTTCATGTGATTGAGGCACGTGATTTTGAAATTTAAAGTTCGAATACTTTAACATTTCATATGATTTAAGTCAAAGCCAATTCAAGTGTACTAATATGAATACTTCAAGTCTAGTCTTCAAAAGTCAAAAGATCTTGACAAGTCTTAAAGTAGGGGTATTTGTAGGCATATAAAATTTATTGAAATTAAATTTGTAAAATAATTTGAACTATATTTTAAATTCAAGATATATTAGTTCAAATAAACTTATTGAGCTAATATAATTGGATTAGTTATATAAGTCCAACATATATGGATTAAATAAATAAGTCTTAATCCATTGGGCTAACCCATTTAATTGGGCTAAAATGATGAGCCCACTTCATTAAGCCCAAGATATCATCTTCTTAAAGGCCCAGTTTGATGCCACGTGTCAAATGACGTGGTGTGCCAAATCAAACGGAAGAGCCAATAGAATTGTGGCATGTGTCAAATAACAAGGCATGTCAAGTCAAATTATTAAAGGGCCAATGAAACCGCGCCACATAGGCAAGTGACATGTTCTAGCAAATCAAATGCGGCCTTGTCACACTTCAATTTGATTGGTCGGAGAGAGTTTATTTTTATCATAACTCTTCCCTCCCACAACTATAAATAGGGGTCTTCATAACTCAAAAAAGACACCAGAAGTTATAACAAGAAGCAAGAGGCACTACAAGAAATTTAATTTTTAACGACCACTTCTTAACGAAGGGACATAAATCCGGTCGTTATAAGTGTACTTGTAGCAACCAAATTTTCCTCCGGTCGTTGAAACTAATTATTAGCTCAATATTAACGAGGGGATAATATTCCGCCCTTAAAATATAACATAGCCCGTCGTTAAACTATCAATTAATAAAAAAAAATGGCGCTAATATTTCCCTCTTTTTCCCAAACCCACACCTGGATCGCCAACCACCCCCAAAAAAGAAGGAAAAAACCCTAAACTTATTTTGGTAAACGTGCTATTTGTCCTGTCGTATTTCTCCTGTTGTGAACACTAATTTTGGTCACCTCCATTAAAACAACTTCTCAATTTCGAGTTTCTTCTCATCAAGCTAAGGTTCGAAATTGTACCCTTTTTATGTTAATTTTAGTTTAGATGAAACCTCAGTTCCAAACCATGGCTGTTCGAATTCAATTTTTAATTTTGAACAGAAAATGTGAGTGAAAAGCTAGGGTTTTAAGGGCAAAATTCTTCTCTACTCTTGAGTTTTCTTCTTAGATTTTATGTTCGCGTTTCGAATTTCAGAAAAAAAATACAAAAACAGATATACAAAGATTTAAGTTTTCTTCTCTGATTTTCGGCTATTACACCTCTAATTTTGGGGTTAGGTTTCTTTCATATACATAGATATAAAACTAATATATATATATAGTTGATCTTCATTCACGGATCTTGCTTAAGTTTGGTTGGTGTTTCGCGGGTTCGGATGTGACTGTTCGACGTTCACGGTTCCGAGTTCAATTAGTCATTTTTTCCTTACTTGAATTTTGGAGTCAAAATCTGTATAATTGCTGATTTTTCAATTGCTATTAAGGAAAGTTTTGGCTTAACAGGTCTATTTGTATCACTTCCTTTCTATTTTATCTAATTAATTGTGAATCGAGCTTCAAATTGAGTCGTTAAAGGATAAGTCGAGTTTGGGGTATAAATTGTTTGGTTAGATAATTGATTTCTTTATGAATTCATTCATTTAAAATTAAGTAAAACGTTGTTGCTGATTCTCTGAATTTGTTTTAGAGTTGCCCTTTAAGAGAATATCTTGATAAGGAATTAGTTGGAAAGTCTTTGTTCACTAAAACAATATGTTGTTGGATTGCGCTTTTGATTAGATCCACCTTGGGTGCTTCTGCTTTGGTACTGGAATAGCATTTTGTTAGCTAGTTCAAGGAGGTAAATTTTTATGGATTAACTGTTGGTTCTAATTCCTGACAGTTCAATGATAGTTGACGTTGCTGTGTAGCTATGAAGTCATATTCCTATGTAGTTATATTTTGTAGAATGTTAAACGTATTAACACGAAATGAAAAGTGACTGCATGTGCTTTGTGATAATGTTGCTGCATACGGTGTTTATGAACTACTAAGTTGTATTAATTAATATTTGTTGGTTCGGAGATTATTACACCTAGTTTTGTAACTTCCTATACCGACGTGGTACTGCAATTCTTTTATCCGTGATTACATGTACATTATTGACAAAATAAAGTTATTTGTTGTCCTTATTTTCAGAAACTCTGAATTTTAGTTACAAGCACCGTCAACCTAAAAAGGTAAGTTATGCTATTTTACTTAACGCAATCAATTTGCATAAACTATTATTATGTACATGATTGATAAAAGAAAGTATTATTTTGTATCTGTCATTAGTATGAGTGAAGTGTTCTTTGTGTCAATTGTTAAGTTATTTGTGTTCTTGGCATTAATAATTTCATGATATAATTTATGTCGTTTGTGTTTACTTTGATGTGCACACTTTGAATGAGGAAGCTCTGCTTTTCGTTGTCTCTATTTGGGATCTGATGTTAGAAAAAAAAAACAGTGAAACAAAAGCCTTTCTGATAAATTTGTCAATCAATGTAGCTGTTGAACTTAGCTCTATTAAGGTAAGAGTATCAATATTCTAAAAACAGAAGTTATGAAATGAAACTAAGATGACTTGAGACTTACAGACTTTGTCTTTTTGAACATTCTATTATTAATGATAAAATGATACCTGCATCGTCCTTCTAAAGTCATAAGAGACTCATTTTTCCTCTTGAAAGAGGTTCTATTCTCGACATAGTCTATAACACGATGATTAATTGTGATTGTGTGCACAATTTTCTACGCTTCTGCCTCTGTTCAGCTCTGCTAATTGACTTAATTAGACAAGTTCTTCAGATAAGAGCTTAAATTACAATGCAAAAATAAATACCCACGATTGTTAATTTACTTGAGTACACCCGATGATAGCTAAAAATTGAATAGTCGCATAAGTGACTATTGTACTGTCCTAAATCTAGGGCAACCTACCCACTTCGTTCTTGGACATATGGATGTACTCCTCCATCACCTTTATAAGGCATCATCATTAGTAGCAGGGTCCAATAGAAATTGTTTCTCCTTTTGTCCAGTAACTAGGTTATGAAAATGATATAGACTGAGTACTTTTAGTAGTTGGAATAGGTTCAGTTAGTAATTTTTAGTTTTGTTTTATGTTTAAAGGGTAAACTATTTCTTTGTTCCTTTTCTGTTTACCAAACTTGAACTAGACTTTCGTTTTTCATTCACCTTGTAATTTTTCTAATAACCTGCGCAATGATTAGACTTGTCCAAATTAGAGCCTTACCCATGTTTGAAGTTTTATATTTCCTTGAGACGAGTTGGGAATATTTGTTGTACTACCATTTAGGAATTTTGATATGCTTGATGTGTTTCTTTAACTATTAGTCTGATTGGCAGTTTGAGATTCAGGTTATGATTGCGGGAACATCGTTCATTCACAACAAATGCAACAGTTGAATTTTGTTTTGCTGTAGAATTTTTGTGGTATCACTATCAGTATAGTGTAGATAATGAAGGACAATCATGATTTAAATATTATGGTGACAGATTAATTTGTGAGAATGAGATCCTAATCGGTTTGATATTACACCATCCAATTGCTATATGAATTCTCTTTCTACCATGACTGCAAACCACTTGTCCTTCCAAAACTTGATATGTTGACCATTCCCTACTACAAAGTGTTTATTCACTAAGAATTCTTCCCGTAGCTTACAAATGTTCTTCCAGATTCCAAATTCATTGGGTGCTCTTGATAATTTAGTGCAAAAATGATTCAGGACTCCATGTTTGGCGTTGACAACTTCCTTCCAAAGACATTGCTCATCCTGTGTGTACCTAATATGAACATTAATATAATATATTTTTATTAGGTGCTAGTTTAAATATGTATTGTCTGTTTGCTAAATCCAAATGCTAGTGTAGCAACCTGTGAGCAACTTAACTGGGTCGAGTATTTCCTTATCTTCCCTGCTAGATTTCTTCCACCTCTAAATTTGGAGTTGTGAAATCTTTGTGAGCTTATCATGCTTTAGTCTCTTCATTCACTGTGCCCGTGTGTTTCATGTCATTTAAATGTCTTGATATGCCCCTGTAAAAACTGTTCCTGAATGTGTTGTATTCTACTAGTGTTAATTGCGTAAGAGTGCTCATATAACTAAAGCAATACCCTTTGCTTTGAAGTTAGTGTCAGTACTACAGTGCAGGTGGAACGCAGGAGGTAGGAGTGTTCATGTTAGGCTCTTAGTTTCTTAGAGGAAAACTAAATGAAGTACTGAATAGAGGTTGAGTATCATACCATTGGAATTCTTGTCAAATATTGAAAGCAAAAGGATCAGCACTAATAATGATTAACAGTTCTTGAACTCCTGGATCTTGAGTAACTGACTGAAAAAACTCTTGGGCCTTGTATTTGAAACATATACAATGCTGGGACTGACCGATCCTAAAAGTTGTTTATCTTTCCCTTTTAACACAATGATTCTCAATTTTAACATGCAATTCCAAAACTTGAAGCAAAAAGATCATACTATTACTCAATACTTACATAACTCTAACATCCATATGATGTGTTAGACAGTAAATATGCACAACTTGCAAGTGCAGTGTTTGATCAGCCTTCATCGCCATCTTCAATTGAGCAGTAGATTGAATCATTTAACAGGTTAGTAGCTTGAAATCCTATTGTATTCTGTGATAAAATTATTGCAGTTTATTCATGTATCGAAACAGACAGCCGAAGTGATAAATGTTGTTGTTTACCGGCTGAACCATGAAACTAAATCATTTCATTCAGTAGACTGCTGATTGAACATGAACTTGTAGGACATGAAAATATTGGTTCAAATTCATATGCCTTTTAACTAGATTTAACCCTGAAGAACTATTTATGGTGTCAGCAGATGAAAAATGTGAATTATATCTGGCTAGGCAGAGAAGATATTGTGATTCATAGAAACTTCTACAACATTTTCAGTAACTTGGGTTGGTATGTTGCCAAATTGCTGTAGAAGTCTCCGAGGAGAAGTCTTAAATAGAAACTAAAAAGGCAATTCAGCAATAAACTCTGGTCGTGACATCACCTATAGATGCGACCACATCCCTCTTCCTTCTTTGCACAGGGTAGAGGAAATAAGAATTGCTCCACCAAAATTCAGCAACCTGGATCAACATTTGGGGAGATTAAGAAAATAAACTTACAATAAAGTTAAGGTACATAAAGATAAGATTAAGTGTTGGAGGATATAAAAGAAGCAGAGGATTTCCTATTAAAGCTGAAAAGATATAAAATTAAAGTTGTACTTTCACTTGATTGAAACACCTTCCCTTCAAGGAAATAACTCGTGTTTTCTTTTATCAAAGCAAAGTCAGCAACTCTTCTAATGTCTCAGTTTTTTGATCATTGTACATAGACATAGAAAATTTAAAGCATCATTTTCTGCTACGATATTGTCCATTGTTATGTCATCTAATCTTTGTATTATTTAAATTTCAAGTTTATGGCCATCAATGTAGCCTTTAATAGAATTAGTAAACATATAGCCATCTGTTGGAGGTTGCCAATGTTAAGCATAATTTGGGAAAATGATAAGAATTGAGGATAAAGATGAGTTGTTGGAGTTTGCCAATGCTAATGCCGATGCATGAGCTAGTGTTGTTATATCATGTCTCTCTGCCCAGCTCTGACTACTTCAAACAGCTTACTCTTTCTTTTTTATGTATAAACTGTTCATTAATTCAAGAATCAACGAGGTAGGGTATGAACGATACTGAACGGGAAATAGAAAACCTTTATGTGTTGTTACTTTTGCTGTATTGCTTTCTTCTTGTAAGATATGAATTTTATGTGGTTTGTATGTTCACAAGGTTGAATGTCGAGACACAGTCGTTTAGTCTTTCCTGAAATTGGAAAGAAAATGGTGAAACCATGCTACAGATTAGTTTTTACATTAATCGTTTTCCAAAATATGTGAATATGAGGTGATTCTGTAGTGTGCTAGGTGGATAATATGTCATTGTTTGTCAACTGTTTGGCATTTACTCAGTGAGCTAGTTTCTCCCACACACCATTTATGTATCATTCTGATTTGGGTTTCAATTGGAAGTTGCCTCTATTTAAGTGTGCACTTGTTATGAAAAATAATTTAATTTGTTATGTTAACAGCTAGATATGATCTTTCTTTATTAAATTGGCATACATCTGATTTTGTTTCTTTAGTTTTTTATTTTTTGTTACTAAACTGGCACACATTTGTTATGTTAACAGATCAAACATTTGAAGTCCGAAGACCTATCCTTGATGAAAGTATAGAGCAAGTTGAAGTACAAGTAGTTTATGTTTTGTTAGGGATGATTTAAAGACACTGTACATATGCTGCAATTTTATGTTTCTCTTTTAGGAATTATTAAAAATGATGTCATACGATTCAGATTGGTTTCTGTTAAATATGATATTTTAGTTCTTTGTATTAACAAATATATAAAGTATTTGGTTTATTTTCAAGTATTGTTGGGTGTGTATGAAATCATATAAATATTTATTTCTATTTATCAAATTTAAAAATTTAAATTTTCGTAATTTAAATTTGGTTCTTAAAAGTAGTATAACTAACAAAGGGAATAACAGTCACATGTTTCATACACACCCAACAATACTTGAAAATAAACCAAATACTTTATATCTTTGTTAATACAAAGAACTAAAGTATCATATTTAACATAAACTAATCTGAATCGTATGACATCATTTTTAATAATTCCTAAAAGAGAAACATAAAATTGCAGCATATGTACAATGTCTTTAAATCATCCCTAACAAAACATAAACCTCTTGTACTTCAACTTGCTCTACACTTTCATCAAGGATAGGTCTTCGGAATTCAAATGTTTGATCTGTTAACATAATAAATGTGTGCCAGTTTAGTAACAAAAAATAAAAAAACTAAAGAAAAAAATCAGATGTATGCCAATTTAATAAAGAAAGATCATATCTAGCTGTTAACATAACAAATTAAATTATTTTTCATAACAAGTACACACTTAAATAGAGGCAACTTCCAATTGAAACCCAAATCAGAATGATACATAAATGGTGCGTGGGAGAAACTAGCTCATTGAGTAAATGCCAAACAGTTGACAAACAATGACATATTATCCACCTAGCACACTACAGAATCACCTCATATCCACATATTTTGGAAAACGATTAATGTAAAAACTAATCTGTAGCATGGTTTCACCATTTTCTTTCCAATTTCAGGAAAGACTAAACGATTGTGTCTCGACATTCAACCTTGTGAACATACAAACCACATAAAATTCATATCTTAGAAGAAGAAAGCAATACAGCAAAAGTAACAACACATGAAGGTTTTCTATTTCCCGTTCAGTATCGTTCATACCCTAACTCGTTGATTTTTGAATTAATGAACAGTTTATACATAAAAAAGAAAGAGTTAAGTTGTTTGAAGTAGTCAGAGCTGGGCAGAGAAACATGATATAACAATACTAGCTCATGCATCGGCATTAGCATTGGCAAACTCCAACAGCTCATCTTTATCCTCAATTCTTATCATTTTCCCCAATTATGCTTAACATTGGCAACCTCCAACAGATGGCTATATGTTTACTAATTCTATTAAAGGCTACATTGATGGCCATAAACTTAAAATTTAAATAATACAAAGATTAGATGACATAACAATGGACAATATCGTAGCAAAAAAATGATGCTTTAAATTTTCTATGTCTATGTACAATGATCAGAAAACTGAGACATTAGAAGAGTTGCTGACTTTGCTTTGATAAAAGGAGACACGAGTTATTTCCTTGAAGGGAAGGTGTTTCAATCAAGTGAAAGTACAACTTTAATTTGATATCTTTTCAGCTTAAATAGGAAATCCTCTGCTTCTTTTACATCCTCCAACACTTAATCTTATCTTTATGTACCTTAACTTTATTGTAAGTTTATTTTCTTAATCTCCCCAAATGTTGATCCAGGTTGCTGAATTTTGGTGGAGCAATTCTTGTTTCCTCTACCCTGTGCAAAGAAGGAAGAGGGATGTGGTCGCATCTATAGGTGATGTCACGACCAGAGTTTATTGCTGAATTGTCTTTTTAGTTTCTATTTAATACTTTTATTTTATTTTGCCCACGTATTTAACTACAGTAATTGGTAACATTTTAGCTGTCTTCAGACTTAACATACTGACAAGGAATATAATGCAAATTGAATAAATTATTACTTTAGGATTTGTGGTAGCCATATTGTTCTATACTTTAACTGTCTTTTCCCCTTTTATCTTTGGTTGTTCCCCTAGATTTGCTTGAAATTTCTTGCCCTTTTAACCCTTTTCTAGGAAACTACGAGTGCTATCTCCACTCTGGGATGAGATACAACCAGAGTCTGTGTGCGACAGATGACTTCTCCTCGGAGACTTCTACAGCAATTTGGCAACATACCAACCCAAGTTACTGAAAATGTTGTAGAAGTTTCTATGAATCACAATATCTTCTCTGCCTAGCCAGATATAATTCACATTTTTCATCTGCTGACACCATAAATAGTTCTTCAGGGTTAAATCTAGTTAAAAGGCATATGAATTTGAACCAATATTTTCATGTCCTACAAGTTCATGTTCAATCAGCAGTCTACTGAATGAAATGATTTAGTTTCATGGTTCAGCCGGTAAACAACAACATTTATCACTTCGGCTGTCTGTTTCGATACATGAATAAACTGCAATAATTTTATCACAGAATACAATAGGATTTCAAGCTACTAACCTGTTAAATGATTCAATCTACTGCTCAATTGAAGATGGCGATGAAGGCTGATCAAACACTGCACTTGCAAGTTGTGCATATTTACTGTCTAACACATCATATGGATGTTAGAGTTATGTAAGTATTGAGTAATAGTATGATCTTTTTGCTTCAAGTTTTGGAATTGCATGTTAAAATTGAGAATCATTGTGTTAAAAGGGAAAGATAAACAACTTTTAGGATCGGTCAGTCCCAGCATTGTATATGTTTCAAATACAAGGCCCAAGAGTTTTTTCAGTCAGTTACTCAAGATCCAGGAGTTCAAGAACTGTTAATCATTATTAGTGCTGATCATTTTGCTTTCAATATTTGACAAGAATTCCAATGGTATGATACTCAACCTCTATTCAGTACTTCATTTAGTTTTCCTCTAAGAAACTAAGAGCCTAACATGAACACTCCTACCTCCTGCGTTCCACCTGCACTGTAGTACTGACACTAACTTCAAAGCAAAGGGTATTGCTTTAGTTATATGAGCACTCTTACGCAATTAACACTAGTAGAATACAACACATTCAGGAACAGTTTTTACAGGGGCATATCAAGACATTTAAATGACATGAAACACACGGGCACAGTGAATGAAGAGACTAAAGCATGATAAGCTCACAAAGATTTCACAACTCCAAATTTAGAGGTGGAAGAAATCTAGCAGGGAAGATAAGGAAATACTCGACCCAGTTAAGTTGCTCATAGGTTACTACACTAACATTTGGATTTAGCAAACAGATAATACATATTTACACTAGCACCTAATAAAAATATATTATATTAATGTTCATATTAGGTACACACAGGATGAGCAATGTCTTTGGAAGGAAGTTGTCAACGCCAAACATGGAGTCCTGAATCATTTTTGCACTAAATTATCAAGAGCACCCAATGAATTTGGAGTCTGGAAGAACATTTGTAAGCTACGGGAAGAATTCTTAGTGAATAAACACTTTGTAGTAGGGAATGGTCAACATAAAGTTTTGGAAGGACAAGTGGTTTGCAGTCATGGTAGAAAGAGAATTCATATAGCAATTGGATGGGGTAATATCAAACCGATTAGGATCTCATTCTCACAAATTAATCTGTCACCATAAAGTTGAATCATGATTGTCCTTCATTATCTACACTATACTGATAGTGATACCACAAAAATTCTACAGCAAAACAAAATTCAACTGTTGCATTTGTTGTGAATGAACGATGTTCCCGCAATCATAACCTGAATCTCAAACTGCCAATCAGACTAATAGTTAAAGAAACACATCAAGCATATCAAAATTCCTAAATGGTAGTACAACAAATATTCCCAACTTGTCTCAAGGAAATATAAAACTTCAAACATGGGTAAGGCTCTAATTTGGACAAGTCTAATCATTGCGCAGGTTATTAGAAAAATTACAAGGTGAATGAAAAAGGAAAGTCTAGTTCAAGTTTGGTAAACAGAAAAGGAACAAAGAAATAGTTTACCCTTTAAACATAAAACAAAATTAAAAATTACTAACTGAACCTATTCCAACTACTAAAAGTACTCAGTCTATATCATTTTCATAACCTAGTTACCGGAGAAAAGGAGAAACAATTTCTATTGGACCCTGCTACTAATGATGATGCCTTATAAAGGCGATGGAGGAGTACATCCATATGTCAAAGAACGAAGTGGGTAGGTTGCCCTAGATTTAGGACAGTACAATAGTCACTTATGCGACTATTCAATTTTCAGCTATCATCGGGTGTACTCAAGTAAATTAACAATAGTTGGTATTTATTTTTGCATTGTAATTTAAGCTCTTATCTGAAGAACTTGTCTAATTAAGTCAAGTAACAGAGCTGAACAGAGGCAGAAGCGTAGGAAATTGTGCACACAATCACAATTAATCATCGTGTTATAGACTATGTCGAGAATAGAAGTGGTACTTTAAACCTCTTTCAAGAGGGAAAATGAGTCTCTTATGACTTTAGAAGGACGATGCAGGTATCATTTTATCATTAATAATAGAATGTTCAAAAAGACGAAATCTGTAAGTCTCAAGTCATCTTAGTTTCATTTCATAACTTCTGTTTTCAGAATATTGATACTCTTACCTTAATAAAGCTAAGTTCAACAGCTACATTGATTGACAAATTTATCAGAAAGGCTTTTGTTTCACTATTTTTTTTTTCTAACATCAGATCCCAAATAGAGACAACGAAAAGCAGAGCTTCCTCATTCAAAGTGTGCACAGCAAAGTAAACACAAACGACATAAATTATATCATGAAATTATTAACGCCAAGAGCACAAATAACTTAACAATTGACACAAAGAACACTTCACTCATACTAATGACAGATACAAAATAATACTATCTTTTATCAATCATGTACAAAATAATAGTTTATGCAAATTGATTGCGTTAAGTAAAATAGCATAACTTACCTTTTTAGGTTGACGGTGCTTGTAACTAAAATTCAGAGTTTCTGAAAATAAGGACAACAAATAACTTTATTTTGTCAATAATGTACATGTAATCACGGATAAAAGAATTGCAGTACCACGTCGGTATAGGAAGTTACAAAACTAGGTGTAATAATCTCCGAACCAACAAATATTAATTAATACAACTTAGTAGTTCATAAACACCGTATGCAGCAACATTATCACAAAGCACATGCAGTCACTTTTCATTTCGTGTTAATACGTTTAACATTCTACAAAATATAACTACATAGGAATATGACTTCATAGCTACACAGCAACGTCAACTATCATTGAACTGTCAGGAATTAGAACCAACAGTTAATCCATAAAAATTTACCTCCTTGAACTAGCTAACAAAATGCTATTCCAGTACCAAAGCAGAAGCACCCAAGGTGGATCTAATCAAAAGCGCAATCCAACAACATATTGTTTTAGTGAACAAAGACTTTCCAACTAATTCCTTATCAAGATATTCTCTTAAAGGGCAACTCTAAAACAAATTCAGAGAATCAGCAACAACGTTTTACTTAATTTTAAATGAATGAATTCTTAAAGAAATCAATTATCTAACCAAACAATTTATACCCCAAACTCGACTTATCCTTTAATGACTCAATTTGAAGCTCGATTCACAATTAATTAGATAAAATAGAAAGGGAGTGACACAAATAGACCTGTTAAGCCAAAACTTTCCTTAATAGCAATTGAAAAATCAGCAATTATACAGATTTTGACTCCAAAATTCAAGTAAGGAAAAAATGACTAATTGAACTCGGAACCGTGAACGTCGTCCTCGAACAGTCACATCCGAACCCGCGAAACACCAACCAAACTTAAGCAAGATCCGTGAATGAAGATCAACTCTCTCTCTCTCTCTCTCTCTCTCTCTCTATATATATATATATATATATATATATATATATATATATATATATATATATAGTTTTATATCTATGTATATGAAAGAAACTTAACCCCAAAATTAGAGGAGTAATAGCCGAAAATCAGAGAAGAAAATTTAAATCTTTGTATATCTGTTTTTGTATTTTTTTTTTCTGAAATTCGAAACGCGAACATAAAATCTAAGAAGAAAACTCAAGAGCAGAGAAGAATTTTGCCCTTAAAACCCTAGCTTTTCACTCACTTTTTCAGTTCAAAATTAAAAATTGAATTCGAACAGCCATGGTTTGGAACTGAGGTTTCATCTAAACTAAAATTAACATAAAAAGGGTACAATTTCGAACCTTAGCTTGATGAGAAGAAACTCGAAATTGAGAAGTTGTTTTAATGGAGGTGACCAAAATTAGTGTTCACAACAGGAGAAATAGCACGTTTACCAAAATAATTTAGGGTTTTTTCCTTCTTTTTTGGGGGTGGTTGGCGATCCAGGTGTGGGTTTGGGAAAAAGAGGGAAATATTAGCGCCATTTTTTTATTAATTGATTGTTTAACGACGGGCTATGTTATATTTTAAGGGCGGAATATTATCCCCTCGTTAATATTGAGCTAATAATTAGTTTCAACGACCGGAGGAAAATTTGGTTGCTACAAGTACACTTATAACGATCGGATTTATGTCTCTTCGTTAAGAAGTGGTCGTTAAAAATTAAATTTCTTGTAGTGGTACAAAGGGGCAAATATTAAAAGGCAAGGAATTAAGATGGAGGTAGAATTTCTCTGTAGAGGCCCATATAAATAGTGGCACCTAATTTGTGAAGCGAAGTGAGCAAAATACTGTACATCAACTAGCTAGAGATCAAGTCTCTCTATTTCTCTCTTTTCTGGGAAAAAACAACAAAATACTCTCAAAAATGGCTGGTGCCAAATTGCTCACATCTGCTTTCTGCTTCATTGTTTTTCTAATCGCTGGTAAATTAATTTTATAGTTAGTATATATATATATATATATATATATATATATATATATATATATATATATCGATATAATATTGAGTTTAAGTTATATATATTGCAAATGCAAAGTATTGTTTACACCATCAGGTCATCAAAGTATCTACATATAAGCCTCTTTAAAATGAGGGAATTGTAATTGTGAAAAATAAGAAATGGTTGCTGCAACATGTAAATGTGATCTAATAATGTAAAAATTTCTTACACTACCAGTATATATAACTTAAACTATAGTATAATACATCACGCGCTTGCTATATTCAACTTGATTCAGTGCAACTCGATTGTCCTGAAACACAAATAATGGTAAATTAATTTTTATTGTATTTATGTTTTCTCCTTTAATTTTCTTGCATTAGTTAGTTCTTTTTGTTGTTTAATTATTGCATACAAAAGATATTACTCCTATAATATAAAACGCGCAGTTCAATTAAAAAATTGATTTGTAATATATGTATTTTTGGAAATGCAGTTCAATTGACTTATTCTTCTCAAAAAACACATGTAATGGCTGCGCGAGGACTGGCATTAGAACTGAAGGGTTGGTTTGATGTTCACTGTGGTAGACTGTGTCTACCATTCGCAATGCATTGATTCAGGATGTGGGATGTGTGATCGGGATGATGGTTTTATTAATGGTGGTGTATTTGGCACATACATAGATCCAACTAATAGATTTCCCGAGATAAAGAACTGAATATATATAATATTGTGTTAGTTTCTATTTTGAATTTCAATAATCCAACAGCCAATATAACATGTTGGCACGTGGGTGTTTTTTTTTTCCTTTATTTGAAGTTGTGTCAAAGTCCAACACTCTAGCTATAGCTGTCCGTACATATATAAGATTGTAGTGTTATGCTTTGTAATTGTATGTTACCTATATCAAAAAGTTATTAGTAATACTAGATGTGGATGCCCGTGCATGATAGAATGTGTTATTATTCACTTAATTTATATGCTAGTTTTACAAGATAAAATATTTTCAATGTATGCCATTTACCAAAAAGGAACTAAATGAAGGTTAGCATATATCAAAATTGTATATTCTGCCATCTTATTGACAATTTTTATGGCATTTGTATCAAATGGAAAAATCGGTCAAAAAACTTGCCTACCTCTCAAGCCAATATTAACCATTAAAAAGATAAACGTCTCTGCATTTGTCAGCTAATCCATCATAAGGATTATGATGCTAACTCCATAAAACAACAAAGTTATTATAAAGGTATGGTTCAGCCGTAGTTACAACAATTGACAAGCAAAACAAAAAGTGCAATACTATTGTCAAATTATAGATGTATACGGTCGAAATAGATTTCGGCTTTCGTACGTTTGATCGAGTTCGAATGGTAAGCGACCGAAGTGAGACTTCGAGACGAGATCCGAAGATAGTGTAAGATTGCATATAGATGTTCATAACACGCAGCGGAAGACAATAACAATCCTAGGCAGAACTTTTCTTGTTTAAAATTTATTTATATGTCAAAGATCGGATCTAAGACGTACCTGGTGAAGAGAGTCTTGTTTTAAATTTCTTCGATAGTGCGAAGACTCTATGCGTATCCACACCGAGACTGATCCTTACTATCAACTCTTTGATCAATGAAATCCCGCGAATAAATTGAATAAAAATATTGTGTTGAAATTTTTTTCAAAAATCTCAACTCAAAGGTAGAAGAACAAGAAATAATTTTGTTATACTAGTATTTTCTATCTTGGCTTTGTATTGCACTATTACTTTCTCAAAGCAATTTTCTTCTCAAGAATAACTCTCTTGGTTTTTACAATATGTATAAGATCTATATCACCCTAATTCTTAATTAGGACTCACACACATATATATATATACACACACGCATAATTCCCATTGAAAAATACAAATCACATACTTTATGGTAAATATTTTAAAAATATTTAACTAATTTATGGAATTCAATTCTAAATTGAATTCTACAACTTAGTCATACTTTTAAAATAAAAATATGTAACTCATTTATGGAATTCAATTCTAAATTGAATTCTACAAATTAGTCAACATTTTAAAATAAAAACATGTAACTCATTTATGAAATTCAATTCTAAATTGAAGTCTACAACTTAGTCATACTTTTAAAATAAAAACATGTAACTTATTTATAGAATTCAATTCTAAATTAAATTCTATAAATATTAATTATAATTACCAAGTGCATATATATATATATATATATATATATATATATATATATATATATATATATATATATATATATATATGTAATTTAATTTTCTTATTTAAAATAAAAAATTTCAACTTGTCCACAATATTAATTATATCTTCTGTGCTAGCAAAGAATATAATAATATTTTATTTGGACTAATAACTAAATTTATTTGACTAATTAAATTCTTTAATTTAATTATCAAATAATAAAGTAATTAATACTTTAGCAAAGATCAGGACACTCGTTAGTGTGCGACCCCATAGGTTCAATACTAAACCGGTAGTAAATTGATCACATCAATATACTAATCAAGGGTGGCGTCTAGCAACACTCCTTAACGACTGGATAGCATGAAGTATATAATTTACTCTCAAGAACCTGTAGAAGAATAATGTATTAATTCCTTCTGTCTTTATAGCTCTGGGTCACCCTAGGATATGGTTCAACTATCAAATCCTAATAGGCGACCGACTATGTGTTCATGTCAAAAATAATCGACCATTGAATGACTTAAGAAACTCTTTTCTTCTTTCATTCAATCGCCCTGGCCAAGGTCTTAATTTGGTCTGTTATAATTTATGACAACATGGAGCTTAAACTCATTACCAAGAGTTGGCGGATTCTATTTTGATCAATCACTAATTCTACAAGTATTTAATCGTACCCAATATCCTTTCAACTATCGCCCTAGGGCCATAGGTATCTAGTATCAAAGTACAATAAATAACTTGTCAATTACTATGATGATATCATGTCAAATGAAACTCTTACATCACATTCTTCAAGAGAATATCCTATTGACAGTTTATGGTAATTCTAACCATTAGGAATTATCCAATGAATCGGTTCAATGATCATATCTCTATATGCATCATCTATTTATGTTATTTAGTTAATGAGATCAACTAATCTTTATTCCATAAAGACGCTCACATAAATATTGATCTAACCGGATTACTAATGTCCAAATTAATAATCCTACGATCAAGAACAAAATTTAGATTAAATTGTAAGAGACTTTACTCTCATTATCATGATCTCCATCATGATGACAAGTCTCAAAATTTAATCAAAGACCTTATTAAATTAATCAAGCAATTAATAATAACTATGGTAAACGAATATCAAATGCCATATATTTTTATATCAAATAACATTTACAAAAATATGTTCAAATCATCAAATATGAGATTGGATCTAGGGCATATCTAATATATCCCTAACAGATAGTACAAACAAGCTTCGAGATCCAAGACCGACCGAGGAATCGGCTCGGTATCATTATCGAGGCCATGACCAAATCGAACCGCAAGGCAACGTGAAGGATGTCGGAGACGCATAGACCGATTGGCACTCACCCCGAATGTCGAACTCAAACCAAGGCCGAGGGCTCGACCCAATACCGAGCTCGAGCCAGTGTTGAGCTCGCAGACAAGAGCCGTTGCAACCGCACTAGGGGAGAGAATCTTGGCGGAAATTGAGTAAGAGACAAGTCATCATGGGTTCTCCACTATATAATTTTTTTTTATAAATAAAGTAAGATCCCTCTACTATAAAGGGAGAAATCGTTGTAAGCACAAGGCAGGTGGACACATTGTAAGAAAAGACTATTTCTCTTATTGAAGAATAAATCTCTTGAGCTTGTTTTACTCACCATACTCACTCCTCTTGTTCAATAATTTATATCCCATTTTTATAGCCAGGAATCTAAACATTTTCACTTCTACATACGATTTATGTTAAATTATATCACATACCCTTAGAACTACTTATAAATTTAATTATATCCGACTTTCCGAGTAAACAATAGACAAAGCAAATGTTTATCGATTAAGCAAGAGTCAAGAATACCTAAATGTAAACAATTAAATGCTCCCAAAACACTTAATACATTAGGAACAATCTTTAAAGAAATCAGTTCGCCCTTCTAAAAAGATCTCCCTAAGAAATAAAAAAGGACTACAAAGGTACTTAGCTGTAGTTATTTGGAGCAATAACCAAAAGAACATAATAATTGTGAAAAATTGCAGGTTCACATAGTTTTCGATTTTGACATGAGAAGGTTTCTCGTCAATACGCAGTAATTCGAGCTTCAAACTCTTCTGCAACATTAAAAGGGAGAAAGATTAAAGGTTAAAAAATATTTTTTTAATTAAAAGTACCACCGGATTTTGTACCCATCACTTTTGGATCCTCACCTTAATTTCCATTTGTTATGAACGAAAGGCTTTATCCTAGTGTTAACGTATCTTTCTTGAAGATTACCATCTGTGCATAGATATTTTCTTGTCCAATGATACAAAAACATTGATAAAAATATTAGAGAATCCTGGTGTTTACCTTTAAAATTGGATAACAGTTAAACTTATAATGTGGTTTTAAGGACACGTGATTTCACTTAATACCAATTGATAAATATGAAGATTAATAACAGAAATAAACTATAAAGTAAAGCAAACCAGTGTTAGAATGGAACTCAGCCCTCAAGTTTGGATACCCTCCAACTGGTTGATGTAAGAACAATCAAAATATAACAAGCCGATGTACAATAATATAAACGAGAAAGAGAATTATATAGCTTTGATATCTGTGAACAATGTGTCTTACAAATGATTAGAACCCTCCTTTAAATAGTAGAGGAATTTCACTTATTGTATAATTCTAATTACAGAAGAAAATCCCATGATTAGCTAATTAACCGTTCCTGATTTGATATGTTTTGAGATTTACGCCATGATCCTCGACCGGTCATGGATATCTCGCCTTTCTATTATTGTGCAATCTTCGATCTTGCTTGATGTCTGTTGCATTTGGTTTCGATCGCTACTACCCACGATCTCGATAGGTACCTCGATTCTGAACTCGGTACCTTATCCTCTTGATTTAGTCTGTTCCGTTACGAGGCCATCCTTCGATGCAACCTCCCTGTCTCGGTCAAGTAGTAGAATCGGGTGGGCCCAGTTTTAACCGTATACAGATAATCTCCTCGTTTTTTGGAGTGAAATGACAAGAAACGAATTGAGTCTTCGATTGACATCATCCTCGTGACGTAAGCGACGGGAGTGACAGAAACGTCCCGTCGGTACAGTTTTCCAAGTCATTAATGAGTGTCAGTTGGTGGTCGGCCACTAGTGCCTTTGAACCGTCACCGTGAATCCAATAAATAGACCCCTTCCTCATTGATTCAAACTTTACTTTCACTTCCTTCTAGTCTCCAAAGCTTTTACATCTCTTAAGTTCTTTCCTTTTACAAATCTTCAGGTTTTGTTGTTAATCCTTTCTCAAACGCCAAATCCTATTATCTTCCTCTCCTTTAAACTTACACAAAAATGGCAAAAAACATCGAAAACGGTACCACAAAAAGAAGCTGCTTCATCTTCTCAACCGGCTGGCGGAAAAACGCTGGTGGAACCCCGTCTTGAGGAATGCTTGGGGGGTGCACGCTAAACTCCGATTTCAAGACCGATAAAGCCTCGTCGATTCCTGGTCAATGCGAACCAGTGTCGAGGTATATATGCTCGATAACTGAGGGATACCTTAAGCAGGTAAAGAAAGACTACAACTGGGAGGGCAAAGAGGTGATGATCCCGACCCCCAAAGAAGACATCACCACCCATGTGGAAGGGTTTCTAAGTGTTTACACTTACCCTTTTACACTAGGCCCCCTCGACTCCGTCATCGTTGATATTTTCCATCAATATCGAATAACCCTAGGCCAAATCCATCCTTCCTTTTGGCGAATTAATATTCTGCTCTGATTCTTCGTGAGCAAAATCGAGGGGCTCCATTTCACCCTCGATCACCTCATCAGATTGTATAGCCCCCGCCTCTATCGAGGTGGGTGTCACGACCCAACTTTCCCTCCGTTGGGTATCATGATGGCACCTAGTCTTAGGGACTAGGTAAGCCTAACAATAATTAAAACAACAATATTATTTAAATAGAATCTCTTAAAATTCTCAAAACCGGTAGTACAAGTCATAAGCTCTACAGAGTGTTTGCTAGAAAACTTCTAAATACAACTGTCCAGAAATAAGAATAAACAGTGCAAAATGAAAAGGTTGAAGGTGACTCCGAAGCCTGCAAACGCAGCAGCAGGTTTACCTTGAGTTTCCACAGCAACAGTCTACACAGCTAGCTAACGAACAAGTACCTGGATCTGCACAAAAATGTGCAGAAGAGTAGCATGAGCACACCACAACGGTGCCCAGTAAGTATCAAGACTAACCTCGGTGGAGTAGTGACGAGGAACAGTCAAGACACCCACTGGTCTAATAAATCGAACAGATATAAGTACATGAATAACAAAAGTATGATGTCTACATAAAGACTATGCAATATGGCTCACAATACAGTAATGGCATTAAAGCGAGAAGCAACAAGTATTAGCGGAACATCATGTAAATGACCCAGACAAAGCGAATGGAACACAACCTAAATCCGGAATCATGAATGCAGCAAGGACAAGTAATAACTCAGTACAACCGCTTTTACCTCAGGTTTTAGTCAACAACTCCACGAGGTACCAAACCTTGGACAATCTACAGCTCACGGGTCTCAAGAAAAGAAATGATAATACAACTTCTTTTATACAAGAATTTCCCAAGGATTGGTAGTACAAATCATGACCTTCTAAGATTTAGAGTTTACAAAGCTAGTATGAAATAAATATATCATCTGTCCGAATATATATATAAACAGATTTTCATAAGTCTAGGGATACCATGAACAAGAGGCAGTTGTAACTCGAACGCAGGTACGTCTTCAATGCTAGATCCCATCATACACAACAACGTCAGCATCCAGATCTGCACGCAAGGTGCATAAGTGTAGTATGAGTACAACCGACCCCATGTACTCAATAAGTAACAAACCTAACATTAGGTTGAAAGTAGTGACGAGCTGGAACAGAGGTCGGAGTCTAACACCAATAGCCAACTATAGTTCATAACAAAATAATAATGATACAGGAAACATACTCAGATTAAGATGCTCAACGCGTTCACAGTTTCGGAAAAATAGGCATGCTTTTCAAGTATATCAGCGAAAACCCAAATTCATTTACCAAAATCACTAAAATATGAGTAGGTTTGTAAAACTGTGATTTCTCCCAAAACTTTTCAACAACAAACAAGACCTTTCATTATCAAATGTCGCGAGGAAAATACATCTCTACGCCTACATGTCAATGTATATGAGAAGTCATGAATGACGTGATACCGTACAGCATTAGGAAAAATGCATCTCTATGCATGTAAGTCAAGTGTGCATGTAAAATGCGATGCAACTCAGTGATAAACAATATGCATACTCTTAGAGTATCAATTCACTCAGTCCTCCCAGTCACTCAGTCCTCACAGTCACTCAATCCTCCCAGTCGCTCGGCACTAGCACTAGCACTCAGCACTGGCACTGGCACTCAGTAGACACCTGCGCTCACTGGGGGTGTGTACAGACTCAGGAGGGACTCCTTCAGCCTAAGCGCTATAACAAGTCAATTATGGCATAAGTCAATAAAACATGTTTCGGCGTGCAGCCTGATCCCATCATAATCCTCACCATCAGGCCCTCGGCCTCACTCAGTTATCAATCTCTCCAGTCTCTCGAGCTCACAATGTTATGAAAAATCAGCCCAAAATGATGATGTGATGTATCAATAAATGATAACAGAGACTGAGATATGATATGCAGATGAATGCGTATGATCGAGTATGTAATTGCAATGTAAGCAAATAACTCAACATCAGAAATGACCTCTGTGGGTCCCAATAGGATAAGCATATAGCCTAGACATGGTTTCTAACATGGATTACAGCTCAATTACTATAGCACATAGAGAATTCATAGATACAGATAAAATTAGGTAATTACACTGTACCATAGAAATAACCGGCTCATAATTCACACGGTGCACACCCACAGGCCCGTCACCTAGCATGAACGTCACCTCAACATCAATCACATAACACGTAATTCAGGGTTTCATACCCTCATCACCAAGTTTAAAAGTGTTACTTACCTCGAACAAGCCAAATCCAATACCGAGCAAGCCAAATGATCCTCCAAAAATACCATCTAGCTCGTACCGACCTCCGAATGGCCCGAAACTTACCAAAAGCAACTCAAATACATCAAATAAAGCCCAACGGAACAATTTCAAATAATAAAGGTCGAATCTTTAATCAAAAGTTCAAAGTCAACCAAAAAGTCAAACCTGGGCCCGTGCTACGGAACTCGATGAACCTTATAAAATCCGACAATCCATTCAATTATGAGTCCAACTATACTAGTTTCACTCAAATCCGACTCCAAATCGATGTTCAAAATTCAAAAATTCACTTTGTGAAATTTTAGACAAAACCCTCCAAATTTCACTTTTGAAATCATCAACCAATTGCCAAAAACGAAGATAGATTCATAAAATGAAATAAAACCCTTGATTTACCCCAATCTATATGGTGAAAATTACTTCAAAAATCGTCCAAATCCGAGCTCTCCAACTCAAAATATGTCCAAATAAACAAAACCCTTGATTTATATGCTTCTGCCCAGTTATTCTTCCTCATTTCTTATGGCAAACGATCCTGAAACTCACTTTTGATACCTCCAATGGATTCCTTGTAATATTTCAGTCAGGGTAGGCTTTTGAATCACTCCATTTGACCTTATAATGAAGGAGATCTGTTGGTTTTAATATTTGCAAATAGTGCAGATTTTACAATACGAATTCAGTGGCAATTTCGTAAGTAATCTGAAAAAATCTGGCAACTCAATTCTTAGTAAAATGACTATAAATTCCTCATACGATGTCGAAACGTGATGATTTCAATTTCTATAGTTCCAAAATTACGATACGGATCTAATGCTTTAATCAAAATAAAAATTGGAGCTCATTTGCTTAATGTGGTACCATTTATGCTTGAAGAAAACGACGTCGTAACATAAAATAAAAAAGAGCGCAACACAACCCAAACCTATCTTAAACTCACCCGAGCCTCTCGGGACCCCGTCCGAACATACCAACAAGTCTCATAATATAACATAGACTTACTCGAGGCCTCAAATCACACATAACAACATCGAAATGGCGAATCGCACCTCAATTCGAACTTAACTGAACTTTGGACTTTCAACTTCCAAAACTCGCGCCGAAACATATCAAATCAACCCGGAATGAACCTAAATTTTGCATACAAGTCCCAAATGACATAACGAAGCTATTCCAATTCCCGGAACTACAATTCGAATCTTCTAATCATAAAAGTCAACTCTCGGTCAAACTTATGAACTTTCCAAACCTTCAAATTTTCAACTTTCGCCAATTTGCGCTGAAATCTTCTAGAAACATCCAAATGCAAATTCGGTCATATGCCCGAGTCGAAAATTACCATTCAGATCTAACTGAACCATCAAAACTCCAATCCAAGGTCAAATACCAAAAAAGTCAAACTTGGTCAACTCTTCTAACTTAAAGCTTCAATCATGAAATTCATTCTTCCAAATCGATTCTGAATAACCTGAAAACCAAAACCGACGATTCACACAAGTCATAATATATCATACGGAGCTACTCATGTCCTCAAACTACCGAGCGAAGTGCAAATGCTCAGAACGACCAGTTAGGTAGTTACAAGATCTGTTTTTATGTTGATGTTAAATCATAAATACAGGGAAATGGATATTAACTATTCGCAAAATAATCAAAATCCAATACTACAATTTACCCAAATCAAACAATGCAATTGAAAGAAACAGAATCTCATTAATCAAAAAATAATTATTAAGAATAAGATAAGGAGATAAAAAAACGGAATTACGGATGGATAACACTGACAAATCTCATACCAACTTTTCAATCAGCCAAATCAAAAAGACAAAGGAAGTAACATGGAGATACAATGACATAGTAAGCAAACTATGAATAGAAAAAGTGAGCCAAAACTTCATAAACCAAGACGAACATTAGAAGATAACCGGTGAAGTCACGCCCATAATTTTGAGGGACTGAAAGGATACTTGAGATGTAAAGGCGTTTACTCGAAAATCGGATAGAGTTGAATTTGTACGTGGTTCTAAAGATATGTGGTATAGCTTAGTACAAATCATAAGGATAAATAAAATCTTAAATTCGGATAATAAATAAACAAGGTTGGAAAGAAGATAATTTTTAGGAATAAACAAGATGAATCAATGTATGAAGCTTAAAGGAACAACTCTTAAGTATTATGATGTTTTAGTTACCATGTAAGCCAAGCAAAATTTTCCCTTACAGAAATAATAGCCATCCCATTTATAGTAGTGAGATCTTACTTTAGATACAATTAAAAATACATAGTAGGAGACCCATGATAAATCAACTTTTCCATAATTCCTGCCAAGACTCTCTCCTCTAGTGGGATTGCAACGGTTCTTATCTATGAGCTCGATATTGACTCGAGTTTTCGGTCTTGACTTTGGCTCGATTCTGACTCGGATTCTTGAATTGATTCGGGGTCAATGTTGGTCGGTCTCTGAATCGTAAGCTCGATAACCTTTCTTTGCATCGTTGTTCGATTTGAATTCGAGCTTGATAATGATATCGAGCTCGACATCGATCGGTCCCTTGGGCTTTGAAACTTGTTTGCACCATCTCCGGACCCATCTCGAATTTTTAGTAGTCGATCCATTATGTTTTGACATCGATCGATCGAACTAAGGCCGAAATCTATTTTGACCGTATACAGATAGTCCCCGTGTTTCTCAGGACGGATGTGATGAGAAACGATATAATTTTTCAATGACTCGATCAGATTATAGGCTGGCGTTTCAACGACTCGATCGGATTATAAGCTTACGTTTATACTGGGCTCGACCATGACGCACGTGATAGTTGTGCCGTCGATTTAGTCCTTCAAGGCATTTAATGTATGTTAGACGGTGGTCGGCCACCGTTGATACTGAATCGCCATTGTTTTAACCTATAAATAACCCTTCCTTTTATCATTTACCACTTTTACATCTTCAATCTTCCAAATTTCCCAAGTCCTTTTTCGTATTCTCTGACTTACACCCAAATCTGTGATTTCTCTATGCAAAAAGCCCCTTTTCAAATTTACCAAATCTTTGTCACTTTCTTCTATTCCTGACCTTTGAATTCAAAAATGGCGAAAACATCGCAAACCATTCCTCAGAAAGAGAAAGCTTCATCTTCACAGTGTGCCGCCGATGAGACACCGACAGAAGCACGGCCTGAGGAGTGTGTTCCCGGGGCATGTGTTCTTACTTCTGATTTTAAGGTCGATATAGGCTCATCGGTCCCTGGCCGATGTGAGCTAGTATCGAGGTACATGTTTTTGATAACCGAGAAGCACCTCAAACAGCTAAAGAAAGATTGCAATTGGGAGAAAAAAGAAATAATAATCCCTTCTTCTGACGAAGTTATCGCCACTTACGTGAAAGGGTTTTTGAATGTGTATACTTACCCTCGACTCTATTATTATTGACTTCTGTCGTCAATACCAAATAACCCTAGGCCAGATCCATCCTTATTTTTGGCGGATCGTTATTTTGATCTGATACTTTATGAACAAAATCGAGGGGATGCCGTTCACCCTTGACCATCTCATCCGATTGTATCGTCCTCGACTTTTTCGAGGGGGGTTAATAAAACTTCAGTGTCGGGCCACCAAGGCTCTATTCTCGAGCATTGACGAGGATAGAGATCGGGGCTGGATGGGCAGGTTCATTCGAGTGAAGACTTCGGACCTGATTCCAACCGAAAAGATGCCCTTTCCCGAGGAGTGGAATATGAAACGTAAGTGTGATTCTGCTGTTACTTCCTTCTATTTTGTTCTTTGATTTTTTTTCTCATCGATACTCTTCTTTTTATGATGCAGCGGTTCCTTGGATGCCCGGAGTCGTTCTCGATCTCAAGAACTGGGTACGAGCTCTTGTTTCGACCTCCACATACGCCGAGCGCTCATGGCATGATTTGTCAAAGGGTCGATGGGAGGCCAAAAATCATGGTAAGCCCCTTTCTCGTACTCTTTGGTAATTCAAACGAGATGCTTTCCAAATATTTTAATAAAATTTCCCATATGTAGGTTTGGGAAAAGATGCAGTTCTGAGGCCCTTGTCCAACGAGGAAGAAACTTTGGCCTCTGTCCCAAAGCCGGTGAAAGAGAATAAAAGTAAAAGAGCCTCTGTTCCTGAAGATCCAAAACCGAAGAAGAGGACGACTCGTAAGCCGAACAAGAATGACATTCCTTTGACCGTAGAATCAGTTCTGTGTCTAAGGGATAAAGACGACGAAGAAGAAAATGATAGGTTCGCGCTAGCAGCCCAAACGAAGAGAACCACTGATGTCCCATCGGCAGCTAGATCGATGATGCTTCATAAGGCTCCGCCTCGAACTGAGGGTATATCAGAGAAAGATTCGGGTGGAGTCCCTGAGTTATCGGAGATCGAAGATGCATCCCATCGGAGCCAACAGATGGGGGATATGTCTGAAGGGGCTCTTCTTGAATCCCTTCGAACCGAAGAGAATGTTTCAAGTGATTCATTTGGGGCAGCAGCAATCGAAGACTCGCCCACCTTCCCCGCTTTTTCCGTAGGGGTGATTCGGGAAGCCCAAGCTTTGGGGGCCCTCGAACTAGACATGACTCATGATGGAGAGGATCCTTTTCGTGACCTTTTTACTGGTAACGAGGACGTTGCCGATACTAGTGATGCATCAGCTCTTTTTCACGGGCTGCAGCAGGCTTTGAATCAGGTAAGCCTTAATTATTTTGTCGGTACTACCTTTATGTTTACTTTTCGTTTCTAACTTCATTTCTTGTTTCTTTGCAGGCAGCGGCAGTTCATCGAGAAGCATGTTCTCGGTCCCAAAATGAGTTGCGTCAATACGAGGCTAACCTTCAACGGGTTACAGAAGAGAGGAACTCCCTTAAACTTATCTTAGGGGAAAAGGGGAGAGGAAATAAAAGACCTCTGAGCTGAGTTGGCCAAGGCTTACCGAGATCAGACCGATCTTTCCGAGCAGGTAATGATACATTTAAAAGACTATGGGCTTGATACCGGAACGATGGCTAATTTTTCGATCTCACAGTTGCAGCAAAAAATTAAGATGATCGGGAAGCTCCGTGAGGAGGTCGACGTGATAAAAACGGAGTCTTTGTAGTGGAAAGAAGGTATGGACCGCTTTGCTATAGAGAAAGAAACTGCTCGAGCCCAGTTATCATCGGCCGAAACCCAACTTCAAAGAATGAAGGAAAAGGGCTTGGTTCAAGCAAGAAGAATAGAGGAGCTCGAGGCTCGGTTGGCCTCCGAACTTGCCAAGGCTGAATCTGATGCCGAAAAGGCAAAGGCCGATGCGGATGCACTCGTGGTTATCTATCGGGCCGATGTTGAAGCTACCTAGATAGAGGCAAGAGAGGCAGCCGAAACTGCCGACACTCGAGCACATTGGGTCACTGAACTTGCTAAGTGTCGATCTCGGAGGGAGACCCCCGAGGAGATCCATGCTCGAGGTTTCGATCTTACTGAAGAGATAAAAAGGGCCAAAGAACTCGAAGCTGATGCTGAAGCCTTGGCTTCTGATGGTGACGATGAAGATGATGATGATGACGACAGTAGTAAGAGCGGGTCTGAGAATGGGGGAGAGCCCGGTGGAGAAGAGACCGCTCCCGGTGATAACCCAGAAGATTAGCCCTTAGTTTCTATGTTGCAATCAATCATGTAAACAATCTTTGTATATATATACAAATATATTTTCTTTTACTGGCTTGCTTCCATTTTGGTTCTTGCGTTGTAAAGATTTTATTCATGCCTTGCGAATGTTTTCATAAGGATTTAGGCAATTTGATTGAATTTGGACTTAGTAGCCTTTATGACCGAGTGAGTGTTTGCTCAAACTCGAAAACGTAGCCCGTAGGCTTAGTAGTCGAGTGAATGTTTCGAACTCGAAGTAATGTAGCCCGAAGGCTTAATGGTCGAGTGAATATTTTGAACTCGAAGTAATGTAGCCCATAGGCGTAGTGGTCGAGTGATCGTTTCGAACTTGAAATAAAAGTAGCTCGTGGGCTTAGTAGTCGAGTGAATGTTTCGAACTCGAAGTAATGTAGCCCGTAGGCTTAATGGTCGAGTGAATGTTTCGAACTCAAAATAAAAGTAGCCCGTAGGCTTAGTAGTCGAGTGAATGTTTCGAACTCGAAGTAATGTAGCCCGTAGGCTTAATGGTCGAGTGAATGTTTCGAACTCGAAGTAATTTAGCCCATAGGCATATTGGTCGAGTGATCATTTCGAACTCGAAATAAAAGTGGCCCGTAGGCTTAGTAGTCGAGTGAATGTTTCGAACTCGAAGTAATGTAGCCCATAGGCTTAATGGTCGAGTGAATATTTCGAACTCGAAGTAATGTAGCCCATAAGCTTAATGGTTGAGTGATTGTTTCGAACTCGAAGTAATGTAGCCCGTAGGCATAGTGGTCGAGTGATCATTTCGAACTTGAAATAAAAGTAGCTCGTGGGCTTAGTAGTCGAGTGAATGTTTCGAACTTGAAGTAATGTAGCCCGTAGGCTTAATGGTCGAGTGAATGTTTCCAACTCAAAATAAAAGTAGCCCAAAGGCTTAGTAGTAGAGTGAATGTTTCGAACTCGAAGTAATGTAGCCCGTAGGCTTAATGGTCGAGTGAATGTTTCGAACTCGAAGTAATGTAGCCCGTAGGCATATTGGTCGAGTAATCATTTCGAACTCGAAATAAAAGTGGCCCGTAGGCTTAGTAGTCAAGTAAATGTTTTGAACTCGAAGTAATGTAGCCCATAGGCTTAATGGTCGAGTGAGTGCTTGCTCGAACTCAAAATAAAAGTAGCTCGTAGGCTTAGTAGTCGAGTGAATGTTTCGAACTCGAAGTAATGTAGCTCGTAGGCGTAGTGGTCGAGTGAGTGCTTGCTCGAACTCGAAATAAAACTAGCCCGTAGGCTTAGTACTCGAGTGAATGTTTCGAACTCGAAGTAATGTAGCCCGTAGACGTGATGGTTGAGTGAGTGCTTGTTCGAACTCGGAGATTTATCTCAATCCTATTTGTGCAATAAACCTCGAAATAGAGGAAGTTTTCTTGGATATAATATATGGGTAAAAAAAAACTTTCTTTGCAAGTCGTTATACATGTGTTCATGTTTTGCGTCAGGGCTCGGGCCAACTACATGAGCATGGTTCGTTTTGACCGTTTGACTCTTTACAACTTTTCCTATTGGAACCCTGTTGTTATGAAGTAACTTTCTTGCATCAGAACTTGATATATTTGAGGGCTAATGCCCCCCTAGTATTCGAGGTCGATTGTAAAGAGGCTTCGGATACTGTCGAATTGTTTCTAAGTTTAGCACGATCAATAGTTGCCTCATTAAAAACCTTGCTGAAAAACCCATTTGGGATAAAACCGGTCTAAGGGAAAAAGAGTGCAACGCGCGCTTTCATATCTAGGGCTTCGTCTTGAAGGATCCATCCTTGCTCCTGATCGGGCTTCTGCAAGGGTTAATTTCGAAATATAAATGAATATGGGAGGGTCGTACCTTAGCAGTAGTATCGTTTTAGGTACGACATGTTCCAATTGCTTGATAGTTGTTTGTCGTTTATAATACCGAGCTTGTAGGATCCTTTTCTAACATTTTCGAGAACCTGATACGGTCCTTCCCAGTTTGGTCCTAGTTTTCCTTCATTTTGGTTTCAGGTATTGAGGGTGACTTTCCTTAGCACTAAGTCCCCGAGTTTAAAATGGCGAAGCTTGGTTCTTCGATTATAGTATCTTTCGATTCACTGCTTTTGGGTGGCCAATTGGACGAGGGCAACTTCTCATTTTTTATCCGATAATTTGAGGCTAGTGTTCATAGCCTCGTTATTTAACTCTTCTATTGTATACCGAAACCTGGCACTGGGTTTTCCGACTTCGACTGAGATCAAGGGTTCAGAGCCATATACTAAGGAAAACGGGGTCGCCCCCGTACTAGATTTTGACGTTATTCGATATGCCCAAAGAACTTCGGGTAGTATTTCTCTCTATTTCCCCTTAGTGTCGTTTAGCCTCTTCCTTAGGTTTTGAATGATAGTTTTGTTTGTTGATTCGGCATGTCCGTTCCCACTAGGATGATACGGTGTTGATAATATCCTCTTTATTTTATGGTCTTCAAGGAATTTCGTCACTTTGCTGCCGACAAACTGTTTTCCATTGTCACACACTATTTCGGCGGGAATCCCGAATCGACATACGATATGATCCCAGATAAAGTCTATAACCTCTTTATCTTTTACTTTCACGAAATCCCGTGCTTCAACCCATTTAGAGAAATAGTCAGTCGTAAATAAAATGAATTTAGATTTACCTGGGGTCGATGTCAGAGGGCCGACGATATCCATTTCCCATTTCATGAATGGCCATGTGGATAGGTATGAGTGAAGTTGCTCCCTGGGTTGATGGATCATTGGTGCAAACCTTTGACATTTGTCATATTTTCGAACAAACTCCTTTGCATCTTTGTCCATATTGATCCAATAATACCCTGCCCTGATTAGTTTTCGGACTAATGAATCGGCACCGGAGTGATTTCCACAAGTGCCCTCATGCACCTCACGCAGGACGTAGTCAGTGTCTCCTGGACCTAATCATACTGCCAATGGTCCATCGAATGTCCTTCGGTATAGAGTTCCATCTGCAGTTAATGTGAATCGAGCAGCTTTGGTTCGTAGGCCCCTCGAATTTTTAGGGTCCGATGGGAGATTTCCATTCTTTAAGTATTCAATATACTTATTCCTCCAATCCTAGGTTAAGCTTGTAGAATTTATCTCGGCATGACCTTCTTCGATCACGGATCTCGAGAGTTGAACAACAGTCCCCGAGCCCAACTCACCTTCCTCGACCGATGATCCCAAATTCGCAAATGTATCAGCCTCACTGTTTTGCTCTCGTGGAACAAGCTGTAAAGTCCATTGTTTGAAATGGTGCAAAGTGACCTGCAATTTGTCCAAATACCTTTGCATTCTATCTTCTCGAACTTTGAAAGTTTTGTTTACTTGATTTACCACCAGCAAAGAGTCACACTTGGCTTCAATGACTTCTGCTCCCAAGCTTTTAGCTACCTCGAGACCTGCAATCGTGGCCTCATACTCGGCCTCGTTGTTAGTCAACCTGGTAGTTTTGATAGATTGCCTAATAGTGTTACTCATGGGTGACTTTAAAACTATGCCTAGCCCGGACCCCTTCACGTTCGAAGCCCTGTCCGTAAAAAGGGTCCACACCCTCGATGACGTACCCGATTTCAATAAGAGTTCTTTTTCTACTTCGGGTACGAGGGTTGGCATGAAATCGGCTATGAAGTCTGCTAAAATTTGAGAATTGATGGACGTACGAGGTTGATATTCGATATCATACCCACTGAGTTCGACGGCCCATTTGGCCAATCGGCCTGATAGTTCGGGCTTGTGCAAAATATTTTGAAGAGGGTAAGTGGTTAATACGCATATGGGGTGACATTGAAAGTACGGTCTTAACTTTCTAGAGGCGCTTATCAGTGCAAGTGCTAATTTTTCTAGGTGAGGATATCTAGTTTCTGCTTTTCCTAAGGTCCGACTTATATAATAAACGGGAAATTGCGTACCTTGCTCTTCTCGAACTAGGACACCGCTTACCACGATTTCTGATACTACCAAGTACAAGCAAAGTTTTTCGTCTATTTTTTGAGTATGAAGTAGCGGTGGGCTCGATAGATATCATTTTAATTCCTCTAATGCCTGTTGGCATTTTGGGGTCCAAGCGAAATCGTTCTTCTTTTTGAGTAGAGAGAAAAATTTGTGACTTCGATATGACGATTTTAAAATGAATCGGCCTAAGGCTGCAATCCGTCCCGTTAGCCTTTGTACGGCTTTCACGATGTCTATGATGGTGATGTATTCGATGGCCTTGATTTAATCGGGGTTAATCTCGATCCCCCGATTTGACACCATGAAGCTGAGGAACTTGCCCGAACCGACCTCGAACGTACATTTCTCGGGGTTGAGTTTAATTTTGTATTTCCTTAAAATCTCGAACGTTTCCTACAAATGGGTCAAATGGTCCTCTGTGCGCAGGGACTTAACTAGCATGTCATCAATATAAAATTCCATTAATTTACCTATTTCTTCTCGAATATTTTATTTACTAGGCGTTGGTAAGTAGCTCCTGCGTGTTTTAGCCCGAAGGGCATCACTTTATAATAATATGTTCCATATTTGGTGACAAATGAAGTTTTTTCCTGGTCTTCTGGGTTCATCTGGATTTGATTATACCCGGAATAGGCATCGAGAAAAGTAAGGTTCTCGTGGCCGACCGTGGCATCGATCATGCGATCGATGTTGGGCAGCGGAAAGGAATCTTTGGGGCATGCTTTGTTCAAATCCTTATAATCTATACATATTCTAAGTTTGTTCCCCTTTTTAGGTACTATAACTACATTGGCTAACCATTCGGGAAAATTCACCTCCCGAATGGACCCTATCTTGAGAAGTCTGGTTACCTCGTCCTTTGTATTCGTGCTTTACCTCGGACTGGGGTCTCCTCTTTTGTTTTATCGATCTGAACCTAGGGTCCAAGCTTAGCAGATGCGTCGTTATGTCCGGTGAGATCCCTATTATATCTAAATGGGACCAGGCAAAGCAATCAATGTTATTGATAAGAAATTGAATAAGTTTTTTCCTGAGTTCGGGGGTCAACCCCGTTCCTAGGTATACCTTCCGTTCGGGCCAGTACTCGATTAGTGTGACTTGATCCAATTCCTCAATCGTTGATTTGGTAGCGTCGAAATCTTTGGGGATCACGAAGGATCGAGGGATCCTTTGGTCATCATCTTCGTCGATCTTCTGATTATCTTGTCGGGCTAAAGCCGATGTCTGTGATTGCTATTTGGTATCTCGTTCCCCTTTCGAGCCCGAACCCTTTTGTCGATGAAGGCGATGATATCAAAGTTGTTACCTCAACGAAGAACATTTCCTTTGCGGCCGGTTGTTCCCCATGTACAGTTTTGATTCCCTCTAATGTTGGGAATTTAAGAACTTGGTGCAGGGTCGAAGGTACAACTCTTATGTTGTGGATCCATGGCCTTCCAAAAAGGGCGTTGTACCTCATATCGCCTTCGATCACGTGGAACTTCGTTTCCTGGATGGTCCAGGCCACGTTTATCAGCAGAATTATCTCGCCTTTGGTGGTTTCATATGCCATATTGAATCCGTTTAGAACCAGGGTCGCGGGTATGATCTGGTCCTGTAGACCGAGCTGTTATATGACCTTCAATCTAATGATGTTGGCCGAGCTACCTGGATCAATTAACACACGCTTAACTTTAGTTTTATTCATAAGTGCAAATATAACTAGTGCATTGTTGTGAGGTTGCATGACCCCTTCTGCATCTCCGTCATTGAAGGACAAGGTTCCTATGGGTGTGTAATCCCAAGTTCGAGATCGCTTCTCTCTCATAACTGATGTTTTAGTGTGTTTCAGTACCGACCCCTGAGGAGTATCGACGCCACCGATGATCATGTGGATGACGTGTTGAGGTTCTTCCTGTCCGTTTTGTTTACCAAAATCCTTGTTTTTGAAATGGTTCTTGGCTCTATCGCTTAAAAATTCTCGAAGGTGCCCTTTATTGAATAATCGGGCCACCTCCTCTCTTAGTTACCGACAATCTTCAATTCTGTGCCCATGGGTGCCATGATATTCACATATTTGATTGGGGTTCCTCTGAGCAGGATCGGTCTACATGGGTCGAGGCCATTTAGTGTCCTTGATGCGTCCGATAGCCGACACGATGGCAGATGCATCGATGCTGAAGTTATATTCCGATAGACGTGGTGCTTCCTTAGGTCCGGTATGCCTATGGAACTCATTTCTGTCCATCAGTCCCCGAGACCCTTGGCTTTGAGTATTTCTCTTTTTGCCTCGTACGAGGTTATGTGGAAGTTTGTTACCCCGACGATATTCGTTGTATGGCTGTTATCGATCCTTGCTTGACCTTGAATCTCAATTGGCATCCCCTTTGAAATCGGACCCTGAACCTGACTGATCGTCTTCGACCCTTATTTTAGATTGATACCGATTGTGCACATCGGCCCAAGTAATAGCTGGGTATTCGATCAGGTTATGTTTGAGCCGTCGTGAAGCCATCGAGCTCCGTTCGTTCAGACCTTGAGTGAAAGCTTGAACGGCCCAATCGTCTGTAATTGGTGGTAGATCCATTCGTTCCATTTGGAAACGAGACACAAATTCTCTTAGCATCTCATTATCCTTTTGTCTAACCTTGAATAGGTCCGATTTTCGTGTCTCGACTTTTATGGCCCCGGCGTGTGCTTTTACGAAACAATCTGCAAGCATAGCAAAAGAATCAATAGAATTAGATGGTAAATTATGATACCATATCATTGCCCCCTTTGACAGGGTTTCGCTGAATGTTTTTAATAATATAGATTTGATCGCATCATCTTCTAGATCGTTTCCTTTAATGGCACATGTGTAAGAGGTAACGTGTTCGTTGGGGTCGATTGTCCTATTATACTTAGGAATTTCGGGCATGCAAAACTTCTTAGGGATTGGTTTAGGGGCTACGCTCGGGGGGAAAAGAAAAGCTTCTGTACAATTTTTTTGGAATCTAAGCCTTTCAATATCGGGGGTGCTCCCGGTATTTGATCGACCCTGGAGTTGTATGCTTCCACTTTTTTGTTGTTTTCTTCGATCCGTTTTGATAGTTCATCGAACATCTTAACAACTTCGAGATTAGTCCTCGATGCTTGATCGTTTGACCTTGCTACAACTGGCTCTGTTCTGCGGATGATCTCTCGGGGTGGAGTCAACTCCGGTCTGCTCGGTACCTGTGTTTGACTCTGCAACTAGGCTATTGCTACCTGTTGAGCTTGCAAAATTTCGAAAATCATACGCAAGCTGATTCTATTTTCTTCAATGTTATGGGTGTGTCGAGGTGCAGATCGAGTGCCGCCATGAATGCTATTTTCAGGTACAAAATGTAAGTTCGCCTCAATGGCCACATGCGAGTTGATGTCTATCGGTACTTCGATTCAAGCTCCAACGGTGTTGATCAGGTTGTTATTTTCATCTTGAAGAGCAACTTCGTTGTCGCTAGGTAAGGCCATTTGATTGATAGTTAATCGTTTCTAATCCGAAATCCAATATTCTTTCGAAAATAAGCACAAAATGGCGTATTTTTGCGGATTCGTATCAAATAACCATTGCTATCCCTAGACCCACGGTGGGCGCCAAACTGTTTACTCGAAAATCGGATAGAGTTAAATTTGTACGTGATTCTAAAGATATGTGGTATAGCTTAATACAAATCGTAAGGATAAATAGAATCTTAAATTCGGATACTTAATAAACAAGGTTGGAAAGAAGATAATTTTTAGGAATAAACAAGATAAACCAATGTATGAAGCTTAAAGGAACAACTCTTCAGTATTATGATGTTTTTGTTACCATGTAAGCTAAGAAAAACTTGCCCTTACAGAAATAATAGCCATCTCCTTTATAGTAGTGGGATCTTACTTTAGATACAATTAAAAATACATAGTGGGAGACCCATGATAAATTAACTTTTCCATAATTCCTGCTAAGATTCTCTCCTCTAGTGGGATTGCAATGGTTCTTGTCTATGAGCTCGATATTGACTCGAGTTTTCGGTCTTGACTTGGGCTCGATTCTGACTCGGATCCTTGAATTGATTCGGGGTCAATGTTGGTCGGTCTCTGAATCGTAAGCTCGATAACTTTTCTTTGCATCGTAGTTCGATTTGAATCCGAGCTTGATAATGATATCGAACTCGACATCGATTGGTCCCTTGGGCTTTGAAACTTGTTTGCACCATCTCCGGACCCATCTCGAATTCTTAGTAGTCGATCCATTATGTTTTGACCTTGATCGATCGTACTAAGGTCGAAATCTATTTCGACCGTATACAAAAGGCTTATACAACCATTTTACCCTTGGTCCGTCCAAGGAGCCTTCACTTATTAATAAGTTAAATTAAAAAATAAAACAATCTGACGTGAGAGGCTATGATCAGCGACTCAGCCTGGCAATTAGGATTTAAAATAGTCAAAGTTAGTTTTTCAATAGTAATAATTAGAAGTGATATACTATAATTATCATCTTTGTTAGTTGCTTCTTAATGGGCGCGCCTAGTCAAATATGAATAAATAAACATGGACGAAGGGAGTATAAGATGATCTACATATTACTTTTTCTTTTTTCATATTCCATCAATCATTATATAAATCTTTAAGATTGCGTAAACTAATTTTATGCATCCCGTAGCTAAAGCCAATAGTTCAAAGAGGTCACATCCATGAGGAAAATTGATGAAGATCAAGAAGATGGCAGAACAGAACCTCACTTGGAAAATACAAATGGGCAACAACAATCTATGGTGGGATAACTGGACTAGAAAAGGAGCATTGGCGGAACTAATACCATGTCAGGCAAAGTTTGCTAAAGACAAGATGGAAGATTACATTCTAGGTGGTACATGGAACGTTATGAAGCTAGCAGAGGTTATACCTAAATACATGATAGGTCAAATTACCAAATTAAGGATTGGAGATCAAAATGCATAAAATTATGCTATTTGGGACCCTGTAGCAGATGATCAATTTTCAACCAAATCGGCTTATCACCTTACTATCACGCCAAGACAGAAGATAATTTCAGATATAAGGTTTGGCACCCTAAACTTCCTTTTAAAATATCATTCTTGGCTTGGAGATTGATACAAAGAAAGCTGCCATTTGATGACACCATTGGAATATTTGGAGGCAATATGGTATCAGATTGTGTTTGTTGCAATGATAAAAAGAGAGAGACTCTTCAACATGTATTTCTGGACGGTGATGCTACTAACAAAATGTGAAAACAATTTGGTGGACCTTTGGGCATTGATGACAAGGCCATATCAATTAATAACATGCTAAGGAAATGGTGGAAACTTAGGCCAAAAAATAGGGTACATAAAATGGTGCTACACATCACACCAATTGTGATTGTATAGGAAAATTGGAAGCACAGATGCGCCTGTAGATATGGGGAGCAGAAAAACTTGTGGCACAGAACCCTGGAACACCAGATTTGGTGGATAATTAAGATGACTATGGGGAGGGCTTTCAAAAATTGCGACTTTGGAAACTCATGGATAGAACCATGTGGAATAGTTAAAAGATTTAAACCTACTCCCAAATGAAAGATTGTCGCGTGGTTTAAACCTACTGAACACAAAGTGAAGATCAATAGTGATGGTAGTTTCTCAAAAGGAAAAGCTGGAATTGGTGGGGTTGTTAGATACCATATATGTGGTATGATTATGGCATATGCAATCCCATTTGTATGTTCTAGTAACAATCTGGCAGAAGCACAAGCTGCACTTTTTGGTGTCCAATGGTGCCTGCAACATGATTATGTAAATTGTGACTTGGAAATGGATTCACCGGTAATTGTAGATATGCTAAAAAATAGGCACTTGACTAACTTGAAACTGAAGGACTCAATTGAGGCATTGCTACAACTCTTCTCCAGCTAAATTGCATAGTTTCTCATTGTTTTAGAGAAGCGAACCAGGCTGTTGATAGTTTGTTTACAGTGACTGGCATTGTTTGCCTAGAATTGTAATTGGATCTTACCAGCTAGATAAAATGTAGCAACATAGCATTATGACTAGGCTAACTTTTTTGTAAGCTAAAGTATTATACTGTTCGTATAGGTTAAGGTGGAATGTACCTTGGCCTACTTTTGAGTGTTGGCAGATGCCACACTGTTGTACCCGGTTAGGAGCTAATACATGAACACCCAATGTTCTTGGGTGTTTAAGAGAAAAAATGATCTTCTGTAATCCATTATCTTAATTAATATTTATTTTATTGCCTTCAATTAATATATAGATCAATAGAAGAAAATAAGAAAAAATGCCCCACAAATGACTTCTTGTGGCGACCTTAAGGAGAAAAGTATCGTCCCTAAAACCTAATGGTGGCGACCCTTAATCAAAAGGCACCACAAAAAGTTACAAATGAAGAAGAAAGTTGCCACAAAAGTATTTTCAATTAAGAATTCTTCAAACAAAGCTTTTGAAGCTCAATCACAGCTTCATCTATCTCTTTACCTTCTTCCCTTTTCATCTTCTCACTCAATTCCCTTGATTTCTCTCTTAACTCTTCCCCTTTCTTCTCCACTATTACATTCTTTATAGCTTTTGCTATCTCTTCTGCTTTCACTTTTCCATTTTGATCTCTCTTCACTTCCAAACCAACACCAAGTTCCACCATATATCTTGTAGCTATAAATTGATCAACAAGCACTGGCATAGCAATTATAGGCACCCCAAAATGCAAACTTTCTAATATAGAATTTGATCCACAATGATTTAGAAATCCAACAATATTAGAATGCCTTAGTATTTTTGCTTGAGGTGCCCATTTGGTCACAATCCTTCCCTTTTCTTTCACACGTTCGTTGTATCCTTCTGGAAGAATCTCATCGATACCACTAATCTTCTCATCTAATGAAAAATTAACAACCCATAAGAAATTTACATTACTAAGCTCGAGTCCACGAGCTATTTCTTCGATTTCTTCCTTGTTCACAACACATTCACTACCAAAGGCTACATACAAAGTTGAAGATGGATCCTTTTTGTCTAGCCATTGTATGATATCTTCAGAGTCCTCCACTCTGCTCTCTGTTTTCCCTATTAGCGGACCGACACTAATAACATTTTTCTTAGTTAAAATTGAGAAATATTCCATGTACTTAGTCTCAGTGCACTTCCAATTGTTGATCAAAATGATATCTTGTGACATTGCAACCCCACTACTAGCAAAAATGTCATCTATGAATTTCGTCATGGATGCATTTTCGGAGTATAATTTTTCTAACTCGTAACGAGGTAGAAAAATTTCTGGAAATGGAAAATCTTTCGTGCCATCAAATGCATAAAGATGATAGAAAAATGAAGCTGTTGTTGCTCCAAGAATGATATAGCTAACAGCAGGAATATGTAACGACGAAGCTATTTTTGGTGCCCAATTTTGGAAAATGTCATATATGATCAAATCTGGATTGAGAGTTGGTACTATATTAGAAAAAATTGGACCTGCCGTTTTAAAAGAATTCAAGAGAATTGGAAAAAGATGTCTAGGTAAGCCTTTGGTTGTTTGATATTCTAGGGGAAGTTCAAGTGTAGATGGCAAGTGAAGCTCTATAAGTTGGATTTTTGTGTTTGAATGATTATTTGAGAAGAAATTGGATTGGCTTTTCTTGAGGAAATTAAGGATAATGGGAGTTGAACAAAAGTATACATAGAAATTGCATTTGGATAGTCTTTTGGCAAGTTCAAAAAATGGGGTTGCATGGCCATGTGCTAACCATGGAACCATTAGAACTTTGAGAGAGTTTCTTTGACTTTCCTCCATGAATGGAATATGGAACTTTCTTGATTGTGTTCTTGAAGTATTGGACTATTGGTTCATGATTTATAATTAGTGGGTGTTGAATATAAGAATTGTGAAATTCCGAAAAAAGTGGATTTTTTTTTTCAAGTTGAAAATGATATTTGAAAATTATAGTTGTGTTTGGGTACGGATATAATTTGTAGTTCTTTTTTGAATTTTTATGAATGCTTTGAATTTAAAATTTTGAAAAATAATTTTTTTTGAGTTTTTCAAATTTTGAACGAAATTCAACTTCAAGGGAAATTTGAAATTTTCAACCTCAATCACTAATTCCGAAAAAAATATAAAAATAACTTTTTTATGGCCAAACGGGCCTCCTTAGTTCCGCAACAAATCAGAGTGAAATTTAATTTGAATTTTTCATGTTTTAATGTTTAAATTGATAATGAACCATCCACACCTACCACGTTATCTCTGCGACTCTGACAATTACTTTACATAGCCATAGATGGGAAAGCTACCACGTTTGCTTTAGTTTAGCCATAGATACATTTATAGTAACATATGGCACCCTTGGACCACCATAGATGGGAAAGCTACCACGTTTGCTTTAGTTTAGCCATAGATCCATTTACAGTAACATATGGCTCCCTTGGACCACCACGAAATGTGGTGGAACATACATGATTTTCTCACCGTTAATTAGAGATCTTGAGTTTGAATTTTAGAAATTAGGGGAATAGAGCATAATATATGGGTGCGAGTGAGTTTAATAGCTTTGACTCAAACTCTGTATATACAGTTATATGGATACGATATTTTACCCATAGACGCTTCTCCAGCTCTCGCAAGAATTGTCTTGGAGTGTCCCTCGGAGGGACTTCCCGAATGACCGTACACAGTCACGTGCTGAGCAAAGAGGTATAATATCACACTTATTCACACGCGCAAGGTGCGACATCTGCCAAGAAAATCTATTAAATATGTACGAATATTAAATTTTGAACCTAATTACCGGCACTTGAGGTTGTTGTCCTAGAATCACGAAAACATAAAGTTCAAACTTAGATCCGCCTCTTGAGAAAGGAGTGCTTCTTGGTAAGAACCAGTTTATCCCCACCCCCACCCCCACCCCGTAGCGAGCTCAATCATGGCGAATATAAATTAATTGAATAAGTGAGTTTCAGATACCGAATACGTACGATATACGTTGTTATGTTATCAGGTTAAATAACCTACAACAATAAATTTTATGAAATTATAACATGAAAAATAGAGAAACAACCCATTATACCCAATTAAAGTACACTTGATAAATACGGATAAAGGGTATGGACTACATGCGAGAACAATGGTTAAAGAAGCTAATATAGCTAAGTTAAGAAATAATTAAGCATCTATGACGTTGTTAGGATCTCATATAAACCTTTAGGCCCTTACATGTAAATGGACCTTTATGAGCTTCTAAAATATTTGTGGGATATTGTTTACTTTTATTAGTCATATACATAGATTATATATTCATTATACATAATTATACACATATAATATATATATTATATATATATTATACTTCCACCGATTATTTTTAATTTAAGGATTGAATGGGCGATTATGTAGATTAATTCTTCAATATCTTTTTGTATGTGACCAGTTAATACCCCAATTGGTCCTATACATGTGACTCCAATGGGCCTACATTCAACAAATTAACGAGCAAAATTCATTTATAGCTAGTCGGGCCAAATTTATAATACCTGGTAGCCCAAAATTACAATATACATTTTATAGCCCAAACGTAATTCTAATGGCTAGCCATCGAATTATAGATCTGACTCACGAGCACAAATACAGTTTCAGTAGAGAAATAATTTTCGATCCGAAATGGTTTAGTCGGAAAACTTCACCGGTTGCAGTAGTGGCCGAAAAATTCACGGTCACCGGAAAAGGTATATACCGGCCAGATCTACCGAAATTCCAATTGCAAGCAAATCATCTTTTAGATCTAGATTTTCATAATATCAAAAGCCCCAAAAATAATAAATAAAATGAGAAGAAAGAGTCGCCGGATTTAATGGAGGGTTGTCGGTGTTTGAGTTTTCGTCCAGATCTAAAGCCAAAAAGATCGAGCACAGTGGGTTAGACTGACTGGGTTTTGATTTCGATTTCATGATTTGTGGTGAGGTCGAAGCTGGAGCCTGGGCACCATTAATATTAATACTACAACGACTGAGATTTGACAAATCTTGTATTCAATTCTGGAAACCTTCCATTTCACCATGGAAGTCAACAATGTCTTTTCTGATCATTGCCATTTCCTCTTTGTAATTTGTATACAAAATATATACAAAATAGATTGTCACTATACAAAATATATACTAAATAGAACGTCACTATACAAAAATATACAAAATAGACTGTCGCTATACAAAAGCTATACAAAATAGACTGTCACTATACAAAAATATACAAAGTAAACTATCACTATACAAAAAATATACAAAATAGACAATTTCAGACTATTAGATGTAATATGTTTGGGTCGTAGGGCCATTTGGAAAAATATGAGCTATTAAAACATGGGTCATTTTCTCCAAATTAACGGTGGCGAGAGTGAGCTATATGAATGCAATCATAAAAACATGGTCCACCAGAATCATTTTTGTCATTTTTTCATACATTTCAGGTAAGTTTTTTTTATAAATCCTGATTAAAGTTATTTTTGCGATGTGTGAAGCAAAGTAAAATAATTTTTATATAAATAATACTCCTTCCGGTCCATAATAATTGATTTTTTGGCCTTTGGCACACCCCTTAAGAAATACTAACTCCTAGAAAAAAATAGATATTTTGACTAAATTACCCATAATTAAAATTTATATATTGTTAACTTGACACATTGGGATATGTAAATTAGGGTAAAGTTTTGGAAAAAACTAAGCTAACTCCTTGATTATTTGGACCAAAATAAAAAAGGCAAAAAAATCACTTATTATGGACCGGAGGGAGTAACTTTTAAATAATGAACATAATGTTGAATGACCATCCATAAAATTTACTCGCCAAACATACTATAAAAGCTACAATTACCCCAGTAAAACCTAGGAGACATAGGGTGTGTTTGGTACGAAAGAAAATATTTTTCTAAAAAATATTTTCATGAAAAATGAGTGATTTTATTACTTATTTTTCGTTGTTTGGTTGGTGAGTGGAAAACATTTTTCGAAAAATATTTTTTAGTATTTGGTTGGTGAAAATATTATTTTTGAAAAATAAATTTTTATGCTACTCTCCTCGCCTCCCTACTTCCCCCACTCTAAAAATTCACACAAACCCAAAGAAATAATGTGATGCTTTATTTTTTTACGCAAAAATAATGTTGAAATTTGTGCTCCATAACTAAAAAAAATACTCTTTTTTTGGTTGAAAAAGAAAGTACTCTTTCTAAAACATGAAAATAAAGTACTCATTTTATTGAAATAAAAAAAATATTTTTTCTATATCATGAAAAAAAAATACTCACTTTGTTGAAATGAAAAAAAATACTTTTTTTTACATCATGAAAGAAACTATTTTTTTGTTGAAATAAAAAAAATACTTTTTTACCATGAAGAGAAAGTATTGTTTTTGTTAAAAAAAATAATTTTTTATATCATGAAAAAAAATTTATTTGTTGAAATGAAAAAAAATCTATTTATAACATGAAAAAAAGTATTATTAATAATATTTTTATTTAGAGCGGGGGTGGGGTGGGTTGGTGGGGTTGGGGTGGGGTTAGGGTGGGGTTGGGATGGGTGGGGTGGAGTAAGGGGGTGAGTTAGTGGGGATGGAGAATAGGGTGGGAAAGGGAAAATATTTTCCTCCAATTGAAGGAAAATATTTTCCAAAACATTTAGGCCAACCAAACATGGGAAAATTGGAAAATGTTTTCCTTCATGCCAAACACACACATATTCTTAATTTCAATGACATCACAAAACGTAGTGCTGATATTATCATATACAAATTTTAGGTGTATATAGATTAATGCATATGGGTTCACGTGAGCTCATACTCCTCCTTAAATCATGTATAATAATGTTATATTTCTTCAAAACTACTAAAATATATGTGCGTGCACCCATACTCAAAGAATCCTATGGTGCAATAATTATGTCACGATCCGAAATTCTCACCTTCGGGATCGTGACGGCGACTAATATTTCACTCGCTAGGCAAGCCAACGTTAGTGTAAATCATTTGCCATTTTTAAACATTTGAAGTAATTAAGCCCATTTGAACTGAAATGATGTGCGAAAAGGTAAAACAACCACAAATGTCTAAGTACAATCCCGGATCTGGGATCACAAGTGCACGAGCTACAAGAAGTTCTATAAATAGAGATTGAAATAAATACAATTGTTTCGAGTGAAATATTAGTAAATAAGGAAAGAGGAAGGGGACTTCAAGGTCTGTGAACGCCAGCGTATCTGCCTTGAGTCTCCAAATATGCCAATCCGAGCTAATGCACCTCACGTACAGCTGGGACCAGTATCAAAATCTGCACAAAAAGTGCAGAGTGTAGTATGAGTACAACCGACCCAATATACTCTGTAAGTATCGAGCCTAACCTCGGCGAAGTAGTGACAAGACTATGATATGACACTTATGTAATTTAACTTGTGCAAACATAGATATATGTACCAAAAAACACTAAATAGAGATTTGGTATGGATGGATAGGAGGGAACATGCAAAAGAAAAACAAGATACGATAATTACACCAGGAATGATAACATAAGATGGTCAAATAAATCCTCAACCAACGAAAATGGATAAACATAATGAATAAAAACGGCACGACATCACCCATCGTACTTTTACTCTCAACATCACCATGAAAACAATAATAATAGAACGATATCACCCTTTGTGCTTTTATGCTCAACCTCTCCATGAAACGATAAATACGGCACGGCATCACGCTTCATGCTTTAACTCTCTTCTTCACTATGCATTAATCAATAAATAAAGCAATAAACGACACGGCATCACCCTTCATGCTTTAACACTCTCCCTTACTATGTAATAATGAATATAAATTTTTGGTAGATAGATAATGCAATAATAAACCTTACGTCAATAATGGATCCAAGATGCCAAACCTCAACTTCAAAATATACTCAACCATCACCATTAAATCATAAATGCGAAAAGAACGATCAAATAAGAAATAAACTAATCTAAGCATGAATATCATAAGTAAGGTAGGCAATAAATTACAAGGAAACAAGTCTCACCCGCATGATTTAACTCAACAACAACGCATAAGTACTCATCACCTCACATATATGCCGTACCCAAACATTTATACACGTAGCAAATAGGCAAAAAAGTCATAATCCCTCAAGTCAAGGATAACCACGACACTTATCTTACTTCGCAGTCAACTTAGAACTCTACCGGGGTCGTTCCTCTAGAATCCGCCTCCAAACCAATCGTATCTAACCGCGATCGACTCGATAACGTCAAATAATGCTAAGGGCGTAAATTTTTATACATAAAGTTAGGATTTTTATATTTATTCCAAAAGGTCAAAAAAGGTCAACCCTAGGCCCACTTGGCTAAAACCCGAGGTTCGGAGCAAAACCCATTTACCCATTCACCACTGAGCTCAATTATGTAATTAGTTTCGAAATCCGACCCCATATTGAGGTCTAAATCCCGAATTTGCAAAAACTCCCAATTCTTCCTAAATCCCTAGTTTTCTATCATGGAAGAACAAATATTAAGGCTAGAAATTAATGGGTTATATTGGAAATGGAAGAAAATGAGTTCAAGTATACTAACCTGTGAATTGGTGTTGAAATTTCTCCTCCAAATCGCCTCTAGTCCGAGCTCTAATGGAAAGTTTATGAAATATAGGTGAAATCCCGTCTTTTAGAAATTTAAATGACTGGGCGTCAGGTGTTCATCGTGATCGCGAGACACCTGACTCGTTCGCCAAGGCACTACCCGATTGGCTTACGCAATCGCGGGTTACTCCACGCATTCGCGTAGGCTTAGCCCGCCTCGCTTCCGCATTTGCTAAGAGTAAACTCATCTCCAAGACCCCGCCCTTTTAGAGCTATGTGTTCGCGTTGGTGTGGTCGCGTTCGCAAGGGCAGCCCCTCCCCCCCCCCCCCACTACTCCGCATTCGTGTCCAAAACCTTGCGTTCACACTGAGTAAAACCACCCCTGTCCCAACTAGCCTTCACGTTCGTGGGACTTTCTTCGCAATCGCGAAGAAGAAAATACAAGAAACTAGCAAAATCTAAAAACTAAAATTTTTCTTAGTTCAAAAACATCTGTAGCCTATATGGAACCGGAGCCCTCGGGGCTCCAAACCAAACATGCACCTAAGTCCAAAAATATTATACGAACTCACGCACACGATAAAAATACCAAAATAACACCTAGAACGATGAATCCGACACCTAAACGAATGAAATTTTCAATAAAACTTAGGAACTTTCATTTTAACAATCGGACGTCCGAATTATGTCAAATCAACTCCGTTTCGCATAAAATTTTGCAAAAAAGCCATAAATACAGTATTGGACCTATACCAAATTTCGGAACCAAAATCCGGATTCGGTAGCAATAAAGTCAAACATCGGTCAAATTTATAAATTCTTTAAGCCTTTAAACTTTAAACTTTCAACAAATTGCGTAACTCGAGCTAGGGACCTCCAAATTCGATTATGTGCATAATCCCAAGTCCCAAATCACGATACCAACCCACCAGGACCGTCAAAATATGGATCAAAGTTTATTTGCTCAAAACGTTGACCGAAGTCAACTCAAATGAATATTTAAGGCACGAATTCACATTTTAATCGATTTTCACATAAAAGCCTTCCGGAAAAAGATACGGACTGTGTACGTAAATCGAGGAGGCTAAAAGTAGCTATTTGAGGTTTTAAAACACATAATTATGGGATAAAACTTTAGATGACCTATCGGGTCATCACATTCTCCACATCTAAAACAAACGTTCGTCCTCAAACGGACATAGAAAATTACCTAGACTGGTGAAAAGGTGTAGATATCTACTCCGCATGTACGACTCGGACTCCCAAGTGGATACCTCGATCGGCTAACCTCTCCACTACACTCGAACTGAAGGATAACTCTTTGACCTCAACCGTCAGACCTGCCGGGTTAGAATAGCCACTGGCTCCTCCTCATAAGTCAAATCCTTGTCCAACTGGATTGAGCTGAAATCCAACACATGGGACGGATCACCGTGATACTTCCAGAGCATAGACACATAGAACACCGGATGGACTTTTGATAAACTAGGTGGGAATGCGAGCCTGTAGGCCACCTCATCAACTCTCTCAAGAATCTCAAAAGGCTCGATGTACCTAGGGCTCAACTTGCCCTTCTTTCCAAACCTCATCACACCCTTCATGATGAATCTCGGAGCAACACCCTCTCTCCGACCATGAATGCAACATCACGAACTCTACGGTCGGTATAACTCTTCTGCCTAGACTGAGCTGTGCGAACTCGATCTTGAATAATCTTGACCTTATCCAAGGCATCCTGTACCAAATATGTACCCAATAACCGAGCCTCCCCTGGCTCGAAGCATCCAATTGGCGAACGACATCGCCTTCCATATAACGCCTCATAGGGAGCTATATGAATGCTCGACTGGTAGTTGTTGTTGTAGGCGAACTCCGCAAGTGGCAAGAACTGGTCCCAAGAACCCCCGAAATCCGTGACACAAGCATGAAACATGTCCTCCAATATCTAAATAGTGCGCTCGGACTTTTTGTCTATCTAGGGATGAAATATTGTTCTCAATTCAATCTGTGTGCCCAACTCACATTGTACTGCCCTCCTAAAGTGCGAGGTAAACTGTGTACCTCGATAAAAACTGATAGACATGGGCACACCATGGAGACAGGCGATCTCGCGGATGCAGATATCAACCAACCGCTCTAAAGAATAGGTAAGTGCCGCAGGAATGAAATGTGTTAACTTGGTCAGCCTGTCTACAATGACCCATACCGCATCGAACTTCCTCTGAGTCTGTGGGAGTCCTATAACAAAATCCATAGTGATATGCTCCCACTTCCACTCAGGAATCTCTAACTTCTGAAGCAAACCACCAGGTCTCTCATGTTCGTACTTTACTTGCTGACAATTTAGACACCAATAATGTTGCCATAAGTCCTAATATATCTTGGCGGCACCTGGATGAATAGAATACTGGGAATTATGGGCCTCCTCAAAAATCAACTCACGAAGCCTATCCACATTGGGCACACAAATATGACCCTGCAGCCTCAAAACCCCATCATCTCCAATAGTGACCTGCTTGGCACCACTGTGTCGCACCGTGTCCCTAAGGACATGAAAATAAGGGTCATCATACTGCCGCTCTTTGATGCGCTCATACAAGGAAGATCGAGCGACTGTACAAGCTAGAACACGACTGGGATCTGAAACATCTAACCTCCCGAACTGATTGGCCAAATCCTGAACATCTGATGCAAGCTATCTCTCACTAACTGGGATGTACGCAAGGCTGCCCATACTCACTACCTTTCTACTCAAGGCATTGGCCACCACATTGGCCTTCCCGAGGTAATATAAAATGGTGATATCATAGTCTTTCAACATCTCCAACCACCTCATCTGCCTCAAGTTAAGATCCTTTTGCTTGAACAAATACTGTAGACTCTGATGATCCGTGAATACCTTGCATGACACGCCGTAAAGATAACGCTTCCAAATCTTCAGCGCATGAACAATGGCTGCCAACTCTAAGTCATGAACACGATAATTCTTCTCATGAACCTTCAGCTGCCTCGACGCATATGCGATCACCCTGCCATCCTGCATCAATACTGCATCGATCCCTACATGAGATACATCATAATACACCGTGTAAGATCCTGAACCTGTGGGAAACACCAACACCGATGATGTAGTCAAAGTAGTCTTGAGCTTCTGAAAGTTCAACTCACACTCGTCTGACCATCTGAATGTGGCACCCTTCTGGGTCAATCTGGTCAATGGGGCTACTATAGATAACAAACCCTCCACGAACTGGCAGTAGTAACCCGCCAAACCCAGGAATTCCGGATCTCTATAGATGAAGTGGGTCTAGGCCAGTTCTGAACTGCCTCAACCTTCTTAGGATCCACCTTTATGCCTTCTGCCGATACGACGTGCTCCCAAAAGACGACTGAGTCTAACCAAAACTCGCACTTTGAAAACTTAGCATATAGTTGGTTATCTCCCAGAGTCTGAAGTACAATTGAAGATGCTGCTTGTGCTCCTCTCGACTGTAGGAGTATATCAAGATAACATCAATAAATACAATCACGAAGGAATCCAAGTGGGGCTTGAACACCCGGTACATCAAATCTATAAATGCTACTGGGGCATTTATCAACCCAAATGACATCAGTAGAAACTTATAATGCCCATGCCGAGTACAAAAAACTATCGTTGGGACATCGGATGCCCTAATCTTCCACTGATGGTATCTAGACCTAAAATCATTCTTCTAAAACACCTTGGCACCCCGAAGCTGATCAAATAAGTCATCAATCCTCATCAATGGATACCTGTTCTTGATGGTGACTTTGTTCAATTATCGATAATCTCTGCACATCCTCATCGATCTATCTTTCTTCTTCACAAACAACACGGGCGCAACCCAGTGCGAGACACTAGAAATTGGCTTTGGCGGGGCCATACGGTATGGCAAAATAGAAATCGGCTGAGCGCCCTGAGCCAAATCAATCCAGAAGTCAATATCTCTATCGGGTGGCATCCCTGACAGATCTGTAGGAAGCACTTCTAGAAACTCATGGACAACTAATAGTGAATCCATGGAAGGAACATCCGCACTAGAATCATGGATATAAGCCAAATAAGCTAGACACCCCTTCTCGACCATACGTCGAGCCTTCACATAGGAGATAACCCTGCTGGTAGAATGTCCAGGAGCCCCCCTCCACTTTAATCGAGGCAACCCCAGCAAGGCCAAAGTCACCATCTTGGCGTGACAATCTAATATATCATGATAAGGTGACAACCAATCCATACCCAACATGACATTAAAATCTACCATATCAAGAAGTAAGAGATCTACGCTAGTCTCAAGACTCCCAATAGTAACCACACACGAGTGATAGACACGATATACTATAATAGAATCTCCCATGGGTGTGGACATATACACAGGAGCACTCAAAGCATCATGAGGCACAACCAGATATGAAGCAAAATAGGATGACACATAGGAACAAGTAGATCCCGGATCAAATAGAACTGAAGCATCTCTATGAAAAACTGGAACAATACATGTGATAACAACATCAGATGACTCATCTCAGTTCTAGGTGGGAAAGCATAATATCGGGGATGGGCCCCACCACTCTGAAGCACATCTCTAGGACGACCTCTAACTGGCTGGCCTCTACCTCTAACGTCCTAACCCCCCACCTCTAGTGGCCTGACCTCCACCTCTGGCTGCCTGACCCCTGCGTATAGCTGGCTGAGCAGGCAATGAAGCAACCGGTGCCGGAACCATGGCACGAGAACCTTGTTGTTGTGTGTTGCCTGGTGCCCATGGGCAAAATCTAGCAATGTGCCTCGGATTACCACAAGTATAACAAGACCTCAGCTGCTATGACTGCTGGCCCTAAAACTGACCCATTCGACTTGGGTAAACACCCTGAAAACTCTTGAGCGGAGGTTCACTAATAGGAGTTGGTGGTGTACTATTGGCTAGCTGGTCGGGATGATACACATAAGGGCTGGGACTACCTTACGCACTATGAGATGCCTGGAGCGCTGACTGAAATGGCTTGGGAGGATGGCCTCTACCAAAAGTACCCCTGCCTCCAGACAAAGCACCATTGAACCCACCAAAATGATGAGGCCTCTAATCAGACCCCTGCCCCATCTCCTAAGCAATAACAATCTCGATCCACCTAGAAATATTTGCAGTCGTCTGACATGAAATATCAGTCCCGGTCTTCTTGGCCATTTTTAGTCTGATAGTGTAAGTGAGTCCATCAATAAATCTTCTCAGCCTCTCCCTCTCAGTAGGAAGCAAGATAAAAGCATGACGAGCTAGATCTACAAAATGGGTCCCGTACTGAGTAACAGTCATATTTTCCTTGTTGAGACGCTCAAACTGCCTGCGATAATCCTCTCTCAGTGTGATAGGGACGAACTTCTCTAGAAATAGCTGTGATAACTAATCCTAAGTAAGTGCAGGTGAACCAGCTAGTATGGTCAACATATAATCTCTCCAAGACCTCTTAGCGGAACCCGTCATCTGAAACACAGCAAAATCGACCCCATTGGTCTCAACTATACCCATGTTCCGCAACACCTCATGGCAGCGATCAAAATAATCCCGTGGGTCCTCAGAAGGGGCACCACTGAAGTGAATTGGAAAGAGCTTAGTAAACTGCTCCAATCTCAATAAAGCCTCAAACGATAAGGTGGGCCTATCACCGGCCTGTGCCGCAACAACCTCCTGAACTACCCCAACTGGCGGGGCTGCTGGAGTTTGATACTAGGGATCCATCTACTCTGTGGTGTGAGTAGCGGGAGTCTGTGTTCCTCCCCCAACCTGAGAGACGAGTGGTGCCACTAGAAATGTACCGGCCTGGGCTACAGTTTCCATAAGGGCCACCAAATGGACTAGAGCGTCCTGAAGTACTAGAGTGACGATGAACCCCTCTGGGACTTGAGCTGGTCCAACGGGTACGGTCTGAGCTGGAACCTCCTCATCAAAATCTACCTGAGGCTCCACTACTAGTGTTGCTGCTCGAGCTCTAGGCTGAGCTCTGCCTCTAGAGCGACCTCGACCTCGACCTCTGCCCCTAGTAGGAGCTGCCACTAGGGGCTCCAACTGTTGTCCAGCTGTATATGTAGTACATGTTCTCGGCATCTATGACAGAACAAGAATAGAAGAGTTCAATCACTAATGATAGAATAAAGTTGTACGACAAAGAAGAATAGAATTGAAATTGTTCCAAAATTCTATAGCCTATGGACAAATAAGTACAGACGTCTCCGTACTGATCCTCCAGACTCTACTAAGCCTGCGCGTGACTCGTGAGACCTAGGTAACCTAGTTCTCTAATACCAACTTGTCACGAGCCGGAATTCCCACCTTTAGGACCGTGATGGCGCCTAACATTTCACTCGCTAGGCAAGCTAACTTTAGAGTAAATCATTTGCCATTTTAAACATTTCAAGTAATTAAACCCATTTGAACTGAAATATAGCTGAAATGATGTGCGATAAGGTAAAACAACCAGAAATGTCTAAGTACAATCCTGAATTTGGGGTCACAAGTGCACGAGCTACTAGAAATTCTACAAATAGAGTCTGAAATAAATACAACTGTTCCATTTACTCCCATGTCCCAAATTACGATACCGACCCACCAGGACCGTCAAAACACGGATACGGGTCTGTTTGCTTAAAATATTGACCGAAGTCAACTCAAATGAATGTTTAAGGCACGAATTCATATTTTAGTCGATTTTTCACATAATTGCCTTCCAAAAAAAAGATACGAACTGTGCATGCAAATCAAGGAGGGCTAAAAGGATCTATTTGAGGTTTCGAAACACAGAATGATTGGATAAAACTCTAGATGACCTATCGGGTGTAACGACCCGACTTGTCATTTTGAACATCTACGCTCCTTTAGACAATATGAAGTCTTGAGCGGCTTCGTAATGTGTATTATGACTTGTGTGAATTATCGTCTTTAGTTTTCGGATGATTCAGGATTTAATTGAAAGAACAATCCTTGTTCAGAAGCTTAAATGAAAAGAGTTGACCAAGTTTGACTTTTGTGCAAACAACTCCGGAATAGAGTTTTGATGGTTCCAATAGCTTCGTGTGGTGATTTTGGACTTAGGAGTGTGTCCAGATATTTATTTTGAAGTCTGTAGTTAAATTTGGCTTGAAATGGCGAAAATAGGAAATTAAAAGATTGGAAGTTTGATCGGGAGTTGACTTTTTGATATTGGGGTTGGAATCTGATTCTGGAAATTTAAATAGGTCTTTTATGTGATTTATGACTTATGTGCAAAATTTGAATTGGGGAATGATTCGAGGTTTTAGCGTTGTTTGATATGATTTTAGGCCTCAACTAGGTTTGTATGATATTTTAGGACTTGTTGGTATATTTGGTTGAGGTCTCGAGGGCCTCGGGTGGATTTCGGATGGTTAACGGAATTTAATTTGGATATTTTTATAATGTTTTGACGTTATTTCTTCAAGCATAAGTGGTATCACATTAAGAAAATGAGCTCAAAATTCAATTTTGATTAAAGCATTAGATTTGTACTGAAATTACGGAGCCATAACAAAAAGAATCGTCGAATTCGGACATCGTATGAGAGAGTTATGCCCATTTCCGGACGAAATATAAAATATTTCCCATCGCCAGCGCCCAGGGTAGCGTGGGGCACTGGGAATTTTGATGTTCTGGAAACTGGGCCACAGGTAGCGCCCCACGCCAGATGTGGCGCTCGAACATTAAATCCCTATAAACGGGAGGTTTTGCCATTTTTGACAAAAACAGAGTTGAGGAGCTCGGTTTGGGCGATTTTCAGAGGAAAATTTCACCACACAACTTGGGATAAATGTTCTTGACTCTCTTGTGATTATATTCCATGAATTAATCTTCGTGTTCGGCATTAGATTATTGATTTTTCAAGAAAAATCTGAGGAATTTTCTACAATTCCATAATATGAATTTTCGAGATTTGAACATCGATTCGAAATCGAATTTGAGTAAAATTAGTCTGGTTGGAATCGTAATTGATTGGTTTGTTAGATTTTATGAGTTTCATCGAATTTCGGGATGTGGTCTCCATTGTCGATTTTTCGAGTGGAGTTGGAAATTTTTATAAATTGTTAAATTTTAAGCATTGGAGTATATTTTGATTAATTTGCATGTTGTTTTACATGTTTCAAATTGTTTGGCTTAGAATTGAGGATATAGGAAGGCTTTCAGAGGTTGATACGCACATAGTGGAATTTCTGGAGCATTGTTTAGCTTGCTCGGTATTGGATTTGACATGAGGGTATGAACCCTGAATATACGTGTTATGTGATTCATTTGGAGGTGACGCATATGCTAGGTGACGGGCGTGTAGACGTGCACCGTAGAAAATGTGACGTAATTGATTCCGTGAAATTGTATAGTTAAATAATCTTGGCATTTTTCATGTACTTTCACATGTTAGAGAAATTGAGCTAAAAATCATGCTGAGGCTATATGCCGGTATTACTGAAACCCAAAGAGGTTGTATTGCTGTTGAATTATTTGTTTAAATTTTAATTTCATACTCAGTCATGTTCATTCATTTCATATCATATCTCAGTCTCTGTTGCTATATATTGATACATCATATCATCAATTTTTGGGCTAGTTTCATGGCATTGTGGGCCCGAGAGACTGGAGAGATTGATGACTGAGTGAGGCCGAGGGCTTGATTGTGAGGTTATGGATACTATGGCACGTGAGTTGTCCGTGCGAATCTAGATATTTATACTATGGCACATGAGTTGTTCGTGCAATACGTGAGTTGTCCGTGCAGCACGTGAGTTGTCCGTGCGGATTCAGATATTTATACTATGGCATGTGAGTTGTTTGTGCAGAACGTGAGTTGTCCATGCGTATCCAGATATTTATATTATAGCACGTTGACGAGCTAAAAACACAACATAAAATTATGCTCGCTAGTCGAATATAATATAAAAAATATCGTATCCACGTGGATTGGAGTTAAATAGTGTTTTCGTAGTTTACAACTTTATTGCTATCCAAGATGATCAACAATTTAGATTTGTGTGAATTAAAACTAAAATTAACTAAAAGTCTAAACTACTGGCTAATGACAATCGCAACAAGAGTAAGCAAAGAAGATATCAATGGGAGAAAATATGGGTAGATTGGATAGGTTCAAGATACTTGTTTGGGAATTAACTCTAGTCGATTCACTTCTAAGGTTCAAGTGAGTGTATCGAATTCACTCAATTATTAGTTTACCATTTAGTAGATACTCCTCTCTCGATTAAGTCTCAACCTCACAATATAAACTAAGTTAAGCTCAGTGACGATATGCAAGAATTCGTAATGGATTAGTCTTTAGGAGAACCTCTTTCGATTATCCTCCTAACTGGGTCTAAACAATAATTCAACTAGCCTCTTTCGATTACTAAGAAGAATCAACAAATTCAACCAATAAGATAATGCAAATATATCACAAGTTATGCCTCTTTCGATTACATAAACATGTGAATATATATGCAACAATAAAAATACCCAAAACGATTCAATACATAAAACTAGAGTTAATATCCACAAACAATTCTCAAAACACCAAATTCATCAATCCCTAATGAAGAATTACTCCATGGATATAGAGAAATTAATCACAATTAAGTTTAAGTGAAAGGAAAACATAAAACATCTAAACTCTTGTCTTGAGTGAGGATGAATGGTGAAATCCTTGTGCTCTTGCTCCTCCCTCTTCTCCTTAGCTTCCTTAGGTCTAAATTATGTCAAAAATCCTCAAAATACTATTTTTTATGTATATATACCAAGTAGGGTCGGGCCCAAAAAGATATACCTTCTCTTGAAAATGAAACTTTTCCGGAGTTTGACGTGCGCGGCCGCGCACCTGTAAGTGTGCCCGTGCACTTGGCCGCGCACTTTTCACACTGTTCTGCCCCATATGCGCGGTCAGTGCGCGGCCGCGCACTTGCAACGCACTTTTCTCCATGTTCTGTTGGAAAATGGAAAAAACATAAAATTTTAAAGTTGTAGAACTTTGAATTAGCTTTCTAACAATATATTGTGGAGCCCAAACGGAGTTCCGAGCAAAACAGTATGTGCATTGTACTAGACACTGCGCAATATGCCTGCTCGATTCTTTGTTTCATTCTACTATCATCCGTTGATCCCTGAACACGATCCCGGCTTTATTCCTTGGGCTTTTAATCAGACCTCAATGCTCAAAATCACTTGAATTCATTCCATAACATCTACTTAACTCGGAATCACTCCTACAAGGCATAAAATACATAATTAGTGCAAAATACTAGCAATTAAAGCTCAAACTCAACTAAAGTGCAGTAAACTGGAATGTAATAATCGACTAAAACATGAGATTATAGCATACCATAAACACCCCAAACTTAACCCATTGCTCTTCCTCGAGCAATCAAACCACACTTTATATACACACAACCTTACTAAGCAACTCTCCTAACTCATCACACCAAGAATATTTAAAATAGACTAAGCTCAATAGTGTAACATCTTCACCTCAAGATTTGACTCACAAGTACCATGCATTATTCACAACTCACTCACTTACTCTAACATAGAGGTCAATGACATTACCTTTCCTTCATGAATCATGTGCCCTCACACAACAAACAAGATTAGTTCCATACACAATAAAAATTAAGAACAATTAGGAACTCAAGATAGAAAGAATTCACTCACTCTCAGAAACAACATTCATATGCCACAAAAGATGAAACATAGGCTTGCCCGTAGTGTACTCCTCAACTAATCGGGTTCATTCAGTCAAGGATCAAATAGAACTTTAAATGGTTGTAATATAGGCTGCGGGACGGGTAGGATACATTTAGATATAAGAGTGACTACACCTCCCTAAGCACTTTAATACATACATTTCATTGTTCAATTCTCAGACTTATGTCAAACCATACTCCACCTTAACATCAACATGCATTAACTCCCTATTATTTAAGCATAATTGCATCAAGAGTTATCACTTATCAGTGAATCTCGTTCACAACAATACAATTTTTTTTCTTTCTTGTTTAATTCAAGTGGCTCTTACTTTTTAAAAAAAGTGCACCTTTCTCCTTATTTCATTAGTTCCACTCAAAAGCCAAACCAACCACCCCACACTTCAACTTTTACAAAGTTTATTATAATTTCAACTGCTCACGAGAGGTAGTTAGTTCAAATAGATGATCAATTCAAGCAACTGGGTAAGGCTTGTAATGTGGTTTCCAGAAAAATAGGATTACATGCTCAACGTGGTTAATTACGATACATAACAAGTTGGTGGGTAAACTATATAGCCGGCTCAACAAAGAAACGCCTATATCACTTTCAAGACTGAACAAAACTACTATTTCTCTTTGCAAATACACGGGGCAAGTTCTAGACATCAAATGCAATGAAGAGAATACACCAAACCTCACACACACATGGCACATAACTCACTCAGGATTGATTTATCAAGACACTCTAGTCAAAGCAGTTAAGCAAAGCTAAACTTGTACAAATTAAGGTACTTATGCTAGAGTCAAAAACCGAGCCTAAGCATCACAACTAAAGCACTTACTATTCTCAAGGCATAATAAAGTTAAGAGAAGTTGCCTTCAATTCAATTCACAACACAAGGTTTCCTACTCCTAAAAATAAAAACTAACTACACCCGGTTCAAATTTGCCCTTGGAAAAGAACCGCGACACAAAGAAAAACCAAGGGAGAATTATTACACGAACTACAAAAGAAAATCTTTTTGTCTTTTTCTTTCGACTTAATTCCCTCAAGAAACCCGTCGAATGATATCCATCATCAGGAAAAATCAAAAAATTTAAAATATTTATGTTTTTTCAATTTTTTCTATCTCTAACTACTAAAATTAACAAAAACTAAAATACATATACATACAACATACAAATATCCCCCTACCCCACACTTTAAGTTGTGTCATGTCCCCATGACACACAATTAAAAATCATAAGGTAAAGGAAACTTCCCTGAATTTTCAGTCGAAGTCGGGCTTCATTCCACGCGCCAGAACTAGTGCACACATCCACGCGGACAGCTTCTTCTCAGCCTTCTTGGGGTACACCCCACATTTGTCTTTCTTAATCATTGGAGCCTTCTCTTTTGTACTCTTCACCTTCCACTCAACACTTGCGGCTGCCTTTTCCTTTTTCACTGCAGTTGCTACATTCATCTCAAAAGTCACAGTCTCCTGACCCACTCTAAGAATGAGTTTTCTATCATGTATATCCAGTATAGCTCTACCCGTTGCTAAATATAGTCTTCCTAGGATGAGGGGGACATCCTTGTTATCCTCTATATTTACCACTATAAAATCTACAGAAAATACGAACTTATCCACCCATACCAAAACATCTTCTACTATCCCCTCGAGTGTTATAGGCATTTGGTCTGCTAGTTGCAAAGATATTGGCACCGACCTTATCTCTCCAATCTCCTTCTCCAGTTTCCTATAAATAGACAATGGCATTAGATTAATTGAGGCATCGGAATCACATAAAGACTAATCAAAATTTAGAGTGCCTAAAGAGTAAGGTATAGTAAAACTCCCTGGATCTCCACACTTTTATGGGAGTTTATTTTGCAAGATAGCACTGCAATGCTCTGTAAGCTTGACCACTGAGGTCTCTTCTATCTTCCTCTTCTTTGTAAGGATCTCCTTCAAGAACTTTGCATAAGCTGGTATTTGTGAGAGAACATCAGTGAATGGCAGGTTTACATTAACCTGTCCTAGCATGTCTAGAAATCTCACAAACTGCTTGTTCAGCTTTTCTCTATAGAGATTTTGAGGAAAAGGTAGAGCAGGCATGTGCTTGCTCCCATCATCAGTGTCCTCCCTTCTTGAAGTTTCCTCCTTTTTCTTTTTCTCAGCTCCCTTCTTGCCTTTTTTCTTCTCAGTCTTTTTATCATCATCTTCAATTTTCAGCTCCTTCCCACTTTCTTTTTCAGGCGTAGCTTCTTTTTGAATTGGAGTGGGATTCTTCAACACTTGTCCGCTTCTCAAGGTCACCGCATTTACCGTTTATTTGGGATTCTTTTCAGTATCAGTAGGCAGAGTACCTGGGATCCTTTCAGATAATACAGTTGCGATTTGTTCCACTTGTCTCTCCAAGTTACGCAAACCTGTCCCAAATTCTTTGATAGCTGCCCCATGAGCATCTAATCTTTCATAAGTCTTGACAATGAAGGATTTCATTAGATATTCTAACCCATACTGAATTGGCTGTTGAGGCTGAAACTGCGGCCTCTGCTGATTCACAAAACCAGGAGCTCCTTGAAATCTGGAGTTGTTTTGTTGCCATGCATTTGTCGTACCCCCGGGTGAACTCCATGAAAAATCGGGGTGCTTCTGACCCATTGCATTGAAATTGTAGTTACCCACAACATTAACTTCCTCCATTGAAGCTTGACACCCATGGGTATGGTGTCCTCTTCCACATATGTCACATGCTGCATGAGGCTCATTACGTGTTGAAGCTAAGGTTAGCTTTCTTATTTCCTTTGCCATGGCATCAAGTTGTACATGCACCGATGTGTTAGTATCAACTTGGTGAACACCAGTTGATTTTTTTACTTCAGCAATCTCCGAGGGCCACTGATTTGCATCTTCAGATAATTCATCTAGAATAGTGACTATCTCCTCTGGAGTCTTCATCATTAACGGACCTCCAGCTGCATTTCTCAATGTTCTGCGTGAGGTTGGTGTCAAACCATCCCAAAAGTCCTGGAGTTTCATCTAGAGTTCAATTCCGCTGTGTTGACACTTTCGCACAATCTCTTTAAACTTCTCACATGCTTCAAACCCAGTCTCAGTCTCACTTAGGCAGAAGTTATGGATTTTTCTTTTAAACTTGCTCATTTTAGCTTATGAGAAATATTTAGCAAGAAACTTTGAGGTCATATCCTCCCATGTTCTAATTTATCCCTGGGGCTAGCTTCGAAACCAGTTTTTTGCATCATATTTCAGAGTAAAGGGGAATGACCTTAAGTATACTGCATCTTGTGATACACCATTATATTGAAAGGTGTTTATGATCTCCTCGAAGTCCATTAGATGATTCTTTGGATCTTCGTTCATCTTTCCTCTAAAGAAACAGTTGTTTTGGAGGGTTTGAAGCAACCCTTTCTTCAGCTCGAAATTATTGGCTGCAACTGGAGGTGGTCTCACACTTGATAAACCTTGGTTGTAGACCGGTCTAGCATAATCACCAAATGGTCTCCCTTGGCCGGGAGCTACGTTTCCGAACTGGTCTTCACCCACAGGCAGATTCTGAGCTATTCTTCGAGCTCTCTCCTCCTCATAAGCAATTTGTGCATCTCTGAGTGCTGCTTCTTCAGCATCTCTTGCAGCTTTCTCTCTGAGTTAGGTTGCCTCTCTCGCATCCAAATCAACATTATCATCATCTCCCGCCATCTTTTCTTCGGTTGAGGATTGCCCAACCGCTTCTATATTCTCGGAGAGATTTCTTTCCTTCTACAACCGTCGCAGATATTTCTCGGTTTGTAGTTCGTATGGTTGCAATTCCTTCCCAGAAGGTCAGGTCATGCACCAATCTAACCTGTAGCCTGCGCACAGTCAAAGAACACCCAAACGTAAAAAGAGAAAAATAAAAATAAAGATTCCTGAATTAGCACTACAAACTATTTCAAACACTATTGATTGTCAATTCCTGGCAACGACACCAAAATTTGACGAGCTAAAAACACAACACAAAATTATGCTCGCTAGTAGAATATAGTATAGAAAATATCGTATCTATAGGGATTGGAGTTAAACAGTATTTTCGTAGTTTACAGCTTTATTGCTATCCAAGATGATGACAATTTGGATTTGTGTGAATTAAAACTAAAATTAACTAAAATTCTAAACTATTGGCAAATGACAATCGCAACAAGAGTAAGCAAAGAAGATATCAATGGGAGAAAATAGGGGTTGATTGGATAGGTTTAAGATACTTGTTTGGGAATTAACTCTAGTCGATTCACTTCTAAGGTTCAAGTGAGTCTCTCAAATTCACTCAATTATTAGTTCAACATTTAGTAGAAACTCCTCTCTATTAAGTCTCAACCTCACAATATAAACTAAGTTAAGCTCAATGACGATATACAAGAATTCGTAGTGGATTAGTCTTTAGGAGAACCTCTTTCGATTATCCTCCTAACTGGGTCTAAACAATAATTCAACTAGCCTCTTTCGATTACTAAGAAGAATCAACGAATTCAACCAATAAGATAATGAAAATACATCACAAGTTATGCCTCTTTCGATTACATAAACATATGAATATATATGCAACAATAAAAACACCCAAAACGATTCAATACATAAAACTAGAGTTAATATCCACAAACAATTCTCAAAACATCAAATCCATCAATCCCTAAGGAAGAATTACTCCATGGATATGGAGAAATTAATCATAATTAAGTTTAAGTGAAAGGAAAACATAAAACATCCAAATCCTCGTCTTGAGTGAGGATAAATGGTGAAATCATTATGCTCTTGCTCCTCCCTCTTCTCCTTAGTTTTCTTAGGTCTAAATTATGTCAAAAGTCCTCAAAATACCATTTTTTATGTATATATACCAAGTAAGATCGGGCATAAAAAAATATACCATCTTCTACGCGAAAGGGAAACTTTTTCGTAGTTGGACGTGCGCGGCCGCGCACCTGGAAGTGTGCCCGCGCACTTTTCACACTGTTCTGCCCCATATGCGCGGTCAGTGTGCGGCCGCATACTTTTCACCCTATTCTGTTGGGAGCTGGAAAGAACGTAAAACATTAACGGTGTAACCCTTTGAATTAGCTTTCCAACAATATATTGTGGATCCCAAAAGGAATTCCGCGCGAAATGTTAAGTGCATTTTACTAGACACTGCGCAATATGCCTGCTAGATTCTTTGTTTCATTTCACTATCATTCGTTGATCCCTGAACACGATCCCGGCTTAATTCCTTGGATTTTTACTCATACTTCAAAGCTCCAAATCACTTGAATTCATTCCGTAATATCTACATAGCTCGGAATCACTCTTACAAGGCATAAAATACACAATTAGTGTAAAACACTAGCGATTAAAGCTCAAACTCAATTAAAGTGCAGTAAATTAGAATGTAATAATTGACTAAAATATGAGATTATAGCCTACCATCACACGTGAGTTATCCGTGTAATTTATAGTGCTTGGGCTGAAGGAGTCCCTCCGGAGTCTGTACACACCCCCAGTGAGTGCAGGTACCTACCGAGTGCGAGAGCCGAGCCATTGGGAGGATTGAGTGAATGTGAGGACTTAGTGACTAAGAGGACTGAGTGAATTGATACTATAAGAGTATGCACATGATTTTATCACTGAGTTGCATCGCATTGACATGCACACTTGACATACAAGCATAGAGATACATTTTTCTCATGTTGTATGATATTGCGTCATTCATGACTTCACATACTCATTAACATGTAGGCATAAAGATGTATTTTCCTCAGGCAATTGGGAAAAATTATAGTTTTACAAAACGTACTCATAGTTTGGTGATTTCGATAAAAGATTTGGGTTTTAGTTGATATACTTGAAAAGCAGGCCTATTTTTCTGGAACTGTGAATGAGCTGAGCATTTTATCTCTGAGCTACTTCTTTTATTACTTCCATTATGTTGTTATGAACTGTTGTTGGCTATTAGTGTTAGACCTCGACTTGTGTTCCAGCCCGTCACTACTTTCAACCTAAGGTTAGGTTTGTTACTTAGTGAGTATAAGGAGTCAGTTGTACTCATACTACACTTCGGCATCTTATGTGCAGCTATTGGATGCTGATGTTGTTATGATCGACAGGAGCTGGATTTAAAGATGTACCTGTGTTTCGGTTGTAGCTGCCTCTTGTTCATGGTAGCCTTATATTTATAAAAATCTGTTTATGTACATTTCGAATAGATGATGTATTTATTTCATACCAGCTTTGTAAATTCAAATCTTAGAAGCGCATGATTTGTACTATCAGTCATTAGGGAGTGTATTAGATTCAGTTAATTATCAATTGAATTGGATTGTTGTTATTTGGATTACCTAGCGGGTGAGGTTAGGTGTCATCACAGCTAGTTGAATTTTTGGTCGTGACAAGTTGGTATCAGATCTCTAGGTTCATAGGTTCTACAAGTCATGAGCAAGTGTCTAGTAGAGTCTTGCGGATCAGTATGATGATATCCATACTTATCTTCGAGATACTACAGAGCGTTTAGGATAATCTCCCATCTTTCTTTCCTTATCGTGCATAATTAATTCAGCTTGAAACATAAATCTTTGAATTTCTTCCACGCATTCGTGTGAGCATGTGAGCGCTCGGTATCATATGTGTATCGCTAGCTTTTGATTCCATGAAAAAGGTTCGAGATGTGTATTCTGTGTTTTGGTGATGGGCCAGTCTGGAGGACTTGAGGCAAGGTTTAGACCGCAGCTTAGGCTCGATAGCTTATGTTGTGTGAACTTATACATTTGGATTCATATGTCCAGCAGTGTCCCTATGAGTGGAATTTGTGGCTCGATGAGAGGTTGAATAGCTATATGATGAGCATGATGTGGCTGCGGAATGTGTTCAAATGGTTTGATTTTACGAGAATAGTTTGCTTGAGATGTAAATAAAAAAGAGAGCCATTAGGTGCTTGGTGTTTGTCTTGATTTGACGTATAGTCTCGAGTATGAATGTGTTGAAGGATCTTTCATGATGTTTAATGGTGGAGCGAAGTAGATTTTCATGTCTTGTTGATAAGTTCGGACTTAGGGAGATTAAGTGATCGCGTAGTAATTGTGGTTGCGAAAGGGTATATCAAGATGACAATTTTAGGCAAACCATGTAGATTATCTCATGCGGAGTAATGTACGGAGGTGTGCTTCTTATAATGTTGAGCGGAGAGTTTCTTTTCTACCAGCGGGGTGTATGCGTTGAGATATGAATTTGAATCTGGTTGAGAAAGTTGACTTGATTGTCAAGAGAATAAATGCTAGCTTAGCGGATGGTTAAGGTATTTTTATGGTTGGTGTTGCATGAGCTTGCGAAAATTTTTTGTTGACCTGACTACGGTATTATGGAAGTAATAGAATATGGATATTGTGAGTTATGGAATATTTTGTTCTATGGCTTTGAGCCAAGTGGGAAAGTCTTCTATCACCGATTTAATTGCACGGTTATGTGTTGTATTGGTTTTGGTCTGAGGCATACTTGTAGATTAGTTATGACTTGCAGAGGTTGAGATGGAGGATGAGTCGAGAAAGGAAATTCCTGGATACGGGTTATATTGCACTTTATGAGTATATAAAAATCATGGAATGAGTTGAGTTATTATTCGTGACGGATGTAGTGTGCACGGTGTATGAATTTGCTCGGTTGTGTTAAGGCATAGTTACTTCTTTGGGGTGTTTTTGTACTAATTGAGCATAGGCAGTTTGGCCCGTTCGGAGTGGTGCAATTGAGATTTGAGCAGAGTGTATGACTCTAGAGAATGTTCTAATGGACTCAAGATTAATACGTAGCAACTGAGAATTTTTTGCGAATTTATATATGGCTAGAATCTGAGATTTAAGTTGGATGGTGTAGAGACTTGTGGCATTTTTTTTATCATTATGGATTTTATATTTCGGTATCAGAAAGGTGAAGGAAACGACTTTAGACTCAAATAAGCTATTTTCAGAGTAGATGTTTCAGTTGTGGTATTTATTGGGGGTAGTTATGATGTGGTGAGACTTTTTAGATGTTTTGGTGGCAATATTCTTGGGTTTGGTGACCTGAGTGTCTTGGTCGAGTTAGAAGAAGTCAGTTCTAATAGCTTGGTTATAATGTGCATATGGGTTTTGAAGAATTCTTCATGGTTTCTACCACGACTTGAGACGTATATTTTCTACAACGTGAGGAACATGTTGTGTATTGTGATTTCCACCAGGTATGTATTCTGCTAATGACTTAGAGTATTAATGAGGTTTTCATATTTTCATAGGATGGCCTAATAGATACGGTACTTTGTGTGAGATTTGGGATTTGCATGTGCAAGTATACGATTCAGATTCAAAAGGAAAGTCATGAGTTTATGGAGCACAGACGATTTTAGATATTGGCACTAGTGGTATTACCGGAGAAGAGTATATGTTCAGAAGGTGCACTGTATTTTGAATTACGGATGTTTCGTTGGTATTGCGATACTCGCCTGGTTGATCAACTACCGATATTCAGATTTTTGCTATGTGGCACAGGAGAATTATAGAAGTATTTCTCGTGGGATGATCGTGCATGAAATATATGTTAGTCATTCGAATGCTAGAGTTGGGATCGGTTATGATGATTCATCTGTCCTATGAATTTGGAGACAGGGAGTTCTCAGAAGCATATTGTTTCAGGGTTGCGACCTGTTTAAGGTGAGTATTTTATTTAAACACAGTAGAGGCACTAGTTGCGTTAATTATTTGTGATAGCTACGCGCTATGAGTGTGCATATATGTGAGGTTTGAGCCCATGTGCGGGCATCAAGGCAAGTATTCATACTCGGAAGAATGCTTAGGCTATGATATACCTAGAGTTGACTGTTAAGCATAAAGTTATAACGTTTCTCGTATTCGTACCTTTGTGGAGAAGTATCTGGGCTATACTTGAGGTTACAAAGAGGCTAATTCCCTGAGCAAACTTGGTAGTTACTATTTCTACGATAACCTGCCAATTTGAGTTGTGATAGAACACTTTGCACATGCCTACACTATGGCGTGTTATTTATACCAGTCCAGGAGCATGAAAATCTTATTTCATTATCATATACATGTGTACTTGTTAAATTACTCTTGTATGATATGCTTGGACTGGAGGCCTGTGATCATGCAGGCGATCTATATTATTAGCACGTGAGTTATCTGTGCGGATCTACATATTGGTATCATTGACACGTGAGTTGTCTGTGTCCCATGTGAGTTGTCCGTGCAGTGTGTGAGAATTTTATTTCTTTGATAATTTATCTGATTTCATTGTTTTTCTTCCTCTACGATAAAAATTAGTTGAGCAGCGTATTTGAGGAATTGTGCACATACGCCTACGGTTATCCTCTTCACAAAATTTGAGGTGGTGCTAGCTGAACTTGCGAAACGGTTCTCTTCTTTGAGACATTTTCCATTTTCGGGTGCACGAATTGCTTGAGATATATTGGTGTGGCGTTTATGTGGAATAGTTATGTTTGATAATATAAGGCCAGTAGACCTAGAATGTGTACTATCGGATTTGATTACGGTATATTTGGGAGGATGATATCGAAAGTCGGCTTAGAAAGTGATTATGGTTCTGGTTGGAGTGAGAGAGCTCCATGACTAGTTGATCTGATAAGTGGTTTTGAGATTCCACGTGTTTCTTTCATTATTAGCTGTGTACGAAGGTTTTGGGGACGAGGTTTCGTTTGATATGGGGTTTAATACTAGTACATAGTAGGTTTTTAGTAGTTATTGTGATCGGAAATGGTGATGCGAGTATGAAAGTTGTGTAGTATGTTATGTGATTATATGTGGGGTTATGGTAATGGCTTGATATAGCTTGTTCAGACTTATACAGTGTGTAGATGTGAGATTCAGGTCTTGTAAGAAATTCTAAATGTTGGAAATTGGGTTCTAAGTTCTACAGACTAAGGTTAAAGTAATGATCTTCAATTATGTTGTGTTTTCAGGCCTATATGGAATAGGGTGGCATGGGATCACCCCCGGGTATGTGCGTGGTAAGGTGGAATAGTGATTTGAAGGTTTAGGAACAACTCTTGGCACGTTCGAGGACGAACGTATATTTAAGTTGGGGAGAATGTAACGACCCGACTTGTCGTTTTGAAAAGCTATGCTCCTTTAGACAATTTGAAGTCTTGAGCAGCTTCGTAGAGTGTATTATGACTTGTATGAATTATCGGCTTTAGTTTTTGGATGATTTGGGATTTAATTGAAAGAGCAATCCTTGTTTAGAAGCTTAAATGAAAAGAGTTGACCGAAGTTTGACTTTTGTGAAAACGACTCCGGAATAGAGTTTTGATGGTTCTAATAGCTTCGTATGGTGATTTTGGACTTAGGAGTGTGTCCGGGTATTTCTTTTGAATTTTGTAGTTAAATTTGGCTTGAAATGGCGAAAATAGAAAATTGAAAGATTTGAAGTTTGACCGGGAGTTGACTTTTTTATATCGGGGTTGGAATACGATTCTGGAAATTTGAATAGGTTCGTTATGTGATTTATGACTTGTGTGCAAAATTTGAAGTCAATCAGACTTGATTTGATAGGTTTCGGCATTGAATGTAGAAGTTGAAAATTCTTAGTTTCATTAAGTTTGAATTGGGGTATGATTCGAGGTTTTAGCGTTGTTTGATATGATTTTAGGCCTCGACTAGGTTCGTATGATATTTTAGGTCTTGTTGGTATATTTGGTTGAGGTCCCGAGGGCCTCGTGTAGATTTCGGATGGTTAACGAAATTTAATTTGGATATTTCTAGAATGTTTCGACATCGTTTTTCAAGCATAAGTGGTATCACCTTAATACAATGAGCTCCAAATTCATATTTGATTGAAGCAATAGATTCGTATTGAAATAACGGAGCCATAGCAAAAATAATCGTCGAATTCGGACATCGTTTGAGAGAGTTATGCCCATTTTCGGACAAAATAGAAAACATTTCCCATCGCCAGCGCCCAAGGTAGTGTGAGGCGTTGGGAATTTTGATGTTCTGGAAACTGGGCCACAGGTAGTGCCCCACGTCACCTGTGGCGCTCGAACATTAAATCGCGATAAACGGGAGGTTTTGCCAATTTTCACAAAAATAGAGATGGGGAGCTCGGTTTGGGAGATTTTCAGAGGCAAATTTCACCACACACACTTGGGGTAAGTGTTCTTGACTCCCTGGTGATTATATTCCATGAATTAATCTTTATTTTCAGCATTAGATTATTGATTTTTCAATAGAAATTGGAGGAATTTTCTACATTTCCATAAAATAAATTTTCGAGATTGGAACATCGATTCGGAGTCAGATTTGAGTAAAATTATTATGGTTGGACTCGTAATTAACTGGGTAGTCGTATTTTGTGAGTTTCGTCGGATTCCGAAACATGGGCCCCACTGTCAATTTTTCGAGCGGAGTTGAGAATTTTTATAAATTGTTAAATTGTAAGCATTAGAGTGTATTTTGATTAATTTGCACGTTGTTTGACTAGTTTTGAATCGTTTGGCTTGGAATTGAGGAGATAGGAAGGTATTCGAAGGTTGATACGCACATAGTAGAATTTTTGGAGCATTGTTTATCTTGCTCGGTATTGGATTCGACTTGATCGAGGTAAGTAATTCTTCTAAACTTGGAGCTGAGGGTATGAACCCTGAATATACGTGTTATGTGATTTATTTGGAGGTGACGCACATGCTAGGTGACGGGCATGTGGGTGTGCACCATAGAAAATGTGACGTAACTGATTCCGGAAAATTGTGTAGACAAATAATCTTGGCATTTTTCATGTACTTTCATGTGTTAGAGAAATAGAGCTAAAAATCATGCTGAGGCTATATGCCAATATTATTGAGACCCACTGAGGTCGTATTGCTGTTGAATTATTTTTTAAAATTGTAATTTCATACTCAGTCATGTTCATTCATTTCATATCATAACTCAGTCTCTATTGCTATATATTGACACATCATATCATCATTTTTGGGCTAGTTTCATGGTATTGTTGGCCCGAGAGACTGGAGAGATTGATGACTGAGTGAGGCCGAGGGCCTGATTGTGAGGTTATGGATACTATGGCACGTGAGTTTTTCGTGCAGCACATGAGTTGTCCATGTGGATCTAGATATTTATATTATGGAACGTGTGTTATCCATGCAACACGTGAGTTGTCCGTGTGGATCCAGATATTTATATTATGTCACGTGAGTTGTCTGTACGGATCCAAATATTTATATTATAGAACGTGAGTTGTCCGTACAGCACGTGAGTTGTCCGTGCAGTTTATAGCGCTTGGGCTGAAGGAGAGCCTCCGGAGTCTGTACACACCCCAGTGAGTGCAGGTACCTACCGAGTGCGAGTGTCGAGCGACTGGGAGGATTGAGTGACTGTGAGGACTGAGTGACTGGGAGGACTGAGTGAATTGATACTATGAGAGTATGCACATGTTTTTATCACTGAGTTTCATCGCATTGACATGCACACTTGACATATAGGCATAAAGATGCATTTTTCTCATGTTGTACGATATTGCGTCATTCATGACTTCACATACTCATTGGCATGTAGGCATAGAGATGTATTTTTCTCATGACATTTGTAAATGAAATATCCTATCTGTTGTTGAAAAGGTTTTAGAAAAAATCACGGTTTTACAAAACATACTCATATTTTGGTGATTTCTATAAAAGATTTGGGTTTTCGCTAAAATACTTGAAAAGCAGGCCTATTTTTCTGGAACTGTGAACGAGCTTAGCATTTTATCTCTGAGCTACTTCTTTTATTACTTTCATTATGTTGTTATGAACTGTTGTTGGCTATTGGTGTTGGACCCCGTCCTGTGTTCTAGCTCGTCACTACTGGTATAACATAGTTGCCACGAAGACACTTTTTTTTTCTCTTTCTGTTTTTGAGGTCTGATCTGAAGGTAAACTCTAGACACATCGCACATGCTATTGATGGATTTTGGATTGAAGGAGTCAGAGTCTTCCCTGCATGCCTAACATCCACTTCTTCTGGTCGAGTGCCTTACGACGCCTTTAACGATGAGAGAAGGAGATACCGTAGAGAATAACTCAAGGGCATTGGCTACTCCATCAACTCAATTTTGTTGCGTAAGTGAGGAAGCCAGTCATCATAGTCTAAACTTTAAATCTTTTGTAGGCTCATCTCGTCGATTGGCATTCCAATCCTGGTCATTCATAGATAGTCGGTGCTTTTAGTCATAGGCTATCGCGCTTCTGGAGGTATTCACATTTGGCATATGCCTGCTCTGACCGAGATCTTTGGGGATGATTCCGTACTACAGTTCAGTGGAGGAACTTTAGGACATCCTTGGGGTAATGCGCCAGGTGTCGTAGCTAATCAAGTAGCAAGGCTAAGTTTGTTACTTATTAAGTACATGGGGTCGGTTGTACTCATACTACGCTTTTGCACCTTGCATGCAGATATTGGATTCTGATGTTGTTGTGATCGACAGGAGCTGGATTTGAAGACGTATCTGCATTCCGATTGTAGCTGCCTCTTGTTCATGGTAGCCTTAGATTTATAAAAATCTATTTATGTACGTTTTGAATAGATGATGTATTTATTTTATACCAACTTTGTAAATTCTAATCTTAGAAGCTCATGATTTGTACTACCAGTCCTTGGAGAGTGTATTAGAGTTAGTTAATTATCAATTGAATCGGATTATTATTTTTTGGCTTACCTAGCGGGTGAAGTTAGGTGCCATCACGACTAGTTAAATTTTTGGTCGTGACATCGGGTCATCACAAATTACTTGGTGTACCTCTACAAGTAAAATTGGCTATTCAAATCCCACTCTAGACGGTCTTATTTTCGGCACGAAGTATAGATATATAAGTGATAATCACTAAAATTTCAAAAAAAAAAAATTAATTTAGAACCTATAATTTCAAAAGTGTATTCATGATAAGATAGTGTATTTAAATCCGTCAAATATAAATTCAAAATTCAACTCTTCATAACAGAGCATCCATCCGTTTGAGATCTTTGATCCGTCAATGAATTGAGTCCAGAACTAAAATATTAGATTTTTGGACTCAAAGTACCAAATTAGGTAAAATAAATAACTGATTACCTTTTTATATATAGCGCATGAAATTCATGCGCTATTCCTTAACGCATTTGTCCATTAAGGTATAGCGCATCAATTTCATGCGCTATACCTGATTTGGAGCCCACCCCTCCCCCGAAATCTTGTCCCGTGATTATTTTAGCGATCTAATACTCGATCCAAGGTGTCGTCATGTAGTGGAACCCTTTTATTGCCCGGTTCAGTGGTCATATCTTTATTCTTTCTCCATTCAAAAACTCAAAAAATATGTATTTCGAATCACTTTTGTATTATATCTCATGTATATAATTGAGTAGTTAAGTCGTTTTTACTGTATTGTATACTTTTTGTGATTGTTTTTTGAATTTTTTTATTTTTTATCTGGATTACTTTATTTATGTGCAAAAAATTATGAAAATTGTATATTGTTCCTTTGTTGAATAATTAGTGTTATATGTTTACTGTTTTTATAGTTGTACATACAATAATATGTGACTTTAGTTATATTTAGTGCCCTTTAATGTTATGTAGTGCATTTGAGTGTTATGTAGTACCCTTTAGCTTAATAAAACTGGTAATAAATTTTAATTTATGTTAGTTGATTAAATTATGGCCATTTAGATTAGTGTGACATTAGTGCTCTTTAGGATTCTTTAGTGTAGAATAAAAACTACGTGTCCCCATTAACTAACCCGGTTAGAGTACTCAATTATATATGGATCAAATTTTAATAAATTATTAAGTGTATAGTAAATATATTATTAGATAACAATCAAAAATTAGATATGAATCATAGAATAATTAGTTGGCAGTACAAAAGAGACTACTGAATTTTTGTGTAAAATATAAAAATTAACATACAAATCGTTATGAATGAAATAAATACTTAATTATAAAATTTTAAAAAAAATATAAAATAGTTAAGCTAATTAAGTATTTAGTATTATTCTAATCAGGAATAATATTGTTAAACAATTGACAGTAAATAAAAGAGATTGTGTCGTTTTTATTTGTTTAACAGTATTCAATTAAGACATAAATCGTTATGAACGCAAAAAAAACTTTAATAGTACTTTTTATATGAATAATTATTCAAAATATCGAGATTAGCTTAGAAAATTAAATATTTAAATTTTTTATAACCTAAAAACATCTGAAAAAAGTTGACAGTTTAAACAAAATCCTACCGAATTTTAGTCGAAAAATCTAAGAAACTAATGTATAAATAAATAATTTATTCATAAACCTAAGTAATAATATAGAAAATATATAGATTAAATATTAATATAAAAAATATCTCAATATATTTAAAGATGTTAAACGATTAAAGAGAAATGTTTTAATTAATATTATTCAATATACAGACATCGTCATGGATCCTCCGTCGGTGCATCCTGGACCAGATGTTCTAGAGCTACGGTTGCTCCACGGTGGCCGTAGATCTTCACGCATATGGGATGGACAGTGTCACGACTCAAAAATCCACTATAGGTCGTGATGGCACCTAACACCGCCATCAGGCGAGTCCCGAACCAAAGTGTGGTTCTTTTGGACACAAGAGACCGAAATAGGTGGAAAAATAAATTGGTAACTTTTCTATATATAGTGCCCTTTTAAAGAGCGTTATGCTTTAACGTTAGTTTTGTCTTTGTATTTTAATGCATAGCGCTCTAAACAAAAGCGCTATATCTGTTTGCATTTTCAGTAAGACCTGCTATGTGCCCTCTCCCCCCCCCCCATTGATGGCACTAATTTTCATTTTTGGTTTTTTTAATTTATTTTTTTCACTATGGCTACCCAATTCTATTTTTTTTAATTCATTTTTACCATGCCCCTACTTATGAGGAAATAATATTCCTTTTATTTCAAGTTGTATTGGAGATTTATTTCTTTTTAGTTTTCAAAACCTTTTTATACGAGTTATCCCTCTTTTAAATTCAAATTTTAAAAATATAATCAACTTTGAAAGATTTGAATTTTAGAAATCTCACCCACAACAGGTTTAAATTATAATCTAAAAAGAGCTTCATCTTTCTATTTTTGAAATTATTTAATCTTATATTCCATCTACTATCAATGACATACATTGTTGGACTTTTTTTTTAACATAAAATGAAAAGATACGTAAAACTCTTTTTTTATTGTGGAAGTACTACTTTAGACTTAAAGTGACATTTTTGTTATCTCTTTTATAGTTTTTTTTTTTATAAAAGTCTAATATGATGTGATCCGTTTAAGCGATACGGTTAATCTGATAAAATGAACTAAAAAGATAATCTTTTGAGGGACAGAGAGTATTTTAAGATTTTTTTATTAAAAGATATATTATCCTCGACAGTTGGAGTGTTTATAAAATCAAACCAATTAAGTCAATTTATTAAATATATAAAGCAAATCAAAGCAATTGAGTCGATTTTCATCGATTCGCTTTTTGTCGGTTTTATTGGGTTTTCGGTGTTTAACTTTTTTGTTAAATTTTCTTAAAGTATGTTGAATTCATTGTCAAACACATATTCAACCGACTATAATCTAGCATAATACTACCATGCCAATTACTCTTTAAGAAAATCTATTATTTATCAAGATATATTGATGAGAATTTTGAATTAAAAACTAATGAATACTTCATGGATCCAATTAAAGATAAATTATTTTTAATATGAAATATATTCTTGAACTTATCAAAACAAAGACTACAAATCCAACTAGAAAGTAAGAGCAAATATCTAAATTACTATTAAGACAAAGGACTAGATTACAAATCAATTGTACAAACAAATAATATATGTACTGTAAACAAATTTATGATTTACACACACACACACACACACATATATATATATATATATATATATATATATATATATATATATATATATATATATATATATATATATATATTGTACAAAAAATAATATATGTACTGTAAAAGAATTTATGATTTACACAAAAATATACATATATGTGTGTGTGTATAATTATTATTTTTAGATATGTATTTATATAGTCAATTTAGTTTATTTTTCAATTATATTTTACTAAAAAACAAAATCAAATCAAAATTTATCGATATTTATAATTAAAAATCATAACAAAATCAGTTTTCTTCTTTAGTTTGAGTTGATCTTCGGTTTGATTTGATTTTTTCATATTACCTGAACGCCTCAACTCAACAAGGAGGTTAAAATTTTCATGGCACTAGATCTATATTTTAAAAATTACGATAATAATGGAGTAAATTATTCCTACAATGTTCAAATACTACTATGTAATGTTCAAAAAACTACAATTTTCTCATAGGTGGGGGCATGGTAAAAATAAATTAAAAAAAAATAGATTTAGGTAGCCATAGTGTAGAAAATGAATTTAAAAAATCAAAAAAGAAAAAAGAAAAAGAAAATTAGTGCCATCAATGGAGAGAGAGAGAGGGGGGGCACATAGCAGGTCTTACTGAAAATACAAACAGATATAGCACTTTTGTTTAGAGCGCTATGCATTAAAATGCAAATACTGGGTATAGCGCGGTTATTTACCGTGCTATATCTTAACGGACAAAACTGACATTAAAGTATAGCACTCTTTAAAAGGGCGTTATATATAGAAAGGTTACCAATTTTCTTTTTCACCTATTTCGGTCTCTTGTGTCCAAAAGAACCACACTTTGGTTCTGGCAACGATGATTTATCAATTTAATTACTCATTTTATTACTTTCGAAATCATAGATTTTAATAAGGAAGGAGATTACACTTCTAAGTCCACAGGAACGTACAACATTTGTAGTTTATAAAAGAATTTAAAGGCATTAATAATGTACGAAACCATAAGCATCAACTAGTATAACCCCAAAATCTAGTGTCACAAGTGCGTGAGTATTTTCTAAGGAGTATAATAATAATAGAACATCTATCCAGAATGTAAATAAGAGAGGATAAAATGAATAGTACGATGGAGACTCGGTGGACTGCGATGCATAGCCTAGAATGTAGCTCACATAAAGTCTTCTCAATAGGTGCGCCTACATGCCAAGATGATCACCAAATGAACCTGTCAGATCTTGCACATTTAGTGTAGAAGTACAGCAGGAGTACATAAATTAACGTATACCCAGTAAGTATCTAGTCTAACCCCGGAGAAGTAGTAACGAGGGGTCGACATTGACAATTACTAGGGGTCCAACAAAGAAATATAATAAAACAATAAGCAGATGTGAAGCACACATCCATCATGGGGTAAATTTGTAAGTTACCTAATTTTTCAAATATTTTTTTTAAAACAAAATACGCATTTCTCAATCTTGTATTCTACCTCATCAGCTCAGATGTATCAAGTACCAGAAACAAACGGATAAGAAGTACCATGTAAAATGTTGGGCACTGGTGGGAGGATAATCCCGTGAGTGTTCGGACTACCAGCGATATAACACACGATTATGCCGAGGTCGTTCTGCCCGATCCATAATAATGTGTACACTACCGCGGGTCGAGCGGAACGAACCATAGATGTATCTATTATACTGCTGAGGCGTTCGGCCCGCTCCACAAGAAAGGAAGGAAGTTTATCGAATCACGAAATACGTGCTTACAATACAGTACATGTGTGCAAGGTGAATATAATCTTTATCGTTTCTCAATAACTAGCCAACAACTCAAGGTGATAAGGCCCGACCTGGTATACATATATTTATTTCTAAACATTTTCAATTATAAGTTCAATTAATTAAGCGAGCAGGACGAGTTCAAATAATTAAATTATTACATGATAAAGTCCTAAGTCTACCCGGACATAAATATGCTTTAGTTACAAACGGACTCTCGTCACCTCATGCGTACATAACACCCACAACTAGTTGTACATAACAATAAATATCATCTAGGGGATAGTTTTCCCCTCATAAGGTTGGACATGAGACATACTTCGCTCCGAAGCTCCATAACCATCTCGAACTCCACTCTAACTCTCAACTCCAAGTCAAAAGTTCCAAAACTAGTCAAAAAACGTGCAATTCAATTAAAAAATACCCCAATTCTTACAATTTAACAATTTATAAACATTCCTAACTCCGCTCAAAAAGTCAATAAATTCAACCCTAGGGCCTACGTGTACGGATTCCGAACATATTTGAAGATAAACTTTACCCATAACACCACAAACTCAAATATACAATTTATTCCAATTTTCATGTCCAATTTCGTGGTCAAAATCCAAGAATACCAATTTCTAGGTTTTCTACCAAAATCCCAAATTTTTACTCATTTCCATATTGAAATCCACGTATAAACCATGTATTTAACTCACAATGTGAAGAAATCACTTACCCCATAATAGATGATGAAAAATGGCACTACAAAATTGCTCCAAGGTCGGCTCCTATGGAAGAAATGAAGTGGAATTGAGCCAAACCCCCGTTTTAAAACCACACTGCCCAGCCCGTCCTTCGTACCTGCGGCCAAACTGTCGCACATGCGGACAAATCGATCGCAGGTGCGTTTCCCTCTAAGGCCAGGTAAATTCGCATCTGCGGACAAAAATTTTGCTCTTGCGCGACCGCACGTGCGGAGATCGTCCTCTTCTGCTACCCCAGCTGCCCAGCTTGCAATCCGCTTCTTCGGAGCATACGTCGCATATGCGGGCTCGGAGATGCGAAAATATCCTCGCATTAGTGGCCGTCCTAGCTTAGTCCAAATGTCTCTTCTATAACCACAACACGGCACCTACGGGCTCGCACATGCGGCCCTTTCCACGCAGGTGCGATTGCACAAGATCCCAGCTGCCTCAGCACTTCTCCCAAGCCCAAACTCGATCCGTTTTGAATTCGATCCGCACCCGGGACCCCCGAGACCGCGTCCAAACATACTAAAACATCCCAAAACATGATACGGACTTAGTCGAAGCCCCAAACCATGTCAAACAACATCAAAATTATGAATCGGCGATCGAAGCCTTTCTTTAAACTTTCAAACTTAGCCGAACGCGTTCAAATCACACTTATACATTCCGGAAGGACGCCAAACTTTATGCACAAGTCATAAATCACAATACGAACCTATTCCAAGGCTCGGAATCTCAAACGATTATCGATAACACCAAAGCCTACTTCAAACCAAACTTAGGAAATTCTTAAAGCTTCGAAATCCTAACTTTCTAAAATAAGCGCTGAAATGCTCCCGGACCACCCGATACTCAACCCAAACATACACCCACGTCCGAAATCATCATACAAACATATTGGAACCTTCAAATCCCTATTCCGAGGTCGTTTACGCGAAAGTCAAACCTTATTCAATTCTTCCAACTTAAAGCTTCCGAAATTAGAATTTTCCATCCGAATTAACTCTGAACTTTCTGAAATTCAATTCCAACCACATGTACAAGTCATAAACCATGAAGTGAAGCTACTCAAGGCCTCAAACTACTGAATGACGTGCTAGATCTCAAAATGACCGGTCGGGTTGTTATATTCTCCCCCACATAAAAATATGCCCATCCTCGAACGTGCCAAGAACTGCTCCAGAGTTGTCCAAAATCATTATTTAACACCTTGGGCACCTGCCCGTTCCACCACAGCCCAGTCGAACATATTAGCTCGAGTTAGGCTGAAGATCCTCCCTTTTATTTAGTCAATAAGCCTTTGAACCAAATTCCAACCTACAAATTTCTCTAGAAGACCTGGTTCTAACATATGATCACCGTATCAGTGAAATAATACCATGTACCACATAAGTTGGTTGCCCATAATAACATCCTCTGACTACAATAGCTGGAATTTCACGAATCTGATGCCTGCAATATGCCTCATGACGCATATAAGTCCTGTTCCAACTCTCGAAATACTGCCACGACGGCATAGGTGTGTAGAAATTAATAACCACCTGCCGAATCAACAAATCATAGAGTCTCTCCTCCTAACAAGGGCCATTACCTCATTCTAAACTGAATAACTATATTTGCTTTATAATATACCCTACATAACTCCAATCGCACTGATCCCAGGTCCAATAATCTCATCTCACCCAGTACAGGCTGCTCAGGCAATAAGCCATCTCAGACACTGCCAAAAATCTGATACGACGCCCACAATGTGCCAACAAGCTACAAACTCGAATGTGATACATAAGGAAAGACGAACTCTCAAAAAGGACTACCTAGCCCGCGTAACAAATAAAACGGCCGAATAGATGATGTGAACCTACCTCTAGGATGAAAAGCAAGGCACACAAAATAAGTGTAAGGAACTAGGCTCAACATCTCGTTGTTGCGGCGTGCAACCCGATCCAATATGACACTATTGCGGCATGAAATCCGATCTAAACATGACAATGTTGCGGTGTGCAACCCAATCCAAACATGACAATATTGCGGCATGAACCCGATCCAAACATGACAATATTACGGCGTGTAACCCGATCCACACAACAAGTACGTGGCGGCGTGCCACCCGATCTAAACAATATACCCGTGGTGGTGTGCCACCCGATCCGCACATAACAATCAAGATGAAAAGACACATCAAGTCGTAACACTCTACTTACGAAATGCCCAAATATCGACCACAAGCACACAAAGTGCATAATACAGATATTGGAGAGACGAATAGCGCCATACGCTACGAAACCCAAGCACAACTAAGGTGTGATATATGACCTGCATCTCGAGAGCCATCTTGCTCACATAACACCACAAGCTACACGGGACCTCAATACTTGTGCGAATAATCAAGCCGTCTCACAACCTACATGGCACAATAGAGATTGCACAGGATAGATGACGACGGTAATAACATCCAATGCCCGACGACCCCTCCGTAAGCAATGCTATGACTAATGAACACCTTCGACCTGACGTAGAGCACACATTCACATTATACCCGCCAACAGACCTCAAACCGATTCTGGTCATACCATATTGGGCCAATAACCTTCTAAGGATCCACAATGGCCCTATTCAAGACACCCACGAGCATCTGTCCACTCCGGACCAGACTCCCACAGTTCACAACCAAAGGAATAGAGCGCCTTCCAGGCATAAACTCTAACATTAACGATATTACCAAAAATCCCTATACTTGGTTTCAATCTTTAGCAATCAAGTGACTAACATGCCACACTTATACAAATCTCCCTGTGGTGTACGTTCCCACAACCTTCCTCCCAGGTAGCAAAGTCCGCACATCCATACCACCAACCGTTCTAATTCTGTAAAACAAATAGAGAATCCGCAATCAATACACAAAGCCTCTTACACTGAATCCCTGCTCATCCGAGCTTGTGACATTCTTGTCAACACCGAACCTCAACCTTGATCCTCAACTTTCAAATTCCCATGCCTCTCACTATACCTATCATGACACTACATGAAAATACAAGAATTCATCATAACCCCTGAACTACCAGTAGAATAAACACTTCATTTGTTAGAAACCTTTCCCATAGCTCATTTTAGAAGAGCTAATGCAACACGCAACTGAATTCCCAAACCGCAGAAAACACAAACCTCAAGTCGCGATCTAAACCGTCGTGACTCCTCCTGAATCTATTTACACCACAAGGACACTTGAATCAAATATCTCCCAATTCAATCAAGTTGTGGTGGTTGCCAAGCCCGCGCATACAACCACAAACCACATGTACAACTTCACACGCTGAAGGACCTGCTCATTGCCACAATCATGCTGATTTAACCATTACTAACCGACTCAACTTCTTCTAATTTAAATTCGACTTTCCTTAGAAATAATAGTAGCTCAATTTAAAAAATGTAACTAACCAAATCAGCACTCATCCTGAGTGACCCACATCACGAGACAACATCATCTCAATACTCATGAGCCACCTCATACTCTCTTTATGTGCATAATAGCATCTCCAACTGGTACAACCATTCTGCAAGACCTTTCGCGAATCCGCAACTATTTCTTCCTTTGCTCCAATACTGCACCGCATACCCGGTGATAGCATAGAACATTCTAAGTCCTATTCGTAATCCACTACGAAAACTCAATCCTTAACCATACAACGGACTCGAAATCCTTAAGTACTGCACTTTAATTCTTGAACCTACTAGGACCGTTATTGAGAGTCACCCACTCTGACCTAGTTTTGAATATAACCAAACTCCAATGCTCCGCTAGCACATGAACACCCTCTAAAAAAGCAATCGGCTGAATTATTTTCCTTGTACATCACATCCACAAGAAGCATAAACCCTGAATCTTCCCAAAAACCTAAACATGAATTGATAAAGCCAAATATAAAACACATCCATCAAGTTCTTTGCCCGAATTACCCCTGATATTTTTATTTTCTTAGTCATAATAACCCATTAATGCACCGATTACCAGAAACAGCACCAGTGGACAACCATGCAATCCAATCGTAGACAGTGGGGCTCCCCCCCTTAGCTTTAAGCTACAATTATATAAACCTAGAACCCACAAAGATTTTTCCTTCTAAATTACCATGATCTCGCACCGTCAACCCGCCAAATTTCTTGTAGTTTCTTATTAATATTTTCATGAACATTCTGAATTATCAGCCATAATCATATACTTGACTTTTTGCTTCATAGTAAGTAGAACTCTTCATAGAAACTTCATTAAAATCACACAATCGCTGGCCTGTCCACAGGAGATAGCCCAACTGTGGAATTCCATACTGGCATCTCCCAACGACGCTGCACTGGGTAAAATTACCACAAAATCAGTAAACCCTCCTGAGCCTGTGCTCATCCACCAGTTGTACAAGTCCGTTCATTCTCCATTGACATCAACTAAAAGTCCGACAATATATTCCAAACTCTAAATCATTTTGCACCCCGACAATAATCAAGTTTCCACATCTCTCTTCATTTCAATCAAACTCCTTTCTGCCATATTCAATGTTCCTCAGTACAGTAGCCACCATCCCAATAAAATCTGTAGACCTAGTCACTTTTCCATAATGATTCCCAAACCGCTCTAAACTTTCTCAAGGCACGTAGTTATCCTACCACAGAATTCATATGCTAATCTACCACTCTTACTTCAGTTAAACCATCTTCTTTAAGCAACTTCTCAACCTCTATTTTTCATACTTGACCTGCTAGTAATTCAACCACCGCGAGACATCTCCCGCAGTTCCCTTCTTCATACTTCACTGCCCAAATGTTGCCCCAAATCTAATCCATACCTGTATCACCTGAACTAATGAATTACTACCAACTCTAAACCTCCTAGAATATCATCTTTCTTGAGCCATCAGCTTTCGAAGCACCGGTTCGATTCTGAAATCACTACACACCACCATCTCTGACAACCACTTCTTAGACATTATTTTACCATACTCTGCCCCGAAGGCAAATCGAAAAAGACCACAACACTAGCAAACCTTAGTGCATTTAAACAAGGACGACGATACCACATCACGAATGAGAATTCCACCACGTTCGAACATATCAAGCCTCGTTACTTCATCAACCAAGGCCTGAACATCCATAGTCCGATTACCTTTCCTTCACTGGAATTAAATGCCAAACTTCTAAATCATGCACCGAGAAATCCTTCTTTCGGTCATTCGCTGCCTTGACACATAAACGAGCACTCCACCATTGCATCAATACTGTGTGATAACAACGCACGAACATCATAGCAACTTGTTCATAGCCTTAAAACCATCGATAATACAGCTATTGAGATGAAATGACAGAACATCCTTCCGCAAGGCGATAATAATAGCATGCCCGAACACGCAGGGAAAAACATCATGCACCACATCTGCAGTACCACTATAACTTCTCGATGCCCAATTGATAAGAAGCGCCCCAAGTCGCGTACGATTGAGTAGGAAGGAACTAAAGGCACAAGCCTCAGTGGAATCAAATCACACGATGAGGAATCAAGAAGGGAAGTGCCACTAACAGCCCCATAGCCTCTCGAAGATAAGTACAGACATCTCTGTACCGATCCGCAAAACTCTACTATACTTGCTCATGACTCGTGAGACCTAAGTGAACCTAATGCTCTGATACTAAGCTATCACAACCTAAAAATCCACTATAGGTCATGATGGTACCTAACGCCATCGTCAAGTAAGACAACAATGATTTATCAATTTAATTACTCATTTTATTACTTCAGAAACCATAGCTTTTAATAAGGAAGGAGATTTACACTTCTAAGTCCACGTAAACGTACAACATTTGTAGTTTATAAAAGCATTTAAAGGCGTTAATAATGTATGAAATCATAAGCATTAACTAGTATAACCCCAAAACTTGGTGTCACAAATGCATGAACATTTTTTAAGGAGTATAAGACATGATAAAATGAATAGTACGATGGAGACTCGGTGGACTGCGATGTATATCCTAGAATCTAGCTCGCATAGAGTCTCCTTAACAAGTGGGCCTACACGCCAAGATAATCACCCAATGAACCTGTCAGATCTTACACATTGAGTACATCAATCAACATGTACCAAGTAAGTATCTAGCCTAACCTCGTAGAAGTAGTAACGAGGGGTCGACATCGACACTTACTAGAGGTCCAACAAAGCAATATAATAAAACAATAAGCAGATGTGAAGCACACAACCATCATGGGGTAAATCTGTAAGTTACCTAATCTTCCAAATATTTTTTTTAAAAATAAGCATTTCTCAATCTTGTATTCTACCTCATCAGCTCAGATGTATCAAGTACCAGAAACAAACGGATAAGAAGTACCATGTAAAATACCGGGCTTCGGTGAGAGGATATTCTCGTGAGCGTTCAGACTACCAGCGATATAACGCACGATTATGCCGAGGTCGTTCGGCCTGATCCAGAATAATGTGTACACTGCCGAGGGTCGAGCGGCATGAACCATAGATGCATCTACTATATTGCCGAGGCGTTCGGCCCGCTCCACAAGAAAGGAAGGAAGTTTATCGAATCATGAAACACGTGCTTACAAACAGTACATGTGTGCAAGGTGAATATAATCTTTACCGTTTCTCAATAACTAGCCAACAACTCAAGGTGATAAGGCCCGACCTGGTATACATATATTTATTTCTAAATAAATTTCAATTATAAGTTCAATTAATTAAGCGAGCACTACGAGTTCAAATAATTTAATTATTACATGATAAAGTCCTAAGTCTACCCGGACATAAACATGCTTTAGCTACGTACGGACTCTCGTCACCTCGTGCGTACATAACACCCAAAACTAGTTGCACATAACAATAAATATCACCTAAGGGGTAGTTTCCCCCTCACACGGTTAGACAGGAGACTTACCTCGCTTTGAAGTTCCATAATCGGCTCCAATGCAACTCTATCTCTCAAATCCAAGCCAAACATTCGGAAACTAGTCAAACAACGTGCAATTCAATCAAAATATACCCAATGCTTACAATTTAACAATTTATAAAAATTTCCAACTCCACTCAAAAAGTCAATAAATTCAACCTTAGGGCCCACGTGCCCGGATTCCAAAAATGTTTGAAGATAAACTTTGTCCATAACACCACAAACTCAAATATATAATTTATTTCAATTTTCATGTCCAATTTCGTGGTCAAAATCCAAGAATACCAATTTTTAGGTTTTCTACCAAAATCCTAAATTTCTACTCATTTACAAGTTCAAATCCACATATAAACCATGCATTTAACTCACAATGTGAAGAAATCACTTACCCCATAATAGATGATGAAAAATGGTACTCCAAAATTGCTCCAAGGTCGGCTCCCATGGAAGAAATGAAGTGGAATTGAGCCAAACCCCCGTTTTAAAACCACACTGCCCAGCCCGTCCTTCGCACCTGCGACCAAATGGTCGCACCTGCGGACAAATCCATCGCATGTGCGATTCCCTATAAGTCCAGGTAAATCTGCATCTGCGGACAAAAATCCCGCTCCTGCACGACTGCTTCTGCGTTCCAACGACCGCTCCTGTGCGACCGCATATGCGGAGATCGTCCGCTTCTGCCACCCCAGTTGCCCAGCCTGCATTCCGCTTCTTCGGAGCATTCGTTGCATATGCGGCCATCCCAACTCAGTCCAAACGTCGCTTCTGCGACCACAACGCCGCACCTGCGGGCTTGCACCTTCGGCCCTTTCCATGCAAGTGCGATTGCACCAGATTCTAGGTGCCTCAGCACTTCTCCCAAGCCCAAACTTGATCTGTTTTCGATTCGATCTGCACCTGGGGTCCCCGGGACCCCGTCCAAACATACCAACACATTCCAAAACACGATCGAAACCTTTCTTTAAACTTTTAAACTTTTATACTTCGCCGAACGAGTCCGAATCACACTTAAACATTCCGGAAGGATGCCAAACTTTACGCACCAGTCATAAATCACAATACAAGCCTATTCCAAGGTTCGGAATCTCAAACGGACATCGATAACACAAAATACTACTTCAAACCAAACTTAGGAAATTCTTAAATCTTAGAAATGCTAACCTTCCATAATTAGTATTGAAATACTCCCGGACCACTCGATACTCAGCCTGAACATACTCCCACGTCAGAAATCATCATACGAACCTATTGGAACCTTCAAATGTCGATTCCGATGTCATTTACTTGAAAGTTAAACCTTATTCAATTCTTCCAATTTAAAGCTTATGAAATTAGAATTTTCTATCTGAATTAACTCTGAACTTCCCGAAATTCAATTCCGATCACACATACAATCCATAAACCATGAAGTGAAGCTACTCAAGGCCTCAAACTGTCGAATGACACGCTAGAGCTCAAAATGACCGGTCAGGTCATTATAGATAATTGATGTCCCAGACCTTCCACCCAGATATATAGACGATCTTTGGGAGTTCATTAGGGACCACCCACTTCATCCTCGTACAGTTACATGCCTTCAATTGATGGGGTTTTACTGGATTATTAAGATCGGCTGGTTACAGTTCGACTAGCCCTTGATCACGGATATGATAGAGCGATGAAGACCGGAAACTCACACATTTTATCTACCTATTAGAGAGTCTACCATCACACTACAAGACGTGGAGGTTTTATTCGGTTTGCCCGCTGATGGTATGGTTGTCAGCTACCCGTAAGTTCTTAAGGATTATACAAGAGAGGACTATCTACATATGTTGCAGAGGCTTACTGGTTTCCAGCCTATGGAGCCGACTGCTATGACTGGTGCTAGTCGATTGCAGTTGTCGCCCGTTAGACAACATCTGGTGGTGTTGCGTATGGAGATCACGTATGACTCATCGATAGAGGCTATTGAGTGGCAGATGAGGTTGTTGATATTGATGATGTTTGGTGGTATTCTTTTCCCGAACATTTCGGGAAATCTTGTTAGCTTATGATTTTTGCATCATATGGAGCGGCTAGATGAGTTACCTACGTACATCTGGGGTGGAGCTGTTCTAGCCTACCTTTATAGGTAGTTGTGTAGGGCGTCCATGGGTACCGTGAGAGACGTCATCGATTTTATTCTGCTTCTACAAGTGATAATATTATCAATTATTCTCATGATTATAACATAGATAGTACAAAATCACTCAAATTTACGTCCACATGTAATATTAGATTTGGGCTTAGGAGCAGTTTTTGCAGATCCAGTCCCCTCTTCCAATGAAAGCTCCAGATGCACCACCTCCACCATTTCTACTACTTACTAGGAGGTGGGAATATAGACGAGGCCACGCTCGCGAGGTCAAGGATCAACATAATCTCCCTTATTACAGGGATCTGTTGGATTTACTTGAAGGCGCTCTGATAAATATACGACTAAGTTTGTTTTATAATGCTTGATCTATCTTGCATTTACTCACGATGTTTGTGTTTAATAAATAGTTCATACGGAGGCCATATAGCGACGAGCTCATCACTGGATTGCCAGATTATTGCTCCCACAGTCAAGTTGTGTGGATGTCTTCAGTCCCACTTATATGTCTCGATATAGTCGAGCATCATGCCACCAATCGAATCCTTCAGCAGTTTGGTCGATGCCAGCTTATACATATTCCACCCAATTGGCACTCCACACATTACGAGCGAGATGGTCGCAGCAAGGTCGGCCATACATATTTGGCCTGGCTAGAGGCCTAGATAGAGGATTGGGATCAGAGCTATGACCTGATTTCGCCATACCCTCCACATGACCATATTGACGGGGAGAATGAGTACATGATTTGGTATCGCCATGTTACTCGTCTTCTGATCGGGAATCCCATTCGTCGTGTTGGTGGTCGGTACATTCCATATGTCGGGAGGCATGCGACACTGGTATGTTATTTGATATACTTACTTATCATGTTACATTACTTTAATATCCTTCATTAATCAATATGTTATATGTTATGCAGGCTATTGGCTTACACCATTTCTACCAGTTGGGACTGGAGATGCTAAAATATGTAGGCAATGGAGCAGTCGTTGTGCACGGGTTTGGTCGTCGGGTTGCTGATCTTGCTGCTTACACATTGAGCTGCCCGAGAGGATGCGCGATTTGGTCATGAGGTTGCGTATATACCGCCTGAGGAGTAACATCATGGGTCACAAGTGGCCCCAGTATGTGGTATACATGACAGGCGTGCCTAGAGAGGAAGGCATAGCCCACATGGTCGTGGTTATCAGCGAGGATGAGGTCCCCAGCAAGGGGGCGTTAAGGCACCCGTGGAGGATATTGGATATGATCAGCCGGGTGACTACCCTGATCCACACGATACTCGTCATGATATGTCATCATTCAGCCTTCAGCTATCACCGGGGACTTCACAGTTAACCTTGTTAGCTCCAGTGTTGATCGCGGACACCGCTATTACGGCGTATGATTGGGATCAGTATTTTTCTAGTCGTCTAAAGCCATTGAAGGTTGTTGATGATCATCCAGTATGAGATGTGCATAGTGTTAAACGACTGAGTTATGGTGGGTGCTGAGGATACTTCAGACACAGAGATGGAGACATCACATCGGGTGGAGAAATCACAACCTTCATCTACTCCAGTGCACCTCAGAGTTCCTAGAGCATTGTGCGCGTACTCAGACGCAGGTTTGTTTGTATTACTATTACTTTAATTTGTTTTTACCTTATAGATTAGTCAGTAATATTTAAATTATTTATATATTTTTTTTAAAATATTCCCCATCACGGAGGCCACAATGAGTGATACTCGCTTGCCAGAGACGCATGATCTTATTCAGGAGCCCGCTGAAACCATGCCTTAACTATTAAATTTTTTTATAGCAAATATATTAGTATTATATATTTCATATACTAAAATATCTTATTATTTTGTAGGTTACTGATAGCCCAATGGCCGCTTATTCTGATCCTGCTAGCCTTCCTGGCGATCATGATGTAGCGCATCCTTAGATAAAGAGGCGACGGGATGGGGATGATCCCCTGAGCGTAGCCGGGCGGGATCGTATGCGCCTCAGGCCAGCCAATGCATTAAAGCATACATATTGTGGAATGCATTGATATCTATTTTGATTTGAATACATGATATTAAATATTTATATTTTTACAGTATAAGTGCATGTTTTTTATTTTTCAGGTTATTTATTAGTTTAACACTATAATACAAAAAAATAAGTCAGATTAACATAAATTAAAATTCGTTAAAAAATACACATAATACATGAAACGTACAACATAAAAATAAAACACTTATTGTCAATTCGATTTAAAACTATTGGAAACTTAATTTTATTTTATAAATATTGAAAGCAACACCATTACACACATTTAGTACAATAAAATATACTGCAACAAATTATTAATTTTATCCTTGAAAATTGGGCAGATTGAATGAACTTCCATCCGCTTCCCAAACCGACCGAAGGACATTTACGGCGATCATGTCTTGTTTTGGAACATATATCACATTTACGCACATAAACGGTATTACCAATATCCATTTGGTTCCGTATCCGCATTCTTTTTTACACTTGCCAGCAACACACATAATTCTTGTTACACACCATTTTAAAAGGTTCCGGCGGCCAATAATGCTCAACACCTATTGGTTGGAAGTGGCCGCTATATGTGTTTACGTACGTATCAATACTATATTCTTTATCAACGTACCTCGTCACATCAAACCTAGCATGTTGAAAGCACTTCATGGCATGTGAGCATGGAAAGTGATAAATCAACTATTTCCCACGAACATAATCGTCTCGATTCATTGATGGTGTGGGTATTATTACCACTATTTTGATGCAAATCGGTGTGAACTTTAAAAATATTACGCTCATTGCAATATTGCAAATATATGCTACTGTACTCGCTTCTTATATTTCTCAAATCATTTCATCGATTGTGGCATAAATTGAACACATATTTTCAACAAACCTCTTAGCTGTATGCTTGAATGACATCCGCGCCATGGCAGCGACAGGAAATCCACGGGCAGACTTCAACAACTCGTTGAAAGACTCTGACACGTTTGTAGTCAAAATTCCCCATCTTCTGTCACCATCCTTATGCAAAGTTCACTTATCAAGCTCATGTTGCATCAACCAACGATAAGCTCCTATATCTTCCTGCCTAATCAATTCCATTCGCCTCTTGAATTTACACTCCTGATGATTTGTTATAGCCATCCATATTAAATCATGTAAGCTCTTAGTCGAATAAGCCCGCTGAAAATTAGCCTTCAACTGCCTAACACAGTAATGCTGGTAGGCATACGGTTCTTTCCAAGCACCCAAAGTCTGTACATAACTTAAAATCCCACCATGCCGATCAAATAGTAGGCAAATACCTAAACGGTGTCTCACAACATGCTCCTTCAAGTGGTTCAAAAACCATGCCCAAGTCTTTTGACTTTTATTAGCACAAATAGCAAATGTGAGGGGATATATGCTTCAATTAGTATCTATTGCAACGAAAATCAACATCTATCGTCTATGGATTACCTGCTGACAATGCACAAAATCATTAATGACTGGTTTAAATGTCCAGAACACATATCTGAATATGTATTTTGGTATTCCCGAACTCCGGTCAATCTTCCATTCAACAACAGTCATGGGGTTAAAGTGTTGTAAAGCAGCCATGTACCTGGGTAGAGCGGCAAATGACTTATCCCAATTACCATAAACAATCTCAAACGCACATTTATGCCCGAGAAATGCCTTTCTTTTGGTAATGGTACAACCATATACCTGGTGAAAAAATGTTATACACTCTTTAAACTTGTACCTTATGGACGATTCATTGTGTGGAATCAAAACAAGGAAAATCAAGTCAACGTTCAAGTTAAAATGATTCCCATTGAATGTGTTCATATCACAAGTGTGGTTGCCAATGTATTTTCCTACCATCCACATATTTGTTTTCAATTTTCTCGCATGCAACATCCACTTACAACCTTGAAACCATCTATGACAAATAACCTTGCATAGATGACTCATAAACCTCAATCCCACGATAGTGTTTTATGCTGTAAATTCACACTGCCCTGCTAAGGCACGCTTTATCAGTAAAAACATATTATTTGACAACTCCGTTGGTCTAGATTCATCCTACATTATTGTACGATTGTCATCAAGAAACTCTGTGAAGGCATCCACATCCGGCATACTAGGAAACTAATCAATGTAAGGAATTTCACCTTGAATGAAAGGTCACATGGGACTCATACACTCTTGGTCTAACGGTATGTGGAGTCTGCATATATGGAGCTGTAACGACTCGGCCAGTCATTTTGAGTATTACAGCCCCGTTTCCCCTTTTACTGCTCAATTTATGCTTTACAGTTATTGTATGACTTGCCGGGGTAATTAGTTCGGGTCCGGTGAGATTTTAAAATAAATTGGAATAATTAGTTCCAAGGTTTAAAGCTTAAGTTAAAATAGTGACTAGAAGTCGACTTATGTGTAAACGACGCCGAAATAGAGTTTTGATGATTCTAATAACTCCGTACGGTAATTTTGGACTTAGGAGCGTGTCCGAAAATATTATTTGGAAGCCCGTAACTAAATTAGGCTTGAAATTATGAAAATAGAAATTTAAGTTTGGAAGTTTGACCGGGGAGTTGACTTTTTGATATCGGGGTCGGAATCCGATTCTGGAAATTAGAACAGGTCTGTTATATCATTTATGACTTGTGTTCAAAATTTGAGGTCAATCGAACTTGATTTGATAGGTTTCGGCATCAAATGTAGAAGTTAAAAATTCTTAGTTTCATTAAGCTTGAATTGGGGTATGATTCGTGATTTTAGCATTGTTTGATGTGATTTGAGGCCTCGACTAAGTTTGTATAATATTTTTAGGACTTGTTGATATATTTGGTTGAGGTCTTGGGGGCCTCGGGTGAGTTTCAGATGATTAACGGATCAAATTTGGACTTAAGGAAATGCTGGAATTTTTCTGTTGCTGGTGTCTTCGCACCTGCGCATGAGCAACCGCAGGTGCAGCCCGCGGAAGCAAGCAACCCTTCACAAAAGTAGACTGGGCACTGCTGGGCAAGAGTCATAGATGCAGAATTTTGTGCGCAGACACGCGATCGCACAAGCAGTGACACTGATTGCATAAGCGGAAGGAACCGCAGATGCGAAGGAACCTGCGCAGAAGCACGACCGCAGAAGCGGTGACACTGATCGCAGAAGCGGAAGGAACCGCAGATGCGAAGGAACCTGCACAAAAGCGTGACCACAAAAGTAGAGATAAGTATTTTCACACAACTTGGGGTAAGAGTTCTTGACTCCCTTGTGATTATATTTCATGAATTAATCTTCATTTTTGGTGTATGATTATCGAATCTTCAAGAGAAATCGAAGGAAACTTCTATAATTTCATAAAATGAATTTTCAAATTTTTAATACTGATTCGAAATCGGAATTGAGTGAAATTAGTATTGTTGAACTCGTAATTGGATGGTCGTCGAATTTTGTGAGTTTCGTCGGATTCCAAGATGTGGGCCCCACTGTTGATTTTTCAAGCGGAGTTAGAAATTTTTATAAATTGTTAAATTACAAGAATTGGAGTATATTTTGATTAATTTGTACATTGTTTGACTAGTTTTGTATCATTTGGCGTGGAATTTAAAAGATATGAAGGCATTCGGAGGTTGATACGCGCGGAATGGAATTTTCGGAGTATTGTTTAGCTTGCCCGGCATTGGATTCGTCTTGTTAGAGGTAAGTAACTCTTCTAATCTTGGAGCTGAGGGTATGAACCCTGACTATACGTGTTATGTATTTGGTGATGAGGTGACACACATGCTAGGTGACGGGCGTGTGGGCGTGCACCGTGTGAACTGTGACTCTGTTATTTCTGTGGTACTGTGTAGTTACCTGAACTTATCTGTAATCATGATATCTCTGTGTATTAGAGTTATCGAGTTGTGATTCATGTTAGAAACCATGTCTAAACTATATGTTTATCTTGTTGGGACCTACTAAGGTCATTATTGTTGTTGAGTTATTTGCTTACATTGAAATTTCATACGCAGTCGTGTCCATTCATTGTATATCATATCTCAGTCTCTGTTGTTATTTATTGATACATCATATCATCATTTTGGGCTAGTTCATGTCATTGTGAGCCCGAGAGACTGGAGAGATTGATGACTGAATGAGGCCGAGGGCCTGATTTTGAGATATTGATACTATAGCACGTGAGTTGTCCGTGCGGGTCCAGATATTGATACTATAGCACGTGAGTTGTCTGTGCGGATTTTAGCGCTTGGGATGAAGGAGCCCCTCTAGAGTCTGCACACACCCCCAATGAGCACGATTGATTTATATTGAGGGATGGATCTTCTCTAGACATGGATCTTGTCCGAAGTATTAATACCTGGGGATGGATCTTCCCCACGGGCTGGATTGGCCCTACTCAATACCGAGTGACTAATGGTTAGTTGATTTATATATTCGGGGATGGATCTTCCCTGGTCCGGAATTTCCATATACAGTACTGAGTGAATGAGTATGATGAGTTGAAAGTGTGAGACAGTGAGATTGAGTACTCTGAGAGTGTGAGTACATGATTTCATCTCTGAGATACATTGTATTGACATGCACACATGACATAAATGCATAGAGATGCATCTTCCTCGTGTTGTATGGTATTACGTCATTCATGACTTCTCACACATATTAGCATATGGGCATAGTGATGAATTTTACACTGGCTATCTGGAAAGAAAATGAAACATCTTATTTATTGTTGAAAGGACTTTTGGGAAAAATTACTGTTTTCAAACTTACTCATATTTTTTGGCAACTTCGGTAAACGATTTGGGTTTTCACTTATATACTTGAAAGGCAGGACTATTTTCATAAATCATGATTAAGCTGAGCATTTCAAACTTTACGTTGTTATGGACTGTTGTTGGCTATTGGTATTGGACCCGACCTTTGTTCCAGCTCGTCACTATATTCAACCTAAGGTTATGTTTGTTACTTATTGAGTATATGGGATCGGTTGTACTCATACTATACTTTTGCACCTTGCGTACAGATGTTGGCTACTGAAGTTGCTGAGACCGACGGGAGCTGGATTTGAAGGTATACCCGTATTCTGGTTTTAGCTGCCTCTTGTTCATGGTAGTCTTAGATTTATAAAGATCTATTTATGTACATTTCGAACAGATGTTGTATTTATTTCATACCAACTTTATATATTATAATCTTAGAAGCTCATAATTTGTACTACTAGTTCTTGGAGAATGTATAAAATTTAGATATTTTCTTTTACTTAATTGTCTTGTTAAATTTCAATGGAACTGGATAGTTGATAATTGGCTTACCTAGCGGGTTGGGTTAGGTGCCATCACGACTAGTTGGATTTTGGGTCGTGACAAGGTGGTATCAGATCTCTTGGTTCATAGGTTCTATAAGTCATGAGCTAGTGTCTAGCAGAGTCTTGTGGATCGGTATGATGACGTCCATACTTATCTTAGAGAGGCTACAGGGCATTTAGGATAATTTCCCATCTTTCTTTTCTTATCGTTCGAAATTGATTCAACTTGAACTATAACTCTTTGAATTTCTTCCACGCATTCGTGTGCGCATGTGAGCGCTCAGTATCAGTTATGCATCGTCGTCTTATGATTCTATGAACGAGGTTCGAGATGTGTATTTTGTGTTTTGGTGATGGGCCATTCTGGAGGACTTGAGGCCAGGTTTAGTCCGCAGCTTAGGCTCGGTAACTTTAGTTTTGTGAACTTGTACATATGGGATAATATGTCCGGTAATGTCCCTATGAATGAAATTTGTGGCTCGATGAGCGATTGAATGGCTATATGATAAGTATGATGTAACTGCAGGATGTGTTAAGATGGTTTGAATGTGACGAGAAGTTTTTCCTTGGAATATAAAAAGGGTCATTGGGTGCTTGATGTTTGTCTTGATTTGACGTATAGTCTCGAGTATGAATGTGTTGAAGGATCTTTCACGTTGTTAAATTGTGGGATAAATTAAATTCTCATGTCTTGTTAATGAGTTTGAACTCAGGATGTTTAAGTGATTGCGTAGTAATTGTGCGTACGAAAGAGTATAGCAAAATGCCAATTTGAGGCCATGCAAGTGGGTTATCTCTTGTGGAGTAATCTATGTGGGTGTGTCCTTTATAATGTTGAGTGGAGAGTTTATTTTCTACCAGCGGCGCATATGTGTTGAGATTTGAATTTGAATCTGATTGAAAAAGTTGAGTGACTGTCAAGAGAATAAATGCGAGCTTAGCGGATGATTGAGGTAGTTTAGGGTTGGTGTTGCATGAGCTTGAGAATAATTTTTGTTGAACTCATTGCAGTATTATGGAAGTAATAGAGTATGAGTATTGTGAGTTATCGAGTGTTTTAATCTATGGATTTGAGTCAAGTGGGGGAGCCTGCTATTGACAATTAAATTTCATGGTTATATGTTAAATTTTAGTTTTGGTCTGAGATATACTTATGGATCAGTTATGACTGTAGAGGTTGAGATCGAGGATGACTCGACTAAGAAAATTCTTGGATATGGGTTATATTGCACTTTATGAGTATATGAAAATCGTGTGATGATTGAGTTGTTATTTGCGAAGTATGTAGTGCGCATGGAGTATGAATTTGATTGGTGGTGTTAAGGCAGTGTTACTTCTTTAGGGTATTGTTATGTTAATAGGGCACGTGTCTTTCGGCTTGTTTGGGCGGTGCAATTTAGATTTGAGCAGATTGGATAACTTTCGAAAGGGTTCTAATGGATTGAGCAATTTATGTGTGTCAACTGAAAATTTTCGAAATTTGTATATCGCCAGAATCAGTTATTTACATTGGATGGTGTCGGGAATTTTGGTAATTCTGTATGACTATGGATTATATATTACTGTATAAGAAAGGAAAGAGGAACAATTTTAAATTCACATAAGGTATTTAAGAGTGGGTGTCTCGGTTGTGGTACTTACGGGGGTGCTTAAGAAGAATACAGTGGCTTATGGGTCTTAGGGTGGTGTCGTTTTATGTTAGGATGTCTCGTAGTGAGCTTTGGTAATTATGATGTGGTGAGGCTCTACAGATGTTTTGGTGGAAATATTCTTGGGTTTTGGTGACCTGCGTGGTGTGGTCAAGTTAAAGGAATTTAGTTCTAATAGCTTGATTATGTGCAAACGGATTTCAAAGTGTTCTTGATGGGTTCTACCATGGTTTGAACCGGATATTTTCTACCGGTGTGGGGAACGTGTTGTGTATTGTGATTTCCTCCTATAAGGAAGCAAGAGGAAGGATTCTAACTGACCAGGTATGTAATTTGCTGGTGACTCAGAGTGTTAATGAGGTTCTTGTGTTTTCATGTAATTGCCTAATAGAGGAGGCACGTGGAGTGAGACTGAGATTTGCATGTGCAAGTATACGGTTCAGTTTTGAAGGGATGGTCAATGAATTCTTAGACAACATGGGCAGTTCCAAAAGACTAGATAAATACTATTACTGTTTGGTATTGCATGAGAAGGGTGTGTATTTCATAAGGCACATTGTGTTTTGACTTGTGAATGTTTCATTAATATTGCGGTACTCACCCGGTTGATGGACTGTTGGTATACGAATTTTTGCTATGTGGCACAGAAGAATTATAGAAGTGTTCCTCATGGGAAGATTGTGTATGAAGGGTGAGTTAGTCATTCGAATGCTAGAATTAGTATCAGTTATGAAGATTCATGTGTCCTATGAATTTGGAGACTGGGAGTTCTCTGAAGCATATTGTTTCAGGGTTGCGACCTGCTTGAGGTGAGTATTTTATTTAAACTCAGTGGAGGCACTAGTTGCGTTAATTATTTGTGATAGATACGCGCTATGAGTGTGCATATAGGTGAGGTTTGAGCCCATGTGCGGGCATCGGGGTAAGTATTCATACTCGGAAGAATGCTTAGGCTATGATATGCTTAGAGTTGACTGTTAAGCATAAAGTTATAATGTTTCTCGTATTCCTACCTTTGTGAAGAACTATCTGGGCTATACTTGAGGTTATAAAGAGGCTAATTCCCTGAGAAAATTTGGTAGTCACTATTTCTGCGTTAACTTGCCGATTTGAGTTGTGATAGTAGACTCTGCACATGCCTACGCTATGGCGTGTTATTTATATCAGTCCAGGAGCATGAGAATCTTATTTCATTATCATATACATGTGTACTTGTTTAATTTCTCTTGTATGATATGTTGGGACTGGAGGCCTGTGACCATGTCATGCGGTTGATGTTAATGTGAGCTCTAGAAGAGCTGATTACCGTTGTTAGATTCGTGTGTCTTGGTTCTACTATATATGATGAGCTTATAACATTGTAGTTGTGGTGGTGCTGGTTGAACTTGCAATACGGTTCTCTTCTTTGAGACATTTTCCATTTTGGGGTACATGGATTGCGCAGTTGTGGCTTGAGTTATATTAGTGTGGCATGTCTATGGGATAGTTGTGTTTAATAATACATAGTCATTGGACCTAGAATGGGTACTATAAGGTTTTATTACGGTATATTTGGGAGGATGACATTAAAAGTCGGCTTAAAAAGTGATTATAGTTCTGGTTGGGGGGAGAGAGCTCCACGACTTGTTGATCTGATAAGGGATTACGAGATTTCGCGTGTTTATTTTATTATCAGTAGTGTACGAAGGTTTTGGAATGAGGTTTGGCTTGATATGGGGTTTAATACTAGTACAAGGTTATTTTGGAGTAGTTACTGTGATCAGGAATGATGTTGCGAACATGCGAGTTGTGTAGTATGTTATGAGATTATATTTGGGGTTATGGTTATGGCTTGGTACCACTTGTTCAGACTCATACAGTGTGTAGCTATAAGATTGGTTTCTTGAAAAGAAAATCTGAATTGGAATAGGTTTGTTATGTCATTTATGACTTGTGTACAAAATTTGAGGTCAATCGAACTTGATTTGATAGGTTTCGACATCGAATATAGAAGTTGAAAATTCTTAGTTTCATTAAGTTTGAATTGGGTATGATACGTGATTTTAGCGTTGTTTGATGTAATTTGAGGCCTCAACTAAGTTCGTATAACGTTTTAGGACTTGTTGGTATATTTGGTTGAGGTCCCGGAAGCCTCGGGTAAGTTTCAGATGATTAATGGATCAAATTCGGACTTAAGGAAATGCTAGAATTTTCTGTTGCTGGTGTCTTCGCATATGCGCATGAGGAACCGCAGATGCGGCCCACAGAAGCAAGTAGCCCTTTGCAGAAGCAGACTGGGCACTGCGGGGAAAGAGTCGTAGATGCGGAATTTTGCGCACAGATGCGCGATCGCAGAAGCGAAAGGAATCGCAGATGCGAAGGAACCTGCGCAGAAACGTGACCGCAGAAGCGGTCCTGGACATCGCAGAAGCGATCACTTCTGGCCAAGTTTGTCCCGCAGAAGCGATGGTCGCAGATGCGACCTAGTGTCCGCAAATGCGGAAACGTTGGGCAGAATGCCTTATATTCGAGGGTTCAACATTTTTATCCAATTTTGGATTTTGGAGCTCGGTTTGGGCGACTTTGGAAAGGAATTTTTTCACACAACTTGGGGTAAGTGTTATTGACTCCCTTGTGATTATATTTCATGAATTAATCTTCAGGGGGGAAGTTTGATTATCGAAACTTCAAGAGAAATCGAAGGAAATTTCTATAATTTCATAAAATAAATTTTTGAGTTTTGAATACCGATTTAGAGTCGGATTTAAGTGAAATTAGTATGGTTGAACTCGTAATTGGATGGGTTGTAGGATTTTATGAGTTTCGTTGGATTCCGAGACGTGGGCCCCACTGTCAATTTTTCAAGCGGAGTTAGGAATTTTTATAAATTGTTACATTGCAAGCATTGTAGTATATTTTGATTAATTTGCACGTTGTTTGACTAGTTTCATATCATTTGGCGTGGAATTTAGGAGATATGAAGGCGTTCGGAGGTTGATACACGTTGAATGGAATTTTCGGAGTATTGTTTAACTTGCCCGGCATTGGATTCGTCTTGTTCGAGATAAGTAACTCTTCTAATCTTGGAGATGAGGGTATGAACCCTGACTATACGTGTTATGTATTTGGTATTAAGGTGACGCACATCCTAGATGACGGGCGTGTGGGCGTGCACCGTGTAAACTGTGACTCCATTATTTTTGTGGTACTGTGTAGTTACCTGAACTTATTTGTAATCATGAAATCTTTGCGTATTAGAGTTATCGAGTTGTGATTCATATTAGAAACCATGTCTAGACTATATACTTATCCTGTTGGGACCCACTGAGGTTATTATTGATGTTGATTTATTTCTTACATTGCAATTTCATATTCAGTCATGTACATTCATTGCATAGCATATATCAGTCTCTGTTGTTATTTATTAATACATCATATCATCATTTTGGGCTAGTTCATGTCATTGTGAGCCCGAGAGACTGCAGAGGTTGATGACTGAATGAGGCCGAGGGGCTGATTTTGAGATATTGAAACTATAGCATGTAAGTTGTCCGTGTAGCATGTGAGTTGTCCGTTCGGGCCTAGATATTGATACTATAGCACGTAAGTTGTCCATGCAGCACGTGAGTTGTCCGTGCGGATTTTAGCACTTGGGCTGAAGAAGACCCTCCGGAGTCTGCACACACCCCCCAGTGAGAGCGATTGATTTATATTGAGGGATGGATCTTCCCTGGACATGGATCTTGTCTGAAGCATTTATACCTGGGGATGGATCTTTCCCACAGGATGGATTGGCCCTACTCAGTATTGAGTGACTGATGGTTAGTTGATGTATATATTCGGGGATGGATCTTCCCTGGTCCGGAATTGCAATATGCAGTACTGAGTGAATGAGTATGATGAGTTGAAAGTGTGAGACACTGAGATTGAGTACTCTGAGAGTGTGAGTACATGAGTTCATCTCTGAGATACATTGTATTGACATGCACACATGACATAAATGCATAGAGATGTATCTTCCTCATGTTGTATGGTATTACATCATTCATGACTTCTCACACATATTAGCAGATGGGCATAGTGATACATTTTACACTGGTTATCTGGAAAGAAAATGAAACATCTTATTTATTGTTGAAAGGACTTTTGGGAAAAATTATTATTTTCAAACTTACTCATATTTTTTGCCTACTTCGGTAAACGATTTAGGTTTTCACTGATATACTTGAAAGGCAGGACTATTTTCAAAAATCACAATTAAGCTGAGTATTTTATCTCTGAGTTACTTCTTTTATTACTTGCTTTACGTTGTTATGGAATGTTGTTAGCTATTGGTGTTGGACCCGACCTTTGTTTCAGCTCGTCACTATTTTCAACCTAAGGTTAGGTTTGTTACTTACTGAGTACATGGGGTCGGTTGTACTCATACTACACTTCTGCACCTTGCGTGCAGATGTTGGTTGCTGACGTTGCTGAGACTGACGGGAGCTAGATTTGAAGATGTACCCGTGTTCCGGTTGAAGCTGCCTCTTGTTCATAGTAGCCTTAGATTTATAAAGATCTGTTTATGTACATTTCGAATAGATGTTATATTTATTTCATACCAGCTTTGTATATTCTAATTTTAGAAGATCATGATTTGTACTACAAGTCCTTGAGGAATGTATAAGATTTAGATATTTTCTTTTACTTAATTGTCTTGTTAAATTTTATTGGAATTGGATAGTTGATAACTGGCTTACCTAGCGGGTTGGGTTAGGTGCCATCACGACTAGTTGGATTTTGAGTCGTGACATGCGCATGTTCATTTGTGGCATCATTCTCCCTCATAAAATAAGGTTGCTCATTCTCATCAGCAAAGCGCGTTTCCTCATCATCGTCGCCCTCATTGGGGAAGGGTGTATCATCTCCAGATAATCATTATCATCTTCATTACTCTGTGCATCAACCGGATCCTGATTAAATATATCGTCTTCTGGCAACTGAGTAAGGACATGGCCATCATGTTGCTCGTTTTCACTGCACAACCAATAAAATAATGAGTTTTTCAAAGTCATCCCAATATTATTTATTAACTTTATCTCTTAACATACAATTCATAATCTGTTGATAGCTCATGATGCACATTATCGAGTTGCTGATGACTCACAGATGGATCAGCATGATCCTAACCACCAAAATTGGGCATATTCTAACTATTGGTTGGTTCATAACTTGTAAAATTCGTATCTGGCCAGTACCCCCTTTGAAAGATATGAGTGTTAGTAAAAATATGATACATAAAAAAATCATACTACAACAAGAAAATTTGAAATTTACCACTCGGCGTGTGAATTATGTAAATTTTGGGAGAAATTATGTCCTCACTTCTCATTCGCATGTGAAGGAAAATTTAGATCCGGCCAAACACTTTCAAATGGAACATGTTCGAATAAAACTACTCCAAAAATATCACCAGATGATTGAGTATTATCCCTATTTTGCAAAACCTCAATATTGCGGACGCCTTCAGACTTGACATATATTTCTGGTATTTTTATCACAAGAAGTTCTCGGTGTTCATCCGGAGTCCTCAAAAAATCTTTTAGAGTTTCATCATCTTCTATGTTAAACTCAACATAATAAGCAATCCCTTGCGGAGTAAGCGAATATGGATATTTTCCGGTTACCTTAATATTAACTGAACATTTACTCACACTCATTCTTATACAATTCAATGATACCAATCGTACTCCACTGTGAGTGGCAACTTAACAATACACTGTAGAGAACAACTATAGTGTACTGAGTTATTCTCCACGACAACCTCACTTCCCCAATATAATGAAACCCTAATTTCTCACTCTTTAGACATTATGGCAAAATACAAAAATAATTAAGTAAACAAATAATATTTCAGAATGAGCAAGAAAAATACAAAGGATGCTGAAAAATAATTTTTTCAGAATGAATATTTAAATAAGGAATGCAGCTCTTTAAATAAGCAAAAATTTAGTGCAAGGGGTACAATAATTGGTGTGTGTAGCGCATTTATTAAATGCGCTATTAATATACCGCATAAATTACATGTGATATACCTACCAATTATTGTGGGTCAGACAATTAACATGTATGGCACACGTAATTGATGCGCTATACCTTAACGGACAAACGTGTTATTAAGATTGCTATATATAAAAAGGTTACCTATTATTTTTTTCACCTATTTTGTTTTTTTTTTAAGAAAAGACATCATTTTAGTTCCGGACCCCTCTGAATTTAATTTACCTCTTCAAGAAGGTTTCACTTTGACTTTTGTCGGGACGGGTATAGGTAAAAGTTTAATTTCTCTTTCAACATCTCAAAGCCTTTTAGAGCTATAGGGGTCCCCTTTAATTTCTTGGTATCATTCAATATCTTGGAAAGCAGATCCATTTCATGGTGGAAAACAAAAGCTTGTATAGTTGTATATATGGGGATAAACTACATGGTAATTTCAGTGATAAATTCATAAACATAATGATGACCAATTATTAAAATCCAGAACAATAGTACTCTAGGATCACCATGTTCGGTACATAATCCAAATGTAAGGATTTGAGTATGTTCAATCAGTAGTCATGAAACCTAGTTAAGGGATAAAGGAAACTTTATTGTTAGTGCATAACGATGACCCATAATTATCATGTGTACTCTTCGAACTATAGATAAAAAGCTATATAAATACCTTTTTCCACAGTATAATCACTACTTCACTCATAAGTCTAATCAGAAAATGTACACATTAAACTGTGCTACTCGTTTATCAAAATTTGGGATATTATTATGGCCTTTTCTTGTTTCTTTTTTTTTTTGGTTCTTATTTGAAATCTTTAGCCTGTCGATAATGCTTAACCAGGAATAGAAACATGAAAGCAACGAGCATAAAACAAAAGGTATGAAACGAAAATTTGAACGAAATATATAGTTTGCAATAACCCTTAAGTTTTTGGCAAATTGTAGGAACAATCCGTAACTTCTAGAAAATTTTAATCATAGTTTCATGACTTTGGTACAAATTTGCACCTTCAGAGCTCAGTTGATGCAAATAAGTTATAATTCTTATAAATAGGAGTTTAAAACACTCGCCCAAAATTTTAGTCACAATTTCAAAAGTAATCGACATTTAGCCACTTTCCATATAAAGATAAAATCCGAACAAAAATACTCTTAGAAATCCAGAAATATTCCAGCACAATAAGCTGGAGTTCGAATTTTTTACATTTGAGTTTCCAGCATAATATGCTGGAATTTTATAATGTGCTGGAGTTCTATCATAATATGGTGGAAGTTTATATGCACGAGCTCCATAATCTCGCATATTATGGTGGAACTTTCAGTGCGCTGAGTTCCAACAAAATATGCTAGAAGTTTATATGCAAGAGCTCCATAATTCAGCATATTATGCTGGAAATTTTCGTGTTTCAACAAAACAATGGCTATTTTTTAATGACTTGGCGAACGCTGACTATTTTTCAATTACCAGTCCAAAAATAGTTATCCCGCATTATTATACCCCATAAGAGGTGATCTTAAGGCCCACTAGGGCAAAATCCAGTAATTTTAGTAACTATTGTGTACTTCTAAATATACTTGAAACATTAGACACTCTCTTCTCTATCTAATTAATCTAAGGTTTAGACTATAATTTAGGGGTTGATCCAATACACTGTGACAGCCACCACCGACCGATAATTTCAGCCGCGGTTCATTCGTTTTTTACTTTCACTATGAAGAACAAGTAAGTTCTCTGTTTATGATTTATCGCGATCCTTCAAAATATGATAAGATAAATATAACCTAATTAAGTAGCTATTAATTAGTTATAAAAGCATTCACTCCAAAATTAGCAATTGTTCTTTTCTAGCTCGGTTTTATTTTATTTTATTTTTATTTTCGAAAAGCCGCGTTGAGATGATGTGGTATTTGGCTTAGACCCATACCGTGAATTAAAATTTATTATTTTAAAGTATTTTATTTTATGTTCTTATATTTGTACCGGTGACACTTAACATATGGTCTAATTTGTCATGTGACAAATTAGAAACCTCCAATAACTGTAAGGTGCTAATTGCATGTTCTAATCTTTAGAAGGGTCTCTTAAAAAATATTCAAAAATCAAGACTATCAATATAACTATTCCAGATACTTGAAAAGTAGATTTTCTTTTCATAGTCACCACTTACCATAAAGGAAGCATGCAGCCAGCTAGCCTAAGCTACTATATATATAGCCACTTGAATTTTCTCATAACCATAAACCATTCATCAAATAGTTGTTGAAACCAAAACACCACAACACATTAAATGAAAGCATACAACATTTTTCTCCTCATATTAGGCCTTGCTTCTTATGTTACTTTCATTTCCATAAAACAACCTTATGACTACTTTGGCAACATTTACAACGTCCACATTATCAATGGCTTTACCAACAATTCTTCCCTGCCGTTAGTCGTCTGGTGCTCCTCCGGTGACACCGGTGACATTGGCGGTCGCGCGCTCCAAGAGCGCGACGATTTTAGTTGGAGTGTGAAAACCAAGTTTTGGAAGAATAGTCAGTACGTATGCACAATGAAATTGGACCAAAAAAGGAGAAGATTTCAAGCTTTTTATGGAAGTAGGGATGTTCAAAGGTGCAGCCCAACAAAGCAGTGTTTTTGGTTGGTGAAAGAGGATGGTTTCTATTTTAGTAACGATGAAATATATTGGCAAAAAGATTTTTCTTGGATTTGAGCTGTATTTTTCCAAGTGTTTTTTTTTACCATCTTGTTGTCAAGATGGTTAGAGATTATATATTTCTCGGATAATCCCTTTGAGAGTTTTTAGAAATGAGAATGTTGTCCTTATAGTTCTCTTTCCTTATTAGCTTTTAAGCCAAATCTTTGAAGAGGAAACTTTGAGGATTCACACTGTTTCTTTGTTTCTTTTCTCAGTCTTTGGCATATAATCTTTTTCTAATAATTCATCATTTATTTATACTAACTACTAATGAGTCCAGTTTTTTCCTTGTGATCTTTGAATTTTGGTTTTTTTTTCAATTTAGTCCGCGTAAAAAACTATATACATTTGGTATATAACATACATAATATATATATATATATATATATACAAAAAATATATATTTATTTTTGTTATTATTTTGTTAGTGGCTATACAATGTCATTTTCCCATCAATTTTTCCCTTTTAAGCAGCACTATAATTATGTTTCATAAATATTGAATTATAGAAAGAGGGGGAGAGGAAAAATAAAGGCCAAAGAAGAAAAGATAAATAAGGTTTGCACAAGAGGAAAAATCATAGGTAGCGCTAAGGTGTAAATATATTAATTACATTTTTGGCAATCGCGTACAAGCAAAGACGAGCTTCAATTTACTTTCTATGATACCAAAAATTTTAAACTTATTACTATATGGTTCATCGACTGTTAGTTTCAACCATCTTTTATGCTCTTTATTTCAATTAATTTCTATTTTTACACGAACTGTCGTAAGTTTCAGTTTAGCATGGGACCTTACCCAATTAAACTCTTCAATCCACACGCAAAAAAAGGAATGAATGAATGAAATATATAATTATTCAATTAAAAATAGTTAATTAATACAACAAGTACATCACATCTTTCTATAGAATGCGGCTATATATTAAATTAAAAGTTAGCCAAAACGATAAAAAAGAAGAAGAAAGGAAAGAGTTTTTTATTTTAATTGTTCCACTAGTATTAAAGTGATTTGACGCACATCTAGCGGTCTAGCTACCAACATAAAAAAGACCAAATTCAAACGATAGTGCAATTGTCCATTTAAGAAATTAGACAACATGTTAGGAATCTTCTAAATGAACTATCTTTTTCCTTTCCTTGCATATAACTTGTGGGAGGCAAAAAATCCCCCAAAATGTCATCATTTTAAGTGGTGGGTGATCCAATCATTCAAAATATTGTTATTAATCAAGAAGTTTATGTGCGAATGGTAGCGATTTTTTTTTAATTATTATCACAATTCGATACGAAATTACATCTTGGTGGTGGATTCTAAAATTTTAAGATTTTGGCACACTTATTAAAAAAAATCATTTTACAACAACAGTTGTAAGAGATATTTAATTAAATTACTCATATCTCTTCGTTAAATAAGTAACTAATTATTATATGCTTTATTGGAGTAGTAAGGGTGAATTTTATTGAAAACTTTACTAATGCCTTCGATGTTCATTTAGTACTCCGTTGTAAATAAGTTTCCTGGAGAAGTTTATCCATATGGGACTCCCATCAATATTTTTGAGATGCTGTGAAGGGATGAGTCCCTGCAAATGTCATCTAAACACATGAGATTTCAAGTAATTAGTGTTATCTCTGATGTAAGATGACGCTCTTACATCCATGGTCAGATCTTGTTCATTTTGAGCATCATAAGGCAGATTATATCCTTGAGTATTTATCTCCGATGTAAGGCGACGCTCTTATGTCCGTGGTTAGATCTTGTTCATTCTGATCATCATAAGGCAGATTATATCCTTTAGGTGGTGAGTTTTTCTTCTTGGTGGTAGTGATGTAGATATCACTTACATCTGGAGTGGCCAGATTTACGTTAATTAATTTGAGTGTTTTGCTTATATTTTAATATCCTTATCATCGCTTGTTTGGTTATATGTTACGTATAGAGTACCTATTTTGGTATTTGTTTTCATCCTAATTATCTTAATAAAGGATTACAAGTGGATAACATTGTTAGACCACTTAAACTCCAGCAGAGTTTGCAAGAAATATACAACCACCAGAAGTGGTTATATTTCGTATATCTCATTGTAACTATATTTTGTTAACCACCAGAAGTGATAATTTAGGTTTTCTATGGTTACAATTAAAGATAAACTAAAGAAATATTCTCAATATTACATGCATGCCTTGATTTGCTCCTGAAGTAGTAAATATTTTAAAAGAGGTTGAAGTATCACAATTTGATGTGATTAATGCGCATTTAGATAATTATGTTCGCTTTCCTGAAGGATGAGAATTTTTTATAAATATTAATCCATTCCCTGAAGTAAATGTGATAATATTAATAAAGCCGTAAATATGAACGTGCTCTTGATGTAAATATATTATAATTCACCTTCTGAATAGTTAATATGATTGAGAGAATATATACTCAATATTTGGTATTTTAAATTGACTCCTGAAGAAGTAACACAATTGAAATTTCCTCCTGAAGTAGGAAAATATTATGAGGAGATGTTTTCTTATGTGTAAACAATTGTTTTATATTATTTATTTGATTATAATTTTCTCTCATGATACCAGAAGTGTCTCAGCAATATTTGATGGTACAAAATGTATCAACAACTCCTGAAGAGCTAGCTGTTTGTCTAGAAGACACATGCCACCAGTAGTGTCCGATAAATATTAGATTGTGGATAATAAACGAAGGCTCACGAAGAGCTTATATACAAAAATGTCATTCATATTATATGATTATGGTCAAAACATATGTGGTAGTAAACTTGAAGTTTACTAATACAAATGGCTTTAATATTGAGAGTACAAATGATTGGAAGATTGAAAATCTTCATGTTTCTACAATTATAGGGGGTAAAATAATATATATGTGAGAAGCGGCCTGCCTTATTCTTCAATTTGTACTATATCATATAATATGTATCAAAGTACACCAGAAGTTTATTAATGCAAAATCAGTCACAGTAAATCAGAAGATTTACTGAGGCAAAAGTAGCTACAGTAAATCAGAAATTTGCTGATACAAAAGTAGTCACAGTAAATCAGAAGTTTACTAATGCAAAAGTTTATGCCATAGTAAACGAGAAGCTTACTAAGAGATAGCACATGCCATGATAAACTTGAAGTTTTCATTTGCCATTTTTAAATGAGCTATTTGAGAATTCAGATAAGCATATACAAAAGAACTAGAAGTTTCTTCAAGAATTCTCTTGTGTTGCTTGTTCTCATAATAAATTGATTATACCAGCTAAAGTTGGGACTAAGACCCCCGAATTGTGGAATATATAAAAGGTGAATATGAGCACATTTACCTATCATGTGAACCACTTATAGATGCATATATGAGATGGTTACATGTGTGTTAATATTTAACCTGCAGTTTGGCATTTGAAATTATTTTTCTCAATTAAGAGCATAATTTCAGATTATGAAACCAAGATAGTTCATCTTGACGATGCTAGTTTATATCCAAGCTAGTTTAGCATTGAATACCTCTTATTAATGGCTAAACCATTGCTTTTGAGAACAAAGCCTCATGTGTTGGTCTAAGATTTTCTAAATTGTATACAGCAGCACTTGTATGCATCAGACCAACAAAATATGATAAGTTCTCCCCTCACAATTTGTTTAGGATCAGAAACCAAATATTTTTACTATCTAATAACTTTTGACGTATGGTATATGATTAATTTCTCTACCACAATACACAAAGATAGGTTTCCCAAAGAAAATTGGGGATATGTGTTAATTTTTCTAACTTTTGGGGAATGGAATAAATAGCTGAAAAATATGTCATATGAATCGAATTATAATTAATATGATCCTCACTTAGAAGATAATTCAAGTCAAATGCCAAAAGCATTTATTGATCCAAAATTAAATATTATATTTCAGCTGCAAATACTCCTATTAAAATTAAAGTCCCTAAAGAATAAAGTTTACTGCAAGCATGAAGCGTAGTAAATCGATCGGTTTCATAGGTAACATTCCTTCAAAAATGATAGGAGCAAATTATCAAAATGATCATAATAAGGAGGAAATGAGATCTAGAAGAGCCCACGACATAACATTTCATGAAACACCAGAAGAAGTTCAAGTACCTGAAAATAAAGAAAGTGATGAGATCTCAACAAGTTATGTCGCTTAGGAACCGATACAAAGTAATCGTTGACGATATATTTGATACAATATAGTGTACAATATTGTAAAAGATTGTGAGGATCGGACCTTTAGTCCAAACACCTGAAGATGTTATGCCATTTAAATGCAAGTCATAACCTATATGACTCATTTGATTAGGTCTATATGGAGATCCCTGAAGGATTTAAAATGCATGAAGCATATAGTTCAAAGTATAATGAAATGTACTCAATCAGATTACAAAGTTCTTTGTACGGTTTAAATCAATCTGGGTGCATGTGATATAATCGCCTCAGTGCATATTTGCTGAAAGAAGGTTACATAAATGATGTTATTTGTCCATGTATTTTTATAAAAAAAATGGCATCAGAATTTGTTATACTTGATGTTTATATTGATGACATAAATCTTGTTGGAACTCCAGAAGAGCTCCAAACGGCAATTGAATATCTTAAGAAAGGATTTGAGATGGAAGATTTTGAAAAAATAAAATTATGTCTTGGTCTGCAAATTGAATATATAGCAGACAAGATCTTTATCCATCAATCTGCCTATATAGAAAGGGTCTTTAAACACTTTTACATGGACAAAGCGCACCCTATTACGTACACCAATGGATATTCGATCACTTGAATTGAATAAGGATCTGTTTCAACCTCCAGAAGAGGATGAGGAACTCCTTGGTCCTGAAATACTCTATCTTAGTGCAATTGATGCACTTATGTATCTTGCTAATGCTAACAAAGGTGGTGCTGATCATATTGGTTATGCAAATGCAAATTATTTATCCGATCCCTATAAAGCCCGATCTCAAATCGGGAATGTGTTTACATGTGGAGGTACTGTCATATCATGGCGCTTAACAAAATAATCTATTGCTGCTATTTCTTCAAATCATGCTGAGATAATAACTACTCATGAAGCAAGTAGGGAATGCATATGGTTGATATTAGTGATTCATTTTATTCGAGAAAAATGTGGGTTGGAATGTGATAAAACCCCCATAATATTATACCAAGACAATATTGCATGCATAGCCCAATTAAAGCGAGGATTCATAAAAGAAGATAGAACGAAATATATTTTACCAAGTTATTCTTCACACATGATCTCGAGAAGAATGGTAATATCATTGTGCAACAAATCCGTTCAAGTGATAATCCAACAAATTTATTCACTAAATCTTTACCAACTTCAACTTTTGAGAAGATAGTATACAAGATTGGAATGTGGAGACTAAATATTTGAAATATAGTTTTCATCAGGGGGAGAAAAATACGTGTTGTGTTCTTTTTTCCTTACTAAGATTTTTCCCATAGGGTTTTCCTTATAAGGTTTTTAATGAGGCAGCTAGCAATGCGTATTACTAGATATGTGTACTTTTTTTTCTTCACTAGAAGTTTTTCCCTCCGGATTTTTCCTAGTAAGGTTTTAATGAGGCACAACATATTTTAATGAACATCCAAGCGGGAGTATTATAAATATATTATATTATGGATGTTCATTTAGTACTCAGTTATAAATAAGCTTCCTGAAAAAGCTTATCCATATGGGACTGTACCGTAAATATGTTTCTCTATTTAATACTCTATTGAAAATAAGCCTCTTGAATAAGTTTATCCTTTCGGTATTTCGTTATGCATAAATATTACTCCCGGTAGAAGATTATCTATATATGGTACAATGAGCTTATTCTTTCGGTACTCTGTTATGGATAAATATTACCCCCGGTAGAAGATTATCTATATCTGGTACAATAGCAACTTACAAGAAGCTTACACAACAGCTTGCAGTAGCAGCTTACACAGCAGCTTCTTCTATAAATAGTAGAGATTTCAGTTCATTATGTACATGTGATTGAAATTGAATAAAAATATCAATTTCTCTCAATACTTGTCTTCGATTTATTTAATTTAGAGTCTTTATTTTATAACACTTCTTAATATTTTAAACTGGCAAATATTTTGGACCATTTTTTTGTGTGGCTAAAATGAAATAATAAAAAGGACAAGATGGGGTAATAATTTATTACATCCACGATCAATTACAGTAGAAGAGACAACGACTAAGGATTGTGATGTGATGAATAAGATTTTTTAATTTTTAATTTGAAATTTTATGTTCGAACACTGAAAATGAAAAAAGGTCTTGATAGAAAATGTTTTCACTTTAATGAACCTTACACGCGGCGAGAATTCGAATTACTCGAAATTTCAATACGAATATCGAATATCTAAGTAATAAAAAAGAAACATAGAAGAGCACTAAAAGACTGCCCTTTGATAGCAGGATCATTGTGGGACTCGAAGGATTTCTATGATTGAGCCAAAAGGTAGCTGCTCGTCCGTGCAAAAAGCAAATCTTCATTTAAATCAATATATTTGATTTTCCCTATGGCTGAAAAGCTACAAACATAGTATTTTTAAATCTCTAAAATATGATATTTCATTGAGTTGCCAGTTCTAAAGTAGGCATGCATCCCACTTAAACTAAAAAAGAAAACAAAAGACAAAACAGTATTTTGTTTTGCAATTGCCCCATTTAGTCAATTGATGAGATTTTTTAATGCTTTCTTTTTAAGTGATAAGCTAGTTTATTTAAAGAAATTAAGTAATTAATTATTTGACGCTATCCTTTTGTCGTTTCTCCATTCCAACTTGGTGCAATTTACCTCTGAAAGCATGTTAAAGCCAAAAGGTTTATTAACTTATGCATCACTAAAGTAGCAATTTAAAATTTTCAATTAATCTTGATAAGTACAAACATGCAAATGCTTTCTGCCAACAATTACTGTTAGATTAAAACGTTCAAAAGATACTCTTAGTATGACATGGTATTTTAAGCTTTGGGTCAAGTCCGTACGATTTTTTTCAAAAGGTCTCACATCATTAAGAGACTCTTACACCTTATATGTAGGCTTTCAATCTTTTCGGCTACCAATACGCGAGACTTTATTCGCACACCTAACAATCTCTCCATCAAACTATGTTCCACGTAGCTTACTCTCACGATTCACGGGTCTCCCCCTCAAACTAAGTTCCATATGATTATTGGCACGATCCACGGGTCAATTTTCGAGATTCACTGTATGCCACCCGCATTGTTAGAGTATTATGGCAACCGATCGAAGCCCGCAACTAGCTTCTTCCTGTATGCGCACCGCCTCGCACTATCACTTTGTCATCTCCATACTCGTCCCGCCGAACCTGAGCTCTGATGCCAGTTGTTGGGCTAAAACGGTCCAAAAATACTCTTAACATAGTGTGATATTGTTTGCTTTGGGCTAAGCCCGTACGGTTTTCCACAAAAGGCCCCATACCGTTAAGAGATCCCTACACTTAATATGTAAGCTCCCAATATTTTCCGATACCAATGTAAGACTTTGTTCACACATCCAACTAGCTATATTCCACAAAGATACAACTTTATTTCATTTTAATGTCACTTGTCATTTGTCCTATAAAGATTAAATTTGACAGAGGGTCGAGTTATAGGCAGCTAGCTTATAATTGGAAAAATGGTATTCTTAATTAAGTAATATCTTAAAGAACTTATAGTATAACTAGGAGTAAAAAGCTTCTGGTGATTTAAAAACATACGAGCCAACTTGGTTTATATATTTAATAGGATTTTGAGGGACGTCATCTTTCCTTATCGAATAAGTCACACTTGATTGCCTTTGATGCAATATTGATAACTGGACTACATGTAGAGGTAAGTGTTGAAGATTTATAATTAAATAAATAAATGATTGATCTCTAATAGTTCAATATTTAATATGGTATCAGAATAAACAAGAATTTATGGTATCAAATATTGTGGTATGATGAATAGGATCTATTTACCATTAACCAGAGGTCTCGAATTTGAACTTGAGAATGGAAAAAATCTTGATAGACAACTTTTTCACTTAAGCAGCGCAAACTCGGATTAGTCGGACCTTAATACAGATATATGTAACGACCCGACTTGTCGTTTTGGTAATTAACGTTCCGTTTAGCGACTTAAAGTCTCGAGCAACTTTGTAATATGTATTATGACCCGCGTGTGTGGTCAAGTTTGATTTTCGGAAGATTCGGAATTAAATTGAAAGAACAATTCTTATTTTTGAAGCTTAAATGAAAAGAGTTGAGCGGAGTTTGACTTTTGAGCAAACGACTCCGGAATGGAATTTTGATGATCTCAATAGTTTCGTATGGTAATTTCAGACTTAGGCGTATGTCTGGATTTGAATTTGGAAGTCCGTAGGACAATTCGGCATATTTCGGCGAAAAGTTGGAAAATGAAGTTCTTGAAATATTCATAAATTCGACCGTAAGTCGATTGGTTGATAACGAGGGCGGATTTCGATTCCAAAAATTGGGACAGCTCCATTACGTCATTTATGACTTGTGTGCAAAATTTGAAGTCATTCCGGATTGATTTGATACGTTTCAGTGCAAGATATAGAAGTTGGAAGATTTGAAAGCTCACACTACTGGAAATACAGACTTTTCTCACGGAAGAATTGGTGGAAAATCTGTGTAAAATTTCAATATTCCCACGACATTCCCAGGAGAGATGCTCAGTGGGAATATGGCGGGTGGAAAAATAGTTTCCCAAGATATTCGTGGGTAATTCTCAGCGAGTTTTCCACTAAGGGTTTCACGAGAACTTGGTGGGGTGACATAGTATATTTTCCCATGAACGTCGTGGGAAAAGTAAGATAATATAATAATTTATTTTTCTTAGGTTTCCCACCGAATCTATGGGAAGTATTAAAAATAATTTAGATATTTTTTTATTTTACATATCGAAGCATGTATTATTTTTTTATTTTACACATCAACTCAAATAATTTGTGAAGAAAAACCTGTAAATACATAGCACCAACCCATATAAAAAAAAAAGATCAGAAATAGACCAAACTAACAAGAATAAACCATTCCAATATTATCTTTTAACAAATTTATTATTTTTAAGACGAAACAAATAAAGACTTAAGTTTAATTAAACTATACATGCACAAGAAAACAACAATAATTTTTTTACTACTTTTTCATTAATTCAAAATTTAACATTATACTAATTGGAAATAACATAATAAAACATACAAGCTAACAACAAAAATTTGCACCATAATCATAAAATCAAGAACTATACTATAGTAAAATAATATCTCATTACAAACTCCTTACATTATAACACATAAATAAAGTAAAATTTATCTAACACAAAGTCCAATCGAAATACATAAATATTAATTTTAACAAAAGAATAAAAGTATGTTGCTTCCCCAAATACTAGTGCGTATAATAACTTCACTCTTGAATAAATTTCCATCTTCATTTACCTGCAAAAAAAAATATATTTTATCATTTTAGTACTTATTTTTTGATCAAATGAATTAGAAAATATATATTTTAAACGTTAATAATAAATTAAATATTAATAAAATAATGAAAAGAGAAATAAGTACTGATTGAGATACTTACTCCAATACTTCTTTGGCTTCAACCACAAGAATTCAGACCAAGAGATATAAAATTCTGAGTAGTTAACCTCTCAAAAATCAAAGAAGAGTAGATAAAAAATTTCATACCCGTACAGTAAAATTAAAAATAAATAGGAACATACTAATACATACACGTCATATACCACCTGGAGACATCCAAATTTATAATGCCCTAAATACATATTGAAAGTAAAGTAGATTATATACCTTATCTTAAGATGTCTATCATCCCAGATTTGATCTTATATGGTATTAAATCAACAGTATTTTTTTGGAGAAGACACATACACACACGGGGGGGGGGGGGGGGGGGGAATATAGCAGATTTTACTTGGGCAGGGGTTTGATATAAGGAGGAGAAATAGCGGAAAAATAAATATAGGCGGCAATCAAAAGAGGGATTTGGGGGAAAAAAAGGGGGAAACTTGCCGCTACTTTTTCGTGAAACTTTGAATAATAATAAAACTTTTCCACTACTTCCGTAGAAAATATGTGTGGGAAAACTTTTTCATAAAGCACAAAAATTCAAAATTCAAAAATTTTCGTTCATACGGGAATGTGTGGGAATATTTAAAAAAAAAATTATTTTAATTTTTCCACTGTTTTCCATGGGAAATTTTTTTAGTTTTATATAATAATTTTTTTAATAACATTTCCCATCGAATCAGAGAGAACTAAAAATAACGCGTATTTTTGCATAAAAACGTTCCCACGGATAGTCAACGAGAAACGTTATTATTTATTCGTGGAAAGAAAATTTCACTTTTTTCATTGAATTTCGGTGGGAATTGCCACTAACAATTTTATTGTGGGAAAATGTTGTATTTCTAGTAGTGTCATAATTCAATTCGATGCACGATTCACAATTTCGGCGTTGTTTGAAGTGGTTTGAAGCCTCGACTAAGTTCGTATTGTATTTTGGGACGTGTTGGCATAATTGGTTAAGGTCCCGGTTAGTTCAGATGAGTTTCGGACGAGGTTCGGATCAAATTTGGACTTGTTGAAGCTGCTGGAAATTTGAATGCTGGTGCAATCGTTTCTGTGGAAGCTTCATCCAAGAAGCAACCTCGCAGAAGCGAGCAGCTCTTCGCAGAAGTGACCTGGAAAGGACTTGGGCAGGGCTGGATAGGCATCGCAGAAGAGGAAAACTCCACGCTTCTGCAGCTTCGTAGAAACGACACACAAGATCGCAGAAGCGAAGCTTCTCGCAGATGCGCACTAGCCATCGCAGAAGCGATTTGCGCAGATGCGGCATTCTTTCCGCAGGTGGAAGCTTGGACTGGGCAGTGAGGATCACAAATGTGAGTTTTTGTCTCGCAAAAGCGAGACCGCATATGCTGCATATTGATCCGCAGAAGCGAAAATGGACAGAAACATAAGGGGTCGAAAATCAGTCATACCTTCATTTTTTATTGGATTTTTGGAGCTCAATTTTGGGGCGATTTTGGAGGAGTTCTTCACGACTTCGACTTGGGTAAGTGTTCTACATCCAAAAGTAATTATATTTTGTAAATCCATTGTTATATTCATCATTTATTTCGGATTTAAATGGAAGAAATCAAGATTCTTGCAAAAACTTTTCAAAAAAGGAAATTTAAGATTTGGAAGACAAATATCGGAATGAGTGTTCGAATTTCGTAAAAATTCTATCGGGTTCCGAGAGGCGAGTCTCATGTTGACTTTTGGTTGACTTTTTAATGTGAATTTTTAAGTTGATGTTTTATTATCCAGAATTATTTCTGATGAATTTTAATGAAGTTATACAATTAATTTGGGTAAATTTGAGCTGTCTGGAGGTCAATTCAAGCAAGAAGGCTATTTTAAAATATCGGCCTAACTTCAAAAAAATGTAAATATCTTGCCTAACTTTGAGTGGGGAATTACCCCTTAGGCATTGAGTCGTATGTGCTATTGGTGTAATGTGAAAGCCGTGTACGCAAGGTGACGAGTACGTACTCGGGCTTATGTGTGAAAATTGTATTGGTTTAAAGTCGTAGGAATTTTTAAGTATTAAATTGGAAATTTCTGGCACTTATTAAATCCTTATTTGTTATGCCTCGTTCTTTATTTGTCGAATTTATTTTATATGATAATTTGGTGTGATTGCTACTTTGATTTTTATGCGAATTCTGTGTGCTTGTTGAGTTGACCTTTCTGGAAATAATTACATTATGGCTTTTCCAACTGCAAATAGTTAATTAAATAAGTTTAAATGGAGACGTTAATATATTTATCAGAAATTTGTATTTAAGAAGAGATTGTTCTTGCTTAGTTATTCTTCCGTCTTTGTTGTTGCATATTTACTTTTGGGACTATGAGGCGGTACCTCGGGAGATTCCCATGTTTGCATATTTACTTTTGTGACTACAAGGCAGTACCTCGAGAGATTCCCCTATCGTACATATTTACTTTTGGGAGTACGAGACAGTACCTTGGGAGATCCCCCTGTCGTGCATATTTACTTTTGGGACTACGAGATGGTACCTCGTGTAATGACCCGACCGGTCATTTTGAGTGTATTAGCCCTGATTCCCTATTTATTATTTTCTACGTATCTGTTTCTGCCTATGTGACTTGCCGAGAGGTCTTGTTTTTGATTTTGGAGTGTTTAGGGACACTTAGTCCCTAAAACGAAAGCTTAAGTCTCAGGATTTTGACCGTAGTCGAAAGTGTGAAGACGACTCGGGAATGGAGTTCTGTCGGTTCTGTTAGCTTTGTTGGGTGATTTTGGACTTAGGAGCGTGTTCGAACTGTGAATTTGAGGTCTGTAGCTAATTTAGGCTTGAAATAGCGAAAGTCAAATTTTGGGAAGTTTGACGGGGTTGACGTTTTGATATCGGGGTTGGATTCCGATTCTGGAAGTTGGAATAGGTCTGTAATGTTGAATATGACTTGTGTGCAAAATTTGAGGTCAATCGGACGTGGTTTGGTAGGTTTCGGCGTCGTTTGTGAAATTTGAAAGTTTAGAAGTTCTTTAGGATTGAATCCGGATGTAATTGGTGTTTTGATGTTGTTTTGAGCGATTCGAAGGCTCGACTAAATTCGTATGATGTTTTGGGATGTGTTGGTATGTTTGGTTGAGGTACCGGGGGCCTCAGGTGAGTTTCAGGTAGTTAACAGATCATTTTTTGACTTGGCTTGATAGCTGAAGTTCTGGATTCAGCAGGTTCTGGTTTCCTTGTACGCGATCGCAGGGATTCATTTGCGATCGCGTAAGCTTATTTAGGGAAGAGGTGAGTTTGTTCTATGCGATCACAGAATTAGGAACGCGATTGCATATGTGTGCGAAGATGTGCTTCGCGAACGCGTGGCTAAGGTCGCGTTCGCGTAGAAGGATTTGAGCAGGAGGGGAGGTGTGGCCAATGCTCTATGCGATCGCGTGAGGCAGAATGCAATCGTGTAGGTATGAGAGGCAGTGATCTGCGATCGCGTGGGTGATTCCGCATTCGCGTAGAGTAAAAATGTGGGGAAGCATAGTTGTGCTTCGGGATCACGAAGTATGTTCCGCGATCGCGATGAAGGATATCTGGGAAGGCAATATTAATTTAAAAAACTAGGGTTTGAACCCATTTTACATATTTTGAGCTAGAGAACACGGAATTGGGCGATTCTTGAAGGGATTTTCATGGAGTTGATTAGGGTAAGTGATTCTTACTTGATTTTGGTTAAATCCCATGATTTCATCTTTAATTTTATCATCTAATTTGTGATTTGGTGTGAGAAATTGGGGAAAAAGAGGAAGAACTCTTGAGTTGGGATTTTGAGGTTTTGAATGGGATTTTGTTATCGGATTTGAGAAAATTTGGTATGGTTAGACTCGTGAGTGAATGGGCTTCCGGGTTTTGTGACTTTTGTCGGATTTCGAAACGTGGGCCCGGGGGCCAGCTTCAGGCCAATTTCGGATTTTTGGCTATAATTTAATACTTTTCTTGTGGAATTGATCCTTTTAGCCTATATTGATTGTATTGTTCTACTTGTGGCTAGATTCGGGACGTTTGGAGAACGATTTGAGAGGCAAAGACATTTCAGAGTAGAGATTTGCTCGGTTTGAGATAAGTAACAGTTTTAAATCTGGTCCTGAGGGTAAAACACCCCGGATTTTAGTATGATGTGATTATTTTGGAGGTGACGCACATGCTAGGTGATAGGCATGTGGGCGTGCACCGTGGGGATTGTGACTTGGTCCGTCCCGCGAGACTGTAAAGTCGAATAGCTTATTGTTAATTTCATATTCCCTCTGTCTTCTAGAAATTTGACTGCCATTCATGTTAGAAACCATGCTTAGGCCATATGTTATTACTATTGGGACCCGTAGTGGTCGAGTACTTGTTGAATTAACTGCTATTTGCTGTCTTGAACTCAGTCACAGTGCTACTTGCGAGTCATATTCTCCGTTTCCTTTTATTTCTTTTTGACACTTGTTATTATCTCTTTTGGCTGATTTGTATGATTTCTGGAAGCCCGAGAGGGCTGAAGAGGTTAGTGACTGAGATAGGGCCTGAGTGCTGAGCTGTGAACTATGTGAGGGTTTTTTTGGATCGAGTTGCACGTCGCAACGAGCCTTATGGTTATTTATGGACTGTGGATCGGGTTGCACGCCGCAACGAGCCTTATGGTTACTTATATGATTGGGTCGGGCTGCACGCCGCAGCGATATAGAGCTTGGGTTGAAAGGAGTCCCTCCGGAGTCTGCACACCCCCAGTGAGCGCAGGTACCTATTGAATGTGAGTACTGAGGGCTGAGAGCCGAGTGATTGAGCTGTTGTGACGAGTTGAGTGACTGTTGCCCTGAGAGGCTGTACTTGCTTTTTTCAATTGTTGATGCACTTAGTTTCTATCTGTCATTGTTGTGAAAATTCTAAAAGATTGTATATCCGGATTTACCTGCACTTTAACTGTATAAAACTGATTTGATTTGAACTGCCGGAGTTGAAAGCATGTCTATTCTTTGTTGGAATTATTGAAAATGAACTGTATTTGTATAGCTCGTCACTACCTTCTTAGTTCCTTATTTATTTATGTTACTTGCTGAGTTGGTTGTACTCATGCTACACCCTGCACTTCATGTGCAGATCCAGGTGTGTTTGATCACGGAGGTCATTGAGTTCGTGCGCGATCGAGTACCGAAGACTACGAGGTAGCTGCCGCTGTCCGCATACCTTGTCTCTCCTTCTATGTTTTCATTCTTTTCTGTATTGATACTCAGACACTATTCGTATTAGACTAGATATGTAGATGCTGATGACTCAGTGACACCACGATGACATACTATTTTTCCGTACTTATGTTTTGGATTTTACCCCATTTTTATAAAAAAACTCTAGTTATTTTAAATGTCTTAATTCATTTCTGTTAAATGTTGAAAGTGTTTTGGAAATATCGGCTTGCCTAGTATCACGATAGGCGCCATTACGACGAGTTAGGTTTTGGGTCGTGACACCTCGGGAGATCCCCCTGTTTGCGTATTTACTTTTGGGACTACGAGGAAGTTCCTCGGGACATCCCGCTGTTGGCATATTTACTTTTGGGACTATGAGGCGGTTCCTCGGAAGATCCCCTATTGCGTATTTACTTTTGGAACTACAAGGCGGTACCTCGGGAGCGCTCCTGTTGTTTACCTCTATTTGTTGTGTTTGTTGCCTTTCTGTAAATTCTCATTTGTTTACTTATCAATCATTTCATTATATTATCTTGTCTTCTGCCTTGTGAATTTTCCGCGCGGTTGTGATAGAGATATGGGCACGAGGTACCGTGGAAATATGAAAGTGGGCTGAGACCCGTAATTTTTATGATTATGAAATGAGGTGTCACATGGTGACTTTTACTTAAAAAGAATTATATTCAAAAGATTTTATTTTAAGAATTTTATTCGAAAGTTATTTATTTGAAAGAATTATATTCGAAAGATTTTATTTGAAGAAATTTTATTCGAAAATTATTTATTTGAAGGGATTATATTCGAAAGGTTTTAGTTGAAAAATTATATTTGAAAGTTATTTATTTGCAAGGATTATATTCGAAGGATTTTATTTAAAGAATTTTATGCGAAAGTTATTTAATTGCAAGTGTTATATTCGAAAATATTTATTTGAAGAACCATATTCGAAAGTTATTTATTTGAAGGAATTATATTCGTAAGATAATTATTTGAAAGGATCATATTCTAAAGATTACTATTCGAAAACTTGTAGATAAAAGATGTATGTTTTGAAGGACTTGATTTATTGGTTGAGCTAGTGTTCATTATTTGTTTGGGCAATATTTGTGGTGTTCTTGCTGCCTTGCTATTTATATCACTAGTTGATGATTGTTGCTATCACGGTTGTTTGTCTTTCATTTATTTTTGTATGCTAAAATGCACAGGTTATTTGACTGGTGAGTGTCTTGATTGTACCTCGTCACTACCCCACCGAGGTTAGTCTTGATACTTATTGGGTACCAACTGTGGTGTACTCATACTACACTTCTGCATATTTTTGTGCAGAGCCTGTTATTGGAGATATCAGACTCGGACAGAGTTAGTGTGTTGATCGCAAGGATTCACGGTAGAGCTACTTGGCCGTCGCAGTCCCTTGGAGTCTTTCCATTTTTATTTTACTGTCAACTCTTATTCGAACAGTATTGTATGCTCGATCCTTGAGATCATTGCATATATTCAGTTAGAGTTCGTGACTCAGTATTACCAGTCTTGGGAGGTTTTTATATTTATCTCCTCTTTCGGTTTCGACACATGTATTAAATTATATGTTTGAAATAAAAAAAATAAAAAAAAGCTCTAAATGTAATTGTAATCGGCTTACCTAGTCTTAGAGACTAAGTGCCATCACGATACCTGTGATGGGAGTTTGGGTCGTGACAAGTTGGTATCAGAGCTTTAGGTTTGTAAGTTCTACGAGCCACGAACGAGATTAGTAGAGTCTTGCGGATCGGTACAGAGAAGTCTGTACTTATCTTTGAGAGGCTACAGAACTGTTAGTAAATTTCCACTTCTTTCATTCCTGTCGTGCGAAAATTGTAGATTTTGGAATTTGTGTCTTTGTATCTCTATTCTCTCACATATGGTGAGGACATGTGCTACTGGGTCAGCTGAGCAGACACCAGCGCATCCTGCTAGGGCCGCAAGAGGCCGAGGCCGAGGCCGAGGTAGAGGCCGATGAATGGCATGTGCCGCAACTAGAACACCTATCAGAGCAGTAGTCGAGGAGCCGTTAATAGCTCCAGTTGGAGGACAAGCACCAGAAACACCTGTTGTTAACCCCAGACTTCAGGAGACTTTAGCACAATTCCTAAACATGTTTGGTACATTAACTCAGGCGGGATTGATCTCCGTTCCACCAAATATTTCATAGATTGGGGAAGGAGTACACACTCCTACCGCCCGAACTCCAGAGCAGTAGTTTCACATTGGTCAGGTTCCGGGTATAGTACCGGTACAACATGTTATTTCGATTCAGCCTGAGGTCAGGCCAGAGGCGTCATAATAAGAACAAAAGAGACTTGAGAGATTTAAGAGGTATAGTCCACCTACATTTAGTGGCACTGCTACCGAGGATGCACAGGGATTTCTAGAGACGCGTCATCGTATTATCCGTACCATAGGTATTATGGAAGTGAGCAGGGTTGCCTTTACTACATTTCAGCTGTCAGGAGTAGTGTATCAATGGTGGCAAGTTTATGAAGAGGGTAGACTAGCCGGTACAACACCATCAAGTTGGGCTCAATTTTCAGAGATATTTTTGAAAGAGTTTGTTCCCCAGACTCTCTGGGATGTGTGGCACACAGAGTTTGAACGGTTGCATCAGGGGGCCATGACGGTGTCAGAATATGCCATCAGATTCAGTGAGTTAGCCCATCATGCAATTGTTTTGGTTCCTATAGTCAGAGAGTGAGTCCGCGGATTCATTGAGGGGCTCGATTATGATCTTAAAATATGCATGGCTCGAGAATTGCAGTTTGACATTCCGTTCCAGCAAGTAGTAAAGATGGCCAGGATGTTAGAATGTTTCGAAGTGAGGAAAGGGAGTCTATAGGAGGCCAAGAGGTTTCGAAATTATGGAGAATTCAGTGGATTTTACTCTGTAGCTATCACTCATCATGGCGGAGGCTCGGGCGGTCGGTTAGCCCAGTCCGTAATTTAGAATACACTTGATGCTCTAGTTAGTACTTTTAGAGCACCACCGACACGAGATTCTTACAGTGGTTATTCTAGTTATCCGACACAGACTCAGTACAAGCAACTGCGACCTCAGAGGGGTTGTTATGAGTGGTAATACTAGGCACATCATGAGAGATTGTCCCCGACTTGGGAGAGGTGGATTTCATCAGAACACTTAGGCTACATTATCTATTCTAGTTACTACCCCACATGCACAGCCAGTTAGGGGTGGAGGGTAGGCGGGTAGAGGGAGCCCTAGATGGGGAGGCCCAACTCGTTGATATAATTGTTATGGTATGGCCGAGGCTGCTACACCAGATGGTGTCATTACAGGTACGATCCCGATTTGTCATAACAAAATATTTTCCTTAGTTTGATTCGGTTCTAAGTATTAAGGCGAGTCCTCCTATTATGCTCCACTTATCGGTGAGCTTCGTAATTCTGCAACCTACTTATGTGTTTAACCCTGATGGGAGATTTTATTGTGATAGTCGTGTCTATCATTTTTGTGTTGCAAATTAAGAGCTATAAGTGCAAAAGTGACTTTCTAGTACTCGCTACAGTAAGTTGTGATGTAATTTCGGGATAATTGATTATAATTTTATGAATTATATGCCCTACCGATATGGGGGTTCATTATGTGTTGTGAAATTATTTATTATAAATTTATTAAAAGAAGAAAAAGAGATGGAAGGATTTCGATTGGCATGATGTGCATATTACTTGTGACTTAGAGCTAAGAACGGGATCCTCTTATTTTAATATGATGTAAAATATTTAAATCGGGCTACAAGCCACAGTGGAAGTTATATAAGGACCATAATCTTGTGATAAATATTTATGTGTTTAAATTCTCCCTTGTGAAATTAAATTGGTACCATAGTACTAATAAGGAGTCACGCCTATTAGGCTTATTTGATAATTCTTCTATGTGTTTTTGTGCATATTTAGCCATATTTGTGTTGTAACTATTGAGTTTTATCCCACGAGGTGAGTGACCATGTGGTATTAAATGTGACTCGTTAATTCGGGTAAATAAATATGAGGCTTTCATGCCTCGCGTGTTGATGTCAGTATTGCGAAAAATTTGAAATGAGGGTTTGGTTAATGTGAGGTTAAATGACGATACATGAATTAATTATGAACAACTATTATGACCAGAGATATGGTTATGGGAATACGTATGATGTGTGCGTAGGCACGAAATTGCTATAGCCGATTGAGACCAACACAGTGTGTTGATATGAAAAATCAGGCCTTTTTAAAAATGTTTGGAGTGTAAGAAATTGGTTTTAAAGTTTATAAATGTGGATAAAAGAAAAAATCTCAATTGAGATGGTGTTGTCGGACCATGTTAAAATTTCGATGACGTGGACTCACCGCGAGTAGGTGTGTAATAGTACACTCATTAATTTAATATCTTCAGAATAATTCTTGGCATGTTCGAGGACGAACGTATGTTTTAAGAGGGGGAGAATGTAATGACCCGACTTGTCATTTTGGGAATTAACGTTCCGTTCAACGACTTAAGGTCTCAAGCAACTTCGTAATATATATTATGACCCGCATGTGTGGTCGATTTTGGTTTTCGGAAGATTCAAAATTAAATTGAAAGAATAATTTTTATTTTTGAAGCTTAAATGAAAAAAGTTGACAGGAGTTTGACTTTTGAGAAAATGACTCCGAAATAGAATTTTGATGATGTCAATAGCTTTGTATGTTGATTTCTGACTTAGGCATATGTCCGTATTTAGATTTGGAAGTCTGGAGGACAATTTGGCATATTTCGGCAAAAGGTTGAAAAATGAAGTTCTTGAAATATTCATAAATTCGACCGTAAGTCAATTGGCTGATAACGAGGGCGGATTTTGATTCCGAAAATTGGAACAGCTCCATTACGTCATTTATGATTTGTGTGCAAATTTTGAAGTCATTCCGGATTGATTTGATACATTTTGGCGCAAGATATAGAAGTTGGAAGATTTGAAAACTCATAATTCGATTCGATGCGCGATTCGCAAATTTGGCATTGTTTGACGTGGTTTGAAGACTCGACTAAGTTCGTATTGTATTTTGGGACGTGTTGGCATAATTGGTTAAGGTCCCGGGTAGTTCGGATGAGTTTCGGACGAGGTTCGGATCGAATTTAGACTTGTTGAAGCTACTGGAAAGTTGACTGTAGGTGCGATCGCTTCTGCAAAAGCTTCATCGCAGAAGCGAGCAGCTCCTCGTAGAAGCGACCTCACAGAAACGAGCAGTTCCTCGTAGAAGCGACTTGTAAAGGACTTGGGCAGGGTTGGATAGGAATCGCATAAGCGGAAAACTCCACGCTTCTGCAGCTTCGTAGAAGCGACACACAGGATCGCAGATGCGCACTGGCCATCGCAGAAGCGTTTTGCGCAGATGCGGCATTCTGTCCGCAGCTGCGAGCTTGGGCTGGGAAATGAGGATCGCAAATGCGAGTTTTGTCTCGCAAAAGCGAGACCGCATATGCGGCATATTTGTCCGCAGAAACGAAAATGGACAGAAACATAAGGGGTCAAAAATCAGTCAATCCTTTATTTGCGATTGGATTTTTGGAGCTCGACTTTGGGGCGATTTTGGAGGAGTTCTTCACGACTTCGACTTGGGTAAGTGTAGGTTGAGTTCTTTACTCCATGTTTCTTTATTATCTTTTATATACTGCTTTCATGCCTTACATACTCGGCACTTTATTTGTACTGACGTCCCTTTTGCCCGAGGACTGTGCGTTTCATACCCTCAGGTCCCGATAGACAGCTTGACAGTCGTCCTTGTAGGCTATCAGCTCATCGGAAGATGTTGGTGCACTCCACCTGCTCCGGAGTTTCCTATTTGGTAAGTATGATTTGGACATGTATTGATTGGTATGGTAGGGCCCTGTCCCGACCTTTATGACGTTTATATACTCTTAGAGGCTTGTAGACATATGTCATATGTATGGATACTTATATGGCCTTGTCGGCCTATGTTTTTAGTGTACAAATGATCATGTCAGCCTTATAAGCCCGTATATCCCATGTATAAGTTTCTATATCATGTTGGGTCGTCCTATATCTAGTATTCCCTTATATTTTATTCTAGTTATCTCATGACGACCCTTCTTGCTCATTTACTCATGATGGTGTGATAATAAAGATACGATATGTTGATACTCGGTTGAGTAAGGCACCGGGTGCCCATCGTGGCCCTCCGATTTGTGTCATGACAAAATTGGTATCATAGTAGTACTGTCCTAGGTAGTCTACAAGCCATGAGTAGAGTCTTCTTTATGGGCGTAGGGAAGTAGGTTGGTCGCTCGTCGTTGCAATTTCAGGCTAATTAATAACTTGTTGATTGGGTGTGTTATGGTATATTTGGGGTTTTTGTTGTATTGAAGGTCCCAAATTGTAGTTGGGTTGTTTTTTAGTTGATGATTGTATTGTGTTTGTATCTCGCCTATATTAGGCTGGAGAGAGTAGTAAAATCAGGGGAAATGCTGCCCGTTTTATTTTTGAATCGCGTTATCGTTTGAGATACATGATATACTACCGCCATCTAAGTTGTACATGTATTTCATTATTATAGGGTTGTCGCGCTAGTTGTCGTAAGCTTGTTGTTGAGTTGCATTGACGACTTGAGATATGTTAAGGCTATCTTTTCTTTCCTTTTGGCATTATCCATATGATACAAACGAAACGAGCAAACGCGCAACTTTCATATCCGAAAGTAATTATATTTTGTAAATCCATGGTTATATTCATTATTTATTTCGGATTTAAATGGAAGAAATCAAGATTTTTGCAAAAACTTTTCAAAAATAAAAATTTAAGATTTGAAAGATGATTTGTTATTGGAATTCGATAAAATTGGTATGTTTGAAATCGTAAAGGAATGAGTATTCGGATTTCGTAAAAATTCTGTCGGGTTCCGAGAGGCGGGCCGCGCGTTGACTTTTGGTTGACTTTTTAATGTGAATTTTTAAGTTGACGTTTTATTATCCGAAATTATTTTCTATGAATTTTAATGAAGTTAGACAATTAATTGGGGTATATTTGAACTATCCGGAGGTCAATTCAAGCAAGAAGGCTATTTTGGAATATCGGCCTAACTTAAAAAAAATGTAAGTATCTTGCCTAACTTTGAGTGGGAAATTACCCCTTAGGCATTGAGTCGTATGTGCTATTGGTGTAATTTGAAAGCCGTGTACGCAAGGTGAGGAGTACGTACTCGGGCTTATATGTGAAAATTATACTGGTTTAAAGTCGTAGGAATTTTTAAGTATTAAATTAAAAATTTCTGGCACTTATTAAATCCTTATTTGTTATGCCTCGTTCTTTGTTTGTCGAATTTGTTTTATATGATAATTTGGTGTGATTGCTACTTTAATTTTATGTGAATTTCGTGTGCTTGTTGAGTTGAAATTTCTGGAAATAATTACATTATGGATTTTCCAACTACAAATAGTTAATTAAATAAGTTTAAATGGATATGTTAATATATTTATCAGAAATTTGGATTTAAGAAGAGGTTGTTCTTGCTGAGTTATTCTTCCGTCTTTTCTATTGCATATATACTTTTGGGACTACGGGGCGATACCTCGGGAGATCCCCATGTTTGCATATTTACTTTTGGGACTACAAGGCGGTACCTCGAGAGATCCCCCTGTTTGCATATTTACTTTTGGGACTACGAGGCGGTACCTCGGGAGATCCCCTTGTCGTGCATATTTACTTTTGGGACTACGATGCGGTACCTAGGGAGATCCCCTTGTCATACATATTTACTTTTGGGACTACGAGACGGTACCTCGGGAGATCCCTCTGTCGTACATATTTACTTTGGGACTATGAATCGGTACCTCGGGAGATCCCCCTGTCTGCATATTTACCTTTGGGACTACGAGGCGGTTCCTCGGGAGATCTCCCTGTTAGCATATTTACTTTTGGGACTACGAGGCGGTTTCTCGGGAGATTTTATTTGAAGAACAATATTTGAAAGTTATTTATTTTAAGGAATTATATTCGTAAGATAATTATTTGAAAGGATCATATTCTAAAGATTTCTATTCGGAAACATGTAGATAAAAGATGTATACTTTGAAGGACTTGATTTATTAGTTGGGCTAGTGTTCATTATTTGTTTGGACAATATTTGTGGCATTCTAGCTGCCTTGCTATTTATATTACTAGTTGATGATTGTTGCTATCACTGTTGTTTGTCTTTCATTTATTTTTGTATGCTAAAATACACAGGTTATTTGACTAGTGAGTGTCTTGACTATACCTCGTCACTGCCCTACCGAGGTTAGTCTTGATACTTATCGGGTACCGATTGTGGTGTACTCATACTACACTTCTGTACATTTTTGTGCAGAGCCAGGTATTGAAGATATCAGACTCGGACAAAGTTAGTGTGTTTATCGTAAGGATTCAAGGTAGAGCTGCTTGGCCGTCGCAGTCCCTTGGAGTCTTTCCATTTTTATTTTAGTGCCAACTCTTATTCGAACAATATTGTATACCCGATCCTTGAGATCATTGCATCTATTCGGTTAGAGTTCAACACTTGTATTAAATTATATATTTGAAATCAAAAAACAAAAATGGCTCGAAATGTAATTGTAATTGGCTTACCTAGTCTTAGAGACTAAGTGCCATCACGACGCCTGTGGTGGGATTTTGGGTCGTGACAAATTGGTATCGGAGCTTTAGGTTCAAAGGTTCTACGAGTCACGAACAAGTTTAGTAGAGTCTTGCGGATCGGTACAGAGACGTCTGTACTTATCTTTGAGAGGCTACAGAACTGTTAGAAAATTTCCACTTCTTTCATTCCCGTCATGCGAAAATTATTGATTTTGGAATTTGAATCTTTATATCGCTATTCTCTCACATATGGCGAGGACACGTGCTACCAGGTCAGGTGAGCAGGAACCAGCGCATCCTGCTAGGGCCGCAAGAGGCCGGGGCCGAGGTAGAGGCCGAGGAATGGCACGTACCGCAACTAGAACACCTGTCAGAGCAGCAGTCGAGGAGACGCCAGTAGCTCCAGTTGGGGGACAAGCACCAGAGACACTTGTTGTTACCCGGGACTTCAAGAGACTTTAGCACAATTTCTAAACATGTTTGGTACATTAACTCATGCAGGATTGATTTTTGTTTCACCAAATATTTCATAGATTGGGGGAGGAGTTCAGACTCCTACCGCCCATACTTCAGAGCAGTAGGTTCACAATGGTCAGGTTTCGGGTATAGTACCGGTACAACATGTTATTTTGATTCAGCCTGAGGTCAGGCCAGAGGCGTCAGAAAAAGAATAAAAGAGACTTCAGAAGCAACGTATCAAGTGAGCGGGGTATTGTGGAAGTGAGCGGGGTTGCCTTTACTATATTTCAGCTGTCAAGAGCAGCATATCAATTGTGGCAAGTTTATGAAGAGAGTAGACTACTCGATGCAAGACCACCAACTTGGGCTCAATTTTAAGATATATTTTTGAAATAGTTTGTTCCCCAGACTCTCTGGGATTCGTGGCGCACAGAGTTTTAATGGGTGCGTCAGGGTATCTCGACGGTGTCAGAATATGCCATCAAATTCAGTGAGTTAGCCCGTCATACAACTATTTTGGTTCCTACAGTTAGAAAGCGAGTCTGCAAATTCATTGAGGGGCTCGATTATGATCTTAAAATATGTATGGCTCGAGAATTGCAGTTTGACATTCCATTCCAGCAAGTAATAGAAATGGCCATGATGTTAGAACGCGTTCGAAGTGAGGAAATGGAGTCTATAGGAGGCCAAGAGGTCTCGAAATTTTGGAGAATTCAGTGGATTTTACTATGTAGCTATCACTTATCATGGCGGAGGCTCGGGCGGTCGGTCATCCCAGTCCGTAATTCAGAATACTCGTGATTCTCTAGTTAGTACTTTTAGCGCACCACCGACACGAGATTCTTACAGTGGTTATTCCAGTTATCCGGCACAGACTCAGTACGAGCAGCTGCGACCTCAGAGGGGTTGTTAAGAGTGTTGTGATACTAGACACATCATGAGAGATTGTCCCACACTTGGGAGGGGTGTATTTCATCAGAACACTCAGGCTACATGCTCTATTCCAGTTACTACCACACATGCATAGCCAATTAGGGGTGGAGGGCAGGCGGGTAGAGGGTGCCCTAGAGGGGGAGGCCCAACCCGTTGATATAATTGCTATGGTATGGCCGAGGCTGCTACACCAGATAGTGTCATTATAGGTACGATCCCGATTTATTATAAAGGAATATTTTTCTTAGTTTGATTCGGTTGTAAGTATCGAGGCGAGTCCTCCTATTATGCTCCATTTATGAGTGAGCTTCGTAATTCTGTAACCTACTTATGTGTTTACCCCTGATGGGAGATTTTATTGTGATAGCCATGTCTATCATTTTGTGTTGTACACTATTTGAGGGCTATGTGTCTAAAAGTGACTTTCTAGTACGCGCTACAGTGGATTTTGATGTAACTTCGGGATAATTGATTACAATTTTATGAATTATATGCCCTACCGGTATGGGGGTTCATTATGTGTTGTGAAATTATTTATCGGAAATTTATTAAAAGAAGAAAAAGAAATGGAAGGATTTCGATTAGTACGATGTGCATATTACTTGTGACTTAGAGCTGAGGACGGGATCCTCGTATTTTAATATGATGTAAAATGTTTAAACCGGGCTACAAGCCAAGGTGAAGGTTATATAAGGACGAGATCCTTGTGATGAAAATTTATATGTTTAAATTCTCCCTTGTGAAATTAAGTTGGTACTATAGTACTAATATAAAGTCATGCATGTTAGGCTTATTTGATAATTCTTCTATGTGTTTCTGTGCATATTTAGCCATATTTGTATTGTAACTATTGAGTTTTAGCCCACGAAGTGAGTACCCAGGTGGCGTTAAATGTGACTCATTAATTCGGGTAAATAATTATGAGGCCTTCATGCCTCGTCTGTTGCTGTCAGTATTGTAAAAAATTTGAAACGAGGGTTTGGTTAATGTGAGGTTAATTGACGATGCTGGAATTAATTATGAACGACTATTATGACCAAAGATGTGGTTATGGGTAGGGGTGGGAATTCGCTATTTAGGTTCGATATTTAAGAATTTGGTTCGGTATTTGGTTTATCAATTGTGTATACCAAATACCATACCAAAGTATTTCAGTACGGTTCAGTATTTCTTATTTTGGTTCGGTATGGTTTCGGTTTAAACCGAAATTTTTATTGTCTCCCCCACTCCATTAACTAATGTAATCCATGTTGTTTGAGATTCCACCAAAGATCAATTTAGTTCGTTTATGCTAGCAAAATGGTTCCATTGAATGATCTCACCTCATATTAAATAATGATGATTAGTTTACTGGTCCAATTTTTGAGATGAGAGTTTGAAATTTGAAAAAGGGGTTCACATTTCTCCGAGACCACAGATAGAGTGATTTGTAACTTCCATTTTCTTAATACACGGGGCAGTATTACACAAATATGAGAAGTATTAAACTGCCCCATAAAGCTTCCATGATTTAATCATAAAAGAAACCACGGGCAACCAGAACCCTATTTGGTATGAAATGGAAATTATCCAAACCAAAAGTGAGGACTAAAAGCAAATGAAAGTTGTAAATGCAAGAGACACGACGATTTACCTCCATACAAATCATCGACTTCTGTACATTCACTTAAACCACTTCAATATCTATACAATCGGTGACATATCGGACAATGAAAGAATTTAAACCAGCTTCACTGCATGCCTACAGAAAGACACTAGAATTCTTCAAACTGTCTATAATTCTTCAAAAGCAAATATGCTTCGAAAAGTCATCCACCTATTTTTAACTTCTTGCGTCCAGCAATTCATGGGCACACTATAATTTGTTTCATGGATTAGCCAGCAACTGAAGTTATAAACAAAACCGATCAGAACTAATAATGACAGGGACACCGAAATATTGATCTGACCTCATTAAACTATTTCGGTATTTCGGCATACCGAAATATCAAAAACCCAATACCGTATACCGTACCGAATTACTAAATACCGAAATTTCTGTACCAAAATAAATCGAAATACCAAAAAAAAAACGAAACCGAAATACCAAATTAATTCGATTCGGTTCGAAATTCGGTTTTTCGGATTTTATGCCCACCCCTAATTATGAGCATACATATGATATGTGCGTAGACACGAAATTGCTACAACCGGTTGAGATCAACACAGTACGTTGATATGAAAAATCAGGGCTTTTTAAAAATGTTTGGAGTGTAAGAAATTGGTTTTAAAGTTTATAAATATGGATAAAAGAAATAATCTCAACTGAGATTGTGTTGTCAGACCATGTTAAAATTTCGGTGACGTGGACTCACTGCGAGTAGGTGTGTAATAGTACACTCAGTAATTTAATGTCCCCAGAATAATTCTTGGCACGTTCGAGGACGAACGTATGTTTTAAGAGGGGGAGAATGTAACGACCCGACTTGTCATTTTGGGAATTAACGTTTCGTTCAGTGACTTAAGGTTCCGAGCAACGTCGTAATATGTATTATGACCCGCGTGTGTGGTCGAGTTTGGTTTTCGGAAGATTCGGAATTAAATTGAAAGAACAATTCTTATTTTTGAAGTTTAAATGAAAAGAGTTGATCGGAGTTTGACTTTTGAGAAAACGACTCCGGAATGGAATTTTGATGATGTCAATAGCTTCGTATGGTGATTTCGGACTTAGACGTATGTCCGAATTTGGATTTGGAAGTCAGTAGGACAATTCGGCACATTTCGGCGAAAAGTTGGAAAATGAAGTTCTTGAAATATTCATAAATTCGACCGTAAGTCGATTGGTTGATAACGAGGGCGAATTTAGATTCAGGAAATAGGAACATCTCCATACGTCATTTACGACTTATGTGAAAAATTTTAAGTCATTCCGGATTGATTTTATACGTTTCGGCGCAAGATATAGAAGTTGGAAGATTTGAAAACTCATAATTCGATTCGATGCGCGATTCGTAATTTCGGCGTTGGTTGATGTGGTTTGAAGCCTCGACTAAGTTCGTATTGTATTTTGGGACGTGTTGGCATAATGGGTTAAGGTCCCGGGTAGTTTGGATGAGTTTCGGATGAGATTCAGATCGAATTTGGACTTGTTGAAGCTGCTTGAAATTTGACTGTTGGTGCGATCGCTTCTGCGGAAGCTTCATCGCAGAAGCGACCTCGCAGAAGCGAGCATCTACTAACAGAAGCAACCTAGAAAGGACTTGGCCAGGGCTGGATAGGCATCGCAGAAGCGAAAAACTCCACGATTCTGCGGCTTCGCAGAAGCGACACACAGGATCGCAAAAGCGAAGCTTCAAGGAGATGCGCACTGGCCATCGCAGAAGCGATTTGTGCAGATGCGGCATTCTGTCCGCAGGTGCGAGCTTGGGCTAGGTAGTGAGGATCGCAAATGCGAGTTTTGTATCGCAAAAGCGAGACCGCATATGCGGCATATTCGTCCGTAGAAGCGAAAATGGACAGAAACATAAGGGTCGAAAATCAGTCAATCCTTCATTTTCGATTGGATTTTTAGAGCTCGATTTTGGGGAGATTTTGGAGGATTTCTTCACGACTTCGACTTGGGTAAGTGTTCTACATCCAAAAGTAATTATATTTCATAAATCCATGGTTATATTCATCATTTATTTCAGATTTAAATGGAAAAAATCAAGATTTTTGCAAAAACTTTTCAAAAATAGAAATTTAAGATTTGGAAGACGATTTGCTATTGGAATTCGATAAAATTGGTATGTTTGAACTCGTATCGGAATGGGTGTTCGAATTTTGTAAAAATTCGGTCGGGTTCAGATAGGCGGGCCCCACGTTGACGTTTGGTTGACTTTTTAATGTGAATTTTTAAGTTGACGTTTTATTATCCGGAATTATTTTCGATGAATTTTAATAAAGTTATAAAATTAATTTGGGTACATTTGAGCTGTCCAGAGGTCAATTCAAGTAAGAAGGCTATTTTGGAATATCGGCCTAACTTCAAAAAAAAAAGATAAGTATTTTGCCTAACTTTGAGTGGGGAAATTACCCCTTAGGCATTGAGTCGTATGTGCCATTGGTATAATGCGAAAGCCGTGTACGCAAGGTGATGAGTACGTAATCAGACTTATATGTGCAAATTGTATTGGTTTAAAGTCGTGGGAATTTTTAAGTATTAAATTGGAAATTTCTGGCACTTATTAAATCCTTATTTGTCATGCCTCGTTCTTTGTTTGTCGAATTTGTTTTATATGATAATTTTGTGTGATTGATACTTTGATTTTTATGTGAATTCCGTGTACTTGTTGACTTGACATTTCTAAAAATAATTACATTATGAATTTTCCAACTACAAATAGTTAATTAAATAAGTTTAAATGGAGACGTTAATATATTTATCAGAAATTTGAATTTAAGAAGAGGTTGTTCTTACTGAGTTATTCTTCCGTCTTTTCTATAGTATATTTACTTTTGGGACTACGAGGCGGTACCTCGGGAGATCCTCATATTTGCATATTTACTTTTGGGACTGCGAAGCGGTACCTCAAAAGATCCCCATATTTGCATATTTACTATTAGGACTACGAGGCGGTACCTAGGGAGATCCCCCTGTTTGCATATTTACTTTTAGGACTACGAGGCGGTAACTCGGGAGATCCCTATATCATACATACTTACTTTTGGGACTACGAGACGGTACCTCGGGAGATCCCCCTGTTTGCATATTTACTTTTGGGACTACGAGGCGGTACCTCGGGAGATCCCCTGTTGGCATATTTACTTTTGGGACTACAAGGCGGTTTCTCGGGAGATCCCCTGTTGCGTATTTATTTTTGGGACTACGAGGCAGTACCTCGGGAGCGCCCTTGTTGTTTACCTCTATTTGTTGTGTTGTTGTCTTTATGTAAATTCTCATTTGTTCACTTTTCAGTCATTTCATTATATTATCTTGTCTTCTGCCTTATGAATTGTCCGTGCGATTTTGATAGAGATATGGGCACGAGGTACCGTAAAAATATAAAAGTGGGTTGAGACCCGTAATTTTTATGATTATGAAATGAGGTGTCGCATGGTGACTTTTACTTGTAAAGAATTATATTCGAAAGATTTTATTTGAAGAATTTTATTTGAAAGTTATTTATTTGAAAGAATTATATTCGAAAGATTTTATTTGAAGAAATTTTATTCGAAAATTATTTATTTGAAAGGATTATATTCGAAAGGTTTTATTTGAAGAATTATATTAGAAAATTTTGTATTTGCAAGAATTATATTCGAAGGATTTTGTTTAAAGAATTTTATTCGAAAGTTATTTAATTGCAAGAGTTATATTCGAAAACTTTTATTTGAAGAACAATATTCGAAAGTTATTTATTTGAAGAAATTATATTCGTAAGATAATTATTTGAAAGGATCGTATTCTAAATATATCTATTCGAAAACTTGTAGATAAAAAATATATATTTTGAAGGACCTGATTTATTGGTTAAGCTAGTGTTCATTATTTGTTTGGGCAATATTTGTGGTGTTCTTGCTGACTTGTTGTTTATATCACTAGTTGATGATTGTTGCTATCACTGTTGTTTGTCTTTCATTTATTTTTGTATGCTAAAATGCACAGGTTATTTGACTAGTAAGTGTCTTGATTGTACCTCGTCACTACCCCACTGAGGTTAGTCTTGATACTAGGGTACCAACTATTGTGTACTCATACTATACTTCTGCACATTTTTGTGCAGAGCCAGGTATTAGAGATATCGGATTCGGACATAGTTAGTGTGTTGATCCGACGTTTTATTGTCCGAAATTATTTCCGATGAATGTTAATGAAGTTATACAACCGATTCGAATAGATTTGAGCGGTCCGGAAGCTAATTCAAGCAAGAAGGCAATTTTGGAATATCGGCATAACTTCAAAAAGGTAAGTGTCTTGCTTAACCTCGAGTGTGGGAATTTCCCCTTAGGCATTGAGTCTTATGTGCAATTTGTGTAATTAAAAATCATGTACGCGAGGTGACGAATACGTATTTGGTTTATATATGCAAATTTTATTGAGTTAAAGTCTTGAGCATATTGTGTAGTAAATTGGATAATTGTTGGCATATATTTAATCATCTATTTGTCGTGACTAAATCCTTGTTGTTGAATCTGTTGTTATATGCCAATTGATGTGATTGTTACTTGATTATTTATGAAATTCCGTGAATTTGCTGGTTTGATAATTATTGGAATTTAATTTCATTTTGGATTTTTTCATCTGCAAATAATTAATTAAATGAGCTTAAGAAGAGGTATTTATATAATTATTGAAAATTTGGATTTAATGAAGACTTTGCTTTATGTTGAGTAATTTCTATCTCTATTGATTGTTTTTGGGCATTGTACACATTGTGTGGAGCCTTCGACTATTTGTTGTTAAATTAATTAACTTGGTTGTATCTTTGGAATTTTGGTTGTAGCCATTGGGCAAATTGTGATATGAATTAATTTTTTTATGTTGCCGTGATAATTTTCTGTGTTAATTGTTGTGTTTTCTTAATTAATATTTTGAATAAATAAGGGTGGTATTTCACCGTTGATATTATGTGGGTATAAGGGTGTCATTTCACTGTGGTTGTGTTTGTTAGAATATTGTCTGGGCGGAGCGATAGGGGTGGCAATCAGAGCGATAAGGGTGGCAATAAGAGCGATATGGGTGGCTATTGATATTGTCTGGGCGGAGTGATAAGGGTGGCTATAGGAGTGATAAGGGCGGCAATATGAGCGATAATGGTGGCTATTGTCAGGGACGAGATGTGATGATGTGGAGTTGTGGTATTGGTGATTTTTATGTGATGTTGTGATTTTCTTGTGTTTAGTTTTATACCTTGTGTAATTTGTCTTGTTGATGGTAAATTGATAACAATATGATTTATGTTGAAATTGAGAGCATGTGGCTATTGCTAGGCGGTTTATAAAATAAAATGTGGGCACGAGGTGCCGTGAATTATGATATGAAATAGGGATATTGGCACGTGAATTGTCCGTGCAGTTGTGATATGAAATATGGGCACGAGGTGCTTTGATTAATGATAATAATATTGGTACGTGAACTGTCCGTGTAACTGTGATAAGAAAAGTGGGCACGAGGTGCCGTGGAAATACGATGCTTTAATTAAGGGCACGAAGTGCCATGGAAATGTATGAAAATAGGTTGTGACCCGTATTTTTAAGATTATGACCTGAAGTGTCACGTGGTGACTTTTTAATTGAAAAGATTATATATTCAAAATATTTATTTGGAAGGATTTTTACTTAGAAAGTATTATATAAAAGAATTATATTTGAAAAGATTTATGGAAAGAATTATATTTGAAAAATAATTATTTGAGAAAATTATATTTGAAAGAGAGTTATTTGGAAGAATTATATGACAGAAAGACTTTTATTTGAAGGAATTGATTTAATTGGGTGTAATTGTATTTATTATTTGTTGAGTGATATTAACGGTATTCTTGTTGTTTGGTGTGCATATCACTGGTTGTTTCATGTTGCCCTTATTGTTATTTGTTTTCTATTATATTGTATATTATATTGCACAGGTTATTAGACTAGTGAGTGTCTTGACTATACCTCGTCTCTACTCCATTGAGGTTAGTCTTGATATTTACTGGGTACCGACCGTGGTGTATTCATACTACACTTCTGCACATTTTTGTGCAGAGCCAGGTATTGAAGATAACAGACTTGATCTGAGTTGAAGCGGGATCATAAGGATTCAAGGTAGAGTTGCTTGGTCGTCACAGTCCCTTACAGTCTTTTCATTTCATTGTACTGTTAACTTGTAATCAAACAGTATTGTATATTTGGTCCTCATGAACTTTCTATGTATTCAGTTTGAGTTCGTGACTCAGTACTACCAGTATTGGGAAGTTGTATATTCATATTTATCCCGCTCTTAGTTTTGGTTACTTATTTAATTAAAAAAAATGGCTTCAAAATGTAATAGAAATCGGCTTATCTAGTCTTAAAGACTAGGCGCCATCACGACGCCTGTGGTGGGACTTTGGGTAGTGACAAGTTGGTATCAGAGCTCTAGGTTCATAGGTTATACGAGTCACGAACGAGTCTAGTAGAGTCTTGCAGATCGTTACGGAGACGTCTGTACTTATCTTCGAAAGGTTACAGAACTGTTAAGAAATTTTCACTTCTTTTATTCCTGTCGTGCGAATTTGTTGATTGAAGAATTTGAGCCTTTATATTCCTATTCTCTCACAGATAGTGAGGACACGTGCTACCGGGTTAGCTGATCAGGCATCCGCACATACTGCTAGGGCTGCAAGAGGTTGGAGCCGAGGTAGAGGCCGAGGCAGAGGTCGAGGAAGGGCATGTGCCACGACTGGAGCACCTGTCAGAGCAATAGTTGAGGAGCCACCAGTAGCTCCAGTTGGGGGACAGGTACCAGAATCACCTGTTATTACCCCCGGACTTCAGGAGTATTTGGTACATTTCCTGAGTATGTTTGGTACATTAACCTAGGCGAGATTGATTTCTGTTGCACCAAATATTCCGCAGAGTGGGGGAGTAGCTCCGACTCCTACCAAAACTCCAGAGCAACAGGTTCACGTTGGTCAGGTTCCGGGTGTAGCACCGGTACAACCTATTCTTCCGGTTCGGCCTGAGGTCAGGCCAGAGGCATCAGAAGAGGAACAAAAGAGACTTGAAAGGTTTAAGAAATATGATCCACCTACTTTCAGTGGCACAGCTACAGAGGATGCCCAAGGATTTCTTGAAAATTGTCACCATATTCTCCACACCATGGGTATTGTGGAGGTGAGTGGAGTTTCCTTTACTATATTTCAACTGTGAGGAGGTTCATAGTGATAGTCTTGTCATAGCCTCGTAACTACTTCGTCGAGGTTAGAGTAGGCACTTACATAGTATATTGGATTGGTTGTACTTGTACTACATTTATGCACTTCTTGTGCAGATCCCGGATGTTAGGTGCCATCATGGCCCCATGGTTGGGATCCTGGGTCATTAAAAGTTGGTATCGGAGCACTAGGTTGCCTAAATCTCACGAGCCACAAGCAAGCTTAGAAGAGACTTGAGGATCGGTCTAGAGACGTATGTACTTATCCTCTAGATGCTATAAGGCTTTAGAAAATTTTACTTTATTTCTTTCTCTATTAGCGACTATTTTCTATCACTGAGTTTGAATCATTATTCACGGCAACCTGATCAACATATGTCCAATATAACAACTATGGCATGAGATAGAATTCTCTAAGACAACCAAAACGTATAAATTCTCTAAGACAAATCCAATATAACAATTTAAAGTGAAATATAAATTAAGTAAAGACAAATGCACAAGTAAAGGCATGAGACAAATAATAGCATCTATTTGATAACATGTAGATCATAGAACGAGTAAGAGAGGACAATAAATAAAGGCATGGATACTTGGAACATATAGCAAATAGAGGTGTCTAACAAGTAAAAGGCACGTTTGACAAGTACGCAGTCCCTTGGAGCCTTTCCATTTTTATTTTACTGTCAACTCTTATTCGAACAGTATTGTATACTCGATCCTTGAGATCATTGCATGTATTCAGTTAGAGTTCGTGACTCAGTATTACCAGTCTTAGGAGGTTTTTATATTTGACTCCACTTTTGGTTTCGACACTTGTATTAAATTATATGTTTGAAATAAAAAATATATGGCTCGAAATGTAATTGTAATCGGCTTACCTAGTCTTAGAGACTAAGTGCCGTCACGACGCATGTGGTGGGATTTTAGTTCGTGACAAGTTGGTATCAGAGCTTTAGGTTCATATGTTCTACTAGTCACGAAGTTTAGTAGAGTCTTGCGGATCGGTATAGAGACGTACGTACTTATCTTTGAAAGGCTACAAAACTGTTAGGAAATTTCCACTTCTTTCATTCATATGGTGCAGAAATTGTGTGTAAAATGTGGGGTCAATCGGACGTGGTTTGATAGGGTTCAACATCGGTTATAGGAATTGGAAGTTTCAAGTTCATTAAGTTTGAATCGGAGGGTGATTCGTATTTTTGATGTTATTTGAGGTGGTTTGAGGATTCGACTAAGTTCGTATAATATTTTTGGGACCTGATGGTATATTTAGTTGAGGTCTCGGGGGCCTCAGGCAAGTTTCAGGTGGTTAACAAATCATTTTTGGCCTTGGTGAGATTTTTCTCGTTTCTTCTTACTCGTTCGCGAGAGGAGTCTCGCGTTCGCGAAGAGTGCTTCTGAGTTGGTGTGATTTTTCTCTATACGTCCACGAAGGAGAGGATGCGAACGCGAAGGTATGGCAGTATGTGCATCGCGAACGCGTGAGTGGCGTCGCATTCGCGAAGGGGAGTGAAGCAGCTGGGACCCCCCTCCCCCCCCCCCCCCCAGTCTTTTGTTCTACGCGTTCGCGAGGTCAGGGACACATTCGCGAAGGTCTGAATTTGCAAAGCTTCACGTTCGCGAAGCGTAGGTCGCGTTCGCGAAGAGTTAAGTTGAGAGGCAGTCTGAGTTGGTCTACACGAACATGAGAGGAGGGTCGCGTTTGTGAAGAAGGAAATCTCGACAGACAATATTAATTTCAAAAAAGAGGGTTTGAGCCTATTTTGCATATTTTGAGCTAGAGAACACGGAATTGGGCGATTGTTGAAGGGACGTTTGTGGAGTTGATTGGGATAAGTGATTCTTACTTGGTTTTGGTTAAAACCCATGATTATATCTTTAATTTTATCATCTAATTTGTGATTTGGGGTGGAAAATTGGGGAAGAAGATGGAGTGTTCATGAGTTAGATTTTTGGGGTTTTGAATGGGATTTTATTATCGGATTGGAGTAAATTTGGTATGGTTAGACTCGTGAGTGAATGGCCTTTCGGGTTTTATCACTTTTGTCAGATTTCGAGATGTGGGCCCGAGGGGCCGGGTTCAGGCCAATTTCGAATTTTTGGCTTATAATTTCGTGTTTTTCTTGTGGGATTGATTCTTTTAGCTTATATTAATTATCTCGTACTACTTGTGGCTAGATTTAGGGCATTTGGAGATTAATTCGAGGGGCAAAGGTATTGCGGAGTAGGATTTTGCGCGGTTTGAGGTAAGTAACAGTTTTAAATCTGATTTTAGGGGAATGAAACCCCGAGGATTGGTATGATGTGAGTATTTAGAGGTGACACACATGCTAAGTGACGGGCGTGTGAGCGTGCACCGTGAGGGATTGTGACTTGGTATGTTCCGTGAGACTATAAAGTCGAATAGCCATTGTTATTACTTGTTTTTCCTTGCCTTTGAGCAATTGACTGCCTTTCATGTTAGAAACCATGCTTAGGCCTTATGATATCACTGTTGGGACCCGCAACAGTCGTATACTTGTTGAATTAACTGCTAATTGTTGTCTTGTACTCAGTCACAATCTTACTTGTGTGTTATATCTCTATTCCCTCTCATTTCTTGTTGATACTTGTTGTATTCTCTGTTTGGGCCGATTATCATGATATTCTGTGAGCCCGAGGGGCTAGAGAGGTTAGTGACTGAGATAAGGCCTGAGTGCTGAGCTGTGAACTACGTGACGGTATATGGATCGGTTTGCACGTCGCAACGAGCCTTATGGCTATTTATGGACTATGGATCGGGTTGCACTCCGCAACGAGCCTTATGGCTACTTATATGATCGAGTCGGGCTGCGCGCCGCTTCTCAGTTCCTTATTTAATTCTATTACTTGCTGAGTTGATTGTACTCATGCAACACCCTGTACTTCATGTGCAGATCCAGGCATGTACGATTCTGACGGTCATTGAGTTCGTGCGCGGGCTGATCATCGGAGACTTACGAGGTAGGTACTGGCATCCGCAGACCTTGTTTCTCCTTTCTTATTATCTTTTCTCTCTTGTATTGGCATTTGGCACAGACTGTAGTAGACTCTATTTCTAGATTGGCTATTAGATGCTCATGATTTAGTGACACCCCGATGTCGGACTATTTTTCTACACTTATATTTTATTTGGGTTTTACCCACGTATTTATGAGAAACTCCGGTTATTTTAAATGTCTTAAATTTATTTTTGTTTAATTTTGAAAGTGTTTTGGCAAGGTCGGCTTGCCTAGTATCGCGATAAGCGCCATCACGACAGGTTAGGTTTTGGAATCGTGACAGTTGCAGAAAAAAATCTATACATGCAAAAAATGACATAAAAGGGGTTGTAAATTAGAGAAGTTTAATGTCCATCCTTTCAAGATTGAAGAAGTAAATTCTTATAAACTTTACATGTTTTAAGACAGTTATATCCATAAAGCTTTAGTGTTCTGCCCCTCTTTCTTTTTTCTAAGTTCTTTGCCAGTTTAAGGAACAAAATATTCTGCAGCAGGACAAAACATATAACCTGTGCAGTTCTATTCATTTTTCTATCTTGTATTTGATATCCTAACCTAAGTTGCTCGGATACGAGTGCGGGTGTCTGAAAAGGGTGTAGATCTAGAGGTCGGATCCTTCGAGCTATAAATTCTAAGATTCGAGGATACGGATCCTAGTACTGATACGGGTGCAGGGATCCGGCTAAAAATAATTCAAAAAAATAAAATATAAAAGTACCTCTAAATTATGAGAAATTTTGTGGAACACTTATGTATAGCTTGTAAAGTGTGGATTGTTTTTTATTCTTAAGTTGTAGATAAGTAGATGATTGATTTCCTAAATAAAGTGTGTTATTTTCTTCAAATTTACCCTAGTTTTGGGTTTGATTTCGGGAATCAAATTGTATCTCGTCTCGAATTTTTTCGTCCGTCGTGGTCAAAGTACCCAAAATTGTTTGACCAGATTCGGTACGGATCACATACCCACACCCATACTAGTGTTGTGTCGACACGTGGCACCTAAACTGCCATGTCGAGCAACTTAGAGCAGGACAAACACATATAACCTCTGCAATTCTATTCATATTTCTATTTAGTATTTGATATCCTAACAGATCATACTGTAGACTGTCTCACAGCCCTGAAAATCTAGCTCCCCGGAGAAGATCACAGAGGCTAATTATACTGTAAAACTTTTCTTTTTTGGGATAAGTATAACTACAATTATGCCACAGTTCCAAACAAGTATGTTTTTTTTTTTTGGATAAGTAATCAAAGATTTTATAAATACTTGCACAAAGCCAGTGCGAAAAAACGTCCCGTTATACTGTAAAACTTAAGACAGTGAACTAACCAGAGTAGCATTAATCACCTCCAAACTCATTCTACAAAGTCAGACAGCATTTTCACTGTAAGAAATATGTGGTAATTTCTATTATTTAGCTGTAAAATACAATACAAGGAGAACCAGCACTAGAAAGCTTATTAGAGGAAGGCATTTTATTTTATACATTTAACAGGTTATTATGTTTTTCTGAGTGAGATTAAACTTGAGACAAGATGAAGTTACCTTCTAGCTCATCAGACTCGATCAACATTAACACGACCTCACGCATTGAAGGACGATCAACTGGGGACATACTAGTACACACTAATGCAATTTTCAAAACTGTAAGCGTATGATTAACTGTAGTTTTATCGGTTAAATCCAATCGGCTATCAAGTATCCCTGGCGTTAACGAATGGTCCCGAATATAATGTCTCACCCAAGTAACTAGATCACCTCCTTCATCTAGTGGCTGTACTGATGTTTTTCCAGTTAGTAACTCCAGAAGGACAACTCCGTAACTATAGATATCGCTCTTTTCTGTTACTTTCATTGTGTAAGCATATTCTGCAATGGAAAAAACAGAACCATTAAAACAATAGTGTTTTGTTCGTATCATGACATAGCGCATAATCTTTTTAGAGTGACATTCAAATTGAACATCAAAAGTGTACCTTATTATTTGAGGCAAGGATTAAGCTTGTCAGAAAAAGTTTGCTAGATTATACGGTACGACGAAAACTAACAAATACTAGTCAGCTCATGGGAGGAATTTTATGTGGAACTTTACGTGTATGTTCACTGATTTTTCCACGAAGAGTATCGCGTATCGAAAACATACAGTCAAACCTCTCTATAACAGCCTCATTTGTTCCGAATATTTTTGGCTGTTATAGCAAAGTGTTGTTATACAGAACATATATTATAAAATAGCTTGGAAATTGGTTCCATAAAAACTTTGGCTTTTTTAATGAATGGCTGTTATATAACGATACTGTTATAGAGAGGTCTGACTTTATAGCCTTATGAGGACCACCTAGCAATATGTATCTTGACAATTTTTCAGACAATAGACAAGCTATACTAGGCAGGTTTTTATGAAAAGAATGAAAAAGTACTTACCAGGGGCAATGTAGCCATATGATCCAGCAATTGCAGACATCGACTTATTTTGAGGCACGTCAACAAATTTAGCTAGACCAAAATCACCAACATGAGCTTCTAACTTCTCATCAAGCAATATATTATTGGACTTTATATCGCGGTGTATGATCTGTGGTTTGCAATCGTGATGTAAGTAAGCAAGGCCTTCAGCTGCCCCAAGAGCTATCATAAAGCGTATCGGCCAATCCAAGCTACAAGATGCACTATGAAGCAATTCACCTAAGCTGCCTTTCGCCATGTACTCGTAAAGAAGCAGATTAGAACCCTGATGATAGCAAAAGCCATGGAGTTTTACAATGTTACGATGCCTGATCTTTCCCAGTGTTGTAATCTCTGCTCGGAAACTCTTTTCTATGTTATTACCCTCTCTGTTAGAAGTCAGCTTCTTAACCGCAATCGTTTTCCCAGACTGCATCACGGCCTTGTAAACCGTCCCAACGGCTCCTCTTCCAACAACATAACTGTCATGAAAATTGTTTGTCGCGTCAACCAAGTCTTGGAAAGTGAATTCCTCTTCGGGAGGGAAATATATGCCCGAACCTGGAAATGACGCATCATTGTCTTTTATGAATCCGACCATCTGAACTGGATTCCGCTTCATCAAATATAAAACACCTAAAATCAAAACAAGAGAAATCCCACCAACAACAGCCACAACAATAACAGTAACAATCTTCCCTCTAGGAGCACCTGCACTTTCGACTACAGGATCAGAATTTAAAGATGGAGATTCATTACATTCACCTAGAAGCCCCCCGCAAAGACCTTTGTTTCCAATAAAGCTACCGACATCCATATTTTGAAACAGCGGTATATCTGGCAGTGGACCGGTGAGGTTATTGTATGAAAAGTTACAGCCCATTAGACCGGTCAGGTATTGGAATGTGATCGGTATTTCACCAGTGAGATGATTATTGTTGAGATAGAGATGCTCTAGTAGAATAAGATTGCCAAGCTTAGGTGGCATTGTACCAGAGAGATTGTTGTAACTAAGATTCATCGCGATCTGTAAACCAGTAAGATTACCTAATTCTGATGGTATTTCACCTGAATATGAATTTCCACCCATCTGCAGCTCAGTCAAACGTGAAAGCCTCCCCAATGCTGCTGGTAACTTTCCAGAAAACTTATTTTCTGAAACCAAAAGGCGTTCTAGCTGCGCCAGTTTTCCAATTTCATCAGGTATAGCACCAATAAAGCTGTTCTTGCTGAGATCAAGTCGTTGTAGCGCCTTACATTGCAGAATTTTTCGTGGTACTTGACCAGTCAGTAAGTTAGATGAGACATTAAAAGTTACAAGTTTTTGAAGATTCCCTATCTCATTTGGCAACTCATGTGTGAAATAGTTGCCTGATAAATCAAGTCTTTGCAAATTTTGACAGTTTCCAATCTCAGGAGGTATTAAACTACCGAACGTGTTCTGTCCTAATTCAAGAGCAGATAAATTCCTCAATTTGCACACATCAGAAGGAAATTTCCCTTGTAGCCAGTTGCCATTAAGACGAAGTTGTACCAACGAGACACAGTTAATAAGACCAGGTGGAATGTCTCCGTGCAGGTTATTTGAACCAAGATTTAGCCAAATCAAATTGGAATTCCTACAAATATTTGGAGGAATTGTTCCTGTGAGGTAGTTGTTAGATAAATCAACAACCCAAAGCCGGCTATAAATCCCGAGAAGTTGGGGAATACTACCACTTAAAGAATTCTGAAAGAGCTGTAACTGAACCAATTCAGTGAAATACTGAAAGGCAAATGGAATAGGTCCTGTTAAGTAGTTAATCGACAGATCAAGACGTTCCAAGTTTTTTAAACTAGTAAGTTCTTGAGGTATGACACCTTTGAGCTGGTTTTGGAAAAGATACAACAATTTCAGGCCCATTATTTGACTGAACTCAGTCGGTATTTCTCCAATTAGATAGTTTTCTGAGAAATCAATTTCTATCGCCGAAGAAAGATTTCCAATAACCCTTGGAATAGTACCATTTAATCCATTCCAGTATAGGTATAACCTCTTGAGAAATTTGAGCTTACCTATCTCAACAGGAATTTCTCCAACCAGGTTGTTCTGGTATAAAGCAAATAGTTCAAGTTTTGTACAATTTCCAAGTTCCTTTGGAATATAGCCAGATAATTGATTGTCCCAAAGTACAAGTTGTTTCAAACTACTAAGCATACCGATCTCTTTAGGTATATTTCCTCCTAGATTATTTTGTGCAAGACCAAGAACTTGTAAGTTCAGGCAATCACCAATCTCCGCGGGTAAGCTTCCAGTAAGTGAATTCTGTCCCACTCGAAACGTTATCAGTTTTTTCAGATTCCCAAGTGATCGAGGGAGTGGACCAATGAGGTTATTGGTATATGCAACAAAAGAAACTAGAGAAGAGAGTTTCCCAAACTCCTCTGAAATAGGACCAGATATCATGTTATTGAACAAATTTAACTCTTTCAAATGAGAAAGCTTATACAATTCAGCAGGAATCTGGCCATAAAAATCATTATCATTGAGTTGGAGACTCTGCAATTTCGAGCAGTTCCCTATTTCCTTCGGAATATTTCCAGTGAATTCATTGTACGACAAGTCAAGAATGGTTAAACATACAAGACTACCAATGCTAGAACTCAAAGTGCCTGAAAGATTCATAGACCTCAGATCAAGAATTTGCACAACTGGATTATAATCAGAAGTGCAATTTACACCTTTCCACTTACATGGTGTCTCATCACTAGAATTCCAATTCCTAAGATAGTTAAACTCATCCCTTATATTCTTCTTCAACTCAAGTAGGTACATTCCTTCAGCATTCAATCCTTCTACAGGATAAACCAACATCATAGAAACCAACAAGAAAACCATCCAAATCAGAATTAGGCCACTTCTACAGTCAAATACTCCAGACATTACAACAAGTTTCAATAAGTCACCTGTAAAATTTAGAGAATATCCCACAGCTTCAATCATCAAGACAAAGCAGATGAATCAGCTATATATAGAAAACAACCTCGACAAGACCAGTGGCAGATGTAGCATATAGTCAATAGATTCAACTGAACCTAATATATATGTGTGTGTGTGTGAAAAGTTACTAAAATTTAAAAAATGTTAAAGTTGAGCTCATAATTTCAATAGTGCAATGGTCCAATAGTAAGCACATAAAGTTTGAACCCATCAAATTTAAATGCTCAATCTGCCTCTGGACAAGACAACCTATGACAAAGCAAAGCAAGGTCCAGTACAAATAAATATCCTAAATATTGATGAATTAACCATTTCAAAGAACTCCCAAAAATTCAGAATTGCCCACAAACTCCAGCAAATATTAAGGAATAAGCCAATATGCTAGATTGACAAGTCAACTATTTAAAGAAAATCCATGGAAAGATCAAAGCTTTAGCATTACCTCTAGGCTTTTGTGCATCACTTCTTCAAAATGCTAGAGACCCCACATCCCAGAAGAGCAAAGACAACTAAGATTCTCAAGTGATTCCTTTTGATAATGATACAGAAAAAAACATGGAATCTTGAAATGGGAAGTTTAAAGCAAAGACTTTTATACTCCGTATATAAAAACTACAAGCTCCTACTTTTTTTCCAAGAATGGGAGGGATCTTCCCATTTATATTCAAGATTTGTGAAAGGGGAAAAAGGGGTAAAAAGATTCAAACTTTATGTATGGAACAAGCCAAAAAAAAAAGCATGGAAAAAATCTAATGTAATGTTTTTATGGGAAGGTTCTAATACCCTTTACTTTAGTATTATAGTTTACGTTGACTGTCACTCTATCTCAATCATTTTGTATCTCTCTCTCCCTCTCTCTCCCTCTCTATTGAAAGAGTTGATTAACTGAAAACTTTTTAGGCATTTTCCATTCACTTTTCCAGAAAAATATTCGTTTCGACTTCTGAGATTAGGACAGGTTCTTTGTTTTTACTTGGTTCTTCTTTCGGTCCTTTCTTTTAAAGTTTAGGTACTTGGTGGACAAGAAAATTGTACTAAGTGGACGTTTGCAAATTAGAGTTATGTTTGGAGATGAATATAATTTTGGATTGTTTTTGAATTTTTGTGAAGAAAATTTTGAAAAATAGTTTTTTTGAGTTTTTCAAATTTTTAAAAAATTTCAAAATTCATCTTCAAGTGAAAATTAAAAATTTTATGGCGAAACACTGATTTCGAAAAAAATAAAATTTTTTAGAAAATATTAAAAAAAAATTCATGGCCAAACGGGCTCTAAGAATCCTACGAAATCATACGAAATTTAAGGATTTCATAGTCGCTGTATTGTATCGTATTATTACTTTAAATACAATATTTGTTTTGATTGTTGCTTAAATTTTATTGTATCGTATTGATAAATGTTACGTAACGATTAAAAGTATCACTTTATGGAATGTCCAATTTGGTGTGATAGCGTCGTTACCTAATTTTTTTCTTTCCTCTTGCTCTTCCTTATTATTAAATAATCATATTTTATCTTTTACCTTACTTTTTTATATAATAATTCTATCTCGTATCTTATTTTTTCTTTATAATATTGCAAGTTTATTCTTCATATTGTTGGTGCATGAACGACGACAAACAATACAATATATCCAAACATTATATACATCAAAATGATACAATATTATACAATACAATATAATATAATACTATACGATACATTATGAACGATACATAACAACCATCCAAACAAGCTGTAAACCAAGAAGCTATTCAATGGATACAAGAATTACACTGGAACAATTCCGGAATTCCCATTAATTTCTCTCTCTTATATTAGCCAAATAAAGTAGGTAAACAACGATATTTAGAATTGCGACGTGAGTACCATTCTTCAGGGCGAATAGAGCTCATGTTTGATGAAATATATATTTAAAGAACTATTAATATTTTAATAAATATTAAATTTGGAATTCATAATTCTAATGAATTCGGTTATAAAATTTTAAAATTGAACTCATCAAATTTAAATTATGAATCCCCTGTATTCTGCCCCCTTCTTACCATAAATAAGAAATCTAATCATCATGGTCATAGCAAGGTGAAGTTTACGTACGCTATTTTCATTCTTAGGTAAGGATATTTTGAAGATGAAACGTTACACAAAAAAAAAAAAAATCTCCCTTTTGAATATCTTCAGTTGTAACGTAACCTTTTGTACCACATTCGGTTGTGAAAAAAAAATCGAATTGTTTTAATTCGAAATCAGTGTTAAAGCTCAATTTTGTCCATAAATATGACATTTATATTACTTAAGAAGTAAACAAGGGTAAGGAAGTCATTTAAAGTAAATAGTAGTACTAATTTTAGTCAACACGAACCACAATATATTTATTTATTTAATCTTTTGGATAATTAATAAGATAAGATATACCTAAACTACGCCGACAATTTCATCATTAACGCGGATAGTACTCAATTTATTATTGCCAAACACATTTTTAGGAGGTTTATACTAATTTTTTTGGTTCAAGATAATGTGGTCCATCAAGTACCAAAACCAAGGTGAATTATTAATTCTCATCTCCACGTATAATGGTGGCAAAATGGTTAAAAGAAAACAGTTATTCACCCATATTATTCATTAAAAAATGAGTTGGATAATGAACTATTTAAAAACGGATCAAATATGGATAAGAATCATATTATCCACTTAAAAATAGACAATTAATGAATAACTAATGGGTTTAATTTTTACATTTGTAAAGCCTCAAATTAGGGGTTACTCAAGTTTGGAAGACTAAGAAATCTCCCAATAGTGATCATATTCAAGAAGTCATGGATAATATGAATATCCATGTTATCTGCCGGTTAACCCGTTATTTTATCCGTATTAAATATGGGTCGGATAGGATAATTTATCCATTTTTTAAATTACCCTCTTTCGATCCGCCTATATCCGATCCGTCCCGACCCGCTCATTTGCCGCCCTACCTACGTATATGGATAAAAAAAGGTATGAGTAATGTTTCCCATCTAATTCTCCTGTATGGAACATGCCACTATATCTGAATCTTTACATAGCTCACTTATTCTTTCTTTCAATTTCTTCAACGGAGTTACAAATTTACATATATCCTTTGACTTATTTATGTGCTATAAGAGAACATGAAAAATGACATTATGTAGTTGCTCTCAAAATAATAGTCAATTATATATATATATATAACAACCCAGTAAAATTTCACTAATAGAGTATTGGAAGGGTAGTGTGTGCGCAGACCTTACCCCTACCCCGAAGGAGTAGATAGGCTGTTTCCGAAAGACCCTCTGGTAAAAAAAAAAAAAAGACAAAAGGACAAAAAGGGGACAATATTAGTATCACAACAACAATCATGGGATAAATAGGAATACCATGAAATCCAGAAGAAAGATGCAAAGCAAAGGGAGACAATATTAGTAAATATTAGTATCACCACAATAATCATAAGAAAAATAGGAACACCATGAAATCTAGAAGAAAGATGCAAAGCAAAAGCGATAGCTAGTAAATAGGACATGCACTGAAAAGCGAAATAGTAAGCCACAACATTGCCACTAGCTATCTTAGACAAAAACCCTATATTGTTAGTCCCACAATGGTACGAAGTAAGGCACGACTCAACTACCTCCTAACCTACAACCCTAATACTCGACCTCCACATCTTCCTATCAAGTGTCATGTCCTCGGAAATCTGGAGCCTCGCCATATCCTGCCTGATCACCTCTCCCCAATACTTCTTAGGTCGCCCTCTACCTCTTCTCGTGCCCTTCGCAACCAGCTGCTCACACCTCCGTACCGGAGCATCTGAGCTTCTCCTCTGAATATGTCTGAACCATCTAAGCCTCGTTTCCCGCATCTTGTCATCAATGGGAGCCACATGTACCTTCTCCCGAATATCATCATTCCTAATCTTATCTATCCTAGTGTGCCCGCACATCCACTGCAACATCCTCATTTCTCCTACTTTCATCTTTTGGATATGTGAGTTTTTAACGGGCCAACACTCAGCCCCATACATCATGGCCGGTCTAACCACCGCTTTATAAAACTTACCTTTGAGTATCGGTGGCACTCTCTCGTCACACAGGACTCCAGATGCTAACCTCCACTTTATCCATCCTACCCTAATACGGTGTATGATATCCTCGTCGATCTCCCCTCCCCCCTGGATAATCGAACTAAGGTACTTGAAGCTGCCTCTACTCGGGATGACCTGCGAATCAAGCCTCACATCCATGCCCACTTCCCCTGGCTCAGCGCTGATCTTACACTCCAGGTATTCCGTCTTCGTCCTGCTCAGCTTGAAACCCTTAGACTCAAGAGCCTGTCTCCAAATCTCCAGCCTCTCATTAACACCGACTCGCGACTCATCAATCAGAATTATGTCATTGGTGAATAGCATGTACCATGGCACATCCCCTTGAATATGGTGTGTTAACGCATCCATCACCAGGGCGAATAAGAACGGACTGAGCACAGAACCTTGGTGTAACCCCATTACAATCGAAAAATACTCAGATTCGCCTCCTACTGTCCTAACCCGAGTCTTAGCCCCATCATACATGTCTTTAATCGCCATAATGTAGGGAACTAATACACCTTTTGCCTCCAGGCATCTCCAGAGAATTTCTCTAGGAACCTTGTCATACGCTTTCTCTAGGTCAATAAACACCATGTGCAGATCCTTCTTCCTCTCTCTGTATAGTTCCACCAACCTTCTAACAAGGTGTATAGCTTCTGTAGTCGAACGATCCGGCATGAACCCGAACTGGTTGTCGGATATAGACACTGTCATCCTCACCCTCGCTTCAACCACCCTCTCCCATACTTTCATGGTATGACTCAGTAATTTGATACCCCTATAATTGTTACAACTCTGGATATCACCTTTGTTCTTATACAATAGAACCACCGTACTCCACCTCCACTCATCCGGCATCCTCTTCCCCTTAAAAATAATATTAAACAACCTAGTCAACCACTCCAAACCTGTTCTCCCCACACACTTCCAAAATTCTACCGGAATCTCGTCTGGCCCGGTCGCTGCCCCTACTCATCTTACGCATAGCTCCCACGACCTCCTCAACCTCGATACGCCTGCAGTACCCAAAGTCACGGTGACTCTCAAAATGCTCCAAATCGCCTAGCACAATATCTCGATCCCCTTCTTCATTCAGAAGTTTATGAAAGTAAGTCTGCCATCTCCTCTTATTCTGGGCATCTTCCATCAATACTCTACCATCTTCGTCCTTGATGCATCTCACTTGGTCCAAATCCCGAGCCTTCCTCTCTCTCAACTTGGCTAGCCGAAATAACTTCTTCTCCCCACCTTTTCCCCCAATTCCTCGTACATACGACCATAAGTCGCAGTCTTAGCCTCTGTGACCGCCAGCTTAGCCTCCTTCCTAGCTGCCTTATACCTCTCCATGCACACTCGCCTCTCCTCCACACCTATGCTCCCCACTAACTTCAGGTACGCCGCCTTCTTTGCTTCCACTTTACCTTGGACCACTTCATTCCACCACCAGTCTCCTTTGTGCCCACCAGAGACGCCCGTCGAGACCCCTAACACCTCTCTCATAGCCTCCCTAATACAGTCTATTGTCGCTGACTACATAGTGCTCGCGTTACCACTGCTCCTCAAAGCTCCCATAGCCGACAACCGCCTCTCCAACGCTTGGGCTTTATCCTTAGTTAAGGCTCCCCACCTGATTCTCGGTCTTCCTCGAGTAGACCTTTTCCTCCTCTTTAACATAATACCAACGTCCATCACTCAGAGCCTATGCTGCGTCGCGAGTATCTCACCCGGAATCACCTTGCAATCCTTGCACAACCCTCTGTCATACCTCCTGAGGAGGAGATAGTCAATCTGGGTCTTCGCCACCGCATTTTGAAAAGTAACCAAATGCCCCTCCCTCTTCCAAAAGCTAGAGTTCACAATCACCAACCCAAAAGCCTTAGCGAAATCCAACAACGATGTACCTCCTCCGTTCCTCTCCCCAAAATCGAAGCCTCCATGCACCTCGCCATAACCACCTGCGGTCGACCCAATATGTCCATTGAAATCCTCTCCTATGAATAGCTTCTCAGCATGCGGAACTTGGCGCACAATCTCATCTAACCCTTCCGAGAAGCGCCGTTTAACCTCCTCATCTAGGCCCACATGCGGCGCATATGCGCTAACGATGTTTAGGGTGCACTCTCCAACCACCAACTTAATAGTTATCAATCTATCTTTCACTCTTCTAACCTCAACCACAGACTCTCTAAGTTCCCTATCCACCAAGATGCACACTCCATTCTTACCTTTCTGGACTCCCTGAGTACCAAAGCTTATACCCGTCCATATCCCTCGCCCTCGACCCTACCCACCTTGTCTCCTGGACACACGCTATGTTGACCCTCCTCTTCTGGAGGATCTTCACCAACTCTATAGATTTACCCGTCAATGTACCTACGTTTCATGACCCAATTCTCAACCTACAGACACCCTTGTTCCCTTTACCTCCCTTGCCTCCCGCCCCCCCTAAACACTGCCCTACCTCCCACCCCACCCCCCGTTCCCTCCGAGGACATGACCTCACTCGACCATCCCAGACCACAGCCACTATACCTACGGCAGAATAAGGGGAATCACTATCACACAAGGCAACAGACCAAATCAGAAGAATACAAGTTGCAACAACAGGCACACTAATACGGTAAATAAACTAGTACGAGGTAAGATGCCAGCAATTTAACTCACACAACAAAGAAAAACTGGAAAATGGGAGGTACCAACTCCCGCGAGCAGAAAAAATAATAATAAAATACCGATACCACGAGTACCAGATATAGAATGAAAGAACCTAGAGCAAGTTTTCCTGAAGTGTGTCGGATCTGCTCAAGAGCACTGGCAAGTCCTGCTGTGTCCCGCCGGAAAGCTGTTCAGAAGTCGCCGGAATTTACGAAACTTGCCGGCAATCTGAACACACCGAAAAATAGTCCGTCCTCGTCGGGAAGAAGCTGCACCTGTCCAAAGAAACAGACGCACCCCCACACACACAAGGGAGGGGGAGAGAGAAAGGGAAAGGGAAAGAGAGAGAGGGGAAGAAGAAGATGGAGCGGGGGTCGCCTGAAAAAGCAAAACTAGAAGGGTCGCCGGAAATCAAGGGTCGCTAGAGTTGCAGCAACTCGCCTGGAACACGCATGTCCCGACTCCGGCGACAAGAACGGAAAAGAAGAGAAAGAAGAGAGAGAGAGAAAAGGAGAAAAGAAGAAGGAGAGAGAAAGAGAAAGAGAAAGAGAGTGGGAGAGAGAGAGGCTGGAAAGAGAGAAGTGGACTTACCTGTAACAGCACCTGCGGCGACGACGGTGACGGCAAAGTAGCAGATGCCGAAGTGTCGCTACTGGGGTGCTACTGAAGGTTACCGTTTTAAGAAGAAGAAGAGGGGGAGGGCTCTAATATTACGATAAGTGATTCAAAAGAGAAAATATATATACATTTCTGTATATATACAAAAAATATATAATTTTTATATATTTTTTCGACTACCAAATATAAATAATTTTGGCCGCGAGCTAAAAATGATATTTTACCGTAAGAAAATTAGCTATGTCCTACACGTCACATATTACTTCTGCATATTGTCCAATGAAAAATATGCAGTGCAAAGTTGTAGTAGTAAGATAGTAGTACTACTTTACCTTTCAGGCAAAGGACTTACTGTAAATTGCCCAATTATTTGCAATTGTAAACAGACAAATACATAATGTAGCGAACAAAAGAAATGAAAAGCAAAGAAATAATTGATCAAACCTAAATCAACCCACAATAAAAGGTAAAAATAGCTTCCACTTGACACGTCTGATCAGTCCTGTCTTTGAAAATAGTTACTGTATTAGGGCCATAATGGTATTTGCCTCTGTTTAAGTACATATTGGATGGATCCTGGATTAGCTTAAAAAAAAGGGGGGGTTTTAAGCAAAAATAACTTTTAAGCCAAAAAATAATAAGTTGAGATTGTCTGACTTATTGTTTTTGGCTTGTTTTAGGCAGTTTTTAACTTATTTTAAGTAATTTTTGACTTTGCCAAACAATAAAAAAGCTACAAAGAATTTAAAAACTGATTCGAGGAGTTTAATAGCCAATCTAAACACTGTTCATCTTACTCACTGTTGTTGTAGAGAACAACAGAACTGCTATATAGCATTTCAAATTATATTATTTTCTGAAAAACGGATGCACATTACTTGGAATTTGATTTCAAATAATTGGTATTCTGTTATTATAAGTGGGAATAGAAAAGGTTTTTTCAAGTCTACCAGGGATCTCAAACAAGGAAATCCCATATTTTCTTTATCTATTTATTATAGCTTTTGATGTTCTCTCAAGGTCTTTGAACAACTTATATAACACAAATGGTCCACAAATTAACCATTTATCTTATCTTGATGACCGTGAGATTTTCATGTGGCTCAAAATTTGTACTCATTGTTACAAAAAATTTAACTGATATCAATTTTTGGATAACTTCAAATAAATACACTTTTCTCTTCTTCTTTACCGTTATTTTCTTCTTCTTTGTACTTATAATTTCTGCTTCTTCTTAATTGCAAAATGAATTTGTTAAACTTGTTGTTTTAATAATTTGATGATTGAGATTTGTTCTTTATGATATTTAAACTCATTTGGAGTAGATTTGAGAATTGCATCGTGTATTGGATTGTTGAAATTCGAAAAATAAGTTTATGTTTGGATAATATTCAAAATCTGAAGTTGCATTCAATAGATTGAACTACTTAAGATTAAGATTTCTGAAGTTGCATTTGAAAGATAGAATAACTTCATATCTGATTTTTGAAGTTGCATTGAAATGATTGAACTACTTAAAATTCGAATTTCTAAAGTTGCATTTGAAAGATAGAAGAACTTCAGATATGATTTCCGAAGTTGCATTGAAGAGATTGAACTACTTCAAATCCGAGCAGGTATACTTTCAAAATTTTATGTAATGCGTGTAAAACTTCAAATGGTGACCCCAAAAGTGGGTATATATGAACTGTATTTTCATCTGATAACGTCAGTTATTGCAAGATATGAGTGACATATGACAGTGCATGAGATTTCCCACGAAACTGTACAACTGGTGCAGAAAAATTACATAATAGCAACAACAGAAATTTAAATCAAAGAAACAATTCAAACTTGAAACCTAAATAGAGATACTGTGAAGGACAATTGTCTCAATAGTTAGCCCAGGTCCAAAACCACAAAGCACGCCCCACTCTAGCCCTTCACCAGTGGTGCCTAACCCTTTTTTGATAGAGGCTTTCCTCATCTCATCCAAAACAAACAAAACACAAGCACTGCCCATGTTCCTATATTCACTCATGACATGCCTTGTTGCCTTGAGTTTTTCAGGCTTTAGGCCCAACTTTACTTCAATTTGATCTAAAATTGTACGTCCACCAGCATGAACTACCCAAAATATGGAGTTCCAATCAGAAATTCCGAAAGGCCGGAATACTTCCTCTAGGATTCTCTCTATATCTTTTGAGATTAGTAGTGGAACATCCTTATGTATATGGGCTACTAGCCCAGCCTCACTGAGGTTACCATAGATTGCATGTCCAGTGTCTGGTAGAAGAGTTTGGGTCGCGAATATAATCTCAAACAAAGGCGTTTCTACCGTTATAATTGGATCTGAACCAACAATGGCAGCTGATGCCCCATCACCAAAGAGGGCTTGTCCAACCAAAACATCTAACTCGGTGTCACTTGGGGCATGAAAGCTGAGCACAGTGATTTCTGAGCAAACAATAAGGACCCGAGCGCCCTTGTTATTCTCGGCCAAGTCTTTGGCTAATCGTAGAGCAGCGCCACCACCAAAACAACCTTGTTGGTACAACATGAGTCGCTTGACTGATGGACTAAGTGCAAGAAGTTTAGTGAGTTGGTAGTCAGCCCCCGGAATCTCCACACTAGTAGTGGTGCAAACGACCAAATGAGTAATCTTGGACTTGAACTGGCACCATTCTTTGATGGCATTTTCTGCAGCTTTCTGGCCAAGTTTTGGTACTTCAACAATCGCAATTTCTTGCCTAGCATCAAAGGAAGGTGCTTTGTATTCACAAATATTAGGATTCTTTTTCAAGATTTCCTCTGTTAAGTGCAAATACCTCTTTTTAATCATTGATCCCTCACCTACAACATATGGAAAATATAAACCGACATTAACACCCAACATATTTCTAAGGTGCAAGGTTCACTAATATGCTCCTATATAGGTGCTCATTATTGAAATGCTTAATCATACTGATTCAGCTAAAGACATTTCTTTTATTTTTTATTTTTGCTAAAAGAAGACAATTTATTTAAAAAACAGTGTATCCGCCACAGCATCTGCCTCCCCGTAGATGAAAGTGGTCGTATTCAATCCAAAATTTTAAAGTAATACATACACTTATTCAAATGTTTATAATCCCCTTAATATACCCATACATTTGTGTGATATTTTCATATTTTGCACATAGCCGAAAGTCCTATGTTAAGCGGAGCAAGATTGTCCTGTGTTGTGTTCAATTCATTTAGGAAAATTGTTAAGGATTAAGTTAACATCGATCGCGAAAAACATATCACATGCAACACTGCTTATACTCAATGGTTGGTTACAAATATATAAAAAGAAAAGGAAAAGGAAAAATCTTTACTGAAAAACACTTGGAATAGTTGAAATTGTGCAATGACGATAACAAAAAGTTAATTAAAATGGATTGTACTACAAAAAGGAAAGTAAATTATCTTACACATGCGCTTAAACTTCTCCATAAGCTCAGTTTTATGCTCACTGTTAGTGACACGAAAAAAATAGTCAGGATAGGTGTTTTGATCGAAACAATTGGAAGGATTGGCTGTTCCAATGGCCAACACAGTGGCCGGCCCCTCGGCCCGTTGTGCCCTACGAAATTCCATAACAGTGGCCATTTATAATTATGCGAAACAAATAGTGGTTTTTTGATCAAGAGTGGAAACTTTTGTCCATATATAGGAGGTGTAGGAGTAGGTTGTGGCCACCAAGAGACATTTGTTTGTGGAAGGAGATATGGAAAAGGCTTGGCATTTTGTTGGTGACAGTTGTGGGATCAGATGGAGGAATGGCTCAGTCAGAACAATTATTCTTCAATGATTGGTGAGTTCCCAGATCGGGTATGGAATGAAAATTTGGTCTCTTTATACGCGTTAGACAATTCTCACATCATGAGCTAACTTTTGGGGTCGAGTTAGATTCCAAGATTTGGTCTCTTCTTCATGTGAGAGACAAAGCTGAAAAAATATTCTTTGGAATATTAACACAGGGAACTACAGCTTTTGGTAGGACAATTGGACAGGTAAAAGAACCACTAGCTAAAGTGGTTAATCATACTAACACCTCTGGTAAAGTGCAAGTCTTACATTTTTTCAGAAACAAGGGGTGGAATAATGACAAATTGGAACAATTGCTACCCAATCATATTGTTCAACATGTCATGAACATTACAAGAGGAAGACATAATCAAAATGACCTTGCAATTTGGAGTCTAAAAGAGAATGGGCACTACTCTAAGCAGATGATTAGAGCTACTAAACAGAAAAAACCCCTTGGTTGGTAAGGTTTGGCATGATTGTATCCCTTTCAAAATGTCCTTCCTAGTTTGGAGAATGATTCGGAAGAAACTCCCTTTTGATGACATCATTAGGAAGTTTGGTAATCAACAAGTTTCAAAGTGCAATTGCTGCAATACACCGCAATTTAAAAGCATGCATCATGTTTACATTGATAGTGAGGCGGCTAGTAACTTATGGAGATTCTTTGGAAATCCTCTGGGAATCCAGCATAATTTTGGTTCCATTAGTAGTGTTCTTGCTCAATGGTGGCAGAGGAAACCAAAGAATGTGGTCCATAAAATGACATTACACATCATACCAATTGCAATATGCTGGGAATTGTGGAGAAGTTATACTTCTTGCAAATTTGGGGATGGAAAGAAATTGTGCAATACAAGATGAAGTCGCAGATTATCTGGAACACTAAGGTTGCGATTAATAGGAAATATCCCTCTCTTACGACTCAAAATCTTTGGTATAAAACTTGTGAGATGACTGAGCGACTGAAACCTATACCAATATGGAGAAGTGTGCTATGGGAGATGCCTCGTCAAGTAAAATTGAAATTGAAAACTGACGGGAGCTTTAACAGGTAGAATGGGAAAGCAGAGATTAGAGGAATTCTGAGAGACGGGGAAGGAGGTTTTATCATGGCCTTCCCGATACCTATTGACTATAGTAGCAGCAATGGGGCAGAACTGAAGGCCATTAAATTTGGATGTGAATGGTGTATAAACAAAGGAATCACCAACTTCATGGTCTAAATCGACTCTATGGTGATTCATGACATGCTGCGAAACAAAAATCTGGACAACAACATTCTAAGAAAGGAGATTGAAGACCTCATTGATATGCTGGAAAAGGCTAATGCATCTGTCAACCATTGCTTTCATGAAGCAAATCAGGTGGCAGATTGGTTTGCCAAAGAGGCTAGTACATCCACTGAAGGCATCATTCACACTGATTTCCAGCAAGTTCCAAGAGCTGCCAAGGGTCCTTTCTTCATGGATATGTGGCAAGTTCCATCATTTAAAATTAGATATGAAAAATCGATTTTTTTTGTAAGTTAACTGTGTATATTGAGAGGAAAAGGTCTAATAACTGTATTTTTTCCCATACTCTTCCTCTTTTACAGTAGAAAAGGCATCCAAGAGGTAAGGTTTTATGTCCCTCTCGGTTGTACTTTTTGTTTATATAATAGACAAAGTAGGGGTTTACCCAAACCCCCAAACACCATAGGAGGTGAAAGCCTGGGTGATTGGTTTTTAATTAAAAAAAAAAGTTCAAAGGTAAATGGATGGAGCTTTTTAACGTAGTAGAGAGCATGCTAAACCTAAGGTTGATATCAAGATAGCGACACTACTAAAAAATAGCCTTTTTTCTATAGAGTTCGTTGGTACAAAAATTTTTGTAGATCATGTGGCAGGAAATGCCAAATTATTTTATTTTTTAAAATTTTACAGAATCGACAGACTAGCCGTCTATTTTTTAGCGCCACCATAATACGCACAGTATGTAAGATGGATAATAATCCTCAGCAATGTCTCTGCACCATCTGTGACATGTTGACTAACTGGTATGAGGTAACTGAAATCCTTGATATGGCACTTGAACTTTATTTACATATCTTAGTTAGTGTATGTGCGTTGCGCGTGTTTCTTGTATTAGTGAGACTTTTTAAACTAACATAAATATTATTTAAAAGTTGTTTGCATTACATTACAGTATAAAACTTAAAAAAGATGTGATTGGTTGAAATAAAGAAGAGTGGGCTGCTGTAAACTTGGACAGTTGTAACCAATCTGCAATCTTGTAAATTGGCAAGTAGGCAACAGAATAGATTTTGATTGATTTTGGTGAGCATTCGTTCAACTATAAATAGGGGAGGATGTTGCCTCATTTAAAACATACCAAAACAAAGAGAAGTTAAGCAGAAAGCAAAGTAGTGAGAGTAATCCACAGATTGTTGTCTGTGAGATAAATAGTGAGTGACAGTAATATTATAGTGATGTGTTTTAAATAAAGAGTGTTATTTCTTTCAAAATTATAGTAGTCTCTTGACACTACTAAGTTGTAATATTATAGTGGTAATATTGCTCCTCTCGGGGTATTGTATTTACCTAGTTAAAAAAGTTGGTATCGTTGTTACTCTCTTGTGTTATTATTATTTTCCGTGAATATTATTTCTGGACAAGATTATTATTTTTCCTAACAGATCCACTCTAGATTATTATTTTTCCTAACAGATCCACTCTAGAGATATTTCCTTTAGTTTGTTCTAGTACTTACTTTGTTGTATAAAAGTGTCATATGATTATCGTTAGAAAGTAAACACAACTTACATGACAATCTCGCTTAACATCGGACTTTGGGCTTTAGGCATATTGAGATTAATCACCTAATATACCGAAGCAAGGGGATGAATAGGCTAAATTCTTCATGGGAAAAGGTTTGACTAAATTCTACTCTCATGCATGTCTGGTTTTAATTCCTAAAATTGATAATCCTGCTACTTTTATTGACTTTAGACCAATTAGCCTTTCAAATTTTACTAACAAGATTATTTCTAAAATCACTTCTATTAGAGCTAATACTCTTTTGCACAAATTCGTTTCTTCGAATCAAAGTGGTTTTGTAAAAAATATACTAATATATGAGAATGTATTGCTTGCTCAGGAGATTATTTATAATATTGCTCAAATTTAAAAAGGTGGTAATGTGGTTATTAAGCTTGATATGACTAAAGCATATGATGGAATGTCCTGTGATTTTATTTATGCTGTTTTAAGAAAGTTTGGATTTTCTGATATTTGGATTTTAATGATCCAAAACGTAATCTCTAATGTGTGGTACTCTATCATTGTGAATGGTACTAGACAGGGCTTCTTCTCATCCTCTCAAGGGCTTAAACAAGGAGATCCCTTGTCTCCCTCATTATTCATAATAGCTGTTGAGGTCTTGTCTAGATCTCTTAACTGTTTGTATAGGAATCCTAATTATATCCCTTTCTCTATGCCTACTAATGTTTCAAAGATTAACCACTTAGCCTATGCTGATGATATAGTTATTTTCTGTAGTGGTGACTCTATCTCTGTTAAATTGGTCATGAAAGCTATCTCTAATTATGAAAGGAGTTCTGGTCAACTTGTAAATAGAGATAAAAAAAATTTCTTAATTGCTCCTAACACTGCTGCTATCAAAATCAACAGGATTATAAATTGCTCAGGTTTTATGGATAAGACTTTTCCTTTTACCTGTCTAGGCTGGCCTCTTTATGTGGGAAGGAAAAATATTGAATATTTTGACAGCATGTTAAGTAAGATTGATTAAGACTTTATGGTTGGCAGGGTAATTTTCTTTCTTATGGTGGTAAAGTTGTTTTGATTAAAAGTGTGCTCCAATCCATCCCTATTTATACTTTATCTGCTATGTCGCCCCCTAAATGAGTGTTTAGATTAATTGAAAAGTATCTTGTCAACTTTTTCTGAGGTAACACTATTGATCATAAAAAATACCATTGGAGTTCCTGGAACAATCTTGCTCTACCTACTAGGGAAGGGGGCATTGGTATCAGAAGAATGGAGGATATTAGTGACATATTAGCCATGAAAAGGTGATGGAGGATTAGGTCCACATCATCTCTTTGGGCTACCTTCATCAAATACAAATACTATGTAAGGGCCCATTTAGCCTCAAAGAAACGGGCTCTAGGTAACTCTTATACTTGGGGTCATGTTCTCAAAGTGAGGGGTATTGCAGAGCAGCATATGGTTTGGCGGGTAAACTCAGGGTCTAGTAGTTTTTGGTGGGATAATTGATCAGTAAAGGGCCCATTGGCAGCCTTGGTTTTCAACACTAGTAAGAGTGCTAGACCTTGATTGGGGAGTTCATTACAAATGTTCGCTGACATTTGTAAGCTGAAGGACTCCTTACCAGATCAATTGGTCCATCACATCAACTCTATAGTCATTGGCAATCAAGACTCTGATGATCAAGTTTTCTGAGAACTTTCTGATAATGGCAAATACTCTAACAAGAGTGCTTGGAATCTGGTAAGGAAGTCTAGACCTAAAGTGCAATTCATCAACAAGGTATTGAACTCTAATATTTCTTTTAAAATGTCCTTTTTGGTTTGGAGATTATGGAAAGGTAAACTTCCTTTTGATGAGGTGATAACTAAGTTTGGCAAACAAATTGTTTCTAAATGAAACTGTTGTCTAAACCCTTCTACCGATAGCATGAATCATGTATTCATAGAGGGACAAGTTGCTAGTTATACTTGGAATCTATTTGGAAATGCTCTTGGTATCCTTTATCACCCCCACCCCCATTAGATATATGCTTAACACCTGGTGGACTACTAAGGCTGCCAATGATGTACATAGATTAGTGCTAAATATAACTCCTACTATCATATGCTAGTTCTTGGGGAAAGAATTCTGTGCGTGCAGATATGGTAATCAAAAACATTTCAACATATATAGATTTCATCATCAAATCTCTTGGAGTGTTGAGGCTGCAATCAATAAAGCTTATCCTAAATACAAGCTCAGAATGCCATGGAATAGCTTCTGTGACATATTGACAAGATAACAACCTGTCCACAAATGCATTGTGGTCTAATAGAGGAAACCAGATAGGGGAAAGATCAAGATCAACACCGATGGGAGCTATCTCCAAGGTGAAAGAAAGGCAGGGCTAGGAGGAGCTGTTAGAGATGAGAATGAAGACATAATCATGGCCTTTTCTATACCCTTCAATGACGAAAATCACAACCTTGCTGAAGCTCAGGTAGCATGGACTGGTATCAATTGGTACGTGCAGAATGGATTCACACAAGCCATCCTAGAGTTGGACTCTCTTTACATTGTAGATATCCTTCTTAAGGAGAGTACAACTAACTATAGATTGAGCCAAATCGCTGACAAGATTGGAGATATTTTAAACACCTCTGAAATCCAGATTATGCACTGCTATAGAGAGGCGAATCATCTTGCTGATTGTTTAGCTAAAATGACAGCAAAAAGACAACAGGTTGCTTTCTTTTACTCCAACCAGCAACTACCTAGTGAAGTTGAGGGACCTCTTATGCTGGATAAAGAACAGATGCCTAACATAAGGAACAAATATGATAAGGCCAATTTTTTTTGTTAGCTAGGCGTTTGTTTGTAATTAGAGGCGGGTAACCTATTCATAATCGCCTACGCCTCATCTTTTGAAGGGTGTGCTCTATCCTTCTGTTGTAATAACAAAACTCTATTTTTGATTAAAACAACACACCAGTATATATAACTGGGAAAATTTATATAAACAAAAGGGATGAATAGGCGTGCATTTACTGTTATTGGATCCATATACATATAAGGTGTGTTTGGTATGAAGAAAAATAATTTTTAGAAAATGTTTTATAATTTTTTCATATTTGGTTAACTTAAATATTTTTAAAAATATTTTCTAGAAGATAGATAGATCAAAAAAGCATGAACGGGTAGTTTTTGAACGTTAATTGAAAAATAGCCAGTGTTTGCAAAGTATTTGAAAAATAGCCACTATTTAATCCAGAGTTAAAATTTGGACAAAAATACTCTTAACTAAAACACGTAAAAATCCAGGATAATATGCTAGATTATAAAACTCCTGCTTATAAAGCTCCAGAATATTATACTGGATTCCAGCATATTTTGAGTTGCAGCACATTATGCTCGAATTTCACAAGTAAAAAAAATTGTACGCCAGCATATTATGCTGAGCATATTATGCTGGATTTTTCAAGACTGTAACTAATGGTATATTTGTCCATATTTTATTTTCGCATGAAGAAACGGCAAAATTTTAATTAATTTTGAATTAATGACTAATTTTAAATAGCAATAGTAAATCAGGCTAATTAATACTCACTTTCTTTCAAAAATAGAGGAAAGAAGGAAATACACGAGTTAGCTCTTGGTTTCATTTATGTTATAGAAATCATTAAAGAGGCAAATACATAATAGCAAGCAAAAGAAATTTAAAGCAAAGGAACGAGGGATATTCACTTTTAGCACGTTCCAGGAACTATTTACATTTGGTATCCGAAAAAATATATAAAATTTATATAATTTTTGTATATAACATCAGATCATATATAAAACTCCAACCTAAACAGAAACACTGCGGAGGACGACCGCCTCAATGGTTAGACCAGGCCCAAAACCCAAAAGGACGCCCCACTCAAGTCCTTCACCGGTGGTACCCAATCCTTCCCTGGTAGAGGCTTTCCTCATCTCGTCCAAAACAAACAAAACATAGGCACTGCTCATGTTCCCGTATTCACTCAAGACATGCCTTGTAGCCTTGAGTTTTTCAGGCTTTAGACCCAATTTTAGTTCAATTTGATCCAAAATTGCACGTCCACCTGCATGGGATACCCAAAAGATAGAGTTCCAATCTGAAATACCCAAAGGCTGGAATGCTCCCACTAGAATCTTCTCAATGTTTTTTGATATTAGCATTGGAGTATCCTTATGTATTTCAGCTATCAACCCAGCCTCATTGAGGTTACCAGTAATTGCATGTCCACTGTCCGGGAGAAGAGTTTGGGTCGCGAATATAAGCTCAAACAAAGGCGTTTCTATAGTTATAATTGGATCGGAACCAATAATGACAGCTGATGCCCCATCACCAAAGAGAGTTTGCCCAACCAAAACTTCGGACTCGGTTTCATTTGGGGCATGGAAGCCGAGCAAACTGATTAATTCTGAGCAAACAACAAGAACCCGAGCATCTTTATTATTCTCAGCTAAGTCCTTGGCTAATCGGACAGCAGCACCACCACCAAAACAACCTTGTTGGTACATCATGTATCGCTTGACTACTAGGCTAAGTTCAAGAAGTTTAGTGAGTTGATAGTCAGCACCAGGAATATCCACACCACTAGTGGTGCAAAAGACCAAATGAGTAATCTTGGATTTGGACTGACCCCATTCTTTGATGGCCTTTTCGGCGGCTTTTTGGCCAAGTTTTGGTACTTCAACAATCGCTATGTCTTGCCTAGCATTAAAGGAAGGTGCTTTGTATTCACAAAAATTAGGATTTTTTGCCAAGATTTCCTCTGTTAAGTGAAAGTACCTTCTTTTTATCATTGACCCGTCACCTGCAACGTAACATGATGGAAAATGTAAACCAACATATCTCTAAGGTGCATGGTTCAATTAGCATGCTCCTTCAAATTTAATGCTTATACTTTTTTTTGGTTAAAGCATAAAATTCATTAATAAATAAATAAATCACAACTTTAAGAGTAACAGCGTTTGAACGAGCGAAGGAGTTGCTAAAACCAGCCAAAATATTACATTCCGATATTGAAGTTAATTTTTATGTAATGCCTCAAAGTTTTAATAAAGATTAACTCGTATCTTATCTTAGATTAAAGTGATTCAATAAGTAATAAATGTGAAAGTGATTGACTTTAAATAACCTGACGTTAAGCAAGATTTTCATGTACGTTGTGTTCAATTCATGGTTGTATTCAAGTATACTGCATAACAAAAACGTAACTTGGAATTATTGATATTTTGAAAATAACAAAAACTAGATTGGAATATCTTACACATGCGCTTAAACTTCTCCTTAAGCTCAGTTTTATGCTCACTGTTAGTGACACGAAAAAAATAGTCAGGACTAGTGCTTTGATCAAAACAGTTGGGAGGATTGGCCGTTCCAATGGCCAACACGGTGGCCGGCCCCTCGGCCCGTTGTGCCCTACGAATTTCCTCAACAGTGGCCATTTTTGTGAAACAAATAGTGATTTTGCTAGGTTTTTCGATTGCTGGAGGAAGTTTTTCAAGAATTCTCAAATGTTTGTGGTAGTTGTAGAATGAATACACTATGTTTGCATGGCCTCTCTTTATATAGCGTTTTGTCGTCGTAGTTAACGTGGCTTTTTGTTTGGCCCTTCAAATATGAACACAGTTGGCTTATTTCTACCCAATCATCTTGAGGACTGCTGCCGAAATAAATACTGATAGGTAGTAGATGTTGGAAAATAATCTCCACATAAATAATATTCACGATATACAACTGTCTTAAATGTGAATTACTAAATACAATAACAAACGACAATAATAAGAGAAATAAGGACACCGAGATTTTTATATAAAAAATCATTGTGAATAAGGAAAACATTACGGCCCGAGAGGAGCAATTGATTTCACTATAGCAAGGATTTTACAATTTATAGTAGTAAGTAAAATACTAAAAGACCAATAACACTCAAAAGAAATAACCCTCTATTAATTTTACCAGCTCACTACAATACCGCTCAAATTCTCTATACTTTTCCTCACAGAGTATTTTTCTTCTTACTCTGTGTTTAATAAATGAAAATAGAGGTGCTATTATAAAATTATACCAATATAAGCTAAGAAATATAGATAAAACTTTTCTTCTATCAAGTTGTATTCAAGTCTATCTTATTGATGTCTTTTGTAGAATTAGAAATACCGTATATATAGTATACAATTTACTTGAGAGTTACAATATATTAAATGAATGTAATAAACATATTCATATATATCCAAAATGGTTCATGAATGAGTTGTTGGACATTCACAAATTCAATGTATTCATAACACTCCCCCTTGAATGTCAATAGATAATGTGCCTCGTTAAAACCTTACTAGAAAAAACCCAGCGAGAAAAAGCCTAGTGAAGGAAAAAGAGCACACATATCTTGAAATACGCATTGAGTGCTGCCTCATTAAAAACCTTACTAGGAAAACCCAATTGGGACAAAACCTTGGTTAAGGGAAAAAGAATACAGCGCATATTATACTCCCCCTGATGAAAATTTTATTTGATATCTCGGAGACGACGCATTCCAATCTTATGTCTCAGCTTTTCAAATGTTGATGTTGGCAATACCTTGGTGAATAAATCTACTAGATTGCCACTTGAACGGATTTGTTGAACATCTATCTCACCATTTTGCTGAAGATCGTGTGTGAAAAAGAACTTTGGTGAAATGTGCTTTGTTCTGTCTCCTTTGATATATCCTCCTTTAAGTTGAGCTATGCAAGCAGCATTGTCTTCATACAATATCGTTGGAATCTTCGTTTTTAAAGAAAGACCACACAGTTGTTGAATGTGTTGAGTCACTGATCTCAACCATACACACTCTCAACTAGCCTCATGAATAGCTATTATCTCTGCATGATTGGAAGATGTAGCAACTAAAGTTTGTTTTGTTGAACGCCGTGAAATAACTGTACCTCCACAAGTAAATAGATAGCCTGTTTGAGATCGGGCTTTATATGGATTAGAGAAATAACCTGCATCTGCATAACCAGTCATTTGTGAATCGGATTCATAAGAATAAAATAATCTCATATCAATAGTCTCTCGGAGGTATCTAAAAATATGCTTAACACCATTCCAGTGTCATGTTGTTGGAAAGGAACTAAATCTTGCTAATAAACTTACTGCAAAAGTTATATCTTGTCGAGTATTATTTGCAAGATACATTAGTACCCCAATTGTACTAAGATATGGAGTTTCATCACCAAGAAGCTCTCCATCATTTTCATGAGGTCGAAATGGATCTTTATTTATATCAAGTAATCTCACAACTATCGGGGTACTCAATGGATGTGCTTTATCCATATAAAAACATTTTAGGATCTTTTCGGTATAAGTTGATTGATGGACAAAAATTCCATCTTTCATCTGCTCAATTTGTAGACCAAGACAAAATTTTGTCTTTCCAAAATCTTTCATTTCAAACTCTTTCTTCAAACAATCTACTACTTTTGGAAGCTCCCCAGGAGTTCCAATAATATTTAGATCATCAACATACACAACGATTATAACAAATTCAGGTCCAGACCTTCTTATAAATACACAAGGACAAATTGGATCATTCTTATACCCTTCTTTCAGCAAATACTCAACCAGGCGATTATACCACATTCGCCCTGATTGTTTTAATTCATATAAGGATTTTTGAAGCGTTATTGAACAAGTTTTCTGAAAACGTTTTTTAGTTTCAGGAACTTTAAGCCCTTCAGAAATTTTCTTATAAATTTCGTTGTCTAATGTGCCATACAAGTAGGTTGTGACAACATCCATCAGACGCATATCAAGTTTTTCATGGGCTGCCAAATCTATAAGATACCTGAAAGTGATTGCATCTTCCACAGGAGAATATGTCTCCATATAATCAATGCCAGGTCTTTGCGAAAATCCTTGTACCACAAGTCGTGCTTTATATCTAACGACTTCATTTTTATCATTTCATTTTCACACAAAAACTCATTTGTATCCCACTGGCTTTATTCCTTGAGGTGTTTGGACTATACGTCCGAATACTTTACATTTTTCAAGTGACGCTAATTTTGCCTGGATAGCGTCTTTCCATTTTGGCCAATCATTTCTCTATCTACATTCAATGACAGATCTTGGTTCAAGATCCTCATCTTGTTGCATTATCTCAACAACAACATTATAAGCAAAAATATTGTCGACAATAATATTATTTCGGTTTCACCTTTTTCCCGTAGAGACATAACTTATTGAGATCTCTTCATTCTTATTATTTTCAGGTACCTGAACCTCCTCTGAGGTCTTATCATTTGTTATGTCACGGGGCTCTTTTTGAGCAATTGCCTCCATATTATGATCTCCTAGATCATTTGCTCATTTTCGCTTTCGAGGATTTTTATCTTTGGAACCAATTGATATACCACGTTTTAATCGTAGCTTAGACTCATTTGTATTTATAGATTGTCCAACCGGGACATTAATTCGAATAGGAGCATTAGCAGCTGGAATATGTGACTTAGTCACCCTTGGTAGGTTAGTGAATGCATCTAGTAGTTGATTTGCAATATTTTGTAAATAAATTATCTTTTGAACTTTGTGTTCACATTGATTTGTTCGAGGATCTAAATGAGATAGTGATAATGCATTCCAATCTATCTCTTTTTGCAATTATTTATTTTTTCCCCCTAATATTGGGTATATTGATTCATCAAAATGGCAATCAGCAAATAGTCATAGGTTCCAAATATTTTTTAATAGAAGGAGATTCATACCCAACATATATCCCCAATCATTTTTGGGGTCCCATCTTTGTGCGTTGTGGTGGAGCAATTGGAACATATACTGCACATCCAAATATTCTAAGATGGAAAATATTTGGCTCCTGACCAAAAGCCAATTGTATTGGAGAGACTTTATGATAACTTGTGGGTTTGATCCGCACAAGAGCTGCTGCATGCAAAATAGCATGGCCCCATGCTGAAATGGGAAGTTTTGTTCTCATAAGAATTGGTCAAGAAATTAATTGGAGGCGTTTGATCAATGATTCCGCTAGACCATTTTGAGTATGAACATAAGCAACTGGATGCTCAATTGTTATCCCAGTTGATATGCAATAATCATTAAAGGCCTGGGACATAAATTCACCAGCATTATCAAGACGAAGTGTCTTAATTTCATAATCTGGAAACTGTGCTCTTAATCTTATTAATTGAGTTAGTAACCTCGCAAAGGCCAAATTGCGGGTTGATAACAAGCACACATGTGACCATCTTGTAGATGCATCTATCAAAACCATATAATATCTAAATAGTCCACATGGAGGGTGTATGAGCCCACATATATCACCTTGTATACTTTCCAAAAATGCAGGAGATTCAACTCCAACTTTAATTACTGATGGTCTAATTATCAGTTTTCCTTGAGAACATGCAGCACTAGAGAATTCTTTAGTTTGAAGAATCTTCTAGTTCTTCATTGAATGACCATGTGAATTCTCAATTATTTTGCGCATCATATTATAACCGAGATGGCCCAACCGGTCATGCCAAATAATAAAATTATTAGTAAACTCCTTGTTCGAGGATCTAAAAGAGATAGTGATAATGCATTCCAATCTATCTCTTTTTGTAATTGTTTATTTTTTTCCCCTAATATTGGGTATATTGATTCATCAAAATGGCAATCAGCAAATAGTCATAGGTTCCAAATATTTTTTAATAAAAGGAGATTCATACCCAATATATATCCCCAATTGCTTTTGGGGTCCCATTTTTGTGCGTTGTGGTGGAGCAATTGGAACATATACTGCACATTCAAATATTCTAAGATGGAAAATATTTGGCTCCTGACCAAAAGCCAATTGTATTGGGGAGACTTTATGTTAACTTGTGGGTCTGATCTGCACAAGAGCTGCTGCATGCAAAATAGCATGGCCCCATGCTGAAATGGAAAGTTTTTTTCTCATAAGAATTGGTCAAAAAATTAATTGGAGGCGTTTGATCAATGATTCCGCTAGACTATTTTGAGTATGAACATAAGCAACTGGATGCTCAATTGTTATCCCAGTTAATATGCAATAATCATTAAAGGTTTGGGACGTAAATTCACTAGCATTATCAAGACGAAGTGTCTTAATTTCATAATCTGGAAACTGTGCTCTTAATCTTATTAATTGAGTTAGTAACCTCGCAAAGGCCAAATTGCGGGTTGATAACAAGCACACATGTGACCATCTTATAGATGCATCTATCAAAACCATATAATATCTAAATAGTCCACATGGAGGGCGTATGAGCCCACATATATCACCTTGTATACGTTCCAAAAATGCAGAAGATTCAACTCCAACTTTAATTACTGATGGTCTAATTATCAGTTTTCCTTGAGAACATGCAGCACTAGAGAATTCTTTAGTTTGAAGAATCTTCTAGTTCTTCATTGAATGACCATATGAATTCTCAATTATTTTGCGCATCATATTATAACCGAGATGGCCCAACCAGTCAGGCCAAATAATAAAATCATTAGTAAACTCCTTGTTTACTATGGCATGTGATTCAACTACACTAATACTAGTGTAGTGTAATCCGGAGGAAAATGTGGGACGCTTTTCAAGAACATACTTCTTTTCCGCTTTTATTGTAGTAGTATAGAGGTATTCAACCTTTCCTTCATTGGTGGTCTCAATATGATAGCCATTTTGGCGAATATCTTTGAAACTCAACAAGTTTCTTTCAGACCTACTACAATATAATGCATCTTTAACAGCCAATATAGTTCCTCCTGGTAGTAATACAATCACTTTTCCAGAGCTCTCAATTAATTTTGTACTACCAGATATTGTTATGATATTGTCTTCTTTCATAATTAAATAAGAGAAATATCTCTTATCTTTTAATATGGTGTGCATCGTAGCACTATCCAAAAGACATATTTCTTCTTTATTATTCATACGGCCAACTGAAGACTGGAAAGTTTTCATATTCTTCATAAAGAAAAGAAAATACATCATAAGTAATATTGAAAAATTTAAGAACAAAAGAAACTACATTTAGGAAATTAAATACTGACAACATAAAATTTTTTATTCAAAACATTAACTTCATAAAAAAATATATTTATTCTTATAATGTTTCCCAATATTAAGTCTTCATTTATGATGCTCAAAGAAGTCTCCAACTTCTAAATGAGTAATATCTGCAAGGCCTTCAAAAATATCATCTTTATAGGCAAGGTTTGCTTTAACTTTATCATGATTATTCATACGGCCCGCCTTAATATCATTTTGAAAGGTCAAGTGAGTCTCAACTTTATTTTTCTTCCCTTTTATAGATACTTGATAAAGTTTGACAAAATATTCAGGTGTACGATAAATTCGTGCCCAATGATTTTTCATACCACATCGGTGGCAAATATTACCTTTGCCTTTTGAAGGATTATTTTTAGAACCCTTATTGTTCTCTTGTTTATAACAACCACCACCATGGCGATTATTATTTCGCCCCTTGCCACGTCCACGTATATTTATACGGCCATAATAATTATTTTATCTTTTTTCAGACTTTGGATCTATCGTTCCCAGATTCGCTTCTGAAAATAGAGCTGATCTAGTGAGGCGGGCTTCATAATTTTTCATTAAAAGGGCATTATGTTGTTCAGCCACCAAAAGGCATGAAATTAACTCAAAATATTTCTGAAAGCCCTTTTCACGATATTGCTTCTGTAACACCATATTTGAGGCATGAAAAGTGAAAAGAGTCTTTTCCAACATGTCCTCATTATTCATAGGTTCCCCACATAATTTTAGTTGGAAAATTATTCTATATACAACAGAATTATATTCACTTATGGTCTTATAATCTTGTAGCCGTAAGTGCATCCACTCACGATGAGCTCTTGGCAATACCGTGGCCATTAGGTAGTCATATCATTCCTTCAAACTAGTCCATAGTTGAAATGAATCTTTCAAGGTTAAATATTCACTTTTTAACCCTTCATCGAGATGATGGCGAAGGAAAATCATGGATTTCGCCTTATCCTGACTTGATGCTTCATTTCCTTCTTTAATAATGTCACCAAGACCTTTAGCGTCAAGGTGAATTTCAGCATCAAGTACCCATGGCAAATAGTTATTCCCGGACTTGTCAAGTGTCACAAATTTAAGTTTTGACAAATTTGACATAGTGAAAACTATCATAGAAAATAAGTGAATTAGAATGAAAAGAATTAGTATCAATGAAAAAAAATCAATGCAGAATATAATCGTGTATTAACATTCTATATATAATTGTTAAAACAAATAATTATGTGTAATGCGATGATGAATTAGTACTTAATATTACACACAAGAACTTTAGACATGTAAGTAAATTTCCAGAGAGTAAATAAGTTGAAGTACTCTCATTAATAGGTACTAATATATTTTGTTCTACTTAGAAGACGTTTCAATAAGTTAAGTAGGCATAAAACTAGATGATATCAATTCTGCCAAGTTTCAACATTGAAGACGATTCATCTAATGGTTAAGTCATTAATTAGTTTGTATACTTAGGTGATACATTCATTGAAGATACGTTTAAACCTTTTGAAAATTTTGCAAGAATTCCTTCTAAATGCCTATTCTGTCATAACATTTGGATGTGAGATTAATTAGTCTAATCATGATAATTTAATTTAATACTTATCTATTTATGTGTAGGTTTAAACTTCTTCGTAGATTATATAATGAAATAACAATTTAACCGAAGCTTATTGTTTTCATACCAAGGCAATTATTATAATCATATTCAAAATAAGTTATGCATAAGATAATTAAATTGCAGATTAAAGAAGATCCTAGTAAAAACATTATAAACATAAGAATGTATACCTGAATCGGAAAAGAAATTAACTACCTCTTTTTGGAAGAAGATAAAATTCGAATGAAGCAGATAACCTCAGTTGGTTAGAACTTCGTGCTGATAACGTATTATAAAATTATAGCAATATAAGCCAAGAAATATAGATAAAACTTTTCTTCTATCAAGTTGTATTCAAGTCTATCTTATTGATGTCTTTTCTAGAATTAGAAATACCGTATATATAGTGTACAATTTACTTGAGAGTTACAATATATTAAATGAATGTAATAAACATATTCATGTATATCCAAAATGGTTCATAGATGAGTTGTTGGACATTCACAAATTCAATATATTCATAACAAGTACCTATTTATAGTTGCAGAACATCTATGATAATGTACGCAATGACAACCACATGTATTGCAAAAGTCAGCTTTTACATGTAAAATCAAAACCAATTGCTGCCCAGATCTTTTCTACTTGGTTGGCTTGACATTTCAAAGTCAAAAGAGACTTATCTTCTTTCATATAGGCCATGGGATGGACCCAACACTATTTGTTAGATAGTTAGGTGTTAGGAAACACTAACAGACGGATATACTTTGTCTTATGAGGTATGTGTGTTATTGGATCTATACAAATTGACTAAATCTATTTTATCGTACCAAATTGATTATTACGTTTTTTAATAAAATTATAGATTTTTATATTATTTTATAACTGTACCGAATAATAGAGTAAGTTTTTAATTTTATAAAATAACCAAAAAATATCGAACCGTACCGAATAAATTTATATATATATATGAAAATAGATTTTATAAATTAAGTTTAAAACTGAGAATCATTAAATTCTTTTTCGAAACTCGGGATTATGGAAACGACTACAAGCCACCAAGTAATTAACACCAAAAGTCCCAGCTTACAAACCTATTCTGCTACTTTATTGAAACTAAATTAGTTCCTATATTTTGAGTAGCAAGCCACAAGGTATTGGATATCTTTCCCCTCGTACAATTTAAATTTCTCTTGTTGGATACTAATCTTCTAATAAACTCTATTCATGAGTCCCGACTTAATTTTAATTAGTATCTTTCCACTTATGTATTTATATTTCTCTTGTCTTTGATTAATTTATTTTATGCTAGTATAGAATAGTAGGATAAATCTTCATTTTGGCCATCTTTCATGTTCCTATTCATCACTTTTTAAAATAGTAAAAATGTATATAGAGTTTTGTCAAAGTCATATGCGAGTATGCATTTATCGTACTCTAACTTCTACTAGCTACTCTCACATGAACCGTAACAAGAAAAAATGAGATAAGGCTTGGAAAAACACATAAGTTTCCCCCTAAAGTTTTTCGAAAAATTTGGTGAGACACTTAAACTTTACGGGCATTTATATACTCCTCTAAATATATTTTGAGTGAATTATATTCCCCTTCCTTGACCCCAGATCAAAAGCGTGGCTTACTATCATTTATGGGCGCATTGTACACTCAATTACGGATAAAATAAATTTTTTAATTGAATCTTTTTTATAATATGACCCCTATGGTAAAAACAAAAATACATGATCCACTTCTTCTCCTCTTTGTCACTAACCCTAAATTCTCCTCATCTCAAATTATACACAATGTTTGGGCAAGATATGGAATTTCGAACCTAATCAAAGCATTGTATATGAGTCTTCCTTATTCTTCTGTGTAATTTTTCAGTCCATCTGATTTTAGGGGTTCTTGTAAACTATACAACCTTAAACTCTAAATTTTACACTTCAAATGGAACAACATATCAAATACAAAAACAAATACCTACAAGAGAAAGATGAAGCCAACAATCTTTTGTATCTGCACTCAACTCGACGACAATTGGACAATAATCAAACGAATTTTGTCTGGTAGAACCGTAGAACCTAGGGTTATGAGTCCATCAAGCGATTTGGCCGTAGTATTTGGAAGGAAATTATGATGACCCAAAAGGTCATCTTGTGTTTTAGAACTTGAATCTGCGCTCTTAAACCTTAAAAATCTCATTTTTATCCCCCTCGATTTACGTGCGCAGTCTGGGCATTTTTTTCCGGAAAGCTTTTATGTTGAAAACTAATGAAAATAAAAATTTTTGCCTTAAAAGGTGATTTTAGTTGACTTCGGTCAATATTTTTGCTAATCAGGACCGGATCCATATTTTGACGGACCGGTTGGATCCGTATCAAATTATGGGACTTGGGCGTATGCCCGGAATCGAATTCGGAGGTCCCCAGCTTGAGTTATGAATTTTTGATGAAAATTAAAAGTCTGAAAATTAATTATTTTTCAGAATTTGTTGATGTTTGGCATTGTGAGTATTGGGTCCGTATTTTGGTTTCGGAGCCCGGTACAGGTTCATTATGATATTTAAGTCTTGTCTGTGAAATTTGGGGAGAAACGAAGTTGATTTGACGTGATTCGGACCTTCGGTTGAGAAAATAGTAACTTTAAAGTGTTCTTGAGAATTTCATTTGATTTGGTGCTAAATTTAGAGTTCTAGGTGTTATTTTGGCGATTTGATTGTGCGAGCATGTCCGTATGATGATTTTAGACTTGTGTGCATATTTGGTTTGGAGCCCCGAGGGCTCGGGTGAGTTTCGGATAGGCCACGAGATGTTTTGGACTTTTGAAATCTGGTTTTTTCTGTAGAGTCTAGGTTCTAGCATGTCCTTCTTCGCGTTCGTGAAGATCCTCTCGCGAATGTGAAGAGTAAACTGATGAGGCCGGGATTTATTCTTCGCGAACACGAAGGCTTGGTCGCGAACGCGAAGCGATGGGGGCATTACCCTTCGCGAACGCGACAAGCCCATCACGAATGCATAGTGTTAGGCACTGGGGAGGGGGAGTCAGCCTTTTCCTTCATCGCGAATGCGAACACTGGCTCGCCAACGCGAAGACCAGGGAAGGGTAGCCTACGCGAACGCGATCTCTGTCTCGCGAAAGCGGAGGCTTGGCAGCCTATACTCTTCGCGAACGCGACAGTGCTCTCGCGAACGCGATGAACAATACCGTCTAGCACTTAACAGAATCCAAACACGGGATTTAGCCAAAAATTTATTTTTCTCAAAAACCAAACGGTGTGAGGCGATTTTTTAAGAGTCATTTCTTTCCCAAAGGGTGATTCTAAACTATTTTCTTTCAATTACCCATTACATTTCTTAAATTATCAACCTAAAATCTAGAGTTTTCATGGTAGAATTAGGGGTTAGGGTAGAAACTAGGGATTTCGAAAATTTGGGAATTTAGACCTCTATTTGAGGTCGGATTCCAAAGAAAATTACATATTCGGGCTCGGGGGTGAATGGGTAAATAGATTATGGTCCGAACCTCGAATTTTGACCAAGCGGGGCCGAGGTCGATTTTTGACTTTTTGGAGAAAAATTTGAGAAATCTAATTTATACAATATAATTGATTCCTTTAGCAATATTTGATATTATTGAGTCATTTTTGAATAGATACGAGTGGTTTGGAGGTGAATTCTAGAGGAAAAGCTGTGATTGAGAATTAAGTGACTTTCGGAGCAAGGTAAGTGTCGTGCCTAACTTTGGCTTGAGGGAATAGGTATTATGTATTTATTTGCTACGTGTTTGGTTGTTAAATACGATGTATAGGTGAGGTGACGAGCATCTATGCGTCGTCATCGAGTCATAGCATGCGAGTAAAATTCAATTCTTATCTATTTTGTAGCCTTAAATTCTACTATCCATGTTTAGCGGGTTATTTGAAATGTTGGGTGACTTATATCTGGTTTCATTGAGATTTGGTAACTTTAAAATATTGATTCAAGGTTGAGGTTACAATGTGCTATTGATTATGGGTAAAATACTGGTTTCTTTGTGATACTCCTATCTATCTGTTGTTATTGATTCTGTGATTTGTGAGGAGGAGCGTGAAGCACGAAGGGTGATGCCGTGCATGCATTATTTACATTGTGAGGAAGAGTGTAAAAGTACGAAGGGTGATGTCGTGCATATTATGAGAGGTTTAATGCACGAAGGATGATGTCGTGCCATTTTATTTATTTATTTGGTGAGGTTGAGAGTAAAAATACGAAGGGTGATGCCGTGCCGTTCTATTTATTTATTTGGTGAGGCTGAGAGTAAAAGCACGAATGGTGATGTCGTGCCATTCTACTTATTTATTTGGTGAGGTTGAGAGTAAAAGCACGAAGGATGATGCCGTGCAGTTTTCCTTTGCTGTTTTATTTGCTCAATTCGTTTAAGGATTTTCGATTTAATTCTGTCTTTTCATTATTCTCACTCTTTCTATTGTATCCCCCCACTGTATGCCCCCTTCCCATTATTTCTGTATTATTTATTTATTCACTGTTGTTTCCACTAGCATGATTATACTGTTCAGGTTATATGTGGGTGTCTTGTCCTAGCCTCGTCACTACTTCGCCGAGGTTAGGCTCGACACTTACCAGTACATAGGGTCGGTTGTACTGATGCTGCACTCTGCACTTTCTGTGCAGATTTTGGCACCGGCTTAGGTTGATCGAGATTTTGCTATTAGTCCGCTGTCCGGAGACTCAAGGTAGATCTGTCGGCGTTCACAGACCTTGAAGTCCCCATCTACCTTTTATGCCTTATTGTTTTCTTTCATTCAGACAATTGTATTTTTTTCAGACTATTACTTGTAGTAAATTCTAGAATGCTCGTGAATTATGACTCCAGATCCGGGTGGTAGTAATTAATACAGTTTTATAATATTCCGTACTTATTATATTTCATCTTAGTTAATTATTGTTATTTACTGAATGGAAATAAGGAATTGGTTTAATGATTCTCTAACATTGGCTTGCCAAGCAAGTGAAATGTTAGGCGCCATCACGGTCCCGTCGGCGGAAAATTTTGGGTCGTGACAAGTTGGTATCAGAGCACTAGGTTGTCTAGGTCTCACGATTTACGAGCAAGCTTAGTAGATTCTAGAGGATCGGTACGGAGACGTCTGTACTTATATTCCAGAGGCTATGAAGTTTAGGAACAAGTTTCACTTCTATTCTTCTTTGTCGTGCGATTTTGCTTTTTTAATACTGATTGAACTCTTCTACTCTTATTCTCTCGCACATGGAGAGAACACATACCGCTTCCTCAGCTGAGCAACAGCCATAGCCTCCAGTGGCTGCTCCTACGCGGGGCAGATGTCGAGGCCGAGGCCGTGCCAGAGGCCGAGGCAAGGGAAGGGCTCAGCCTAGAGCCCGAGCAGCAGCCCTAGCAGTGGAGCCTCAGATAGAGCTTGACGAGGAGGTTCAAGCCCGGACTGTTCCTACCGGACCAGCTCAAGTTCCGGAGGGGTTCATTGCCACCCCAGTACTTCAGGACGCTTTGGTCCTTTTGGTGGGCCTTATAGAGAGTGTGGCCCAGACTGGCGCATTTCCCATGGCACCAACAGTCTCTCAGGATGGAGGAGGAGCCCAAAATCCTACCACTCCCGCTCCGAAGCAGATAGCTCCCGAGTATCAGGCTCCAGCAGCTCAGCTAGTCGGATTAGTTCAGCCGGTTATTGCGGCACAGGTCGGAGACGGGCCAGCTATGTCTTCTGAGGCTTTATGGAGATTGGACAGGTTTATCAAGCTCTTCCCTGTTCACTTCAGTAGTGCTCCTTCAAAGGATCCCCAGGAGTATCTTGACAGTTGTCACGAGGTTTTACGTATCATGGGTATAGTGAAGACAAATGGGGTTGATTTATTTGCATTTTAGATGACTGGTTCCGCCAAGAAATAATGGAGAGATTACTTGTTGAATAGACCAGCTGGGTCGCCTTCTCTTACTTAGGACCAGTTCTCTCAACTCTTCATAGAGAAGTTTCTGCCTATCGCATTGAGAGAGGAACGTCGCTGTCAGTTTGAGCGTCTCCACCAGGGCAGTATGACTGTTACTCAGTATGAGACCCGTTTTGTGGATTTGGCCCATCATGCTATTCTTCTGCTTCCCACCGAGAGAGAGAGGGTGAGGAGGTTTATGGATGGACTTGCTCAGCCTATCAGATTACAGATGGCTAAGGAGACTGGGAGTGAGATTTCTTTTCAGGCGGCTACTAATGTCGCCAGACGAGTCGAGATGGTTCTTACTCAGGGAGGTCAGGGGTCTGACAAGAGACCTCGTCATTCCGGTGAGTTCAGCGGTGCTTCATCTAGGGGAAGGAGTACTTTTGGTAGAGGCCATCCTCCCAGGCCGTTTCATTCAGCGCTCCAAGCATCCCACGGTGCCTCAGGTGGTCGTGGCCCTCAGATGCATTATTTCGACCAGCTAGCCTACACTGCACCACCAGCTCTTATTAGTGCACCTCCACTCCAGAGTTATCAGGGTGGTTATTCAGGTCGACAGGGTCAGTTTCAGGGTCAGCAGTCATAGCAGCCGAAGTTATGTTATACTTGTGGTGATTCGAGGCACGTTGCTAGATTTTGCCCTCAGGTAACGGGTAGCTCACAGTATCAGGGTTCTCGTGTCATGGTTCTGGCACCAGTTGCTGCACCACCTGCTCAGGCAGCTAGAGGTAGAGGCTAGCCAGTTAGAGGCCGTCCTAGGGACGTAGTTCAGGGTGGTGGGGCCCAACCCCGGTGTTATAATTTCCCAGCCAGGCTTGAGGATGAGTCATCTGAAGCTGTTATCACAGGTACTGTTTCAGTTTGCAGTAGAGATGCTTCATTTCTATTTGACTCGGGATCTACTTACTCTTATGTGTCATCCTATTTTGCTTCCTATTTGGTTGTGCCCCGTGATTCTTTGAGTGCTCATGTGTATGTGTACACGCCAGTGGGGGATGCTATTGTTGTAGATCGTATTTATCGTTCGTGTGTGGTCACCATTGGGTGTCTTGAGACTCGTGTAGATCTTCTACTTCTCGACATGGTTGATTTTGATGTCATACTGGGTATGGATTGGCTGTTACCTTATCATGCTATATTAGATTATCACGCCAAGACGGTGACCTTAGCCTTGCAAGGGTTGCCTAGATTAGAGTGGAGAGGGAATCTTGGCCATCCTGCCAGCAGGTTATCTCTTATGTGAAGGCCCGACATATGGTCGAGAAGGGGTGTCTAGCTTATTTGGCTTATGTCCGCGATTCTAGTGCAGAGGTTCCTTCCATGGATTCAGTGCCGGTTGTTCGTGAGTTTCCAGAGGTGTTTCCTGCAGACCTACCGGGTATGCCACCCGATAGGGATATTGATTTCTGCATTGATTTGGCTCCGGGCACTCAGCCCATTTCTATTCCGCCATACCGCATGGCCCCGCCAGAGTTGAAAGAATTGAAGGAGCAGTTGCAAGATTTTCTTGATAAGGGCTTCATTAGACCTAGTGTCTTGCCCTGAGGTGCACTTGTGTTGTTTGTGCAGAAGAAAGATGGATCGATGAGGATGTGTATAGATTATCGACAGTTGAACAAAGTCACTATAAAAAACAAGTACCCATTGCCGAGGATTGATGATTTATTTGATTAGCTTCAGGGTGCCCAGGTGTTTTCGAAGATTGATTTGAGATATGGCTACAATCAGTTGAGGATTAGGGCATCCAATGTCCCTAAGACAGCTTTTCGGACTCGGTACGGGCATTTCGAGTTTTTAGTGATGTCATTTGGGCTGACAAATGCCCTAGCATCATTCATGGATTTGATGAACCGGGTGTTCAAACCTTACTTGGATTCCTTTATGGTCGTGTTTATTGATGATATCTTTATCTACTCCAACAGTCGAGAGGAGCATGAGCAGCACCTTCAGATTGTTCTTCAGACTCTGAAAGACAGCCAATTATATGCTAAGTTCTCAAAATGCGAGTTTTGGTTGAGTTCAGTTGCTTTCTTGGGTCACGTTATATCAACAGAGGGTATTTAGGTGGATCCTAAGAAGATTGAGGCAGTTCAGAACTGGCCTAGACCCACATCAGCTACAGAGATCCGTAGTTTCCTGGGTTTGGAGGGCTATTACCGTCAATTTATGGAGAGGTTTTCATCCATAGCAGCCCCGTTGACCATATTGACCCAGAAGGGTGCCCCGTTCAGGTGGTCAGACGAGTGTGAAGCGAGCTTTTATAAGCTCAAGACAGCTTTGACTACGGCACCGGTATTGGTGTTACCCATAGGTTCAGGATCTTATACAGTATATTGTGAAGCATCTCGTATTGGTCTGGGTGCGGTGTTGATGTAGGGTGGCAAGGTTATCGCATATGCTTTGAGGCAGTTGAAGGTTCACGAGAAGAATTACCCTGTTCATGATCTAGAGCTGTCCGCCATTGTTCACGCACTGAAGATTTGGAGGCACTATCTTTACGGCGTGCCATGTGAGGTATTCACTGATCATCGGACCTTGCAGTATTTGTTTAAGCAAAAGGAACTCAATTTGAGGTAGAGGAGGTGGATGGAGCTATTGAAAGACTATGATATCACTATATTGTACCATCCAGAAAAGGCCAATGTGGTGGCCGATGCATTGAGTAGAAAAGCAGTGAGTATGGGCAACCTTGCTTATATTCTAGTTGATGAGAGACCACTAGCATTGGATGTTCAGGCCCTGGCCAATTAGTTTGTGAGGTTAGATATTTCTGAGCCCAGCCATGGTCTAGCTTGTACAGTTGCTCGGTCTTCTTTGTTTGAGCGCATCAGAGATCGGCAGGATGACGACCCTCATTTACTTGTCCTTAGAGACACAGTGCGGCACTGTGGTGCCAAGCAGGTTATTGTTGGAGATGACGGAGTTTTGAGGATGCAGGGTCGTATTTGTGTGCCTAATGTGGATGGGCTTCGTGAGTTGATTCTTGAGGAGTCCTACAGTTCCCGGTATTCTATTCATCCGGGCGTCGTCAAGATGTATCAGGACTTGAGGCAGCATTATTGGTGGAGGTGAATGAAGAAGGATAATTGCCTATGTAGTTCATGCCTAAATTGCCAGCAGGTAAAGTGTGAGAATCAGAGACCTGGTGGTTTACTTCAGAGGTTAGATATTCCTGAGTGGAAGTGGGAGCGTACCACCATGGATTTTGTTGTTGGACTCCCACGGACTCAGAGGAAGTTCGATGCACTTTGGGTCATTGTGGACATGCTAACTAAGTCAGGCATTTCATTCCTGTTGTAGTTACCTATTCCTCGGAGCGGTTAGCAGAGATTTACATTCGTGAGATCATCCGTCTTCACGGTATGCCCGTGTCTATTATTTCTGATCGAGGTACGCAGTTTACCTCGCACTTTTTGAGGGCAGTTCAGCATGAGTTGGGTATGCAGGTTGAGCTGAGCACATCATTTCATCCTCAGACGGACGAGCAATCCGAGCATACTATTCAGATCTTGGAGGATATGCTTCGCACTTGTGTTATAGACTTCGGGGGATCGTGGGATCAGTTCTTGCCCCTTGCAGAGTTCGCCTACAACAACAACTACCAGTCGAGCATTCAGATGGCTCCCTATGAGGCATTATATGGTAGGCGATGTCGGTCACCAGTTTGGTGGTTCGAGCTGGGAGAGGCTCGGTTGTTGGGCACAGACTTAGTATAGGGTGCCTTGGATAAGGTTAAGATTATTCAGGATCGACTTCGCGCAGCTCAGTCCAGGCAAAAGAGTTATGCTGACCGTAGAGTTCGTGATGTTGCATTCATGGTCAGAGATAGAGTGTTACTTTGGGTATCACCCATGAAGGTTGTAATGAGATTCGGGAAGAAGGGCAAGTTGATCCTTAGGTATATCGGACCTTTTGAGATTCTGGAGAGAGCGGGAGAGGTGGCTTACATGCTTGCGTTGCCACCTAGTTTAGCAGATGTTCATCCGGTATTCTATGTGTCAATGCTTCAAAAGTATCATGGTGATCCGTCTCATGTGTTAGATTTCAGCTCTATCCAGTTGGACAAGGATTTGACTTACGAGGAGGAGCCGATGGCAATTCTATCCCGGCAAGTTCGCCAGTTGAGATCAAAGAGTTACCCTTCAGTTCGAGTGCAGTGGAGAGGTTAGCCTATTGAGGCAGCTACTTGGAAGTCCGAGTCCGATATGCGGAGTAGATATCCCCACCTTTTCACCAGCCCAGGTACTTTTCTATAGCCATTCGAGGACGAACGATTGTTTTAGAGATGGAGAATGTGATGACCCAAAAGGTTATTTTATATTTTAGAACTCAAATCTACACTCTTAAGCTTTAAAAATCTCATTTTTACCCTCCTCGATTTACGTGCGCAGTCTGGGCATGTTTTCGGAAAGATTTTATGTTAAAAACTAATGAAAATAAGAATATTTTCCTTAAAAGTTGATTTTAGTTGACTTCGGTCAACACTTTTGGTAAACGGGCCCGGATCCATGTTTTGACGGTCCCGGTGGGTCCGTATCTAATTATGGTACCTGGAAGTATGCCCGGAATCGAATTTGGAAGTCCCTAGCTTGAGTTATGAATTTTTGATGAAAATTAAAAGTCTAAAAATTAATTATTTTTCAGAATTTATTGATGTTTGGCATTGTGAGTACTGGGTCCGTATTTTGGTTCCGAAACCCGGTACAGGTTCATTATAATATTTAAGTCTTGTCTGTAAAATTTGGTGAGAAACATAGTTGATTTGACGTGATTCGGACCTTCGGTTGAGAAAATAGTAACTTTAAAGTGTTCTTGAGAATTTCATTTGATTTAGTACTAAATTTAGAATTCTAGGTGTTATTTTGGCGATTTGATCGCGCGAGCAGGTCCGTATGATATTTTTAGACTTGTGTGCATGTTTGGTTTGAAGCCCCGAGGGCTCGGGTGAGTTTCGGATAGGCCACGAGATGTTTTGGACTTTGAAAATCTAGTTTTTTCTGCAGAGTCTGGGTTCTGGCATGTCCTTCTTCGCGTTCGGGAAGATCCTCTCGCGAACGCGAAGAGTAAACTGATGAGGCCGGGATTTCTTCTTCGCGAACACGAAGCGATGGGGGTGTTATCCTTCGCGAATACGACAAGAACATCGCGAACGCGTAGTGTTAGGCACTGGGGAGGGGGAGTCAGCCTTTTCCTTAATCGCGAATGCGAACACTGGCTCGCAAACGTGAAGACCAGGGAAAGGTAGCCTACGCGAACGCGATCTCTGTCTCGCAAACGCAGAGGCTTGGCAGCCTATACTCTTCGCGAACGCGATAGTTCTCTCGCGAATGTGATGAATACTGCCGTCCAGCACTTAACAAAATCTAAACACGGGATTTAGCCAAAAATTCATTTTTCTCAAAAACCAAATGGTGTGAGGCGATATTACAAGAGTCATTTCTTCCCCAAAATGTTGGTAAGTGATTCTAAACCATTTTCTTTCAATTACCCATTACATTTCTTGAATTATCAACCTAAAATCTAGAGTTTTCATGGTAGAATTAGGGGTTAGGGTAGAAACTAGGAAATTTGGGTATTTAGACCTCAATTTGAGGTCGGATTCCAAAGCCAATTACATATTCGGGCTCGGGGGTGAATGGGTAAATGGATTTTGATCTGAACCTCCGGTTTTGACCAAGCAGGGCCGGGGTCGATTTTTGACTTTTTGGAGGAAAATTTAAGAAATTTAATATATGCAATATAATTGATTCCTTTAGTAATATTTGATATTATTGAGTCATTTTTGAATAGATACGAGTGGTTTGGAGGTGAATTCTAGAGGAAAAGCTGTGATTGAGAATTACGTGGCTTTCGGAGTAAGGTAAGTGTCGTGCCTAACTTTGGCTTGAGAGAATAGGTATTATATGTTTATTTGCTACGTGTTTGGTTGTTAAATACGATGTATAGGTGAGGTGACGAGCATCTATGCGTCGTCATCGAGTCATAGCATGCGAGTGAAATTCAATTCTTATCTATTTTGTAGCCTTAAATTCTACTATCCATGTTTAGCGAGTTATTTGAAATGTTGGGTGACTTATATCTGGTTTCACTAAGATTTGGTAACTTTCGAATATTGATTCAAGTTTGAGGTTACATTGTGCTATTGATTATGGGTAAAATACTGGTTTCTTTGTGATACTCCTATCTATCCGTTGTTATTGATTCTGTGATTTGTGAGGAGGAGTGTAAAGCACGAAGGGTGATATCGTGCATGCATTATTTATATTGTGAGGAAGGGTATAAAAGCACGAAGGATAATGTCGTGTATATTATGAGAGGTTTAATGCACGAAGGGTGATGCCATGCCGTTTTATTTATTTATTTGGTAAGGTTGAGAGTAAAAACACGAAGGGTGATGCCATGCCGTTCTATTTATTTATTTGTTGAGGCTGAGAGTAAAAGCACGAAGGGTGATACCATGCCGTTCTATTTATTTATTTGGTGAGGTCAAGAGTAAAAGCACGAAGGGTGATGCTGTGCAGTTTTCGTTTGCTGTTTTATTTGCTCAATTAGTTTAAGAATTTTCGGTTTAATTCTGTCTTTTCATTATTCTCACTCTTTATATTGTATTCCCCCACTGTATGTCCCCTTCCCATTATTTTTACATTATTTCTTTATTCACTGTTGTTGCCACTAGCATAATTATATTGTTCAGGTTATATGTGGGTGTCTTGTCCTAGTCTTGTCACTACTTCGCTGAGGTTAGACTCGACACTTACCAGTACATGGGGTTGGTTGTACTGATGCTGCACTCTGCACTTTCTGTGCAATTTTTGGCACCGGCTCAGGTTGATCGAGATTTTGCTATTGGTCCGCTGTCCGGAGACTCAAGGTAGATCTGTCGGCGTTCACAGACCTTGAAGTCCACGTCTACCTTTTATGTCATACTGTTTTCTTTCATTCATACAGTTGTATTTCTTTCAGACTATTACTTGTAGTAAATTCTAGAATGTTCGTGAATTGTGACTCCAGATCCGGGTGGTAGTAATTAATACAGTTTTATAATATTCTGCATTTATTATATTTCATCTTAGTTAATTATTATTATTTACTGAATGAAAATAAGGAATTGGTTTAATGATTCTCTAACATTGGCTTGCATAGCAAGTGAAATGTTAGGCGCCATCACGGTCCCGTCGGTAGGAAATTTCGGGTCGTGACAGAAATAAAGTCGGGTAAAAACCTATCTAGGGTAAATCATTAAAAGAGTAGATCAGATGTTTTATTAGGTTGGGTTTTTGTCAAATGGGTCAGGTCTTTAAATTCTTTTCTCTTATTAATGACGTGGCATCATCAGAAAGTGCGTGTCTCACACCCATAACATATACTCTCTCCGTTCCAATTTATGTGAACATGTTTGACTGGACACGAAATTTAAGAAAAAATGAAGACTTTTGAAATTTGTGATCCTAAACAATTCAAAAAGGGGCCTAGAGTATTTATGTGATTATAAAAGTTTCTCATTAAGGGTAGAATTGTAAATTTAAATAAAATTGTTTTCAAATTTAGAAAGAGGTCATTCTTTTTGGAACGGACCAAAAAGAAAATAGGTTCACATAAAGTGGAACGGAGGTAGTAACTGATATGGGGTCAAGGAAGAGGGAATATAATTTACTGTTTAGAGGGAACTTATGTAATTTGCCTCAAGTCTGCAAGAAGTTTAGTCTCTCCATACTACATCAGATGAGACAGTATTCAGTGGTGGAGCCACTCTACAGCAAGGGGTGTCGGCACAAAAAAAAATACACACCCCTATATAAAAATGCTGGCTCCGCCAATGACAGTATTGTTTCGCCCTTTATAATGAGCAACTTAAGAAGGGAGGGGTTGCTCTGATGGTAAGCAACCTCCACTTCCAACCAAGAGGTTGTGAGTTCGAGTCACCCCAAGAGCAAGGTGGGGAGTTCTTGGAGGGAAGGATGCCGAGGGTCTATTGGAAACAGCCTCTCTACCTCATGGTAGGGGTAAGGTCTGCGTACACACTACCCTCCCCAGACCCCACTAGTGGGATTATACTGGGTTGTTGTTGTTGTTGTTGTAACTTAAGAAGGGAGGGATTTTCTAGGAGCTGAACTCGGGAATCAAAGATAGGGGTGTCAATGGATATTTGAAAACCGACTAAACCGACCGAATCATACCGCATCGAACTGATTTTCAGATTTCTTTTAAAAATATCTTACGTTATTATATAAATCTATAATCGTACCGATAATTAGGGTAGGTTTTTTATTTTATAAAAATAAACCGAAAAAATACCGAACCGTACCGAATAAATTTTACATATGAAATATTTATATAGTAAGTTTAAAACTAATAAAGCATTAAAATTTTCATTGAGCCTTGGAATTATGAAAACTGTTATAAGCCAACAAGTAATTAAACTCAATACTAATTCCTAAAACCTATTATACTACTTATACTTAAACTAAGTTATTTCAAGTATCTTTATTAGCAAGACACAAAGTATTCTAGCGATTATGAGTATCAAACTACAATGTATTGAATATGTTTTCTTTCATATAATTTAGATTTATCTTGTTGAATATTTAATATAAACTTTATTCTTGAGTCTCAGCTTGGTTAATATCTTTCCACTCGTGTGATTTATATTTTCTTTTCTTTTACTTGATTTCTTTTACGTTGTTGTTGAATAGTTGATGGATTTATACTCTAGCCATCTTTTATGTTTTTTTAATTCATCACCCTTTAAACAGTAAAAATGTCTAGAAAGTTTTGCTAAGTCCTATAAAAGAATGTATGTTATTGCATTCTACTTCTACTGGTGAATTTTACATGATATTTTAAAAAATACCGAAAATTAACCGAATCGTACCGATACCGAAGTGAAACCGACATGATTGAGACAGTTTCGAAAAGTCTAATTTTGGTTATATATAATTGAATAACTAAAAAATTAGTACGGTACAAATTTTATAAAATAACCGGCCGAACCGAACCATTGACACCCCTAATCGAAGAGATATTGGTGTTACTGCATCCAAAAATTGTTGTTGTCGAAAATAAGTTATAACATGGAGAAATTAAACTAAAAGGGTAAAGAAAGGGAATATCAGTCTTATTATATCCGGAAAGTATTGTAAATCACAAAAGAATTAATATGAAGAAAGTAACTCAAAACAAGTATCTCTCTATATATAATTGAAGGAGATAAAGAGAGGTGATGTGGTAGTGCAGAAAAGCATTTATCTTTTTTCATATTTTTTGGCTATTCTACCTCTTTCTTTTCATTTAATTTAATTTAATTCATTCATGTTAAATAGCCAAAAAGACACAACATTACAGAAATGACCATTTCTTGAACTACGATTAAAGGATCCAAACGTCTCTATAATAATTTATTAATTGTGTGATGAAATAACTGCTTCTACTAAACTCCTATTTGCAAAAACATTGAAGGGACACAAACATTGGAGACACCATACTCTTCCTTTAATTAGATTTTCCATTTCTGATTCAAAAATTTGGTCTGTAATTTTGAAGCAGTTTTTTCCCTGAGTTGGTTGCCCATGAAGGAGGAGCCGAATTTTCCGTCGGACGTGCCAAGTAGTTGTCGGCCGACATCCCTATATGTAGGCGCGTATGCGCCAAGCATGTTACAAATGCATACGTTGAACCATAGTAAATCGGATAACAAAAGAAATATATATTAAAAGATACACAAATAGTTAATTTGATTCAGTAAATTGACCTACATCTACAGGCGAATATGAGCAACTCACTATATAAAAGATACTTCCCCGATTCTAATTTATATGAACCTATTTGACTAATCACGGAGTTTATGGGAAAAAAAAGAAGATTTTTGAAACATGTGATCATAAACAAGCTATAATAGTTGTATGGATATATTTTTTTTGAAATGCGGTAGTCTTAAACATGCCATAGTATGCGTATTTATATGGTTCTAAATACCTTTCTTTAAGGGTATAAAGGGAAGTTTAAATCACTGTTTCCAAATTTAGAAATGATTCATTTTTTGGAGCATACTAAAAGAAAATAGATAGTTCACATAAATTAGAACAACAGAAATAATAAAAATATCGAAAGAATAACCTCACAAAACTTATAATACTTGTGTCACAAATTCTTTCTCTTTAAACAAGACTCTCAAAACCCTTAAGGCTACCCAGAATGGAATCACTGCAGAAGAAAGGTATAACGCTTGGGAACCGGAACAGGATTAAGCCTTTAAACATGCAGATAGAAGAGTGTTTGGTGTCAGCCCTTGAAGGACTATCGTCAATGCGACTGGAGCCACTGGATCCCACAGCATCGATCTTCAAACTGATAAACCAACCTTTCACTTCTCATATGGGGGAATCATCCACATGAGGATGGTAGAAGCTACCAAGTGAGAAGGGCGAGAAGCTCGATCTGTAGAGACCACGTACATTGATTTGCCATTTTAGGTCTTTCCGGGTTAATTGGGTAAGAAAATATTATCTCCTAAGATTATGGCACTAAGTCAAATTACTTTACATAGCATAACTTGCTAGGCAAAAAATGTGAACTTTTAGTGATTAATGGGACCCGAAATAAATTGATATTTTATCAAATTAAATTACTTTATATGCCATTAATACTGGTTAGCCAAAAAATATAAAATTCCAGGGAATAGGGGACACAAAGTCATTTTGCCAAATCAAGTGTCACGACCCAATTTCCCCTCCGTATGACGTCGTGACGGCACCTAATCTCTATAACTAGGTAAGTCTAATATTTTGCGAAATAAATGAAATGAAAACATAAATTGAACAACTAACTGTAGTAATAACACTATAACTGAGTACCATGCCACTTGGCATGTACAATAACCAACTCCTCAATATACTACACAGCATTCCCAAAACCCGAAACATCGTGAATCACAAACTACAAGAGGAAAATCTAGTGTTTTTATACATCAGAGTCTATCAAAAGAAAATACATAAGATAACGGACATGGGGAAGAGTAGAAGGGGACTCCGAGGTATGCGGACGCGGCAGATATACCTTGAAGTCTCCAAAGCTATCCCGGCTCACTGATAGTGTGGTTGATAAGGAGTACCTAGATCTGCACACAAAAAACATGTGCAGAAGAGTAGCATGAATACACCATAATCGGTACCCAGTAAGTGCCAAGCCTAACCTTGGTCAAGTAGTGACGAGGTCAGGTCAGGGCCTACTGGTATATATATAATAACACAAGATAGAATGAAATACCGCAGTAAAATAAAGACTAAAATTTAACAAGAATGAAATCATAGAAGACAACAGCTCAGTACACAGAGATAACAATAGGGGATTTTTCGAGATACCGTCTCGTAGTCCCAACGTAAATGTGCAGAACAGGGGGATCTCCCAGAATACCGTTCCGTAGTCCCAAAGTAAATATGCAGTACAAGGGGATCTCCCGGAATACCGTTTCGTAGTCCCAAAGTAAATATGCAATACATGGAGATCTCCTAAAATACCGTTCTGTAGTCCCAAAGTAAATATGCAGTACAAGGAGATCTCTCGGAATACTGTTCCTTAGTCCCAAAGTAAATATGCAGCCAAACAATAGAATTCAATAGTTACGGCACGAAATTCGACAGTTCAACCTAAGTACCAGTTAAGGAAAGACAGGTAAATTCACTAAATATGCTGCACGTAGTTCAAGTAAATAGTTAAGGCAAGTAGGCATGCTATTCTAGTCTAGTCGGATACCACGCATGCTGATGGAACTCAAATAAGAAGGAAATCAGGTTATTACTTAGTAGAAAAATTGGGTTTTTACACAATTAGACCATGTACGTATTCATCATCTCACGTACACAACGCTCATATATCAAAAATAGTACAAATCCTACGGGGAGTTCCCCCACACAAAGTTAGGTAAACCACTTACCTCGAACCAAGCTCAATCAATCGGTAAGAATGCCTTTTCTACGAATATCCGACTCTGAATGGCTCGAATCTAGCCAAAATAATTCGATACAGTCAACAAAAATTATACGAATTAATTTCATAAGAAAATACTACATTTTTCAATATAAAATTCGAAATTAACTCAAAAATCGTCCGTGGGGCCCACGTCTCGAAATCAGGCGAAACTCATAAAATCCAACAACACATTCAATTATGAGTCCAACCATACCAGTTTCACCCAAATCTAACTCCAAATCGACACCGAAATCTCAAAAATTCGTTTCTATGAATTTTCTAAATTTTTTTCAAATTTCTATCTCAAAACACTAATTAAATGGTGAAAACAATGATATATTCGTGTATATTGACCAAATCCGAGTTAGAATCACTAACCCCAATATTTTTCCTTGAAAATTTATCAAAAATCGCCTTTCCTCAAGCTCCAATACGTCAAAAATGGCAAATGAGACGAAGTCCCCTATTTTATAATTCTGCCTAGGCAGCCCTCGGTCCTGCCTCGATCCTGGCCCTCGATCATGGCTTCGACCCTGGAACTCGATCCTGGTCTTCGATCATGGCCTTCGATTCTGGCCTTCGATCATGGCCCTTGATCCTGAGCCTTCGATCATAGCCCTTGATCCTGAGCCTTCGATCATGGCCTTCGATCCTGAGCCCTCGATCATGGCCCTCGATCCTGAGCCTCGACCCTGGTTTCGATCCTGGCCATCGACCCTGGCCTTCGACCTTGGGCTTCGATCCTGGGCTCAATTTTCTGGGCTCGATTTTCGGGCTTTGATCCTTGGCTCGATTTATGGGCTTCGATTTCTGCATTTCCAGCAGAAGAAAATTGCAGCAGTTGTTTAAGTCCAACTTTTGATCCGTTAACCATCTGAAACTCACCCGAGGCCCTCGGGACCTCAATCAAAAACACCAACAAGTCCTAAAACATCATACGAACTTATTTGAAACCTCAAATCAAATCAAACAATGCTAAAATCACAATTCACACCCCAATTCAAGCTTAATTAAACTTAAGAATTTCCAACTTCTACATTCGATGTCGAAACCTAACAAATCAAGTCCGATTGACCTTAAATTTTGCACACAAGTTATAAATAACATAGCGGAGCTATAAAAATTTTCGGAATTAGATTCCGACACCGATATAAAAAGTCAACTACCCAGTTAAATTCCAAACTTAAATTCCTATTTTAGCCCTTTCAAGCCTATTTTAATTACTGACTTCCAAATAAAATTCAGAACACGCCCCTAAGTCCAAAATCATCATACGGAGTTATTGGAATCATCAAAATTCTATTCCGGGGTCGTTTGCAAATAAGTCGATATCTGGCCACTATTTGAACTTAAGCTTTGAAACTTGGGACTAAGTGTTCCAATTCATTCCAAAACCTCTCCGGACCCGAACCGACTACCCCAACAAGTTACATAACAGTTATAAAGTACAGAATGAGCAGTCAATAGGGGAGTGGAGCTGCAATTTTTAAAATGACTGACCGGGTCGTTACATCAAGTTACTTCATATTGCATTAAAATTGGTTAGGCAAAAAAGGTGAATTTTTAATGATTAATGGGACACGAAGTACATTCATATTTTGTCAAATCAATTTATAACTTACATGCATTGAAACTGGTTTGGCGAAACATTCGAATTTTTAGTGATTAATGGAATACGAAGTACATTGTTATTTTGTCAAAAGCAAATTACTTTACATGGCATTAAAACTGGTTAGACAAAAAATTTAAAATAGTGATTAACAGAACGTGAAGTACATCGATATTTTGTCAAATCAAGTTACTTTACAAGGCACTAAAACTGATTTGGTGAGTTTTTAGTGATAATGGGCACGAAGTAGTAGTTAGGTGTGAAATATGAACTTTTTGTGGTTAATGGGCATGTAGTACAATAGTATTTTGTCAAATCAAATTACATTAATTAATGGACACGAAGTACATTGGTATAATAAAAAAAGCACAAGGAGATTGTATTTAATGAAGTTCCGAACTAAACTATGGTTCGTTTGGACTAAAGAGATACAAATAGGTTAAAAGAAAGGATCCCATTTTATATCGCGTTATATTTGAATTTAAAATGGGCGGGAGGTATAGCGCGCATATATACGGTGCTGTACTATAGCGCCTTATATATGTACGCTATACCTATATAAAAAATCGTGTCATCTCCTTCCCCCACCAGACGCGAACAAGTAACCCCCATTTTAAATTCCCAATGATCCCCCCTCCATTTTTAATACAAAAAAGCTCCTTTGGAGCCCGCCTGTGCCACAAAAGTATAGATTCTCGGTATTGTAGCAAGCTAACATCGGATCTAAGGCGTTATCGCGTAGTGGATTGCTCGTTTCGGCCCCCAAATCATCAAATCTTCACCTTTCAAAAACTTTAAAATCGAGATATTCCGACTTATTTTTTGTTAAAACTCATGTATAAAAAATGCCTAATAGTTATTTTTTACTATGATATATATTGTTTTGTGATTGTTTTGTAATATATTTAATTTTTTGTTTTTTATCCGGATTAGATTATTATTGTGCTAAAAGAATTAGTAAATAGAGAAATTATTATTTTATGAATAATTAATGTTATTAGTTGTTATAAAAAATATTTACTAGTTATTTTTTACTTTGGTATATGTATTTTCGTGATTGTTTTGTGATTAAATTAATTTTTTTATTATCCGAATTAGATTATTTATGTGCTAAAAGATTAGTAAAATAGATAAATTACTATTTTATGAACAATTAATGCTATTTAGTTCCCTTTAGTGTTATGTTGTGACCGTAATTTTAATGTAGTGCCCGTAATTGTAATGTAGTGCCTTTTAGCGCAGTACAATGTAGTGGCCTTTAGCGTAGTATCTTTGTAGTTATTGAGACTAATCATTTAATTATCTGTTAACCCCAAAAAATATCTGAAAAAATCTCTTGTGCTGTGATTGGAATTGAAGCAATATCTCTTGACTTTGTTATGATTTGAGAATAGTGAGTGCTTTAGTTGTGACGCTTAGGCTCAGTTTTTTTTACTCTTGTATCAGTACCTTAAATTGTATGATATTAACTTGGCTTAACTGCTTTGACTAGTGTGTCTAGATGAGTCCAATCTTGAGTGAGTTATGTGTCAGGTGTGTGCGTGTGTGATTTTTGTGTATTTTATGCATTACATTTGATGTCTAAAACTTGCCCTGTATGTTTGCAAAGCAAATTAGTAGTTTTGGTCAGTCTAGAAAGTGATATAGGCATTTTTTTGTTGAGCCAGTTATATACTTTTATCCACATAATTGTTATATATCGTAGTTAACCCCTTTGAGCCTGTAATCCTGTTTCTTTGGCAACCACATTACAAGCCTTACCAATTTGTTTGAATTGACCTTCTATTTGAACCTTGTACCTCTCGTGAGTACTTGAATTTGTTCTGAATTTTATAAAAGTTAAAGTGTGGGGGTGTTGGTTTGGCATTTGAGTGGAATTATTGAAATAAGGAGAAATGTGCATTGTCTTGAAAAAGTAAGAGCCACTTGAATTGAAAAAGAAGAGAATTTTTTTTTGTATTGTTGTGCAAATATTTCTTGATAAGTGGTAACTCTTGATGTAATTGTGCTTAAATAAGTAGGGAATTGATGTATATTGATGTGAAGGTGGAGTTTGGTTTGACATAATTGTGGGGTTTTTAATGGTAAATGGTATGTATTAAAAGTGCTTAGGGAGGTGTAGTCACTCTTATATCTAAATGCATCATACCCGTCTTGCAGCCTACATTATAACCAAATAAAGTCCTACTTGATCCTTGACTGAATGAACTCAATTAGTAGAGTAGTACACTACGGGAAAGCCTATGGTGCATCTTTTGTGGCATATGAATGTTGTTTCTGAGAGAGAATTCTTTCTATCTTGAGTTTCTGATTGTTCTTAAACTTTATTGTGTATGGATTACTCCCTATTTTGTGTGAGGGCACTTGATTCATGAAGGAAAGGTAATGTCATTGACCTCTGTGTTAGAGTAAATAAGCGGTTTGTGAAAAATGCGGGGTGCTTGTGAGTCAAATCTTGAGACGAGGATGTTACATTAGAGTGCTTAATCTATTTTAAATATTCTTGGTCTGATGAGTTATGAGAGTTGTTTAAAAAGGTCGTGTTGTTGTAAAGTATAGTTTGATTGCTCGAGGACGAGCAATGGTTTAAGTGTGGGGTGGTGATGGAAGGCTATAATCTCGTATTTTAATCACTTATTGCACTCTAATTCACTACACTTTAATTGTGTTTGAGATTTAATTGTTAGTGTTTTGCAATTATTGTGTGTTTTATGCCTTGTAGGAGCGATTCCGAGTTATGTAGATGTTGTGAAACTAATTCGAGCTATTTAGAGCTTTGAAGTCTGAGTAAAAGCCCAAGGGATTAAGCCGGGATCGTGTTCGGGGGTCGAGGATCAATTCTAGACGTCAAAATTCAAAGAAGAAGCAATTGTTGAAGAAATGCACTAGTGCGACACATTAGTGTAATTTTATGTCAGAAATTTCCAAAGTTCAGAGACTGTATTTTTTTGGTCTGACAGGAAAAATCACTAGTGCGACGCACGGGGCGACGCACAATGCGACACATGAAAAGCAATAAGTTTGAAAGTTTTCCTATTTCTGCTAGGAAAGGGAGATTCCGTCTAGGCCCAACCCTACTTGGTATAAATACATGAAAGAATATTATTTTTTGATTTTTTTGACACACTTTAGACCTAAGGAGACTATTTTTGAAGGAGAGAAGACGTTGGGAACATTCTTTGGAGGAGAAAATCATCGAGTTATTCATTACTTCATCTTTTCTTTATAATTTGTTTATGCCAAATACTTGGAAAGTTGTTACTACGAACATGAGTGGCTAAGCAATCTAGTTTCTAGGGTTGTGGTTGACATGATTATTAATATTTATTAATTACATCTTTATTAATTCGGATTATCATCTTATGGTTGTTTCTTTAATTCTAGTTTTAACTTGTGGATTGTACTCGCTACCAATTTACCCTACTATCTATGCTATGCTTCGGAAAGTCATTTTTAGATTAGAGTAGAATTAAAGAGAGCTTGTTTCTAAACCCGTGGCTCGGGGAACGATTTAGCAGTTAGGATAGGAATATACCTAATAGTGTTGCTTAGTTAAAAGCCGTATTATATTCGTTCGTGATAGACTCAATACCATAGGAATATAGGATTGATATATTGTGGACATGCGAGTAGTATTGTGGGAACATGCTATTCATATAAATGATCCGGTCAATTAGCAACCTTTGAAAATCTGGATTAATGTCACGACCCAAAACCCTAACATGTCGTGATGGCTCCTATCGATGGTACTAGACAATCCGATTTGTTTTTCAAAATACTTCAAATGATTCACAAAATAAACCAAAAGCTTGATATGACAGAGTTTTCATAAAAATAGGAGTTAAACTCAAAATACAACGCAAAAAAATAGCCCCAAACATCGGGGTGTCACCAAGTCATGAGCATCTAAACAACCAGTCAAAGAAACAATGTCTACAAGAGTCTGTGTCTAAATGCTAATAACAAAAAGAAAGATAACAAGAAAGGAGAGACAAGGACTGCGAACGCTGGCAGCTACCTCATGAATCTTCGATACTCAACCACGCACGATATTAACGTCCTTCGTGATCGGATACAACTGGATCTGCACATGAAGTAGAGGTTGTAGCGTGAGTACAACCAACTCAGTAAGTAACAAAAATAAATAAGGAACTGAGAAGTAGTGATGAGCTATACAATTATCGTTCACTTCAGAAATTTCAGCAATGAAAGTAGACATGATTCAATTCCGGCAATATAAGTTCAGTTAGTTGTACATTTACTAAGTTCAGATAAATTGGATACAATATTTTCCAGAAGTTCAGAACAATGCCATAATTCAGCTAAGTACAGCAACAAAGGAAACAAATGCAACCTCTTAGGGTAACAATCACTCAAGCTCTCAATAGCTCAAACACTCGGCTTTCAGCCCTCAATAATCACACTCAATAGGTGCATGCGCTCACTGGGGGTGTACAGACTCCGGAGGGGCTCCTTCAGCCTAAGCGCTATATCTCTGCGGCATGCAGCCCGATCCAATCATATAAGTAGCCATAAAGCTCGTTGCAGCATGCAACCTGATCCACAATCCATAAATAGCCATAAGGTTTGTTGCGGCGTGCAACCCGATTCATATACATTCATCCCTCAGGCTCGTTGTAGCGTGCAACCCGATCCATATATCTCACATAGCTCACGGCACGACACTCAGGCGCTATCTCAATCACTAACCTCTCTAGCCTCTCGGGCTCTCTGAAATCATACAAATCAGCCCAAAAGAGATAATAACATGTATCAACAAGAAAACAAGAGGAAACAGAGATATGACATGCAAGTAAAACTGTGACTGAGTACAAGACAACAAATAGCATCTAATTCAACAAGTACCTGACCGATGCGGGTCCCAAAAATGATATCATATGGCCTAAGCATGGTTTTCTAACATGAATGACAGTCAAATTTCTAGAAGACAGAGGGAACATATAATTAACAATAAGCTATTCGACTTTACAGTCTCACAGGACGGACCAAGTCACAATCCCCCATGGTGCACGTCCACACGCCCATCACCTAGCATGTGCGTCACCTCCAAAATAATCACATCATACCAAAATCCGGGGTTTCATACCCCTAGAACCAGATTTAAGACTGTTACTTACCTAAAACAATGCAAAATCCTACTCTGAAATGCCTTTGCCCCTCGATTCAGTCTTAAAATGCTTCGAATCTAGCCACAAGCAGTGCGATATAATTAATATAGGCCAAAGGATTCAATTCCATAAGAAAAAACACGAAATTATAAGCCAAAATCCGAAATAGGCTCGACCCGGCCTGCGGGCTCACATCTCAAAATCCGACGAATGTCACAAAACCCGAAATCCCATTCACTCACAAGTCTAACCATACAAAATTTATCAAAATCCGACACCATTTGGTCATCCAAATCCCCAAAATTCACACTCCAATTTCCGTAGCCCTAAACCCCCAAATTTCACCTCAAAAACTAACCAATTAGGTGAAAAATCAATGGGGAAACATCATTATTGAAGATAAATGGACGCAAGGAGCTTACCTCAGTAATCACTTCAAAATCCTCCAAAATTCGAGTTCAAAATAGTAAAAATGGTGAAAAATCTTGAAGTCCCGTATTTATATGTTCTGCCCATGCCTTTCGTACCTGCGACCTTATTTCCGCACCTGCGGAACTGCTCCTGCGCAAAAAATATCCGCACCTACGAAACCCACTCAAAACACTGGGCTCGCACCTGCGCTCCAGGTATCGAACCTGCGGAGTCGCTTCTGCGGCCCTTCGTCCGCTTCTGCGGAAATGCCCAAACTTTTTCTTTTAGCATCTGCGGGCCATCCTCGCATCTGCGGGCTCGCAGATGCGCATCATTTCTCGCACCTGCGCCCCCTTCCCTTCCTTGACCTGTCCGCATAAGCGGCCTCCTCTTCACTTCTGCGGGTCTGCACCTGCAGTTTCCTCACTACAGGTGCGAAACACTAGAAAACTCAGCAATTACCTAAGTCCCAATTTTAACCCGTTAAGCATCCGAAACACACCCGAGGCCCACGGGACCTCACTCAAACATACCAACAAGTATTATAACCCAATACGAACTTAGTCGAACCATCAAATCACACCAAACAACATCCAAAAACAAGGATTACACCCGGATTCAAGCCTAACGAACTACTAAACTTCCAAATTCCACAAACGACGCCGAAACCTATCAAACCATGTTCGATTGACCTCAAATCATGCACACAAGTCATATTAAATATTACGGACCTATTCCAACTTTCGGAATCGGAATCCGACCCCGATATCAAAAAGTCCACTTCTGGTCAAATTTGCCAAAAATCCAACTTTTGCTAATTCAAGCCTAATTCTACTATGGACCTCCAAATCACATTCCGGACACGCTTCTAAGTCCAAAATTGCCTAACAGAGCTAACGGAACCATCAAAATTCAAATATGAGGCCGTTTACACATATGTGAACATCCGGTCGACTTTTCCAACTTAAGCTTCTCCAAATTAAGAGACTAAGTGTCTCAATTCACTCCGACATCACTCCGGACCCGAAACAACCAACCCGATAAATCATATAACAGCTGTAGAACTCAATAGAAGCAGAAAATGGGAAAATGGGGCTACAATACTTGAGGCGACCGGCCGGATCATTACATCCTCTCCCTCTTAAACAAATATTCGTCCTCGAACGAGTATAGAGACATACCTGAAGTGGTGAAAAGATGAGGATAACTGCTGTGCATATCGATCTTGGTGTCCCAAGTCACCTCCTTGACCGGCTGACCCCTCCACTGAACCTTCACAGAAGCAATGTTCTTTGACCTCAGCTTACAAACCTGCCTGTCCAAAATAGCCACTGGCTCCTCAACGTAAGATAGATCATTGTCCAACTGGACTGAGCTAAAATCCAACACGTGAGACGGATTGTCGTGATACTTCCGGAGCATAGAAACACTAGGTGAACTCCGCTAGACTAAGAGGTAAAGCAAGCTCATAAGCAACTCCCCAACTAGACGCAACACCTCAAAGGGACCAATGAACCTTGGGCTCAGCTTGCCCTTTTTCCCGAACCTTATAACACCCTTCATAAGCGAAACCCAAAGCAAGACCCGCTCTCCAACCATGAATGCAACATCGCAAACCTTCCGATCTGCATAACTCTTCTGTCTGGACTGGGCTGTGCGTAGTCTATCCTGAATCACCTTAACCTTCTCCAAAGCATCCTGAACCAAATAACCTAGCCTCTCCTGGCTCGAACCAACCCACTGGAGAGGAAACATGAAGGAACCAACCCACTGGTTTCTAACATGAATGGCAGTCAAATTTCTAAAAGACAAAGGGAACATGTAATTAACAATAAGCTAATCGACTTTACAGTCTCACGGGACAAACCAAGTCATAATTCTCCCACGGTGCACGCCCACACGCCCGTCAACTAGTATGTGCATCACCTTCAAAATAATCACATCATACCAAAATCCGGGGTTTCATACCCTCAGGACCTTATTTAAGACTGTTACTTACCTAAAAACCACGCAAAATCCTACTCTGAAATGCCTTTGCCCCTAGAATCAGTCTCCAAATGCCTCGAATCTAGCCACAACCAGTACTATATAATTAATATAGGCTAAAGGAATCAATTCCACAAGAAAACACAAAATTATAAGCCAAAATCCAAAATAGGCTCGACCCGGTCCCTAGGCCATCGTCTCGAAATCCGACGAAAGTCACAAAACTCGAAAGCCCATTCACTCACAAGTCTAACCATACCAAAATTATCAAAATCCGACACCATTTGGTCATCCAAATCGCCAAAATTCACTCTCCAATTTCCCTAGCCCTAAATTCCCAAATTTCACCTCAAAGACTCACCAATTATGTGAAACATCAGTGGAAAAACATCATTATTGAAGATACATAGACGCAAGGAGCTTACCTCAGTAATCACTTCAAAATCCTTCACAAAATCCTCCAAAATCCGAGTTCAAAATAGTGAAAATTGTGAAAAATTTTGAAGTCCCGTATTTAAATGTTCTGCCCAGGCCTTTCGCACCTGCGGCCTTATTTCGGCACCTGCGGAACCTCTCCCGCCAAACAATATCCGCACCTGCGGAATCCACTAAAAACACTAGGCTCGCACCTGCGCTCCAGGTCTCGCAACTGCGGAGTCACTTCTGCGGTCCTTCGTCCGCTTCTGTGGAAATGCCCAAACATTTTCTTTTCGCATCTTCGGACCATCCTCGCATCTGCGGGCTCGCAGATACGCATTATGTCTCGCACCTGCTCCCCCTGCCCTTTGTGGCCTTGCCCGCATCTCTGCGGCCTCCTTTTCGCTTCTGCGGGTCCGCACCTGCGCTCTCCCCACCGCAGGTGCGAAACACTAGAACACCAGAAAACTCAACAATTACCTAAGTCCCAATTTCAACCCGTTAAGCATCCGAAATACACCCGAGGTCCTCGGGATCTCAATCAAACATACCAACAAGTCTTATGACCCAATACGAACTTAGTCAAACCCTCAAATCACGCCAAACAACATCAAAAATATGAATTATATCCAGATTCAAGCCTAATGAACTACTAAACTTCCAAATTTCACAAACGACGCCGAAACCTATCAAACCACGTTTGATTGACCTCAAATTTTGCACACAATTCATATTCAACATTACGGACCTACTCCAACTTTCGGAATCGAAATCCAACCCCGATATCAAAAAGTCCACTTCCGGTCAAATTTGCCAAAAATCCAACTTTCGACAATTCAAGCCTAATTCTACTACGGACCTCCAAATCACATTTCGGACACGCTCCTAAGTCCAAAATCACCTAACAGAGCTAACAGAATCATCAAAATTAAAATCCGAGGCCGTTTACATATATGTGAACATCCGATCGACTTTTTCAACTTAAGCTTCCAATTAAGAGACTAAGTATCTCAATTCACTCTGACATCACTCCGGACCCGAACCAACCAGGTAAATCATATAATAGTTGTAGAATACAATAGAAGCAGAAAGTGAGAAAATGGGGCTACAACTCTCGAGACGACCGGCCGGGTCGTCACAATTAACAAGTATTGTTATTGAACTTAATAGGATTGATAAATCGACCATAACCCCAGAATCTTTATCTCCTCTGAGTAAAATCTAAAACACCTATTTGCATCCTTGATAAATTAGCTAATTACTTGTTCAATATTTGCAAAAGTAGTTTAGTCGATAAACATCATTGTTGATTATCTTAGACAGTTAATTAATTTTGGTTTGATTAGTTAACGATTCATCTAAATCTCTATGGGTTCGACATCTGACTTTCGAGTCACTTTATTTCTTGACGGCCACGTAAACTTGCGTGTACTTGGGGAACTAATAAGTTTTTGGCAATGAAGATATCTGCAACTTGATCATGAGACTTCACATATTTGAGCTCGACTTCCTTTTTGGAAATGCATTCTGTGATGAAGTGATACCTTGTATCTATATGCTTACTTCGATCATGATATACCTGATTCTTGGCAAGTGCCTGCGCGAATTTGTTGTCAATATAAATCTTTATGGCTTCAATTTGTGATAAATTGAGCTCGTTCAACAATCTTTTCAACCAAATAACATGACAGGTACATGATGTTGCTGCAATATATTCGGCTTCATAAGTCCATCACCACCATTATCTGCCATGATTTTCAACAAGAAACACCATGAACCTAGTAAGGAGCTCCATTAACCCATTAGATGAAACCTTATCACTCTCATCAATCATTTCCCCCTTGCAGGAAATCTCAAGAGATAGACACTCTCAAAGACGGAAAATTTAACCTTTGCAAAATCAAAGTTAAGATTTCCAATAATTTACAGGATAAAAAAATAATTCTTTGAAGAAAAGCGAATAGTTAAGCTTTCTAAGACGTGAAAGTGTGAGGTCTACGAAAAGTGAATTTTAACGGCTAAAGATGCACTGATCTTTAAGATTTTCCAACAAAATTTTCCAGCAAAATTCATTTTTTCACTGGTTAGGAGACGAGGGAAAGAGCCATGTTGTTCTATTTATCTGTTTGAAATAGTCGGAAAGGGGTTGGGCGGGGAAGGTTATGCGAAGTAAATAAAGAAGAGGGGGCTGGGGTGATGTCTGGCGACGGGATTAGAGCCACCGGTGGGTGGGAGACCGTGACAATTTGGGGACAGAGGATTTTTTTTTGTTTTTTTTTATTTTTTTTCTCAAAAGACTTTAAATTTTTTGTGCCCAGGGCAAGTATCTTTTTTTAATTGGACTATTTTTCTATGTCATGCGCGTGTATTCCACACAATATATTCTTTTGGATGATTAATATTTTTGTGTTTAATTGGTATAATTTGAAATGAGTTCTAGTGTCTAATAGGAAATATGTTAACTTTAAGTGTCCAAGTAAAAAGTGCTGCCAAATTCCGGTGCGTGTCTATGTATTTGGCCTTTTATCAAATCAAACTACTCTACATGGCATTAAAATTGATTAGGCGAAAAATGTGAATATTTAATTAGAACACAAAGTACATTTGTATTTTGTCAAATCAAATTATTTTACACGGCATTAGAATTGGTTCGGTGAAAAATGTGAAGTTTCAATTAATGAACACGAAGCACAATAGTATTTGTCAAATCAAATTATTTTATATGGCACTAAAAGTAGGTAGGCAAAAGTGTGAATTTTTATTAATTAATGGGACACAACGTGCATTTGTGTCTTGCCAAATAAAATTACATTACATGGCACTAAACTGGTTAGGCAAAATATGTAAATTCTAATTGATTAATGGACACGATGCACATTGTTGTTTTTTTAAAATCAAATTACTTTACATGGCATTAATATTGTTTTGGCAAAACATGTAGAATTTACATTAATGGGACACAAAGTGCATTGTTAAATTGAATTACATTATATGTCATAAAAACTAGGTAGGCGAAAAGTATGAATTTTCATTAATTAATGGGACACAATTTACATTGGTATTTTGCCAAATTAAATTAGATTACATGGCATTTAAACTGGTTAGGAGAAAAATATAAATTGTTATTGATTAATGGGACACGGCGTGTATTGGTATTTTGCCCAATCAAATTATTTTACATGGCATTAAATTTTATTTGGCGAAAAATGTGAAATTTTAATTAATGGGACAGGAGGTATATTGGAGTTTGCAATAAATTATTTGTGATACAAAAATAAATTACAACCACAATATAAATATGAAAAGACATAATTTTATTAATAAACTATGCGGGTATCATTTTGTTTCTCCCTTGATTCTTCTCTCCTGATTATCTCCGTGATTCGAGGGCTGGATTTGCATGTTCTCGAAGCAGGATGATGCGGACCTCTCGGAATTATTTGATATCCATGGAAGTCGATAATTGTGCAGATGTTCTTCTTGAAGTATTTGATTCTCAAGAAGAACATCTATAGATCACGACATTATTTTATGCCTTGATCTTTTTGTGAATATCCCAAGAATTTAGAAAATTTTATGAGATGACCTCAATTTTTCGGATCTTTTCAAAAGGAATATGTAACCCTTTTTATAGGAGAACCTAGGGTTAGGGTAGATGTAATGACCCGACCGGTCGTTTTGAGCGTATTAGCCCCGGTCCCCTATTTACTGTATTCCTCGTATCTGTTTCTTCTTATGTGACTTGCCGGGAGGTCTTGTTTTTGTTTCGAAGTGTTTTGGGACACTTAGTCCCTAAAACGGAAGCTTAAACCTTAGGATTTTGACCGTAGTCGGAATAGTATAAGACGACTCCAGAATGGAGTTCAGTCGATTTCGTTAGCTCCGTTGGGTGATTTTGTACTTAAGAGCGTATTCAGACTGTGAATTTGAGGTCTGTAGCTGATTAAGACTTGAAATGGTGAAAGTTGAATTTTCGAAAGTTTGACCGGGGGACTGACTTTTTGATATCGGGGTCGGATTCCGATTCCAGAAGTTAGAGTAGGTCCGTAATATTGAAGATGACTTGTGTGCAAAATTTGAGGTCAATCGAGCGTGGTTTTGTATGATTCGGCATCGTTTGTAGAATTCGGAAGTTTAGAAGTTCTTTAGGCTTGAATCCAGGTGTAATCGGTGTTTGGTGTTTTTTTGAGGGATTCGAAGGTTCGACTAAGTTCGTATTGGGTTATATGACTTGTTGTCACGTTTGGTTGAGATCCCGGGGTCCTCGGGTAGATTTCGGGTGGTTAACAGACTTGATTTTTGAGTTGATGAAGCAGCTGAAGAGCTGCTGCTACTGGTGTAACCGCACATGCAGAGTGGGAACCGCAGGTGCGAGCATGCAAAAGCTTGGCATGAATCGTAGATGCGGGCAAGGCCATGAAGGACGGGGGTCGCAGGTGCGAAGAATTTCCCGCACCTGCAGTAGCGCAGATGCGGACAAGTGGACGTAGGTGCGGGGGTAGCTAGGAGAGAGTGGCTCCGTAGAAGCAAGGCCAGGGCCGCAGATGCGTGTTCGCAGGTGCGAAACCTGGAGCGTAAGTGCGGGCCCTGGAGGTGCAAGTGACTTCTGCAGAAGTGGCATTTTCACTGCAGCAGGTGCGACAATAGGTCCGCAGATATGAAAAGTCTGGGCAGAAGATTTAAACGCAAGGGTTCACGATTTTAGTCTTATTTCAATATTTTAGACTCGGACTTAGGCGATTTTGGAGAAGATTTTCGAGGTGATTATTGAGGTAAGCTTCTTGTACTCATTTTGGATCATAAAACGTGTTTCGCCACTGATTTCTCCACCTAATTAATGAGATTTTGAAGTGAAATTTGGAGGTTTAGGGCTTGAAATTTGGAGAGTGGATTTTGGATGACCAAATAGTGTTGGATTTTGATAAATTTGGTATGGTTAGACTCGTGAGTGAATGGGTTTTCGGGTGTTGTGACTTTTGTCGGATTTCGAGACGTGGGCCCAGAGGCTGGTTTGAGCCGATTTCGAATTTTTGGCTATGATTTAGTACTTTTCTTGTGAAATTGATCCCTTTAGACTTTATTGATTGTATTGTATTACTTCTGGCTAGATTCGGGACGTTTGGAGACTGATTTGAGGGGAAAATGCATTTCAACGTAAGGATTTGCTCGGTTTGAGGTAAGTAACGCTTTCAAACTTGGTTCTGAGGGTTTGAAACCCCGTACTATGTGCTATACGATTGGTATTGAGGTGATACACATGCCAAGTGAAGGGCGTGCGAGCGTACACCGTGAGAATTGTGGCCTGATTGATTCCATGGCACTATATAGTGATTCTATCTGGTTGATATCTGTGTTTTCATCATGCGATAAAGTAATTGAATTGTCAATCATGCTAGATATCATATTTAGGCTTTATGCCGGTACTGTTGGGACCCCTAGTGATCGTTTCTTGCTGTCATCTCACTGATTTTATTGATATTACGTGCTTTGTCATGTTCATGCATTTCATATTATATCTCAGTCTCAGTTATTATTTATTGATACATCATATCATTGTTTCGGGCTAGTTTTTATGGTATTGTTAGCCCGTGAGTAAGACTGGAGAGATTGATGATTGAGTGAGGCTGAGATCCTTATTATGAGTGACAGTTATGGGATCGGGCTGCACGCCGCAGCAGTTATACTGATTTTATGATAGCGTTTGGGCCGTAGGAGCCCCTCCGGAGTCTGTAACACACCCTAGAGAGCGCAGTTGATATAATTGAGGGATGGATCTTCCCTGGATATGGATCTTGTCCGAAGTACTTGATACCTGGAGATGGATCTTCTCTACAAGGCTGGATTGGCCTTCTTCGGTACTGGGTGACTTATAGTCAGTGATGTATATGTTCCGGGATGGATCTTCCCTGGGCCATATGGGCCATATACAATACTGAGTGGTTGAGCATTTGAGAGTGTGAGCACTTGAGGCTAACAGCATGGTGCATCACATACAGCATGTGCATTGGCATGTAGAGATAGAAGAGTTATATTCTTTACACTGTTCGGATCTGCTTCACTTTACTGCTTTGAGATACCTATTTAATTTGAAAGCATGCCTACGTTTCTGTTCAGTTATTTCTATTTTATCTGTACTGGTTGAGTTCGTCATTACCTTTCAGTCCAAAGTTTGGACTTTTTACTTACTGAGTTCGATGTACTCACGTTACTCCCTGCACCTCGTGTGTAGATCTAGGCATTTTTGGTCACGACGACGGTTACTGATTGCGGCTTCAGACTTCGGAAACTACCAAGGTAGCTGCACGGCATTCGCAGGCCTTGACTCTCCTTCTTTATCACTAGTTGTATTTTCAGTTTATTTCTCTAGACACTGTAGTGGACTGTATTCTGATTTAGATGCTCATGCACTCTGTGAAACCCCGGTTTTGGGATGGATTGTATCGTATTTTGGATATTTCTATTTTCAAAAAGGCTTTCCTAAATTATTAAATTGCTTCCGTCTTTATGTTCAAAGATTTTTCTGTGTTGAGATGTTGAGTTGTGGCTTGCCTAGTTCCACGATAGGCGCCATCACGACTGTTAGATTTTGGGTCGTGACAGTAGAGTAGCCTCTAAGTTAGGGTTTTTATTTAGTAGCATCCATATAACCCTAATAGACTCCTAGAATTGCAAGTCCTATTGTAGTATCTTGAATTTCGGATTTAGCTTATTCGTTAACATTTCAATGTCTACAATTGATATTTTTCAAATTAAATTATTTTATATGGCATTAAACTAGGTAGGCGAAAAGTATGAATTTTTATTAATTAATGGGACACAACATACATTAATATTTTGATCAAATTACTTTATGTGGCTTTAGATTTGGTTAGGTGAAAAATATAAATTTTTATTGATTAATGGGACATGACATACATTGGTATTTTTTTCAAACCACATTACTTTGCATGGCATTAAAATTGGTTCTGGCCAAAAATATGGATTTTTAATTAATGGAACACGAAGTACATTGAAATTTGTCGAATCAAATTGCTTTATATAAAAAACAATTAGTTTATATGGAATTAAAACTAGGTACGTGAAAAGTATGAATTTTTGACACAATGTACATTGGTATTTTGCCAAATTAAATTACTTTACATGGCATTAAAACTGGTTAGGCTAAAAATATAAATTTTTATTGATTAATTGACACGATGTACATTGATATTTTGCCAAATCAAATTAATTTACATGGCATTAAATTTATTTGGCAAAAAATGTAAATTTTTAATTAGTGGGACATGAAGTACATTAGTATTTGTTAAATTAAATTATTTTATATGGCATTAAAACTAGATAGGCAAAAAGTATGAATTTTTATTAATTAATGGGACACACCATACATTGATATTTTGCCAAATCAAATTACTTTATGTGGCATTAAATTTGGTTACGCGAAAAATATAAAATTTTATTGATTAATGGGACACCACATACATTAGTATTTTGTCAAATTAAAAACACAAAACGTTGTATAGCCTTACCCTTTTTGTGTGTGCTTAATACTGTAATCAGGGGCTCTCTCCCTTTAATCTCCTAGCACTTTATGCGTACGTCTATGTTAGTATAGCTAAGGCTTTGCCGAACGCTATAAACTGTAAAGAAGTAGGTATGTCTATTACTCGTTGAATACCTCTTGCACATGTATTTTGCCTTTGACTTTGATAAGTAGAGGTTCAACCTAACCCCCACCTAAAGGTAGCTTTTGACTTTGATATATGAAGTATTAGGTTTCGTGAATGGACGTGAGTGGGAAATGGAAGAGGTAGTTTTTGAATGCACCTCTTTATCTCACCCTTTCATTGCCTATAAATTTAGAGGATTAGCCTCAATTTTCAGATATGGAAAATCTGAAAACTTCTCCCATTTTTTCTACATTGTTGCATTATTTTCCAAATAAACATAAGTATCAAGTGTGATTTGCTCTATTTGTTGAGTTTGCTGAAGTTCTGCGATTTGTAGTACCGCTATCACAGAATAGTTATTCCGTTCTATCATGGGAGGAGTTAATCCAAAACCCTGGGCAACAATAAATGAAAAAGGGTTAGACTTTCTCCGCCACGCACCGCCGCATTGCACCGTCGGATGGAGTCAATTCGGCGCGTACGACTGGCCAACAGGAAGCAAACATCTAGGAGAACCAAGCTGGGGATCTCAATCAAACAAAAAATTCTTATGCTATGACTATTACTACATAAACTCTGACGCCTACCCCCCAATATGAGACACCTAGGGAATCAGTAATCGCCAGGCATACCACCCATAATGGAATGCTAGCAGAAATTTTCAAAGCCAAAGATTACTACGGAATCATGGCAATTGTGGGTCGATTCTTGAAACCCTGGCCCCAAATTGAAAAACTTAGGTCTACCTTCAGAGAAAGATTCCTAGTAAAAGGTAGAGCCAAAATTGTTGTTTACGATAGTTATAATGTCTTTCTTGGCTTCACAAATGAGGATGATTTCAACTCCATCTCGTATAGAAGAGTTGTAGAAATCGATGCCCTTCAAATTTGGCTGCAAAAGTGTATTCCGGACTTCAAGCCGAGCGTAGACATCCCAATAGTTTAGGTATGGACTTTACTTCCTGGACTCCCTTTTAACATGCATAATTGGCATTATGCTAAACAAATTTGTAGTGAAATTGGAACCCCTTTGGCGCTGGATGTTGCGATTGGTGGTAAAACGAGACCGAGTATGGAAAAAGTTAGAGTGGAGATAGATCTTCTTAAACCTCTTGTTAAGAGTGTGTTTGTTAGATCTAAAACAGGGGAAACAGATAAGAAAGAGAAGTTGATAAACGAGGATGGGCATAACAGTGGAGTCCAAAAAGAGGAAAAAGAAGGGCAAGGAAAGAAAAAACAGGAGAAACATCTAGCTTTGGAAGAAAACAAGAAGGCTATTACTACTCAAAGTCAGAACAAAGGCAAGGAAAAAAGAAGCAAATGTGATTATACTAATGAGGAAAGACAAGTGAAGACACAACATAGATTGGAGACTACTCAAGGACACTACATTCCGGAGAATAAAGAGGGAAACCAAACCTCCATTAAGGGTAGAACAAACAAGAGAAATAAGAAGAATAAGAGTAAGCAAAAGAAGATGAAAAAGAGCAAAGTAATTTTCAAACGTGCTCAATTTCAAAGAAATACCAAACAAGATACTAGTTCTAGTAACTCTACCAATCAGGAGCAGACAATATAAAGAGGGAACAAGGAGACTAATAACAGTTACAATTAAGAAAGACAAGAGACCAATAATCCCAGCAATCAATCAATCTGTATGGTCAAGGAAATCTCTATAAATGAGAATGCTCAAGAAGATCAGTGTCACAAGGCCGTTATTGACAGTGAAGAGTCCAATAATGTGAAAGAACCATCAGGCATAGTGGTTAATAAACAGACTAATCACAATACTCAAACAAGAGAGGAAAATAGGAATGAAAAAGTGGTACAGATTGATAGCACATGCTCGACATGTTTGTCAACCAATATCATTGAACAACATGGTATTCAACTGATGGTGGAACTTTATGCAAATCAGGAACAAGGCTTACACAACAAATTGGAGGGAGTCATTAAATATCCAGAGCAAGATCCTACATCAAATCAAAATAATAAAGAGTCTAGGCAACAAGAAAATGGCAATTAAGAAAACAAAATTTTTGAGTAGAAAGACTACATTCTTTTTGGAAGGGGAAGAAGCAGAGCAAGACAATCAAACAAGAAAAAGAAAGTCAGAAACACATCCTCTGTAAAGAGGAAACAACAGATAGATACCTCCCCTAAAATTATTTCATGATTAGTACAATCTTCTGGAATATTAGAGGGGTGAGGTCAAAAAAGGCCATTCATAGGCTTAAAAATCTTAAAGACATCAACAACATTATCTTTACATCAATCATGGAATCTATGGTTGACAAAAACAAGATCGAGGGCTATAGAAAATTCTTGGGATTTCAAAATTGTATCTCCAATGACAATGGGAATATATGGTATTCATCGAAGAACATTAGTAATGCCATAATCACCTTTAATGATGAGCAACAAATCACTATACGGTTTGAAGATGTTACTGAAAATCCTCCCATCAGTATCACATCCATTTTTGCTAAATGCAGTGCTGCGAAAAGAAGAGATCTTTGGTGTAGTCTGGAAGAAATAAGTCTAGATGTTAAGGGTCCTTTGTGTATTGGAGGAGACTTCAATGTCATCTTAGATCCAGAGGAAAAACTAGGTGGCAAACCTAACAGAATGCACAAGAGTATTGAATTCAACAATTCTATGGACAATTGTGTCACTACTGATTTAGGATACACTGGTCCTAAATTCACTTGGTGTAATAATAGGTGTCCAAGAAAGAGAAATTAGAAAAGACTTGACAGAATATTCATAAACGACAAGTGGAGTCAAAAATTCCAAATAACTAATGCCAAACATTTGGTGAGGACTAGCTCATACCCCAAGCCATTACTCATGAAAGCCTTTGATCAAGCAAGTAGGCATACTTCTTACTTTAAATTCCTTAATTTCTAAACTAAGCAGGAAGACTTCTACAACATTGTTAAGGAAGTCTGGAGTACCAACATAAATAGCAATAACATGTGGAGACTCTAATTCAAGCTAAAGCTCTTGAGCAGAAGACTAAGTCAATGGTCTAGAGAGGAAGCAGGTGACATTCATAAACAAGTTCTTAAATGGGAAGAAAAGATTCAGTGCCTTGAAGAGATTGAGTTAACCAATAACTTTGAATATGACAGAGAAAAAACAAATAAGGCTCATGCGGAGTACATGAGATGGCTTCATATGCAAGACTCCCTTCTTCTTCAAAAAACCAATATAAAATGGTTAAAAGGAGATAGAAATACAAGGATAAAAAATCATAAGGATAAATGGATTCAAGGAGAGGAGAAATTAGTTAAAGTAGCTATCAGACACTTCAACAAAATTTTCAATCTCCCAACTCTATATCTTGATCCTACTATTCTAAAATAGAAAAAGGATCACTGATGAAGATAGATACACCATGGATGAGATTCCTAGTGAGGAAGAGATAAAGAATGCATGTATCGGTGGGAAAAAAGGCATTACATGTGGAATGTTAGTATGCTGATGAAGTATGACGCATGGAGCAGTGATATAGCGAAAAGTGGCATTCTCAATTAATAAAATTAATTGAGCTATCAAGGCACGGGAGAAACACACGAGACAGTATAGAGAAGAGAACCAAGCCTGACAGTTATCAAAGAAGAGGCAAGGATGGAATGAATAAGGATCAAAAAGAAGGGAAGATACATGAACCAAAAGTAAATAAGGAAGGAAAATCGAAACAGTTATAAGGCATTTATAGCGATAAATATGCCAGTTACGACTATCTGTGGTGATGGAAAATCAATATAATTAATGCCCATAAATAATCTAAATTATGAGAGAAAATCGTTATGATTGTACATTCCTATATAAGGATACATAATTTTAGTTGTAATGGGGGATTCCAAGTACTATTGAAATACATTCTATATTTCTTTGCTTTATCGAAGTTTTCAGCCTTGATTTTAGGAATTGACTATCGTCTCATTCCTTATTTCTCTTTGTCAATTTTCTCTACCGTTTTTATTATTTTCCTAAATATTATTGTGAAAGTGAAGTAAAACTTGATTATCAATAACCCGTTTTCTTCTAAACATAGACTTTGACTAAAAAATCTATTTTATGGTTAAACAAATTGGTTCCGTTACCGGGAACTCTGATAATCTTTTCACTTTCCAAATTCTTTTTCTGACAACCGACTATGTCAACTGTTATAAAAAATAACTAGCTGAATCCACAGGAAGGAGCAACTCCTCCACTCCTCTCTCCACAAGGATCTCCTCAACAGTCCCGTAAGGGGTCACCTGAGACGAACAGACTGTCGAACAAGATGCTTTAAAGCAATTGATTGCAGAACACATGAGCAGTGCTCTTCAAGCCTTTGTTAGGGGATTGCCAACTGCGCCACAAACTCCCCCACCAGCTAATACCCCAACCCTGGAAACCCCACGCTCGGGGCTCGACAATTCTGGGAGTGGAGGAACTCCCAATGAATCTCGTGATGGAAGGTCAGGTACACCAAATAATTCTGATTTACAAAGTTTAGTACTAACTTTGCAGAAACAGTTGAAAGAGCAAAATGATCGCATAGAGCAAATACCTGGCGTACCTCCCCTGATTAAAGGGGTAGATATTGATAAATATTCACAGCAACCCTGGAAGCCAAGTGCAGAAACTTTGTCGATTCCAAAAAAGTTTAAAATGCCTGATATTCCAAAATATGATGAAAAAGCTGATCCTCGAGATCACGTAACCGCATTCACAACTGACGTGAAGGGCAACAATTTAATTAAGGAGGAAATCGAATCAGTTTTGGTTAAAAAATTTGGTGAAACACTCACGAAAGGAGCATTAACGTGGTATTCTCTTTTACCTGAAAATTCTATTGATTCTTTTGCTGAGCTTGCTGATTCATTCATAAAAGCACATCCGGGAGCTCAGAAAGTCAAAAAAATTATGGAAGACATCTTTAAGGTAAAACAAGGAAACACAGAATTACTCAGGGAGTTTGTGGATAGATTCCAACGGGAGAGGATGATGTTACCACGAGTACCTGACAACTAGGCAGCCATGGCATTCGTGAGCAATCTAAATGAGAAAAGTTCAGAAGCCACGAGGAGACTAAAGAAAAGTTTGCGAGAATTTCTAGCAACAACTTGGAATGACATGTACAACAGATACAACACGAAGCTATGGATAAAAGAAGATATGGTTACACAGCCAAGGGTTGATGAAATAGTAGGATCGAGATATTCAGAATTAGAAAAAAGGATCGGAAAATAGGTACAAGCCTTACATGGGTATTGCAGGTCAAGATTCTTGGTCCAAACAAGAAAACATACTATCTGAATCGAGATCAAGGCAAAAGAGATGCGAGTTCTTCATCTAGATTTAGAAAGGAATGGGATGCACGAGGCAACGACTCTAATACACATGCGAGGGTTGGAGATTACAGTTTTAATGTCACTACCTCCGAGTTGGTAGCTATTTTAAGAGGTATGGGAGATAAGGTGCGGTGGCCTAAAGAAATGAGATCAGACCCGAGAAAAAGAAATCAAGATTTATGGTGTGAATTTCATAACGATCATGGCCATAGAACAATAGATTGCAGGTTACTACAGGGAGAAGTCGAGCATTTGTTGAAGTAAGGTTATCTAACTAACCTGTTCAGCGAGAAAGGTAGACAATCATATATGAAGAACAGACAAGAACCCCCGAAACCCCCATATCCAAAAGCACAGTTAATGTAATAACCGGGGGAGACGAGGTCAATGGTGTGACATATACAACTACAAAAAAGACGTCAAATCACAATCACTCATGGGAAGCGAGTTCGTCAAGTCTTGGATGGAGACAATATAACATTTGATAACGAAGATGCGGACGACTTGATGATTCCTCACAATGATGCACTGGTAATATCTCTACTTGTACACGATACTAACGTAAAATGAGTTTTGATTGACCCAGGTAGTTCCGTAAATATAATTTTACTAAGGGTGGTGAATGAAATGCAAGCTAAAGACAAGGTGATACCAAAGACACGGTCGTTTTTTGGATTTGATAATTCAAGCATTATCACAAAAGGGGAAGTAGTACTTGCTACATTGGCAGAAGGGGTTATCAAGGACACAAAGTTCCAGGTGATAGATGTATACATGGCTTATAATATAATTCTGGGAAGACCATGGATTCACGATATGGATGTTGTACCGTCCACATTGCATCAAGTTATTAAATTTCCTTCACAATGGGGGATTTGTCAAATCCGTAGAGATCAACAAAAAGAATCAATTCAGTGGTGGCTACAAGCACGGTAAACGATGTTGCAGGCGAGAAATAGAAACTACAGAACTCAATTGAGGACGTCGTAATACAAACCTCAACTGAAGGCATTCTAGGACAAACTGATGTTGATTCAAGACCCTATGTAATTCAAGAGCTAGAAGAAAATGAAAATATTAAGACAACTACCGAAGAACTCTAAGCGGTGGTGGTATTTATACACTGGCCAGGCAGAAAAGTTTACATCGGAGCAAACCTAAGCCGAGAAATTAAAGGTAGGTTAATTGAGTTTTTTTAAAGCTAACGCAGATTGCTTTGGTTGGTGCATTCAGATATGATAGGCATACCACCAGAGGTGATGACCCATAAACTGAATGAGGACCTTTCATATCCACCTGCCAAGCAAAAGAAGAGGAAGCATGGATCCTTCAAAAATCAAGTAATCCAAGATGAGGTACAAAAGCTTTTAAAAATCGGGTCGATACGAGAGGTAAAATACCCTAACTGACTAGCTAATGCTGTGGTAGTTCCAAAAAAGAATGGGAAATTGTGAGTTTGTGTATATTATACTGATTTAAATAAAGCTTGTCCTAAAGATTCATTTCCTTTGCCGCATATACATCAACTAATTGATTCTACCGCAGGACATGAGCTATTAAGTTTTTTAGATGCATACTCAGGATATAACCAAATAAATATGGATCCTCTAGATGAAGAAAAAACTTCATTTATCACATATCATAGACAGGGGGACATACTGTTACAAAGTCATGCCATTTGGTCTAAAAAATATTGGGGCCACGTACCAAAGATTGGTAACTAAAATATTTCAAGAACATTTGGGAAAGACTATGGAATTCTGCATTGACGATATGCTAGTCAAATCAGTACAAGAGGGAGATCATTTTCAACATCTGTCGGATACTTTCCAGATTCTCCGCAAATACAATATGAAGCTAAATCCAGAAAAATGTGCTTTTGGCATAGCTTTAGGTAAATTCTTAGGTTTTCTTGTTTCTAACAGGGGTATCAAAGTGAATCCTGCACAAATCAAAGCTATCGAGGAAATACCGGATGTACTCACAAGCAAAATAGAAGTGCAGAGATTAACAGGAAAAATAACAGCCCTGGGGAGATTTATTTCAAAATCACCAGAAAAGAGTTTTAAATTCTTTTCAGTATTGAAAAAGCAGAATCAATTTGAATGGACTGATGAATGCCAGCAAGCCCTCAAGGACCTAAAATCCTATTTGTCAAATCCGCCTTTTCTAGCCAAACCAAAAGACGGAGAAAGGCTGCTTATTTACCTTGCTGTGTCAGAAGTGGCGGTAAGTGCGATGTTGGAACGAGAGGATAAAGTTAAACAATCTCCGATATATTATGTTAGTAAATCTTTGTTAGATGCTGAGACAAGATATCCTCATCTAGAAAAGCTTGCTTTAGCATTAATTATGGCATCTAGAAAGTTGAGACCTTATTTTCAATGTCATCCTATCTCTATAATAACTGCTTTCCCCCTGAGGAATATATTGCATAAACAAGAACTATCTGGTAGGTTAGTTAAGTGGGCAATAGAACTCAGTTGGCATGATATCATATATCAGCCCAGAACTGCAATAAAATCATAGGTTTTAGTAGATTTCAGCACGAATTTAGTTCCTGAAGCAGAAAAGGAATTACATATATTTACCGGAACTAATTCGGGGACTTGGATTTTATTTACCGACGGTTCGTCGAATGTTAAAGGAGCGGGCATATGTATTGGTTTAATTACGCCTTTAGGGAAATTCATAAGGCAAGCAATAAAATGTTATCCCATCACTAACAATGAAGCAGAGTACGAAGCTATGATTGCAGGTTTGGAACTGGCACGAGAACTTGACATAGAACAGATTGAAATCAAAAGTGATTCGCAGCTAGTAGTTAACCAAATGCAGGGGACTTACATAGAATGAGAGGCACGAATGCAACAATACCTGGAAAATGTACGGGAATTAGTCAGACAATTTCAGTCGTGGAAGGCTGTGCAAATACCAAGGGAGGAGAATGCAGAAGCAGATGAGTTAGCCAATCTCATGTCTATTACTGAGATAACAAATGCAGAAAATGCTATTGTAATACATTTGTTCCATTCGGCACTCGACCAAGACAAGAACAAGGTAAATTTTAATAATTTAACTTGGGATTGGAGGAACGAGTTTGTCACCTTTTTGCAGTACGGAATCTTACCCAAGGACAAGAAGAAGTCATAGGTACTTCGCCAAAAATCCTACCGTTATTGCTTAATTCGTGGAAACTTATACCGAAATATGTTCGGTGGACCTTTGGCACAATGTCGAGGACCTTCACAAACGGAATATATGATGAGGGAAGTACATGAGGGGCACTGTGACAATCATGCTAGGGGGAGATCATTTGTGAAGACTTTAATAAAATCAAGATACTATTAGCCAAAAATGGAGGAAGAAGCAGAAAACTTTGTAGCCAGGTGCGATAAGTGTCAACGATGCCCAGTAGAATTGTTACATTCGGTTATATCGCCATGGCCTTTCATGAAATGGGGCATGAATATCGTAGGTCTGTTACCTCAAGCTAAAGGAAATGTACGGTTTCTATTAGTTTTAACAGATTATTTTTCAAAATGGTTAGAAGCAGGAGCTTTCAAACAAGTGCGAGAAAAAGAGGCCAGTGACTTTATTTGGTAAAACATTATCTGCCGCTTTGGAGTTCCAAAGGAAATCGTGTGTGACAATGGCCCACAATTCGTAGGCACAAAAATCACAGATTTCTTTCAGAGTTGGCAGATTAAACGAATTACATCTGCACCTTACCATCATGTATCCTGTAGCCAACGGGCAAGCTGAGTCAACAAACAAAGTTATTATTAATAACTTGAAGAAGAGACTAGAAGAATCAAAAGACAAGTGACCAGAAGTGTTACCGAGGTATTATGGGCTTATCGAATGATAGCAAAAATAAGTACGGGCGAGGCTCCATTTTCTACTGGAATCCTTAATTCCAATAGAAATAGGTGAACCAAGTACGAGATACACACATATTACTGAGGAGTCAAATGAGGAAGAAATGTAAATAAATTCGGATTTACTGGAAGAAAGGACAGAAGCAGCGCTAATAAGGATGGCGGCTCAAAAACAGGTGATTAAACGATATTACCACAGGAAAGCTAATCCGAGGTACTCCAAGATTGGGGACTTCATCCTCAAAAAGGTGTTTCGATCAACAAAAGTAGCTAATGCGGGAAAATTAAGTCCGAATTGGGAAGGACCTTATAGGGTTTGAGGCATCACTAGAAAAGGAACATATGAGTTGGAAACCATAAATGGCAAGATGCTACCATCAAACTGGAACGCTGTTCATTTAAAGAAATACTACTTTTAGATGAAAAAAGTACCCACGGACAGGTATCACTCAGTTACGATTTTATTTTGTTCTTTTTGATTTTACTAACAATTTTAGATGATAGGAAAAAATCTAGCACATACTAAATGATGATATTAGACCCGAAAGACATGCAGAATACTAAATTATTCCCGGTCTAGGTTACAACCTTTCTGATGGAAAATGGGCTATGCAGTAATCATCTAAATATATATCTCCGAGTCCCGTTTGTATTTTCCTTTTCAGGAAATGGACCAAAAGGAAGGAGTGATCCAGTGTTCAAGATTTCATACTTCAAAGCTCTTAACACTGGGGGGACTATACATATAGAAATCTGGATCAAAATCCTTGAAGAAAACTTGGAAAGGTGTAAACTTGCGAAAAGGACACACGATACGTACCATGTTCCTACGAGTTTTAGGTTAAGGCCAAACACTAGTCACGGGATAATATACCCGATTTTGTATTTCAAAAATCTGTTACAAAGAAAGCAGTTATGAAAGTGTTGTATGAATAAATGAAAGTGATGTGCGAAATTCATTTGAAAGTTCAAAACATAAAACTTCCTCAAATCATTTCTTTTTCATGTCTACTTCGTCTTTCATATATTTACACCAATATGAAGATGAGACATCATCTTTATCAGTGTCGTTAACATAAAAGGGCCCTCTTTTATAAAAAAAAAAACAACCTTCCAAAAAGTTGTTAAGTTAAGAGCAAAGCAACTAAATAAAAGTTAACAAAAAAGCAAGAACAAACTAAGGAGAATCATCTACGGGAGCATCATCAACGGGAGAAGAAGGATCAACTTAAGAAGAAGAGGCTTGAATATCAGCCCCACCAGGAACAAGTCCATTTCCATCACCTTCTGGACCTTCGACTTCAGGTGAGGAAAATATTTGACGTTGCTGAGTTTTTTCAGTTGCTTTTTTAGCTTTGGAAATCTCAACATAAGGTCAAAACCCTCCTGGTTGGCTTCAACTAGAGTCTCAAGGGGAGTGTTAAGGAAATCCCAGCTCACATCCAACATTAGCTTATCCTCGAGCATCTCATAATCCTTCTCCCACTGGTCAATCTCGACTCTCAACTCTTCTTTATCTGCTTCAGAGGCATCATAAGCTATCTTCAAAGGAGAAAGAGAACTTTTCAAGAACTGAATCTTATCAGTAGAGGCACCAAGATCTTCTTGAGCTTGAGTAAGCGTTTGAACCAACTCTCCTGCATAAGCCTCCTTTTGATTAAGGAGTTCCTTTAAACTCCTTACTTCTTCAGTTACCTTGGAAAGTTATTCAGCAAAGGAAGACTCAAGTATATCCTTATCCTTTCCAACCTGACTAGAAGAAGCTTTTCAATCGCTAACTAGCGACAATTACTCTCATCTCTTGTTCCAAAGCATTCTTCTCTTTCGCTAGAACTTCATTTTCCAATTGAAGACCTTCGAATTGACCTTTCCAGTTGTCAGCCTTGGTGCGGTAATCTATAACTTGCTGGTCTATCTGAGCAACTCTTTTCATAAGCTCCGTGCCAATCAAGTTGATCTTTAAAACTAAGGGAAAGATTTATGAGTAAGAAAAAGAAGAGAAAGGAAATAAAATTAAGCTTGTACCTTCAAGGAAGAGTGAACAATATCATTCATCAAGGTCAATGAGCTATGACTTTCTAACTTCAACTTCTCTGCGGGACCTAGAAGAGGTTTCAACCATACGTCGTCTTGACCAGATTTTCTTAATAGGTTCCCACCTTCAGGAACCTCAATAACAACTCTTTTCATTGCCTTCATGCTACTGGAAGGTTCAGCTTCTACATAGGAAGTATCCACGGGAGTAGCAGCAGGAGAACTGTCAAGTAAGGACATGGTAGGATTAACGGGAACTGAGATTGGAAGGGAGGCAAGGGACAATTCTTCAGAAACAGGCCCAAAAGCTTCATCACCTTTGAAGCCATGTGCAAAAAATCTATCAATAGAGCCTGGGGGAGGATCAACATCATCTTCATCAGAAATCACTAAAGGAGCACTTTCTGGCTCATCCGTGAGTCTAAAAGGGATTGAACTTGTTGAAGGGAAACGATAAGGAGTAGTTTCATCATCAGAGACCACACGTCTTTTGACTCGTGGTCATCACACTAAAGAACCCTCCTCTATCTCCTCTTCGCCATCAGAGCCACGGGCTCCATCAGTTTTACTTTTTGAAGAAGAAGCATTTAAAATTCTTTCTTGAGCAAGACTCATAGAAAGCTTGGTTGATGGAACAGACGCGGGACTAATGCCATGAATAGGAAACCTTAATAAAAAAGGGAAGGATGAGAAATTCTTGAATAAACAAGGAAGAGAAAAGAAAAGACAATGAAGGTAAAAATTACCGTGCGTCTTCACTTTCCAACCGAATTTTTGAGAAAGGTATTTCCAGGACCTTTTCTCCATAGGTGCAGCTGTTAACATCTTTTCTACCCAAGCACGGAAGTTGGGAATTTCATCAAAAATATCCATGGTTGCTGAAACATTGGGTATTTGATTATAATGCAGTCTTTTGAGATATTTTAAAAGAAAAAGAAAAAGGAGAAAGCTTACGTGCAAAGTTCCATTTCTCCGGGAAAGGCATATGTTCTTCGCCCACTAATCCACTAGTAGGAGCAGCAACAAAACGAGCGTACCAGCCACGGTCCCGATCATCTTCAGGGCTAACCAAAACTCTCTTACTTCTAGCCACGAGAATAAAGACACCTTCACGAAACAGCTTGGGGGAGTACAGGTGAAGAAAGTGCCGAAAAGTAAAAGGCATGGAAACTAATTCTGCTAAATAACGAAGGCATGCAATAGCCCTCCATACTATGAGGCCAATCTGGCCAAGACACACGTTGAAATAATGGCAGAATTCTAGGATTACTAGATCAATAGGAGGTTTGATGTAATGACCCGGCCGGTCGTTTTATGTGTATTAGCCCCGATCCCTTATTTACTACTTTTCCCATATCTGTTACTGCTTATGTGACTTGCCGGGAGGTCTTATTTTTTGTTTTGGAGTATTTTGGGACACTTAGTTCATAAAACAGAAGTTTAAGTCTTAAGATTTTGACCATAGTCGGAATTGTGTGAAGACGACTCTGGAATGGAGTTTTTTCGATTCCATTAGCTCCGTTGGGTGATTTTGGACTTAGGAACGTGTCCGGACTGTGAATTTGAGGTCCGTAGCTAATTTAGACATAAAATTGCGAAAGTCAAATTTTTGGGAAGTTTGACCAGGGGTTGACTTTTTTATATTGGGGTCGGATTGGAATTCCAGAAGTTGGAGTAGGTTTGTGGTGTCATTTATGACTTGTGTGCAAAATTTGAGGTCAATCGGACGTGATTTGATAGGTTTTGACGTCGTTTGTAGAATTTAGAAATTTGAAAGTTCATTAGGCTTGAATCCGTGTGTAATTCGTATTTTTTGTGTTCTATGTGATTAGAGGATTTGACTAAGTTCGTAGCGGGTTATAAGACTTGTTGGTATGTTTGGTTGGGGTCCCGGGGACCTCGGGTCGATTTCGGGTGGTTAACGGATCAAAGTTTGATGTTGAAGGATAGCTAAAGTGTTGTTCCTGCTGGTGTGTAATTGCACCTGCGAGTGGGGAACCACAGGTGCGGACACGCAGAAGCGAAGAGGAGGCTACAGATCCGGGTAAGGCTAGGAAGGGAGGGGGGCGCATGTGCGAGAAAGGATGCGTATCTGCGAGTCCGCAGATGCGAGGATGGGCCGCAGATGCGAAAAAGGAAAAGTTTGGCATTTCCGCAGAAGCGGACGAAGGGCTGCAAGAGTGACTCTGCAGGTGCGAGACCTGGAGTGCAGGTACGAGCCTAGTGGTTTTAGTGGGTTCCGCAGGTGCGGAAATAGGGCCGCAGGGCGAAAAGCCTGGGCAGAAGGTTTAAAAGAAAGGGTTCGTGATTTTTGTTTTGTTTCAACATTTTGGACTCAGACTTAGGCGATTTGGGAGAAAGATGTTTGAGGTGACAATTGAGGTAAGCTTCTTGTACTCATTTTGGATCATAAAACCTGTTTCCCCCACCTAATTAGTGAGATTTTGAAGTGAAATTTGGGGGTTTACGGCTTGAAAATTGGAGAGTGAGTTTTGGGGATTTGAATGGCCATTTAATGTCGGATTTTGGTAAATTGGGTATTGTTATACTCGTGAATGAATGAGCTTTCGGGAGTTATGACTTTTGTCGAATTTCGAGACGTGGGCCCGGAGGCCGGTTTGAGCCGATTTTAGATTTTTGGCTATGATTTAGTACTTTTTTGTGGAATTGATCTCTTTAGCCTATATTGATTGTATTGTATTACTTGTGGCTAGATTCAGGACGTTTGGAGATCGATTTGAGAGGCAAAGGCATTTCAACGTAAGGATTTTCTCGGTTTTAGGTAAGTAACGCTTTCAAACATGATTATGAGGGTTCGAAACCCCGAACTATGTATTATGTGATTGGTATTGAGCTGACACACATGCCAAGTGACGGGAGTATAGGTGTGCACCGTGGGAATTGTGGCCTAATTGATTCCATGGCCCTGTATAGTGACTCTATCTGGTTGATATCCGTGTTTTCATCATGTGATAAAGTAATTTAGCTGTCAATCATGTTGGATATCATGTTTAGGCTTTATGCCTGTACTGTTGGGACCCTTAGCGGTCGTTTCTTGTTGTAATTTCACTAATTTCATTGATATTACGTGCTCAGTCATGTTCATGCATTTTATATCATATCTCAGTTTCAGTTGTTATTTATTGATATATCATATCATTGTTTCGGACTAGTTTCTATGATATTGTGAGCCCGTGAGTGAGACTGGAGAGATTGATGATTGAGTGAGGCTAAGAGCTTGATTATGAGTGATAGTTAAGGGATTGGGCTGCATGCTGCAGCGGTTATACTGATTTTATGATAGCGCTTGAGCTGTAGGAGCCACTCCGGAGTCTGCACACACCCCCAGTGAGCGCGATTTATATTATTGAGGGATGGATCTTCCCTGGACATGGATCTTGTCCGAAGTACTTGATACCTGGAGATAGATCTTCTCCACAGGGCTGAATTGGCCTTCCTCGGTACTGGGTGACTTATAGCCAGTGATGTATATGTTCCGGGATGGATCTTCCCTGGGACGTATGGGCCATATACAGTACCGAGTGGTTGAGCATTCGAGAGTGTGAGCACATGAGGCTGACAGCATGGTGCATCACATACAGCATCTGCATTGGCATGTAGAGATAGCAGAGTTATATTCTTTACGTTATTCGGATCTGCTTCACTTTACTATTTTGAGTTGCCTATTTAATTTGAAAGCATGCCTACGTTTCTGTTCAGTTATTTCTATTTTATCTATACCGGTTGAGTTCGTCACTACCTTTCAGTCCAAAGTTTGGACTTGTTACTTACTGAGTTGGATGTACTCACGTTACTCCCTGCACCTCGTGTGCAGATCCAGGCAATTTTTCGTCACAACGGCGGTTATTGATTACAGCTTCAGAGTTCAGAGACTACCAAGGTAACTGCACATCATTTGCAGGCCTTGACTCTCCTTATTTATCACTAGTTATATTTTCAGTTTATTTCTCTTGACACTGTAGTGGATTGTATTCTGATTTAGATGCTTATGTACTCTGTGGCACCCCAATTTTGGGATGGATTGTATCGTATTTTGGATATTTCTGTTTTCAAAAAGGCTTTCCTAAATTTTTAAATTACTTCCGTCTTTATGTTCAAAGATTTTTCTGTGTTGAGATATTAAGTTGTGGCTTGCCTAGTTCCACGATAGGCACCATTACGACTGTTAGATTTTGCGTCGTGATAAGTTGGTATCAGAGCCTAGGTTAGATAGGTCTTATGAGTCATGAGCATGTGTAGTAGAGTCTTGCGAATCGGTATGGAGACGTCTGTACTTATCTTCGAGAGGTTGCCGAACCCTTAGGAAACTTCACATTCTTGTATTCTTGTCGTGCGAATCTATTGATTATTGTAACCATACTTCTGCTGTTCTATTCTCTCACAGATGGTGAGGATGCGTACTACAGGGTAGGACGGACAACCACTAGTACCACCAGTTAGGGCTGCGAGAGGCCGAGGTCGCGGTAGGGGCATAGGTGCAGCTCGCACTTCAGCTAGGGCAGCACCTACAGATTTGCTAGTTGCCCCAGTTCAGGAGCAGGCCCCAGTGGTGGATGAGCCTGTGGGACCAGCTCAGGAACCACCATTGCCCATTGTGATTCCAGGCCTTCAGGAGGCCTTAGCTCAGATTCTGACCATGTGCACCAGTCTGGCTCAGGCGGTCTCTGTTTCGGTCGCAACAGCCACTTCTCAGGCCAGAGAAGGTGCTTAGACTCCTGCCCCCCGCACACCAGAGCAATTGGTACAGGGACTCCAAACACCGGGGGCACCACCAGCCCAGCCGGTTGTAGCTGCTCAGGACTATGTGGTTTATGTCATGCCCAATGATGAGCAGCGTCGATTGGAGAGGTTTGGGAGACTCCAGCCTCCATTTTTCAGTGGTACCGAGTGAGAGGATGCACATGGTTTCTTAGACAGATGTCAGAGGATCCTCCGTATAGAAGGTATTCTGGAGACCAACGGGGTCTCGTTCACTACTTTTCAGTTTACTAGAGTTGCCTTTATCTGGTGGGAGGCTTATGAGAGGCGTGGGATGGTTGGTGCAGCGCCACTTATGTGGTAGGAGTTCTCTGTTCTCTTCTTGGAGAAGTATGTGCCGCAGTCTCGCATAGAGGAGCTGTGCAGACAGTTCGAGAGGTTGCGTCAGGATGATATGACTGTGACGTAGTATGAGATGAGGTTTTCTGAGTTGGCCCGTCATACAGTTTGTCTAGTTCCAACTGATAGGGAGAGGATCAAGAGGTTCATTGATGGCCTCACATTTCAGCTGCGGGTGCTCATGACTAGAGCCAGGATGTCTGGTGCTACGTTTGATGAGGTTGTCGACATTACTCGGGAGATAGAGTCGGTCCGCAACCAGGAGCGGGTTGAGAGGGAGGCCAAAAGGTCTTGTGGATCAGGCAGTTTTGGTGGTGTTTCTGCTGGAGGTCAGTTTCACCACGACAGAGGTCGTCCTTACAGGCATGCTCAGACGACATCCCTAATCTTGGAGATGAGGGTATAAACCTTGATTATACGTGTTATGTGAATTGTTTGGAGGTGATGCACATCTTGAGACATTACCTTTTTCAATCAATCATCTCACATCGAACATTTTTCATATACTTTCAATTCATTGGCACTAGTGATTACAATTACAAAGTCATTCTTAGTTCTAGGTGACGGGCGCGTGGGCGTGCACCGTAAAAATTGAGACTCGGTTGATTCTGTAGAGCTGTATAGTCAATTAACCTATATCTTTCCATGTATTTTTATGTGTTAGAGAAACTGAGCTGTGACTCGTGTTAGAAATCATGCTTAGGCAAATGTTAGTATTATTGGGACCCATTGAGGTCATTTCTGCTATGGAATTGTATGATTAAACTGTAATTCATACTCAGTCATATTCATTCGTTGCATATCATATCCCAGTCTCTGTTGTTATTTATTGATACATTATATCATCATTTTGGGCTAGTTTCATGACATTATGAGCCCGAAAGACTAGAGAGACTGATGACTGAGTGAGGCCGAGGGCCTGATTTTGAGGTTATTGATACTATAGCACGTGAGTTATCTGTGCAACACGTGAGTTGTCTGTGCGGATCCAAATATTGATACTATAGCACGTGAGTTGTCTGTGCAACACGTGATTTGTCCGTGCGGATCCAGATATTGATACTATAGCACGTGAGTTGTCCGTGCGGATCCAGATATTTATACTATAGCACGCGCGTTTTCAGTGTAGCACATGAGTTGTCCATGTAGATTATAGCGCTTGGGCTGAAGGAGCCCCTCCGAAGTCTGTACACACCCCCAGTGAGCGCAGGTACCTACTGAGTGCGAGTGCCGATCGATTTGGAGGATTGAGTAACTGTGAGGACTGAGTGACTGGGAGGACTAAGTGAAATGATACTCTGAGAGTATGCATATGGTTTTATTACTGAGTTGCATCGCATTGACATGCACACTTGACATACAGGCATAGAGATGTATTTTTCCTCATGCTGTATGATATTGCGTCTTTCATGACTTCACATACTCGTTGACATTTAGGCATAGAGATGTATTTTTCTCATGCCATTTTAAAATGAAACATCCTATCTGTTGTTGAAAATTTTTTGGGAAAAATCACAGTTTTACAAAACGTACTCATATTTTGGTGATTTCGGTAAAGGATTTGGGTTTTCGCTGATATACTTGAAAAGCAGGCCTATTTTTCTGTAACAGTGAATGAGCTGAGTATTTTATCTCCGAGCTACTTCTTTTATTACTTCTATTATGTTGTTATGAACTGTTGTTGGCTATTGGTGTTGTACCCTGGTCTTTGTTCCATCTCGTCACTACTTTCAACCTAAGGTTAGCTTTGTTACTTATTGAGTACATGGGGTCGGTTTTACTCATACTACACTTCTGCACCTTGCGTGCAGATATTGGATATTGATGTTGCTGTGATCGACGGGAGCTGGATTTGAAGACGTACCTGTGTTCTAGTTGTATCTGCCTATTGTTCATGGTAGCCTTAGATTTATAAAAATTTGTTTATGTACGTTTCAAACAGATGATGTATTTATTTCATACCAGTTTTGTAAATTCTAATCTTAGAAGCTCATGATTTGTACTACCAGTCCTTGAAAAATATTTTGTATAAAAGCGATGTATTATAATTTCTTATCTTAATAAATCTCATTAAGTTGGACAGTGGGTAATTGGCTTACCTGGCGGGTTGGGTTAGGTGCCATCACGACTAGGTGGATTTTGTGTTGTGACAAGTTAGTATCAGAGCTCTAGGTTCATAGGTTCTATAAGTCATGAGCAAGTGTCTAGTAGAGTCTTGCGGATCTTTATGATGACGTCCATACTTATCTTCGAGAGGCTACATGGCATTTAGGATAATTTCCCATCTTTCTTTCCTTATCGTGTGGAATTTATTCAGCTTGAAACATAACTCTTTGAATTTCTTCCACGCATTCGTGTGCGCTTGTGAGCGCTCGGTATTAGCCGTGAATCACCGACTTGTGATTCCAGGGATGAGGTGCGAGATGTGTTTCTGTGTTTTGGTGATGGGCTAATCTGGAGGACTTAAGGCCAAGTTAGGACTGCACCACAGGCTCGGTAGTTTCAGTCATGTGAGCATGTGATTTTGGACTTATAAGTTCGGTAGTGTACCTACTAGTGGAATTTGTTGCTCGATGAGCGGTGGAATAACTAAATGATGAGTATGATGCGACTGCGGGATGTGTTCAGATGGTTTGAATGTGACGAGAAGAGTTTCTCGAGATATCGGAAGGGCCATTAGGTGCTTGATTTTCGTCTTGATTTGATCTATAGCCTCGAGTTATGAGTGTGTTGAATGATCTTTCATGTTGTTAAATTGTGGGACAAATTAAATTCTCATTTCTTGTTAATGAGTTTGGACTTAGTAAGATTAAGTGATTGCGTAGTAATTATGGTTGCGGAAGGGTATAACAAGATGCGAATTTGAGGTTAAGCAGGTGGGTTATCTCCTTCGGAGTATCTACATAGGTGTGTTCCTTATAATGTTGAGCGGAGAGTTTCTTTTCTACCAGCGGGGTGTATGTGTTTAGATCTGAATTTGAATCTAGTTGAGAAAGTTGATTAGACTGTCAAGAGAATAAAGATGAGCTTAGCGGATGATTAAGGTATTTTATGGTTGGTGTTGCATGAGCTTGAGAAGAATTTTCGTTGAACTGACTGCGGTATTATGGAAGTAATAGATTATGGATATTATGAGTTATGGAATAATTTGTTCTATGGCTTTGAGCCAAGTGGGGGAGTCTTCTATCACCGATTTGATTGCACGGTTATGTGTTGTATTGGTTTTGGTCTAAGGTATACTTGTAGATTAGTTATGACTTGCATGGGTTGAGATGGAGGATGAGTCGAGTAAAGAAATTCCTAGATACGGGTTATATTGCACTTTATGAGTATATGAAAATCATGGAATGAGTTGAGTTGTTATTCGTGACGGATGTAGTATGCACGGTGTATGAATTTTCTCGGTTGCGTTAAAGAATGGTTACTTCTTTGAGTGTTGTTGTGCTAATGGGCACGTGTCTTTCGGCCCGTTTGGGCAGTACAATTTAGATTTGGGCAGAGTGGATGACTCTCGAGAGGGTTCTAATGGATTCAAAATGTATATGTGGCAATTGAAAGTTTTTTAAATTTTGTATATCACTAGAATCAGTTATTTACATTGGATGGTATCGGGACTTGCGGTAATTCTGTATGACTATGGATTCTACCTTCCATTATAAAGAATGTAAAAGGAATAATTTTAAATTCACATAAGGTATTTTCAGAGTGGGTATTTTGGTTGTGGTATTTATGGGGGTAATTATGATGTGGTGAGACTTTACAGGTATTTTGGTGGAAACATTCTTGGGTTTGGTGACATGTGTGGCTTGGTCGAGTTAGAGGAATTCAGTTCTGATAGCTTGGTTATGTGCAAATGGATTTCAGAGTGTTCTTGATGGTTTCTACCATGGTTTGAACCGGATACTATCTACCGGTGTGGAAACGTGTTGTGTATTGTGATTTCCTCCTGGAAGGAAGCAAGAGAAAGGTTTCTAACTAACCGGGTATGTAATTTGCCGGTGACTCAGAGTTCATAATGAGATTCTTGTGCTTATCACATCATGGCATGATAGATGTGGTGTGTTGTGCGAGATTAAGATTTATATGTACAAGTTGGCAGTTCAGTCTTGAAGGGTAGGTCACGAATTTTGGACAGCATGGTCAGTTTCATATGTTTAGGTGAGTGTTATAACTTCTTGGTAATCCCTAAGAAGGGTGCGTATTTCAGAAGGTGCATTGTGTTTTGACCTATATATGTTCATCGATATTGCGGTACTCACCTGGTTGATAGACTGCTGATATTCCAATTATTTGCATATGGCACGGAAGAATTATGGAAGTATTCCATGTGTTAGTCATTCGAATGTTAGAGTTGAAATTAGTTATGATGATTCATGCGTCCTATGGATTTGGAGACTGGGATTTCTCAGAAGCATATTGTTTCAGGGTTGTCACCTGTTTGAGGTGAGTATTTTATTTAAACTTAGTGGAGGCACTAGTTGCGTTAATTATTTATGATATCTATGCGCTATGAGTGCGCATATGTATGGGGTTTGAGCCCATGTGCAAGCACCAGGGCAATTATTCGTGCTCGAAAGAATGCTTAGGCTATGGTATGCCTAGAGTTGACTGTTAAGCATAATTTTATAGCATTTCTCGTATATGTACCTTTGTTGAGAACTATCTGGGCTATACTTGAGATTTCAAAGAGGTTAATTCCCTGAATAAACTGGGTAGTTACTATTTCTGCGTTAACTTGCCGATTTGAGTTGTGATAGCAAACTTTGCATATGCCTACAATATGGCGTGTTATTTATACCAGTCCAGGAGCATGAGAATCTTATTTCATTATCATATACATACATGTGTGCTTGTTTAATTTCTCCTGTATGATATGCTGGGACTGGAGGCCTGTGACCATGCCAAGTGATTTATATTATTGGCACATGAGTTGTTCGTACAGATCTACATATGGGTATCATTGACATGTGATTTGTGAGTGTCGCACGTGAGTTGTCCGTGCAGTGTGTGGGAATTTTATTTCTTTGATAATTTATCTGATTTCATTGCTTTCCTTCCTCTACGATAAAAATTACTTGAGTAGCGTATTTGAGGAATTGTGCACATGCGCCTACGGTTATCCTCTTCACAAAATTTGAGGAGTTGGTTGTAAATATTAGGTTGTGGTGGTGCTAGCTTAACTTGCAAACTGGTTCTCTTCTTTGAGATATATTGGTGTGGCGTGTATGTGGAATAGTTGTGTTTGATAATATAAGGTCATCGGACCTAGAATATGTACTATCCGATTTAATTACGGTGTATTTGGGAGGATGATATCGAAAGTCGACTTAGAAAGTGATTATGGTTCAGGTTGGGGCGACAGAGCTCCATGACTAGTTAATCTGATAAGTGGTTATGAGATTCTGCATGTTTCTTTCATTATCAGCAGTGTACGAAGGTTTTGGGAATGAGGTTTTGTTTGATATGAGATATAATACTAGTACCAGGTTGGTTTTGAGTAGTTACTGTGATCAGAAATGGTACTGCGAGTATGCGAGTTGTGTAGTATATTATGTGATTATATTTGGGGTTATGGTTATGGCTTGATACAGCTTGTTCAAACTTATACAGTGTGTAGATGTGAAATTCGATTTTTGTAAGAAATTCTGAATGTTGGAAATTGGGTTCTATATTTTACGGACTAAGGTTAAACTAATGATCTCCAATTATGTTGTGTTGTCAGGCCTATATGGAATATGGTAGCATGGGATCACCCCGGGTATGTGCGTGGTATGGTGGAATAGTGATTTAAATGTTTAGGAACAACTGTTGGCACGTTCGAGGACGAACGTATGTTTAAGTGGCAGGAGAATGTAATGAGCCGGTTTATCATTTTGAACATCTGCACTCCTTTCGACAATTTGAAGTCTTGAGAAGCTTCGTAATATGTATTATGACTTGTGTGAATTGTCAGCTTTGGTTTTTAGATGATTCAGGATTTAATTGAAAGAACAATCCTTGTTTAGAAGCTTAAATGAAAAGAGTTGACCGATTTGACTTTTTGTGCAAACGACTCCGGAATGGAGTTTTGATGGTTTCAATAGCTCCATATGGTTATTTTGGACTTAGAAGTATGTCCGGATATTCATTTTGAAGTCTGTAGTTAAATTTGGCTTGAAATGGCGAATATAGGAAATTTAAGGTTTGGAAGTTAGACCAGGGAGTTGACTTTCTGATATCGGGGTCAGAACCATATTCTGGAAATTGAAAAAGCTTCGTTATGTCATTTATGACTTGTACGCAAAATTTGAGCTCATCCCGGATTGATTTGATATGCTTCGGCGCGAGGTTTGAAAGTTGAAAGATTTAAAGTTAATTAAGCTTGAATTGGGGTATGATTCGTGGTTTTAGTGTTATTTGATGTAATTTGAGGCATCGACTAAGTTCGTATGATGATTTAGGACTTGTTGGTATATTTGGTTGAGGTCCCGAGGGCCTCGAGTGGATTTTGGTTGGTTAAGGGAATTTAATTTGGATATTTCCAGAATATTTCGACGTCATTTCTTTAAGCATAAGTAGTATCACACTATGCGAATGAGCTCCAAATTTAGTTTTGATTGAAGCATTAGATCCGTATTGAAATTACGGAGCCATAGCAAAAAAAGAATCGTCGAATTCGGACATCGTATGAGAGAGTTATGCCCATTTCTGTGGTGGAAAATATTTCCTATCGTCAACATCCAGGGGTAGCATGGGGCACGATCCCTGGCGCTGATACTTCTGGAGTTCTGGAAACGGCGCCACAGGAAGTGCCCCTCGCCACATGTGGCGCCCGAACATTAAAATCCCTATAAACGGGAGATTTTTGCCATTTTTGACGAAAACAGAGTTGGGGAGCTCCGTTTGGGCGGATTTTCAGAGACAAATTTCACCACACAACTTGGGGTAAGTGTTCTTGACTCCCTTGTGATTATATTCTATGAATTAATCTTCATTTTTGACGTTAGATTATTGATTTTAAAGATAAATCGAAGAAATTTTTTACAATTCCATAAAATAAATTTTCGAGATTTAAACATCGATTCAGAGTCGGATTTGAGTAAAATTAGTATGGTTGGACTCGTAATTGAATAGGTTGTCGGATATTTTGAGTTTCGTTGGATTATGAGACGTGGACCCCACTGTCGATTTTTCGAGCGTAGTTGGGAATTTTCGTAAATTGTTAAATTTTAAGTATTAGAGTAAATTGTTATTAAATTGCACGTTGTTTCAATAGATACGAATCGTTTGGCTTGAACTGAGGAGATAGGAAGGCGTATGGGGGTTGATACGCGCGGAATGGAATTTTCGAAATATTGTACAGCTTGCTCGATATTGGATTTGGCTTATTCGAGAGCTGAGGGTATGAACCCTGATTATATGTGTTATGTGAATTGTTTGAAGGTGACGCACATGGTAGGTGACTAGCGTATGGGCGTGCACCATAGAAATTAAGACTCGGTTGATTCTGTAGAGCTGTATAGTCAATTAACCTATATCTTTCCATGTATTATGATGTGTTAGAGAAGCTGAGGTGTGAATCGTGTTAGAAATCATGCTTAGGAAAATCTTGGTATTATTGAGACCCATTGAGGTCATTTATGCTATCGAATTATATGTTTAAACTGTAATTCATACTCAGTCATATTCATTCCTTGAATATCATATCTCAGTCTCTATTGTTATTTATTGATACATCATATCATCATTTTGGGCTAGTTTCATGACATTATGAGCTTGAGAGACTGTAGAGATTGATGACTGAGTGAGGCCGAGGGTTTGATTTTGAGGTTATTGATACTGTAGGATGTGAGTTTTCCGTGCAACACGTGAGTTATCTGTGCGGATCCAGATATTGATAATATAACACGTGAGTTGTCCGTGCAGCACGTGAGTTGTCTGTGCAACACGTGAGTTGTCCGTGTGGATCCAGATATTGATACTATAGCACGTGAGTTGTCCGTGCGGATCCAGATATTGATACTATAGCACGCGCGTTTTCCGTGTAGCACGTGAGTTGTCCGTGCAGATTATAGCGCTTGAGCTGAAGAAGCCCTTCCGAAGTCTACACACACCCCCAGTGAGCGCAGGTACCTACTGAGTGTGAGTGCCAAGCGATTGGGATGATTGAGTGACTATGAGGACTGAGTGACTGGGAGGATAAGTGAAATGATACTCTGAGAGTATGCATATGGTTTTATAACCGAGTTGTATCGCATTGACATGCACACTTGACATACAGGCATAGAGATGTATTTTTCCTCATGATGTACGATATTGCGTCTTTCATGACTGCACATACTCATTGACATGTAAGCATAGAGATGTATTTTTCTCATGCCATTTGAAAATGAAACATCCTATATGTTGTTGAAAAGTTTTTGGGAAAAATCACAGTTTTACAAAACGTACTCATATTTTGATAATTTCGATCAAAGATTTGGGGTTTTGCTGATATACTTGAAAAACAGGCCTATTTTTCTGGAACTGTGAACGAGCTGAGAATTTTATCTCTGAGCTACTTCTTTTATTACTTCTATTATGCTGTTATGAATTATTGTTGGCTATTGGTGTTGGACCCCGATCTTTGTTCCAGCTCATCACTACTTTCAATCTAAGGTTACGTTTGTTACTTATTAAGTACATGGGGCCGGTTGTACTCATACTAATTTTTTCACCTTGCGTGCAGATATTGGATACTGATGTTGTTGTGATTGACGGAAGCTAGATTTGAAGACATACCTGCGTTCCGATCGTAGTTGCCTCTTGTTTATGGTAGCCTTAGATTTATAAAAATCTGTTTATGTACATTTTGAACAGATGATGTGTTTATTTCATACCAGTTTTGTAAATTCTAACCTTAGAAGCTCATGATTTGTACTTCCAGTCCTTGGGAAATATTTTGTATAAAAGCGGTGTATTATCATTTCTTATTTTAGTAAATCTCATTAAGTTTGGCAGTGGTTACTTGGCTTACCTGACGAGTTGGGTTAGGTACTATCATGACTAGGTGGATTATGGGTCGTGACACTTGTATTGGAGACTAAAATTCTCATGATTTTTTACTCCCGTTATGGAGACTAAAATCTTTGTGATTTTCTACTCCTGCTTCGAGATTAAAATCTGCGTGATTTTCTACTTGTTCGTTGAGATTCAAGTCTTTTTGACTTCTTACTTATTTGTCGGAGATTAAAGTCTAAGTGACTTTCTACTTTTGGAGATTAAAATCTTAATGATTTTTTGCTCCAATTTATTATTCGGTTTGAAGATTAAAAATTTCACTTATTATTAAATTTGGTAGAGATATTATTTGGTTTGAAGATTAAAAATTTCACTAATTATTAAAATTTGGTTCCGTCAGATATTATTTGGTTTGAAGATTAAAAACTTCACCATTTATTAATTCTGGCTCTATCGTGACACAATAGCAATTTATATGAGTGGTTCAACAAAGAAATCGGGCTGGCGAATATGAATCTTTTGAACAAATATATTTGGAATATGGCATATTCATCAAACAACTGCTCCTTACTCGTCACATTCCATCAGAATTGTGGAAAGAAAGAATAGAACCTTAAATGAGATGATGAATGCCTTGTTGTTACGTTTTGGTTTACCTCAGAACTTGTGGGGGGAGGCTGTTCTTACAGCTAACGGAATACTCTATCGAGTTCCTCGTAATAAAACACAATTCATTCCATATGAAAAATGGAAAGGAAGAAAGTCCAACTTGAAATATTTCCAAGTGTGTGTGTGGGGGGGGGGGGGGGGGGGTAAAGTGCAAGTTCTTAAACCCAAATAGATTAAAAATCGGATTGAAAATCGATGATTCCATTTTCATAGGATATGCAACAAATAGTAAGGCATATCGTTTTCTGATTCATAAATTAGAAAATCCCGACATTCATATTAATAGGGTAATCGAATCAGATAATACTGAATTATTTGAGAATATTTATCCGTATAAAAAGGAATGTGATTCGTCTAGTGAAATATCTAAGCGAACTCGGGAAGATGCAAAGGAAAGTACGTTGAATTAGGAAAATCTAAGACGTAGTAAACGTCAAAGGATAACTACTTCCTTTGGACAGGATTTTCTGACATTCTTGCTGGAAAATAAGCCCCAAATGTTTAAAGAAACATTGTCTTCCCCGGAAGCACAATATTGGAATGAGGCGGTCAATAGTGAGATAGAATCCATATTAAGTAATCATACTTGGTAATTGGTTGATCTTCCTCTTGGAAATAAACCTTTGCGTTCTAAGTGGATTTTCAAAAGGGAAATGAAAGCTGAAGGTACTATTGACAAATATAAGGTAAGATTAGTTGTCAAATGATTTAGACAACAAGAAGGTCTTGATTATTTTGATACATACTTGTCGGTTATGAGGATTATATCTATTCGGGTGTTAATAGCATTAGCCGTCGTGTATGGCCTTAAAATCCATCAGATGGACATAAAGACAACCTTCTTAAATGGAGATTTGGAGGAAGAAATTTATTTGGAACAACCTGAAGGGTTCGTGATTCCTAAAAAAGAAAAGAATGTGTGTCAACTTGTTAAATCACTTTAAGGACTAAAACAAGCCCCCAAACAATGACTTTGACAAAATAATATTGTCAAATGGTTTCAAAATTAATGAGTGTAAACAAATGTGTTTACGTTAAGACTACTTCAAATAAAGTTGGAATTAAAAAATAAAAGTAAGGGTATCTGATTTTTTTTAATAGAAGTAAAAGTAAGTGGAAATTTTTTTTAAAAAAAAAGTAAAATAAGTGAAAATAAAAAAAGAAAAGTATAAAAGTGGGAATTTAAATATAATAAAAGTAAAGAAAGTAAGAAATTAAAAAATAAAAGTAAAGGAAAGTTGGGAATTATCTTTTAAAAAACAAATAAAAAATGGGAAGTGAAAATTCTTTTTAATTAAAAAAAGATTAAATAAAAAAACCCTGAAAATTCCAAAATCTTTTTTCTATAAATAGAAGAGAAATGTGAGGAAAAAAAGAATGGAGAGAAGGAGAAAAAAAAGTGGGAGGAGGGAATTGAGAGAAATTTATTTTCTTCTTCTAGGATAAGGGAATTTCTACTTATGTCATTCTTTCTTCGTCTTTCTTTCGAAAATTCAACCTAAAATTTCAGCAAAAAACCAACACCTAACACCTCATCTTCCTCCATGAACCACCAGCTGAAACTTACCCAAACACTAAAACAAAAGAGTTTCAGTCGAGGTTAGAAGCTCCGTCGAGGTTCTCGATACCGTTTTCGGTTGTGGTTAGTTCGTACAAAAGTCCATCAGAGCTTTGTTCATATTGTACCGAAGAATATTTAGCTATTGAAAGGTCCATTTCTTGTTCTCCAGTTTTCGAATTCCAATTCATATTATGTTTGCTATAAGTTTGATTTTGTTTTTCCTGTTTTGCTTAAAGATTGATTCACGATTGGTTTACTATTTCACTTGTTATTTTTTAAGGATATTTTAGTCTAATTGCTTACTGTTTTTTAGTTTTAATTAATTAGCATGCCTTGAAGTCCTTGGTTATTTCTTTTGGTGTTAAGACGTGAGTTTTGCTTCACCTGTGTCATTATTTTGGAATGATTGTTAGTGCTAAGAATATAGGCTCAAAGCTTAATTGGTAAATGAATTATTTCCTAATTGGGCCATACACTAATATCTTGAAAGATGAGTTGGATATTCACATGAAATGATTGGGCTTTAGAAATTACTTTTTAATGATAAGAACGATTGGATTAATTAATATATTACTATCACTTGGGGCATATTCTATAGATTATAAGATGAATTCAAAGAGACTTTTGGTCATCAAGTACTAAATGATCCATTAGCAATTAAGACATGTCATCAACAAATAAATCCCATAATCTATGGCCTTCACAATAATCTCAAATTAGCTTAGGAAGATAGACTCATAAACATTCGTAGCTTGCTTTAGGCGCGATTAATAAATCATCATGACTATGGGTACGGTTCCCGTGGCATAGTCACGATATGTAAACCCCAACTCAAGTGTGCGTTTCACGTGACTTGACTTCAACTTTGAATAATAATAAAAATAAGTATGTTGTAAATCGCGGGTGCCTTTCATGTGACGCGATTCGCAATATGTACAAAAACAAATGAGTGTGCGACATCGCGACTTGTTCAAATAAGTTCCATAAATAATTAAAAGCGGTTAAAAGTTAAAAATGCACAATAGGTTTTAAGCATGTATTAAATCAGATAATTAGGCCAATCATTAATAGTTGAGCGACCGTGATAAAACTACGAAACTCGGGAGTGCCTCACACCTTCTCCTGGGTTAACAGAATTCCTTACCCGCTTTTCTGTATTCGCAGACTAAAAAAATAGAGTCAAATTTTCTCGATTTGGGATTTAAAATAAATCGGTGACTTGGGGCACCATAAATTATTCCAAGTGGCGACTCTGAATAAATAAAACAATCTCATTTCGAACAATGTCACTTAAATTGGAAAAACACCCCTATCCCCTATCCCCTCGGGAAAAAAAGAGGTGTGACAGTATGAATATTCGATAATCCTATACATCATGTCTATATATATATATATATATATATATATATATATATATATAAAGGATAATGAATAAGAGATCAAAAAAGGGGGTGGGGGGAGGGGGGGGGACTTTGAGCCTGCGGACGCCAGCAGGTATACCTTGAAGTCTCCGCAGTAGAATCCCAACTAATGCCTGGGTTGTTAAAAAGTGCATGGATATGCACAAAAAGATGTGCAGAAGAGTAGCATGAGTACACCACAACGGTACCCAGTAAGTGCCAAGCCTAGCCTCGGTAGAGTAGTGACGAGGTCGGGTTAGGGCCCTACTCGAAATAATAAAAGACTGAACAAATATAGGCAGTGTAATAAAGACAGTAATGACATTGAAACAACGAATAGTATAACAAGATTAGCTACACAGAACTAAGCAAATAGTGCAACACGGAGAAAGACAATTAATAGTATGCTAAGGAAATAACGATCAAAGACAAGTACAAAAGAATGGGGAAATGTCAACAAGAGTCACTATCGAAGTACCGCCTCATAATCCCAAATCACATGAATCACAAACTTTCCTTATATCACCGCGAGAGCCTTTACATTTAGTTTTGAAAATCATTTTTCCCGAAATAGCACCCCGTGTTTTAGCCCACCTTATCACACCGCATGGCTTATAGTAGTTCCCCTACTAGCCATGCGTATCAAGCTCACATTATATCACCACATGCGTTTCAACACCCAGACCTTGTACCACCACATGCGTATCAATATCACAACGTATCACAAATCGTACCTCAAATGCCCAAAATCATAATTTTTCCAGAGAAACCAAACAATAATTGAATTTCACAATAAAGAGCCCACGGCTCAACCACAACGTACACCAAGTCTCAATAATAATAACCGGAAGAATAACTCGAAGAATGATATTTCACAACTTAACACTGTGTCTCAATAGGGATCACGACCTTTGCAACTCAATACCAATTTCAACAACAAGATATTTCAAGGAATAGCAATTTCAAGTAAGAATTCAACAGTTAAATAGTGGATACGGAATAAGAAAACAAGAATTTCAACTAAACAAGTAGAGCAATTAGCAAGTAAGAGATAGAACAAGTAAACATGTGAAATTAGACTAAACATGATGACTATAACATGTTAAAGTAACTCAATTAAAGCATAAAAGGAATTAACATTTAGCCCGTGTACACACTCGTCACATTGCGTACACAGCTTTCACATATCACAATTATCATAACAATATCAAATCCTAAGGGGTAATTCCCCCACACAAGGTTAGACAAGTCACTTACCTCAAACCAAGCTAAATCAATCCACTAGAAGATTTTTCCCCCGATTTTCCAACTCCAATCGGATCGAATCTAGACAAAATAATTTCATACTATAAACATAACTATATGAAACTAATTCAAACAATGAAATTACGATCTTTGCAAAGAATTAAAAAGTCAACCCAGGCTCGCATTTTGGAACCCAATCAAAATTATAAAATCCGAACACCCATTCGATATCCAGTCCAACCATACAAGAATTACTCAAATCCGACCTCAATTCGCCTTTCAAAACTCAAAAATTTTGCCTAAGGAGTTTCTACCAATTATTTCAAATTTCCAACTCCAAAGTACTACATAAATGATGAAATCATCAATAGATTCATGTAGACTAATCAAAAATGAGTTATAATTCCTTACCCCAAAGCTTTCCTTGAAGAACGCTTGAAACATCATCTCCCACCGAGCTCCCTAAGTCCAAAATGAATTATGAATCAAAACCCTCAAATCTTCCCTTTTCTGCCCAGTTAAGTTAAGTCGCACCTGCGACCCAACTGTCGTTTCTGCGGCACCGTACCTGCGGAACTTCCATCGCAGGTGCAAATTTCACTTACTCAGGCAAATTTCACTTCTGCGGACAAAGTTTCGCACCTACAAATGCGCTCCGGTGGAGGATTCTCTGCATCTGCGATGATCGACCAAGCAGCCCTCTTCCGCAAATGCGGTCAACACCACACACCTGCGACCCCAGCTAGGCTAGGCCAGCTCCGCACCTGCGATCTCCAGCTCTTTTTGTCAGCCCGCACCTGCGGCCAATCCCTCTGCAGGTCCGAAGACACCAAAAGCTGCAATTCTTCAGCAAAATCCAACAAGTCCAAATTATTCTGGATTCGATCCAAATCACACCTGGAGTCCTTGGAACCCCGTTCGAATATACCAACTAGTTCCAAAACACATGTCTAGTGCTATTTCTTACTAAGACCTCTTTATCTAACTTTCATTTTTGAGTGGTTTCTTTGTTCTCTTATTTGGATTGAAAGGAAGAAAAAACTTCCCTTTCTTATTCTTCTTTATTTTTGTTTTATCCCTTCGACGAATTTCGGCTATGACCAATGCCCCACTAGATAAATAGGTGTAAGAAAAAGCTACATTATAAAAAAAAAACAAGGTGCACATTGAAATGAACTCGACAAATTGCGTTTTGCCAGAGAGATTTTTTTACAAATATTCTCCATTGGTAATTCAAAAATAGAATGAATATAAATAAAGGCGCATACGTGGTTGGACCTACTCGAGGCAAAAAATCACATCAAACAACAAAAATTCTACGAATCGCAATCCAAATTCAAGCCTAAGAAATTATGAACTTCCGAATTTCGAAACCAATGCCGATTCATACAAAACTAACTCTGATTCATACAAAACCAACTTCGATTGACTTCTAATTTTGCACATAAGTCATATTTGACATCACGGACCTATTCCAACTTCCGGAATCGGGATCCCACCCCTATATCACTAAAGTCAACTCCCGATCAAACTTTCCAAAATCTTTCATTTTCCAACTTTTGCCAATTCACGCCGAAACGACCTACGGATCTCCAAATCAACATACGGACACGCTTCTAAGACCAAAATCATCATACGGAGCTATCAAAACCATCAAAACTCCATTCCGGAGTCATCTTCATACATTTCAAACTACTGTCAACTCCTATGACTTAACCTTCCAACTTAGGGACTATGAGTCCCATTTCACTCTGCAACTTACCCGAAACCAAAACCAACCACCACGGCAAGTTATATAACCACTGTCATGACCCAATATTTCCTATAGGTCGTGATGGCGCCTAACGTTACCGCTAGGTAAGCAAATAGTGAACTAACTCTGTGATCCTTTCTTTTAGAAATATTGAAATAGTTGGTTTTTAGTCTGTACACAAATCAGAGATAAGAATTTAACAAAATAAGAGAGTAAACTTTTGAAATTAAGAGAAATAAATAAAATACCCCAAAACCATTAAGTGTCTACTAGCATAAATCACCAAGACCCGGTGTCATAAGTGTACGGGCTACTAGTAGAATATACAAAAGATTTCTACCCTACTATCTCAAAAGAAATAGACAGAACAATAACAAAAGAAATACTCTGACTATTGCAGAACGGCTCGGAAGGCAGCTCACCATGTAGTCTCGTAACAGGGATCAAGTGTGTGTGCCGGACTGGTATCCATATGCACCTGCCTCAGATCCTGCACATTAAGTGTACAAGTGTAGCGTGAGTATATAACCAACATGTACCCAGTAAGTATCCAGTCTAACCTCGAAGAAGTAGTGACGAGGGGTCGACTTTGACACTTACCATGGGCTAACAATAATATGCCAAAATTATAGTTAATCATGGATTACATGAATAATATGAGT